>NC_079320.1:43361520-43961520 GCF_029931775.1 Euleptes europaea | reverse complement strand
GATGGCCATCTGTAAGCAATGCTGATTCTGTGAACCTAGGCAAATCATGAGAAGGAGGACAGGAAGGGTTGCATCAGTGTTTGGCTCTCGTGGCCCTTTCTTACATGCCCGGGGTAATGCTGATCACCACTTTGGGGTCAGGAAGCAATTTTGCTCCAGGCCAGATTGGCCAGGGATCCAGGAGGGCTTATTTCTCCATCTTCTGGGCATGGAGTAGGGGTCACTGGGGTTTGGGGGGGGGGAAAGATAGTTGTGAATTTCCTGCATTGTGCAGGGGGTTGGACTAGATGATCCTGGTGGTCCCTTCCAACTCTATAATTATATGATTGTTATCATTTGACACTGGATGCTCAAAATACAATTCTAGCTTGAGCTCAGGAGTGGTCAAAATAATCTCTGGACAGCATTAGGCAACATAAGGTCCTGTAGCAGTTGACATTGTCTGGTTATGCTGCAAAATATTTTAAATCAATAATTGAGCTGGCTAGTAAGGTTTTATTTTAACATTTCCCAGGATACTAAGATATGCTGAACTAATCCAATGGAAGCTGCATCATCAAGACAGGAAAAGAAACAGAAAATAGATTGCCTGCCACTTATGTTCTAGGAAGACACAAAAATAACACTACTTGTCAGACAAATATGCACAAATGGCTCCAACAGCATCTACACCAAAATAAAACAGCATTGCTCTTTCAGAATGTATTACAGAATCAGGCCTAGAAAATAGTAAATCTGTTGAGATATGCTATTACACTGGCTCAAGGCCAAACTTCACATGATGTTCTGTCATGTGTGGTTTGCCCCGAATAGCAGGGATTTTATTTTGCAAGTGCAGTTGAGGAGACTGCAAACCTAAGCACAGACCCAGTGCAGGGTTCAGGGATTTTGAACCTCTTCCCTTCTTGCCATGTTTTATAAAGAAAACGTCATCCTCTGTATGATGTCTTTTGTCTTGCTATGGGAAAGACAAGATACAGGAACCTACATCTTCACCCTTCTTGGGTCAAAAACAGCTTGGGGGACTAAATGGCATGGGGGGGGAGTTAAGAACCCACCACCCTTGCCATTGTCTGCCACTTTAGTTTGTAGCCTCCTCAGCTGCATTGGTCAAACAAACTGAAACAAACAAACAAAAAAACAGTCAGTGATAAGCTATGTGTCAATTAGTATCACACAAGTGGGAACCTGCAAGGACTTGCGGGAGGCATCTCATTTCCCTCTCCCCTGCTATTTCCTTTTGTCCCTTTCTGAAAGTTCCCATAGCTTCTCCCCTTTCCTGCTTCCTTCTCTGATAGGGTTGCCAACCTACAGGTGGGGTTTGGAGATCTTCTGGAATCACAACAGATCTTCCAACTACAGAGATCAGTTCCCTAGGGTTGCCATCTCCAGGTTGGGAAATTCCTTGAGCTTTGGGGGTGAAGCTTTGGAAGGGTAAGGTTTCAGGAGGGAAGCCACCTCAGCAGGATACAATGCCTCCCTCCAAAGAGTCATCTAAATCCTACCTAGGAAACAGAAAAGAAATGCCATCTACATACAGAAGAACTGATGCCTGAGGATGAGAAATAGGGAAGGAAAAAGGACCAATTAAGTTTCCATAATATTATTAAAACAAAATGTAATTAGGAAGGGTACAAAAAATATTAAAATCGCCCCCTGATGCATCTTCTTGTTGAAATTTTATCATATGCCCACCCAGACTTCCTCCAACTTTCAAAACCATATTTGAATATATATTCCAGCCAAATAGAACAAGTGGTGAAAGGATAAAGCATTTCAGACACGGGTCAATCAGGATCTATTTAAAACTATTTAAAATCTATTTAAAACTAACAAGAGTTACACTTTTTCTAAATTGTCTATCTTCTGCTTCCAGAATAGCCAAAAGAACATTGTCCCTTTTGCATTATTCTGGCTGCAATTACGATTGAGTAAATGCCAAGTTTCTGAATGGAACAGCAATTGACCATTTGTGCTGAGTAGCAAAAATGAAGCCCCACAAATTATAGCCAGTGAAGCCCTATTTTGGGAGGCGTTCCAGTTAAGTATCAGGGGAGGGGGGGAGAGATGCATTATGGAGATGAGATATTTTTCCAATGAGCAGTAATGTTCTGAAATAAGAAAAATATTATAGTATATTTGCTCTGAAATTAAAAAAAAAATTATTTAAAACAACATAATGTGAGGCTTATGCCAATCTAGGTTATGCAACAGATTCATATTTACTGGGGAAGGATCATAGTTCAGTGGCAGAACATCTGCTTTGCAAACAGAAAGCCCCAGGTTTAATCCCTGGCTCTTCATTTAAAAAGATCAGGGGACAGGTGATGTGAAAGACCTCTACCAAGACACTGGAGAGCTGCTGCCAGTCAGAGCAGGCAACACTGACCTTGATAGACCAATGGCAGGCTTAATCCCTGGCTCTTCAGTTAAAAAGTTTAATCCCTGGCTCTTCAGTTAAAAAGATCAGGGGACAGGTGATGTGAAAGACCTCTACTCTGGAGAGCTGCTGCCAGTCAGAGCAGGCAATACTGAACTTGACAGACCAATGGAAGATTTAGTATGAGGCAGCTTCACATATGTGTTTTTTCAAAGAAAATATTAGTAGGCAAATCAAGAGGTCTGCACAGGGTAGGAATAATAAAACAGTTCTTCCCTGTCATATTTTGCTAGGAACAGGAAACAAATTACTGGCAAGACACACACACACATGAAAGTTTGTTCTTTGATTCTCTCATATGCATTACCTAGAATGGCTACACTGCTACAACAGATGTTGTACATAAAACAAATTTCTGTAGTGTACCTGTAAGATGCACTCCCCCAACTTGTTTGTACCACCCTGCATATGACAAAAGAGACAAAACCTGAGTCTTTTGCCCAGTCCACTACCACTCCCTGCACACAAAATACCATATCCTAATGCTATGGGGCTCTCATCAACAGAAGAATGAAGTCCCAAAAATGAAAAGTTCACGTCTTCACAGTGACAAATCAATCTCAATACAACAACCTTTCGTCAGGTATAAACTGAGAGTTCAGTGATAGCTATACTGTTGTGGAGGCTAATTTTTTTTAATGGAACGAATGCCTGTTGGACAATTTCCTAGAAACAAGTGCTGAGAATGCATTTCAGGTACTGAAATAAGTAACTGTTCTAATTCAAATACATGAGTGTTACTCAGAGCCCAAATGAACAAAGCACAGCTTGAGTATATACCCAAATGGCTGCATACTATGTATTATTAATAATGCATACCATTGTACACAAATTTCAGTGTTCAAAGTGTTTTACACACTAATCCTTACAGCAGCCTATTTCAAATGTTAACAGTTGTTTACAGAGACAAATTTCCTTTCTACCTGGATTCATCAGAGGGAAATGCCACAGGGAAAGGGCCCTATCCTGTCTGGGAACAGTTTCCATTTGGTTCCTTACCTCCCAAGAACAGCCTATGTTGACAACCATTACTCCTGCCCTGATATAATATGATGTAAGAGCTGGCATCTGAATTTGCTGGTTTTTCCTTCTAATTCTTTTATTTCTCTTTTGTATAATGTCTATCAGTTTGTAAACCGTTATTATAAATGAAAAGCACCTTGACCATATTGGCAGAAAGGTGGTAGATATATATATGTACATTCATACATACATTCCAACACTTGACCAAATAAATTAACAAATATAACCTAACGCTGAGGAGTGGGCAGTTTGCCCTCTGGCCTAGCATAATCATTAGAGAACCAGTATGGGGTAGTGGTTAAGAGCGGTGGTTTGGAGTGGTAGACTCTAATCTGGAGAACCGGGTTTGATTCTCTACTCCTTCACATAAACAGCAGAAGCTAATCTTGTGAACCAGGTTGGTTTCCCTCCTCCTACACATGAAGCCAGCTGGGTTACCTTGGGCTAGTCTCAGCTCTCTCAGCCCCACCTACCTCACAGCATGTCTGTTTTGGGGAGGGGAAGGGAAAGCTATTGTAAGCCGGTTTGATTCTCCCTTAAGTGGTAGAGAAAGTCAGCATCTAAAAACCAACTCTTCTTCTTACATATAAGGTACAGATTTCCACATTCCCAAGTATCCAGAAAAATGCAACTTAGTACATTAACCAAAAGGAGAAAGATCTCTTCCCACTCTTCCATAGCCTTACTGGGCCTTCTAACATGGTGGTTAGAAGAAGGTTGGATAAGGATCTGGGAGACCCAGGTTCAATTTCCCACTCTGCCAGGGAAGTTGCTGGGTGATTTTGGACCATTCAGACACTCTCAGCTGAACCTACGTGACAGTGCATTTGTGAGGATAAAATGAAGAAGAGGAGAATGTTGTACGCCACTTTATTTCCATTGGGGAGAGAAGTGGGGTACAAATAAATAAAATAAAAATACCACAATTCATGGCTGAGTGCCTCTCAATAGGAAAGTGAAACACTGCTGTTCACAGACAAAGTAGGGGTTTGGTAAGCTCAGGAGACTCCACAGGAATATAAGTGAATTCCCCCTCCCCATTGATTTGGTGGGGATTATTGCTTATGAGTAGTCAAGATGTATTGCATCAGTTAAAAGGAAGCAACAAATCAAAGCATGGAGAGGAAGGTGGCCTGAAAGTGTCACAACCTCAAAGATTTCAGAGTATTCTGGAATGTGAAAGGAAATTTGAATTGAGGAATATGTATTCATCATTCTCCAACTCTCATTCTCCAACCCCCCAGGCGAAATTAAGCATTTGATGGCATACTACTTGGGCACAGGACAAGATGAGCAGCTTCCTTCTCATCTAGTCCAAACCTCAACAATCAGGGCAGATGCAAAACAGCATTAGATTGTTTAGGTTCAGGAACAGGCAAGCAGCCGGTAACTTACTTAGGCCCCGAGTTCAGTAGGCCCAGCATTCAGTAATGTTGTACTGTTGTACTACCGGGGAATTCCTAATTGCTTACCTCCCTCATAGGCCTCCAACTTATTTCTTTGATTGCCAACTCATGGTGACCCCAGCAAGGGGTTTTAATTTCAAGGCAAGAAGCAGAGGTGGTTTGCCATTGCCTTCCTCTGCAGAGTCTTCCTTAGTCTCCCTTCCAAGTACCAACCCTGCTTAGCTTCCAAGATCTGATGAGATCATGTTATGCCATGCAGCCTTGTGTACTAGGTACACAATACATATTTGCTTCAATTTGTATTATTTTAGTACATTATATGTTGCAATTTATTTTGGTTGCTTCTCTACAATTAGAACATTTCAAAGCAGAAGTAATCATTTTGCTGGGAATAGGCCAAGCTATCCGCTACATACCTTGAGGCCTCGGAAACTCCCAGGGCTTGTTGGTGAAGAGCTAGAAGACTTTGTAGATTTAGGAGTAGAAAGCTGGCTGCTGGGGGTTCCATTGACTAATGGGAGTAACCAAGGCAAAGAAAAGAAACAAGTATTACTAGAAATGAAACAAAATCTGGAAATCATGTTAGGAGATACTGTTCTATCATAATATAAAACCCACTCAACTTGTTAGATATCAACAGTGCATATAAAAGGGATGTATTGATGATACACAACTACAATGGACTTGTAACTATCTTAAACACACCAAAACAGTGGGCCAAATCTAGAGGTAAGTGGATGGAAGAATCACAGCTCTTTCCTTTACCCAGTTCCACTTTCTCAATTCCAACTTCTCTCTTCTCGAGTCTCTACTGTTCAGCCCTCTAAATACACTATATGCCTTTTCAGAAGACACTTTTTCAGTGAATGCATGATGGGTGGGAAGCAGGTTTATGTCCACTGTTCTCATCTTGTTAAACGTGTGTAGAGTTTACACACAGTGTGCATGCGTGTAGGCTCTGTCCACACAATCTAATACAGTGAAAAATTCAAATCATGCAGACACTTTGTAGGCATACACACTCTGTTCTCAGGTTCAACTGAAGTTGGGGGTGGTGGGCATGAGCCTGCTCCCCCATAATATGTTCACTGAATTTGACAGGCTGCACTCATCTTCTTAGCACCAGTCTCCCTGCTCATTCAAAACTCAAGGATTCTGCCTCTGCCTTACATATCTGCATAAAATCCCCTGCTCTTGATTTTCCCCTCATAGCCATTCCCATTGCTGGTGGCCCCTTAGTCCCATCTGTTCTACTTTTGAGAAAGCCTGCGTCTCTGAACTCAGACTCAGGTCCCCATTTTCAAAGCAGTGATTCCTTCCTCTATCCCCACTGCACTTTTGCTTTACCACTTTAAAGAACCTCTTCTCACTAAGCTGATGAATTTGCATCTCCCAAACTTGTTTACATAGCTAGTCCCATCTTTAAGGCCTGAGGGAAGTTTTTTTTTTTTTTAATAAATATTTTTATTGGTTTTTAATAGAAAATGGGATACAGAAGGAAAAAGGGGCAGGGGAATAAAATTAAAAGAAAAGAAAAGATATATATATAGAAAGAGAGATAAATACGTGTATTAATGTTATACAACGTTGGCATATCTAATACCGCCCCCTGGTAGGTTGTAATAATATATTAACTTTTTGATAGGTTATATTCGATCTCCATTATGAATCTGCTGTGTCTTATAAAGTTTTGTTATCATTTTTTGGTTTTAATATATTCGTAGAAGGATTTCCATTTATCTCTATTTTGTTTATGAGTTTCTTTCTGTAGTGTTTCAGTTAATTGTGCCATTGTGATATATTCATATGCTTTATCAATCCAAGTCTCGATTTGTGGAATTCTATTAGTTTTCCATAGCGATGCTAGAACTATTCTTGCAGCTGTAACTAAGTATTTTAACATGTCTTGTTGGTCCTTGTCGATGCTGTCTGGAGTTTTATTCAGTAGGTATAGTTCAGGGTCATATATAATTTTGTAACCGAGAATGCCTTCTATGTTCTTGTGTATTTTCTTCCAGAATTTCTGGACTGATTTACAAGTCCACCAGCAATGATAAAAAGTGCCCCTGGCTTTGCAACATTTCCAACATAGACCAGATGTCGAGCTATTCATGTTTTGAATATCACTCGGTGTCAGGTACATCTATGTAACATTTTCAACCAGTTTTCATGAATCCCTTGGCATAGAGTGAACTTGAGATTTCTGCGAAATAGTTGTTCCCATTCATCGATTGTTATAATTTCATTCAGATTTTCCATCCATTGAATCTGGCATGACTTCACTTGTTCATCTTCCGTATCGTATGTCACCAAGAGCTTATAGATTTTACCTAGTAGATGTTGAGAGGTTTTACTTATCATCTGTTCAAACTCTGTTTTTGGCTTCAGTGCTCCCCTGGTTATGCAATTTTCCTTGAATCTTGAGATTAGTTGGTGATAGGTTAGCCATGGCATCTGGTGATATTCCTCTTGTATCTCCAACAACGTTTTAATTGTACCATCTGTTTTCACCAGGTCTTGATATTGTATTGTCCCGTATTGTTTTCTGTCCATTATCATACCGAATACGTTAAGGGGTGCTATCAACAATGATCCGTTAGAACTCAATCTTGGTTTAAGTTTCTGCCAGGTAGTCACCATGTTTTCTACAGTTGGATGACCCTTAATTTCTTCTAGGTTTTTCTTCCAGTTTTCCCCCCAAAGCAGATAGTGTACTCCACATTGCAGTCCTGCAAGTTCCAGTTTAGTATTTCTTTCATTAATCTGCATGATCCAGTCTTTGATCCATACCAATGTTGCCGCTCGGTGATACATAATTAGGTTTGGAAGTGCCATTCCCCCTCTTTTCTTTTCGTCTGTCATGATTTTAAATTTTATTCGGGGGTGTTTCTTGTCCCAAACAAATCTATTGATTTTTCGTTGCCAGGATGTTAGTATTTTATCTGCAATTTTGATGGGTAACGTCTGGAATAGAAAGTTTAATCTTGGCAGGATATTCATTTTAACTATAGCTATTCTACCTAGCCAGGAAGTTTTTAGCCTAGTCCAGGTTTGAAGATCGGCCTCAATCTTATTCCATATCGTTTGATAGTTATGCGTAAACAGGTCTTGATTATCTTTTGGAAATGTTATCCCTAAATACTTTATTGGTTTAGTTGATATCGTACATCCTGAGAGAGTAATTATATTTGCTTCCTCTTCTTTGGTTGTATGTTCCAGAAAAACTTTTGTTTTAACTTTATTCAGTTTGTAACCTGACAGCTCTCCATATTTTTGAATGTCAGTCATAAGCTCTTTGATACTTATTTCTGGTCGCACAATTGTAAATAGAACATCATCTGCGTATGCCTTTATTTTAAATTCTTCTCCTTGTATTTGTAAGCCGGTTATTTTCTGATTTGTTCTAATTTTATTTGCTAATATTTCCAGTGTTAAGTTAAATAGTAGTGGTGATAGAGGGCATCCTTGTCTGGTTCCTTTCTCTATTTTTATGTCTTTTGTTAGTGCTCCGTTTATTAACAACTTAGCCTGTTGATCTGTATAAATACTGGAAATCCAATGGAGTAGGTTGCCATCATTACTGATACTATAAATTACTTGTCTTATAAATTTCCATGACACATTGTCAAAAGCTTTTTCTGCGTCCACAAATATAAATGCCAGTTTTTCTTTTCTGCGTTTTACCAACTCTCTCGCATTGTTCAGAAACCTAATATTATCTACCATATGACGTTTAGGTATAAATCCAGTCTGATCCGGACTGATCAAGATATCCGCATAGGTTAGCAGTCTCTGTGCTATTATTGTTGTAAATATTTTATAGTCTGTGTTAAGAAGAGATATTGGCCTATACGACGCAGGTAGCATTGGGTCAGCCCCTTCTTTTGGAATAAGTGTTATATATGCTTCTTTCCAAGTGTCAGGGACTCTATCTGTCTTACATATACCATTCATTACTTTTGCTAATAGTGGTGCAATTTCTTCTATGAACGATTTATAGTACATGGCTGTAAACCCATCAGGCCCAGGCGTCTTCCCGTTCTTCAACTTCCTAATTGCCTGTTGTACCTCTTCAACTGTAATATCTTGATTTAAAAGAGTTATATTGTCCTTAGAGAGTTGATTAAGATGGTTCTGCTGAATATAATTTGTTATGTCCTCCGTTTGTTCATTCTGTAGTCTTTTCTTATAGAGTTCTTTGAAGTATTCTAGGAAGTGGTGTGATATTTGATCTTCTTTATGTGTTATCTTCCCATTTATTTTTGTTGAAATTATTGCTCTTTTCCGATTTTCTATTTTGATCATGGATGCCAGGTATTTCCCTGGTTTGTTAGCATGTGCAAAGTGCTTTTGTTTTACAAATTTTAGTTTCTTCGCCATCTCCTCTGTGTAAAGTAGATCGATTGCATGTCTGATCTTTTTAATTTCTTTCAAAGTTTTCTTACTGTTTGTTTGTTGATGAATTTTTTCTAGATGTGCCAGGTTGGTCTGCAGTTCTGTCAAAGCCTTTTCTCGTTCTTTTTTATTTTTGGAATTTATAGATATAAAAATGCCCCTCATATAGGGCCTGAGGGGAGTTTTAATCTTAGGCCAAAACTATTTTTTATTTCCCACAACTATGACAGTGTCTGAACATTCTATCATGTCAGGAACATTCTCTTAGACATCTTATCACTTAGCCAGTCTTCATTTTAAAAGGTGCTATAATAGATATTAAACAGTGTCACTAAACTTGATTTTCCACATAAGCAAAATTGTTTATTTCATATGTGTCTCCCTGAAACAAAATGAAATATTTGAAAATCTTTTTCGGAATGTAGTCATGCTGAACACTTTTAACTATGAAGAGCTACAACCGTGCCCCCGCTCCCCAATCTCTATCTGTGAAGATGTTGGGATGTTGGGGGTTGTACCTGGCCAGACATATTGCTTATGTTGCATGAGTACATGACTAAAATAAGATTGCTTTAGAAATAGTATTGTAAGAAGGTCCTAAGGTAAAGGTAAAGGTCCCCTATGCAAGCACCAGGTCATTCCTGACCCATGGGGTGACGTCACAACCCGACGTTTACTAGGCAGACTTTGTTTACGGGGTGGTTTGTCAGTGCCTTCCCCAGTCATCTTCCCTTTACCCCCAGCAAGCTAGGTACTCAGGGCATAAAGACACCAGAGAGAACGTATAAACTTAAAAATTGTCCCCTCAGAACTATCACACTCCAAATTTTATTTTTTTTCTCAATTGCTGCTCTATAGGAAGGGAACCCCTTCTCAGGAACTTTCTGGCTTCCAAACTACCAGTTATGATCCAAGTTAATCCTATCTCAACTATACTCTTATGTTAGAGGTAGAGTAAGGGAGCTGCCATGCTGAGCAAAATATTTTGACTTGCCATTTAGTATGCATGCCAGTTTTCTCTCTTACTCAGTTAACAATGTACATAACAGTGTACTCAATGCATTCTCAGCATGCAGTATAAAAAAATTGGGCTCATCTCATCCAAGTTAGATGACAGCTCAGTTAAGTTCATTTATTTTCCAGAAAATAAGCTAATAGGAAAACCACATTTGCTTATTCGCAAGGCCATATAATAAACATATTGCCACATCTTCACAAAAATGGGTCCATGTATGCCTAGTGAGATGAAGAAAAAAGGAGATTTTTCAAAGAGCAAGATTGTTTTCAACCACTTTTTTTTTATACAGTGCTGTTCCTTCAAGAAAAACCGAGCCTGCCAGCAAGACATTTGGTTTCCATGGAAATGTTAGTTACCACCTACACTGCTTCAGCTGTGTAAAGAATATCTATAATAGGCAACAGAACTTCACTTAACAAGCACCATTGTTTTTGCTGTGTGAATGCCTGCAGTGCTGAACCTGTTGGGCAAGCCAAGACTTCCAAACTAGCTACTCAATTACTTCTAATTCTAATATAGTTGGGGACCTAAACTGATAGTATGACTGTACAGCAATGGATTATAAAATGTTATGTAGGGAATTAGCATTTACTGGCAAAAGGAAGGATTCCTAGGCCCATATCCAAACAATGAAATGGAAGCCCTGAACTAAGCTTAAAAAAAAAAAAAACATACAGCAAAAAGTATATAGTCTTATTTGTCCATTTTATTTCATTATTTTATGTTATTATGTTTATAGGATACTGGCATTTTCCCCAAAAGGTCATCCCCATTGGATGAATTAAATGACAATAAGAAATGCTGATCAGTCTTCAGAATTTTTCAGTTTTCAACAGGCACCATCAGCTGCAGTTTAGAAAGAGGGGTTATCCCCCAAGGAATACAAAATAGCATTTTGCCTAACCCAGAGTACTCCTGAACCTCACATCATACCAGCTGTCAGCCTCAGGAAGGGCTTCCTGTCAACTACCCTGAATTCTAACTACATGTTCAGCTGAACTCAGGGGCTAGAGCTGTGGAATAACTCAGATGCAGCTGAAGCAGTTGAATATACTAGCAAAGTCTGAATCCCAGCAACAACAGCCCTAATAGTGTAAGATCCATGGTAGAACTCTTACACACTTTTTGCGCTGGCGAAGCTCTACCTCCATAATTTTCCCTGTGCTTCTCCCAGTCTGAATAAGGAAGTGATCCAATCTCAGATCTTTGATGTAAAGTGCATTTCAAACCAGATTTGTGTATGGGATCAAACACCAATTTTGTATCACCAGACAACACTTCAAACATAGTACTTGGAAATATCTTACAAGTCAGAGTACTGAGTAATGAACTGATATGCACATGTCTCCAGCAGTATTTAACTAAAGTTTACAAGAATCCTAACCACTGACCAAGTTCTCTAACCGGTAGGGGTTTGCCCTCAAAATCTGAATTTAACTGTAAGGTTTCAGAAACCCCCTTTCTCACCAAGTGTGGATCATCAGCAAATGTTTCTCCTAACACACATACAGGCCCAATGTTGCTTATTTGTTGGTCAAAATACAGTTTAATAAATCTAATTTTACTACACTGTCTGCCGAGGTCTGATTTAATGATAACGATCCCATTTGCTATTACTTTCTGATATCAAACACAGAGACAAGATAATGACATCTTGCCTTAGTTTTGCAAATCATAAAATATACAGTGCAAAGTAATATGTACACAGAAACAGATAGAAGGGATAAAATGAAAATGTAGGTGACAAGGTGGTGTTATAAAGCCTTAATAGCAATGGCTCACCTGGGGATTTTGATGAAGAGTAAGTACTGGAGTAGTAGCCACCCCTCTTTACTGTATTCATTCAATTGACACAAAGGAAAAAGATAGGAGAGAGGTTATTCAAAGACACAAAAGAAAGGAAGGTAAAGTAAACAAATGAAAACAAAATGGGAAAGAAAAATCAACCACAACTTGTTTTCCAGCAAATCTTATGAGTGAACCAATATTTACCTTTTTGTATACTGATCTTTAAAGAAACGTATTCTTAAATTGTGCCATACTGAAACTGGGTTAAAATTGGGTCCTTAGAGGAATGGTAAGGAGAGAGGTAGGCGCTATGTTGCCAACACAACAAGTCACCCAGCAATCAACAAATTGCCTGTATGTTTCAATATTTCTGCAGCTGTCAAGAAACCACTTGTCCCAAAACAACATTTTTGATACTGAAGGAAATAAAGTCGACCAGGTCAGACAATTTAATTATTTGGGTATTACATTCCAAGCTAATTTAAATTGGAAACTACATCTTTAAAATATTAAACTCAAAGTGAAATTTTCAAGCAATACGAAAGTTTTTTTTCTATTCTAGAGGCGGGAACTATATACCTGGTGACTCCCCAATGACTATACGGTCCTGATTGATAGTGGTTGATCAATGCCTTCATCAACCACTAACGCAATTTCTCCATTCCATTGCAGAGATGCCAAACTGTGTTTTTGGGGTAGCTCTTAGAATGGAATTGGATCAGAAATCCCTGGAGGCTCTTGCATGGCAAAGAGCCTTTTAATTATACCATAAGATGCTTGTGTCTAAAGAGGGAATTATAAGCCTTATTGGAAAAGATCAATTTGTGTTCTCTTGGAAAAGTTATTGCAAATAACTGGGTTTTAACCCTAATGAGGTGTACGAGATGAATGAACGTAAATCTAGGGTAACATCCCTTGATCTTAGTAGTACGCAGGAGAGAGCTCAGCAAGTCTGCTCTGTGACCACTCATGGTTTAATCTCCTCTAAGTCCATTCCACAATATGTCTTTAATGTAATGGTATATCAATATAGAAGAGTGTTTATGTTGGCTAGGCTGAATGCGTTTCTGTTTATGGTTACTGGAGGACACTTTGCAGGCATTCCCAATTCAGATAGAAGCTGTGTATGTGGGGATGACCATATAGAGACCCTGGAACATATTTTGCTGTACTGCTGTTGTTGGGATGATTTGAGGCGGAAATATTTAGGGCAACTTTTCTTTAGAAATTTTATACTAAATGGGGCTTACTATCAGAATAGTGTCCTTACAACTGTGGCCTGCATTTGTTCACACTATTCCTGGTTATCCTTGCTCTTCTCATTTGACTTCCCATTGTTAGTTTCAGATTGTAAAGTTAGTTGCTGGAGTCAAGAGCCTAGGATTTTTGCTTATGAAACTCTATATACCGTACCACTGTTGGTGCTATAAAAAAAGAAGGAACTCAAAGTGGGGCAAAATCAGTTGGGAATAGGTAAGAATGAAGCTGCTGCAAGCCATTTTATAGCCATGATACATCATAAATTTAATTGTTAAACCTGAAATGCATTTCTCTTTCTTAATAGCTATACCTGAAGCAGGTGACTTGCTTCTACGGGAAGGACCAGGGCTTTTAGATCCAGAATACCTTGGAGTGCCAGATGAGCGGGAATAAGATGATTTCATAACACGACATTCTGTAAACAAGCAGACAGGACAGTAGAAGAAATATTTCCAGTGAGCAGTTGCTTCCAAACAAAACCACCTACAACAGTACATATTTATCATTTGAATATTTTCACTTCCTACACAGCTCTGCTCAAATGAACCACAGATTTATAAACACACAAATTGTTGGTTCCATTAGAAGCTGGCCAAATGTTCAACTACAAATAATATTTTTACAAGGTTTTTTTTAAAAAACTAGATGTGGTTATTTAACCTGTAAAATGAAAGTGAAGACTTAGAAAACAATTGTCTGTATGCCTCAGCTTTGCTGGCAGAGTAAGTTGTTATGGTACATATGGTGAAGTATGCTGGCATATTGAATGCTTTGTCAATCTGACGGAAGCTAGACTCCTTCCACCTGTTCACACCAGTGTCTTTCCGACCCAGTAGAGTCTACAATCTGTTTCCTTCTACAAAATGATAAATATGCAACAAAAGATACACTGAAGAATTAAACTCAACATTGCTGGAGACTTTGAGTTTCACTGTACAATTAGCGACTTTAATAAGCAATATTATTTAGCACATTTGTTTGTTTTACTAGGTCCTTTCAGAGAGAAGCATAATTATAATAACTGGAATTGCCCAGATAGGCATCGACCTGGACTCCCTGCTTCTGTCCAGCAAGAGATATATCCTAAGTCTAATAAAACAAAGACTAGTTGATCATGAGTTCCAGCGCAAATTTCCTTTAACGCCGCCGATTTGCTCACCTCAATACTTTGGACTTCCACCAAATTTCTATTTAAACTACCTGGACCGTCTTGACAATCCTAAACTCAGGAAAGTCTTTATGCAAGCTACGACTAATTCAATGCCTTCAGCGATCTTCTGTGGCAGATTCCTGAAAACACCTTACGCTGAAAGAGTCTGCAGATGTGGCGCAGGATGTCCTGACTCCCTGTCTCATATTCTTTTGGACTGCCATATTTATGATTCCCCAAGAGGAAACCTAATAAAACCTATAGTTTTGAACTTCTCCTCAAATAATACGAAAATACTTCACAAACTATTAGCTGGTAAGAATCCTAAGACAACCGAAAACGTGGCAAAATTTCTGACGATAGTAGTCAACTGATGGGAATCTAGTCGGAAGTAGAATCACAACATTAAGGAATGATTTATATTAATTTTATTTTACTCTAACTTTTATCCTTTTATATACTGCAGATTGTACTATGCCAATAAAGGTATTTGAAATTTGAATTTGATAATAACTGGAAATTCCAGAAAGAATAATCTGTATTATGGTACGCATACTTCAACTCAACAAAAAAAGCCTGTCCAACAAGCCAGGAAGTGTTCAACTTCAACCAGGAGCTATGTTTTCCACACAGGCAGTGGAAGTGCTTGAACCAAAAGAGGAAAAGAACAGCCTCTCTGAGGGTTGGGAAAACCAGGTGTGTGGCACATGCCAGGAGGAGACCTTGGACAACTGTTGGATGTCCAGAAACCTCAGAGACAGAACAGAGCCCACAGATCAGTGGGGCTGTTCCGGCACAGGGGTCAAGGTCCATACCACAGCAGTAATGTATACAGCAGTGGAACATTCTGATTGTTTGGATTATTTATTTATTACATTTCTACCCCACTCTCCCCAACCCGAAGGTCGGGCTCAGAGGCTTACACAGTCTAAAACAGAATAAAACAATAGCCCATTAAAATAGTTTAAAATATAATTTAAAATAGCCCAATAATGCCCCTCAATGGCGCCAAAACTCCAGAGACAGAACTTTGCAGGTAATAAAATTAATCTAATCACCCCTCAAGGTGGTAATTTCTTGATTACTTTCCATGACAGCACTATGTATTCTTTAGATCTACTGGTCTGAGAAATAATTTCCAATCCAAGTCGTTGGCCTCTTCAGTCATTACTACTACATCACACAAAAGTAGATTTTTGGCAACGATTTCATCACTTAGTAACACATGAACCAGATTAAACAGAATCTTATAATTCATAGCAAGCACATACTTACCACTGTGATCCAGAACAAAATCATCTTGAGCATAACGATATTTTTCAGGCCCACAAGCAATGAAAACATCATCATCACAAAAAAAGTCTTGCAAGCAGGTGATCTAAAGAGGGGGAGATCCCAAAGCATATTAGTTCTTAATCATTAGAGGAAGGGAAACATTTTCACACTATGCTATGTTCCTGCATTTGTATAAAACAGAGTACTGTTTGTTTCTTGGGCCTTGATGTTTACAAATATTTGGCAAAGAGATGTTTCACAAGAAACTTCCATTGGAAAGACTCTAAAAAACTTCCTTACAGATGGCCAGTAAAGAAGCATCACCTTTTAGGACCATCAAGTTTAAGTTACAGTAAATTGCAAAAAAAAAAATGTATTAAAACGTAAGTACAGCTACCATGAATATTATTTTAATTGAGATGCCCAAGGTGAAAGTGCATGTGTAATTATTGTGCTTAATATTTTGAGCAATATTTTCCCTGTTAAGACATTCACAAAAAGCCAGTAAGTAAAATAAAGTATGAGCACTTTTGCATTAGCAAATTTATTTGTATTTCAAGCCTACCCTGATTATCCCTTCACACCCAGAAAAAATAATCCTATACTTCAGTTGCACCAACAGAAGGGCCTAAGGTCTCTTAGACCGTGGTTTCACCCCCAAAGACAGTGAAATGTTTCTCCAGCAAAAACAAGTTTTATAGTTCCCATTTAATTTGACAGAGAGCCAAAAATGTTTGCCCACCCTATTTTCCCCCACTTGTATCTACAATCAGGACAATATATAGAAGTCCAACTAATAGTGCAACCCTAAGGGGTGTGTGTGAAAGGGCTGTGGAAGCAGCATGACCCTGGCGAAAGTGCCACTTGTGGTGCTTATCCCTAACATTTTTGTCCTGCATTTGGAAAGTGCTTATCCCTAACATTTTTGTCCTGCATTTCTATCATACTGGGGGCCTTGAAAAGCTTATATAGTAAGATACAATACAAATTTAAAGGGAAAAAAAATACAACTCAATAGGTTCCCCATGCTAACTTAAAATACACAAGGATGCCTGGCCTCAGTGTAGGTTATACCAGCACAACTCACACAGGGTCACAAGATGTTGAGGGCAAAAGAGCTCATGCCACCAGTCAAACTAAGGGTTTAAGTTGCCTGCAAGGTGGGGAGGGGCAGATGCTTAGCTTCTCCAAGGTTTTTTTTTTTTTTTTTGCTGTTGACATGATTATTGCTGGCCAAGCATCCAAAGCAGTGTTCTGCCTTAATATCTCATTCTCCTCATAGTAGGTCATGAACTCGCCACCTTTGTTTCTCATCTCTGTGCTTGCCTTGCCAAGATATTTCTAATATCACCCCTTAATGCCCCCCAGGCAACCTTTACTGTTGCAAAGTTCTACACTAGCACCAATCTTAATTATAATTAAGACTAACCAGGTCTCCAGTTAATCAGATGATTTAAAATGTCAGTTAAGTAGGGAAGCAAGTAAACCTTTGTCAAAGTTAATGCCAATCAGAGAAGACAGTCGAGAGAAAGCGAACAACATATTTTTCAGCCTATTCTCAATCAACCACGTATAAAAGATAATGAAACCCCACGTTTACTACATCTGCCCTGGCTCTTAGCTATGTCCAGGCAATGGCACTTGCACAGCAAGTGATATCAAGGGAGATTTTTATTTTAATTTGCTGTTATCATGATTGGATCTGGATCTCCTGATATCCCTTCACTAACGCATAGATTTGTAAGTGACAATTTATCTCATGGCATGATTAAACGATAGGCCGCCTTTGAACAGCTTAATGTCAAACAGCAGATGGTCTATTGAAGACTGTAAGAGCCTTATTTGAAACAAAACAAAAAACTAAAAGCAAAACCCAATTATTTCTGAAAGTAAGAACAATTAATATATTTGAAACCATAAGAAATGAGTACAGCAGTCCAACAATGAAGTTTGAATGTATTATGTCCACCATAGTAGTAAACATTGGCTTGAGTACAGGGAAGACTTGTGGTTGCCTGCAGTAGAAAAACACTCAGAATATCAATGACTTCCAGCACTCTTAACGATCATTTGTACAAGGCATTTGAAAGCAGTGCAGTTGTCATGGCAGCTAAACCAGAGATAAAAGCAGGCTAAACTTACAGTAAGACTGTCTTGTAGGCTGTAACATGAGGCACTGAGCTTGACAATAGAATCAAACAAATGCTCAACGACACAACATTCTCTCCACCCAGCATCTGGTTAGCTTTAGCTCATGATAAATGATAAATGTCTACACAGACAGCTTCTTAGGACAAAATTAATCCATTTCAACTAAGCTATAGTAGGACAAAACATTTACATAACCTTTTCTAGTCCGCCTCATCAGCAGGAAACCTCCCCTTCATACAGGGAAAAATACCTCTTCTTGTAAAATCCTCCCCACTCTACCTCCTCTACATAATGCATATGACTTCTCAGAGGATTTATTTTTTAGAAAACAATTTACCCTTAGTCAAGCAATATTACCAGCAGAGAGATTTGAACACTTCCTTTTTATAGAGCAGAAAAAGTGTGTGCACACACGAAAACAACACCAAGAAAAACCCTACACCCTATTCCTTCTTTCAATGCCTACTCTCTTATCTAACACAAATTGTGAACCCCTTTGTTCAGAACAGTGCAAGATGGGTCCTAATTTAGAAGTTACATACCGTATATACTCGCATATAAGCCGAGTTTTTCAGCCCCAAAAAAGGGCTGAAAAAGCCGAACTCGGCTTATACGCGGGTCAATACGGGAGGGGAGGGGGGAGGAGGGAGGAGGGAGGAGGGAACTTACTGCCGCCGCCGAGCCCACGCCGCTTCCTGCTGCCAAGAGCGGCCTGGGGCGGCCTCCTGCAGCTGCAGGGAGGCTGCCCCGGCCCTCGCCCGGCCGCGCCGCCGCTTCTGGCGGCCTGGGGCGGCCTGGGGCGGCTGCCCCGGCCCTCGCCCGGCCGCGCCGCCGCTTCTGGCGGCCGAGAGCGGCCTGTGGCGGCCTTCTGCAGCTGCAGGGAGGCTGCCCCAGCCCTCGCCTGGTTGTGTCGCCACCGCCGCCAGGCCCGCGCCACTTGCTGCCGGGAGCCCAGGTAAGCCTGCGGGGGGGGAGGGGTTATAAGCCGACCCTCGGCTTATACGCGGGTGCCTAATTTTTCCCCATTTTGGGGGAGAGATTAGGCACCTCGGCTTATATGCGGGTCGGCTTATACTCGGGTATATACGGTAGCTTAATTTAAATAAACAAATAAGTAAAGCTGCATACCATTACAAAGCTCAAAAAGAGGAAAGACTGTATACTGATGATATAGAGACATATAACCACTTGATAAGAGGCAATATTATCATTGACTTTCAAGAAGTCTATCAAATAAGCAGTGGCAATATTAAATGGTTTGAATATTTCTAACTTAGGAGCTTCCTGTTTAGATGCATGCATTTAGGCCAGAAAATAAAAAGCTTGACAAAATTTGAGGGAACTATATGTAAAAATCAGAAGATATTCTCCAAAATTCTGGAGACTTTACGCCGAACATTTAGAGCGATGGACTCTGATCTGGAGGAGTGGGGAATCAAACCCGGTTCTCCAGATCAGATTCCCTACTCCTCCACATGAGCAACAGAAGCTAATCTGGCGAACCGGGTTGGTTTCCCCACTCCTACACATGAAGTGAGCAGGGCGACCTTGAGCTAGTCACAGCTCTCTCAGCCCCACCTACTTCACAGGGTGTCTGTTGTGGGAAGGGGAAGGAAAGGTGACTATAAGCCGGTTTGATTCTTCTTTAAGTGGTAGAGAAAGTCAGCATATAAAATCCAACTCTTCTGTCACAATTGCAAAGAATTTGGGAAATATTTCTCGCAAAAAAAAATCTATTGATGCAGGAAAGCTATTGTTTTGCGTGTCTGTGTTTAACAGATGTGTGTGAGGCCCATATACTTCTCTACTTTTCATAATGAGTTGGTCACTGATTTTGAATGCTTTTCCTCATCTCTTCTTGTCCTACCTGTTTTCTGCGTTTGTGCATACTATATTGCAGGCAGTTATTCTGAATGTTAAGAAAATGGCAGAAAGACCATAAAAACAAATGTATCCCCAAGTTATATTGCTGTGTGAATAGGTAAAAAAAACTTAGCTTTCTTTGCATGCTTTTTAACTAAGAAAAAAATATATAAATTATTATTTAATACTTGATGAAAAGATCTTGATATTAAGCTTTGAAACAAAAACTGATATTTACATTAACAAAAAAATCTAAAGGAGAAGTATGTTGGAGAAAAATAAAACCAAAGTCCAGTAGCCTTCTAAAGACAAATTTTATTTATTCCAGTATATGGTTTTGTGATATGGAGCTCACAAAGGCTTATGCTGGAATAAACGTTGTTAGTTGTTAAGGTACCACTGGACTTCTGTTTTTCTTCACAGTAAAATACAGTTCAGGTTGCTGGAAGAGTTTACTCCCAACAATTCCAAATAATACGTCTTTAAATTGACAGATTAGAGAAGACAGGTACAAGTTGTTTTTTTACTTAATACTTAAATGAGTATACAATTTTTGTCCTGGTAAATTAACTTAGATTATTTACCAACAACATTTAAAATACCATGCTGATCAAATACAACATTGTTTCAAATGACAATATTTTTAAAGGGACAAAAACTGAAAACATTCAATATTTCTTAAGCATTCTGATTGTGTATGAGTGTGTTAATTCTGTTTCCCATTTTCCCCTGAAGAATATAGCTTACATGTTAGATTTTTTAAAAACTAGCTCAAAGAATTCTTTGGACTGAATCCAAAGAAGGCCTTGCATAAGCAAAAAAAAGACACTTCCCAAGGGCACGGGCAAGTGGCATTTCCACCAATTGTTCCAGCCCACTCCAGCCCCTAATGCTCCATCTCATGCCATTTTTGCAGGTCACTTACTCTCAGAAACAGCTTTTGGGAGGGGGCTTGATACACTCACAGTTCTCTTGATGAGAGCCGGTACTATTAAGCAATGCACACTGGGGACTACAAGTATGTAAGCAGAGGGTAAGGATTACAAGTGCGTTTGGCTCATTAATCATGTTTTCGCATCTCTCCCTCTCTACTGCAGATTCTGCTGTCTCCAAAAGCCATGTCTTTTGGTTCAGCAATCCTCCAGAATTCCATAGGATGTGACATAATGATTGTAGTAGGAAAGGGGCACTTGGATCCAAGCCACATGGATGACTGTTTTTAACAGTTATTTAGTTAACGTGCTGTCATTTCTAGCACTACCTACAGGAAATAATGGCCCCATTGTTTGCTATAGATAGACCTGGCC
This sequence comes from Euleptes europaea, assembly GCF_029931775.1. Lineage (NCBI taxonomy): Eukaryota > Metazoa > Chordata > Lepidosauria > Squamata > Sphaerodactylidae > Euleptes > Euleptes europaea. The sequence continues at coordinate 43,940,444 of NC_079320.1, read as the reverse complement.
TCTCTAGCTGTTTGGTGGTGATTGTAGCCATGTTAAAGTTTAAAGGGGCAGATACACCAACTAACAGCTGTTTGGCAGGACAGCTTCCTTTCTCTTCCTCCCCATTCCTGTACCTCCCAGAAACTGAAGCACTCTCAAAATTCTGGGAAATACATTTTCATTACTCCCATAATTTTGATGGGGTCATTTCAGGTATCCCTGAGACAATCTGAAACAGCTAATTCTGGGTTTAATTTTGGAGTGGGTTATATCCAAATGCTGGGGATTGAACATAGGACCTTCTACATGCAAAGCAGATGTTCTGCTACTGAACCAGAGCCCCAAAGTCTCTTGTCAATAGCTTTTCTCATTTTCCTCTTTTTCAAAAACTCTTGGTCTTTCTGGCAACATTCATAAACCAACTTGATCATTTTTTAGTCTACCTCTTTTAAAGATAACGAGTAATTCACACAAGGCATGTGGGGACCAAATAAGGACAAATTATTTTCCATAGCGATTTATGAGCATAGCCAACAAAATTAAAATTTTACACATGCATATTTTCCTTAATGAAGTAATCTCTACACTGTATTTAAAATACTATGGTGAAATACAATGCAGTTGCAAATGTTACTATAGTTTTTAAGATGACTGCAATGAATCAATATGCATTCTATCTATATTAGTTTTCCATGAAATACAGCAAAGCTTGAGACATGTACCCACTGGATGTGTCTTTGTTCAATACATTTCCTGCCTTCCTACATCTCTATCCTTCCTTTTCTGTTTCTACTAGTAGTACCACTTCAGATTACCTCCTAGAGTCTATATGCCTCTATTATCCTGCTGTTCATTCAGTTCTAACAATTTCATGCCACCCACTTTTGTTTTTCACTCAAATGCAACAGACCTTGATCTTTACTGTGCTGTGAAACTATAAGCATTAAATCTTACAGCCAATTCCTGACCTCCAAGGATGAAAGTCCTTTGGAGGCAAAAGAGGGGATGCACAGGCGTTGGGGCCCCCTGCGCCGGCGCCTGTGCCTCTTACGCCATGCAGAGTGGCTTCAATGTCAGCTGGGAAGCCTGGATGCTGGGTTCCCAGTGCCACCCAGGGATTCTGGCTGGGCCTTCCGCCAGCATCCCACCAGTTCAAAGCCCTGTGCTGGCATCCTGGGGGGCGTTCATGGAGCATACCAGGGGACGGAGCTGCCAGTAGGGAGTTTCCTGTCCTCTTTCGGCCCAGCACACCGGCAGAGAGAATGGCGCAGTCTCGTTGTTCTCAATGGGGCAAAATGCCCCATTAAAAAAATTAAAAGCGGCCGAGAAACAGTTTTGGAGGCACTGCGGAGGCGCCTTGGCCACACTGTCCTTGGCTGCTGAAAGGTCAGGAATGGGCAGTTTGCCTACAATACTGCTACTAATGACAGAAAATAATGTGATTAAATTACTCTAATGTGTTCAGTGAACAACAACTGGAGAATTTCAGTATAAAGACTGTGGAAGTTCTTGACAGTGACATGAATGCCAATATTGCTACAAATATCTATACAGGAACTATTGTAATTCTTGATTTCCTTACACAGGACACTGAACTGCATTTAGTATGCTTGGCTCCCTCATCTCACTGACCCGGACTGGTGCTTGCACAGGGGACCTTTACCTTTTTATAAAGCACCACAGCTCTTTTCACTTATGCAATAAATTCAGCATAATCCCAGATAACTGCATTATTCTCATACATTCTAAAGTCTGCATCTAGGACCCTAAGTAAGTGGACCAGTTCCAGGATAGCTATATTTCTTCCAAGGTGCAGTCACAGAGCAATCGATTCATGAATGTGGCGCCTTCTCAAATAAACAGAAACACAGTTGTACTGTTAGATGACAGATGCTGGATAGCATTTCCTCTTGGAAAGGGGAAGAAAGCCTCAATGGAAACAAGAAAAGTCTTTGACCAGCTGCAGTCAAACACCATGTCAGGGAAGACAGTGAAACTCTCCTTCATAACAAAATCTCATGCAATGCCTGACCTTGCAAGTATTAGCTTCAAGAAAACAGGATACAGTTTAATGTTCTGAAAGAGGAAATGCTCAGCCTAATGGACAAAAGAAAGGAAGCTGGGGTGTACCGCACACCCAATAATAATTGGAAATGTGTTTGCCTGTATATGTGATTTGCTGAGCAATAATGACAAGCAGTTCAAGCAGAAACACTCAGAGTAAAGCAGTGTTCACTCTGCATGCACTACTAAAACAGATCATCAGTAACCTGCTGGGAACAGCATGCTAGATTTAGACACAAAGCCGTCTATTGACTCCAATATGATGAGCGTCAAACCTTCCTCCAGGACAACACTGCTTCAATCTGAGCAGAACAGTTGCTTTGCTGCGGGACTCATTATATCCCCCCCTTTTCACTTATTTTGAAGCAGATGTAAAACAATTGTCCATTTATTCAATATGTGTTGTATTCCATCCTCTGCTTGTTCTGATGTGACGAATATACACATCATATCAACATGCCTATTAAAATTCATGTATTGTTGCAATTTATTCATGTATTGTTGCAAATTCATGTATTGCTGCAACCATCATGTTTATAGTTGAGGGCTGCAAAGTATAAAATGTAAAGATAGTACTAATACAGAAATAGGTCAACAGCTCATTTCCCTTTTCATATCTGCTACCAAATGAACCCAGGCTTGAACTTTAAAAAACCTTAGAAAATAGGATGGAGGTGAAAAGGACATTATATCCCTCCCTGCTGAACAGCTCTCCTTGCTCAGACAGCAGCTCTGCTTACTTCCAAACAATATGTATACTTTGCAAAAGGAACCTGCACAAGGAAGGAAAATGGTAATGCACATTTAATTATTGTTAAACAAGACACTAAAAGCTCTCTATAGGCTGAAACTGAGCAATAAAAAAGCTGAAAAGTATTTGTTTAGAATAGCTAACATGATCTATGCCTAGATAATTGAATTTCAGAAATATAATCTCTATCACCAGTCCTTTCTGCCACTAGCAAGCCCATTCTGTTGTCGAATTTGAGAAATTGCAGGGTGTTAAATTAGGAGGTCAGTCAAAAATTTTATAATGCAATAGGCAGATCAGTTTGAATGCATTTGAAAAGCACTGCATGTTTATCCATGATTTGAGATGCTAGCAAGGGGGGCGGGGGAAGCAAACATTTATAATTAATCTGTTTGAGCTACGACGTGTATGGGCTTTAAAATCAAGTCCCAGTATCCTCAAGAAGAGGACCCCAAGGAAAAACAGTTATTCCAGTGCTTCAAATATACAAATGATTCACTGGCCAACTTGGTAGAGGTATAAGAATAATACAATGCCCCACAGCAAGTAAGGCAAAAATGAGCAATTCCTATCCTTCATGGTCAGCATCACAATCTTAACTCAGGCTGTGACATTAAACTGTAGAAGAAAAAGACTCTAAAGATAGAGTCCCATATCTAAAGCTAGTCCCCTATCATTAGATATTTTGAGGTCCACAAAACCAGGTCTGAGTAGACAGATGCTTTACAATTTCACACATACAAAATACTCAAGTATTTTATTTATTTATTTATTTATTTATAACTGGCTTTTCTTGCCAGCGGGGACCCCAAAATGTCTTATAAAATCACTTCCCCTTATCCATTCTGTCCTCAAAACAACCCCTCTGTGAGGTAGGTTAGGAAGAGAATGTTCGACTGGCTTCCATGAAAGACAGGGAGACCTCCCAGCTTAGACCTTGCCAATATCACCAGGGCAGGGGGGAATGGTGGTGGGGGCTAGTCAGCACTGTATCAATGCACAACCTAACTTCCAGTACAAAACTCTATGATTTAATCATAGAGTTTTGGGTGAATCCTAAAGCGTCGCACTGACATGATGTTGTAACTTCCATTTTTCGCACTTGAAGTGATGTTGCACATTGGCACAATGCTGATTAACCTGTCCCTGCCTCCCCCTGCCCAATTCTCCCACCGGGGTACCAGCTAGGTCTGACAACCCTAATGGCAGAGCAGGGATTCAGGCCTGGTTTTCCCAGATTTTAGTCCGACACTCCAAATACTATACCAGATCAGCTTTCACAATCATACTTTTTTTTTGCATATTTCCATGTTTTGCATGACAGTGCCTAAGTTTCACTATCTGCACTCCTGCTAACAGTATCTCTGATTAACCAACAGAAGATGTCAGTCAAAACCAACTCAAATCCGGCGACTTCCGGTGGTGCCGTTGGAGAGAGCACTCCATTTCCCCAGGTTGTCCTGGGAGAAATCCAAGTTTGCGTTATTTTTGGGGTACATAGATACCCCAATCCGACCCTTGCAAGTGGGTTGGAAAGCAGGAACTCCCTGCAGCCCGCAAACGCGGTTTGACCTCCTAGGTACTCTGAGGGGGCTTTTTTAAGCCCCTCGGAGTCCTAGACGCCGGTCCTGCGAGGGCACTAGGGAAGGACATCGCCAAAACGCAACTTTGGCAGCAAGCTCTATCCTCCACCGCCTTAATACCAACATAAGGACTACATAAAGAAAAGAACCTCACCTCTTGACACCCAAGTGAGTACAAAAGAACTCTTCGTCTACTTACTAGAAATTTGAACAGACGGGAGGCTGATAAGAATATTTCTGGGACCCCCACCCCTCCATAATCCGAACTGAAAAAGTTTGATCTGAGTTAGTCATCGGGATTAGCGACAGGAGCCTTATCGGATCAATCAGCCTAAACCATAACAAAGAGTCGGAAGGATACCTTTTAGACTGACAAGAATTATCACCAATGAGAAGGTCCGAAGGAAGGGGAGGGTGATCTCTCTTCCTGATTTTCCGGCGAATTCCTGCCACGTTTGCAGTAAGGGAGTGCCTGGAACGGAAGACTCTCTATAACACCCTCTCTATCATTGGAACTAAAACAACAGGAAGTAGCCGCGGGACTGAATATCCGTCGCACTCGAGTTACTTTCAAATCATTCCTGAAGGAATAACCATCGAGAAGAGGCGATAGAAGGTCTGCAGCACTAGTAACTTCCTGTTTACTTCCTGATTAATCCGATCTAGAGCGACCGAAAAAACTCACTGGTATTTTAAAACTTTAAAATGCAATTTTAAAGCCAATTTCGACTCTTTTCAACCCGAAAAAATTATTAGGCTGATCTTTGAACTATCATCTTTTAACCAGCACCTTAAAGGCCCTGTCGGTGGACATGTATTTTACCAGCTTTTTTTGAATGTAAATGTCTCGACCCCGCTCTGGCTCACTACATAGCCCTGCCTATACTAAACTAAGGGATTCTTTACAAACCTCGACCATGGAAAAAAAGTTACAGGATATGCTAACTAAACAAACTGAGGCAACAAATAAACAGTTTGAACAGATGTCTACACAGATGGCACAGTTGACTTCTATGATGACAAATCTTGGTCAAGCATCCCAAGCTATTAATCAGAAGTTGGATGTGGTCACTGGAGACTTGAAAGAAGTAAAAACTCAAATGATTGTTATGAAGACAGATATGCAAGCGATGGATGTATCAATTAAGAAAGTGATGGATGAGCACAAGGACACAAAGAAAAAATTAACAAGCCAAGAAAAACAGATTGAAACAATACAAGCGGATCAGATGGCGGCAAAAAATCAAATGGCAATGATGGAGATGAGAGTGAAAGAGACCAACCTTCGTATACGCAATTTTCCAGATATGATGGGAGATAATAAAGAATCTGCAATACCAAATTTGGCCTACTTATTTCAGATAGATGAACAAGAATTAAAACAAGCCATTAATAGAATATACAGGATACCACTACCTGCTAGAATGAGAAGATCTAAGCCAAGAGATTTGATGATAGTGTTCTATGACACCAGAGTTAAAGACAAGATTATGAAGATTCATTATGAAAATCCAGTGTCAGCAGGAGATTCCTCTCTTATACTACTGAAGGATATTCCAAGGCATCTACTTTTACAGAGGAATAACTACAAAGACTTTGTGTCTATACTGAAAGCTAATGGCATCAAATACCGTTGGATTATGCCACAAGGTTTGGCTTTCACCTATAAGGAAGTGAAAACGACAATTCTATCCCAAGCAGATGTGGGGAAATTTTTGAGAAAATATAAAATGGACCTTAAAGAGTTACCTGGAGAGAAGGAGGAAGAAGAAGAGGAAGAAGAAGAGGTACAGGGTGCAGAAGGTGGTACCAAACTATAGACGTTTTATTTTGCTAAAAAATACTACATTATTGCAAAAGCAATTTCTTGGAATGTAAATGGACTGAATGAGAAAACTAAAAGGGCCAGAATCTTCAAATATCTACAGAAATATAAATACTCCCTAATTTGCCTACAAGAAACCCATATAGCTTCAAAGCATAAAAAATACTTGGAGAAACAGGTGCTTGGACAAGCATTTATTGCTTCTGCTAAAACTAAAACAAAGGGAGTGGTAATCTATGCCCACCCCAGTCTCTGTCCAGAACTAGTATATAAAGACAATGAAGGAAGAATTGTAATTATCAGAACTAAAATATTGGGACAAAGGACAATAGTGGTTGGAATCTATGCACCCAATGAAGGGAAAAAATCCTTCTATGAAAAATTACATGACCTGATAACCCAGTACGCACAAGACCAAATTTTATTGATGGGCGACTTCAATGGAATTATTCTCCCATCTCTGGACAAAAAATCAAAAGCAAAAGATATCAATGATGGATGCTTGCCTAAAACTTTCTTTGCCATGGCTTCAGAATTAGAATTACAAGACATTTGGAGAACAATGAATACAACAGCTAAAGAATACACCTTTTATTCAGCAAGACATGATTCACACTCCAGAATCGATATGATATGGGCCAGTAAATCAATTTTCACGCAACTACGTAAAATTCATATTTTACCTAGAACTTTTTCTGATCACAATCCTGTTACCTTTGATTGGAACAATAAACAAGCATTTAGATGGCGAATGAACGATAAACTTTTAAAAGACAACAAGATACAAAAGGAATTACAGGTTTTAATGAAAGACTTTTTTGAAATTAACCTTAATGGGGAAACTTCTTTAAATACAGTTTGGGACGCATTCAAAGCTGTTCTGAGAGGTTTTATGATACAGAAACACTCGGCCTGGAAGAAGACTCAATTGCAATTTACAAACAACATACTTTGGAATTTACAAAATTTGGAGCAGAAATTGGTAATGGTAACACAGGAAGAGGAGAGAAGAGAAATTCAAATACAGATTTCTGCATCTAAACACCAATTAAATTTGGTAATAATGGAGGAAATGAATAAAAATCTGAAACTTGCTAAACAAAAGTATTTTGAATATGCAAATAAACCAGGAAAATTTTTAGCAACACAACTGAAGGACTCATTTCAAAAGAAGATTATAACAAAAATCCAAACTGCTAAAGGACCAGTTTATTCAACTTCAGAAATTCAGAAAGAATTTGTTTCATTTTACTCTAAGTTATATCAGAAAGAAAATACTCCAAAACAGAAAATAGATAAATTTCTAAACTCAATACAGATGAAAGCTTTGTCAATGACCCAGAGAGAATGTATTGAAGCTCCAGTAACAAGGGAAGAAATACAAGAAGCAATACTGAGACAAAAAACGGATAAAACACCTGGACCAGATGGAATTACTGCACTATTTTATAGAACATTTAGTGACAATTTAGTTGGATTTTTTGGTTCACTTTACAATGCAATTTTGGACGAGGGAACATCCCCGGAGACTTGGTCACACGCATTTATATCACTGATACCCAAAGAAGGAAGAGATCCAGAAAAAACATCTAATTACAGACCTATATCGCTCTTAAATGTGGATTACAAAATTTTTGCTTCGGTTTTGGCATGTAGGATAAAGCAATTTATTAAGGATCTTATACATGAGGACCAAGCAGGTTTTATACCAGGAAGGCAAATAAAAGACAATGTAAGAATTTTACTAGATTCACTGGAATATTATGACCATAATATTCAACAAACTGCGGCTTTTGTATTCTTGGATGCAGAAAAAGCCTTTGATATGGTCTCTTGGAACTTTTTGAAACGGATTTTGGATAAATTGAATTTTGGAGATCGTTTTCAGAAAGGTATATCGGCTATTTATACCTCCCAACAAGCTAAAATTTTGGTTAATGAATCAATGTCAGATAACTGCCAAATCACGAAAGGGACTAGACAGGGATGTCCCTTGTCTCCACTTTTATTTTTGTTGGTGTTGGAACCGCTATGTGTGAAACTAAGAAGTATGGAGGACATCCGCGGGCTAAGAATTAAAAAACATGAATTTAAGTTGAGAGCATTCGCGGATGACCTACTGCTAATTTTGGAAAACCCAACACAGTCAATGAATATACTTCAGGAGACTTTGGATGATTTTGGAAAAGTATCAGGCTTTAAAGTGAATCAAGAAAAAACAAAGATAATATTTAAAAATTTATCGGAAATACAACAACAGGAATTTATATCATATACTGGCTGGGAGAAAGCTAACAAAGTTAAATACCTGGGAATTTGGATCACTGCAAAGAATAAAGATCTGTTAACCAACAATTACCTCAAGTTATGGGGTAAGATTAAAACTGATATGATTATATGGTCAAACAAAAAATTGTCATTAATGGGACGTATCTCAACGATCCAAATGAATGTCTTACCGAGGATGCTCTTCTTATTCCAAAATTTACCAATAATATCACAAACAAAATATTTTGAAACTTGGAGGAAAGACATTTCAAACTTCATCTGGCAAGGAAAAAAACCAAGGACTGCTTATAAATACTTGGTGGATCTAAAAACTAGAGGAGGTTTAGCACTGCCTAACTTTCAACTCTATGCTGAAGCGGTAGCTTTAGTATGGCTAAAAGACTGGATGAATTTGTCAAATGTACGTTTGCTAGACTTGGAAGGTTATAATAACTTAAGTGGATGGCATGGTTATTTGTGGTATGATAAAATTAAATTACAAGCAACATTCCGTAATCATATAATCAGGTCCTCTCTACTTCGTATTTGGATGAGATATAAACACATTTTGGAACCAGAAACACCGATGTGGATATCGCCCCAAGAAATGCTAACTTTGCGCCCACTTAGACCAGACAAATTTATTACTTATCAAGATCTAATTAATTGGGAAGGAAAGAAATGCTCACTAAAAGACTTTCAACTGCTTAAGGATGATTTACAATGGCTTCAATATTACCAAATCAAATCAGTTTTTGTACAAGATGCAAAAAAAGGTTTCTCTAAAGAAAAATCTCCTTTTCAAAGGATTCTACTAGACAATAATACAAAGCTGATTTCTAAAATGTATAATCTCCTTTTAACAATATACTGTGAGCAGGACACGATTAAACCAACTATGATCGATTGGGCTCAAAATGTGGGACATGATATTGTTTTAAATAAATGGGAAAGATTATGGTCTAAAGATTTAAAAGGAATAAAAGCACAGTCAGTGCGAGAAAACATCTATAAAATGATGTATAGATGGTATCTAACACCCAAGAAAATTGCAAAGATTTATAAAACGATGTCCCCTACTTGTTGGAAATGTAACAAAGAAATTGGTTCCTTTTATCACATGTGGTGGACCTGTGACAAAGCCAAAGACTTCTGGGACATGATTTATAACGAACTGAGATTAATACTACAAAAGAATATATCCAAAACACCAGAAATGATGTTATTGAGTATGATTCCAGACGACTTAGCAACACAAAGAACCTTTTTGATATATGCCACAACAGCTGCGAGACTGCTTTATGCAGCGAAATGGAAAGGGCTAGAAACTCCAGAGAAAAAAGACTGGATTGTTAAAATGTTTGAAGTGGCAGAAATGGCAAAACTCACAGCTATTCTAAATGAAGAAAATGATGTTCGGTTTTTGGGGGAATGGGGGGCGTGGATGCATTATTGTGAATATGAGTTAAAATTGGGAAGAATGGAAGAATATTTTCTAATCTGATCCAGAGGATTATTTTTGATTTTTTTTATATTGAATAAGCATAATTATATTTACTAACAGATTATGGTTTTTTATATATGGTATTGATATTTTATCAAGATTAGATTACCTATGACGGGAGGAACTTTTTATTAAGAGGCAGATAGAGGGGATGGGGAAGTCAAAAAAATTTTCCATTTCTTTTTTTCTTTTTTCTTTTCTCTTTTTTATTATATGATATGGAATTATAACAACTTTAGGTTAGAATTGAAATTCGATATTGTTATAGATGTTGTTTAATGCAATGGAAAATTTCTATCATAAAACCCAATAAAATTTATATAAAAAAAAAAAACCAACTCAAATCCTACCACTTCCACTGGGTGCAACATTACTAAATTTGACTGGACTGCAGCCTATCTTCATAATACAAGACAGATTTCAAGTGCCCACCCAAATGCTGAGCCTGACCAAGTTATTTAATTGTCTTTCATCATGTTCTGCAGAAAGTGTTAAACAGCTTCCCAATGCAACTATCCCAAGAACTTGCTCTCAAATTCTTAACTGGGGCTGCTGAATACATAATCAAATACTGAGGATAAAGAGCAGAGAATAGCCCTCCCTTTCATGCCCTCCTTGTGAGCTCCCACAGCCATACAGTTTGCTGCTACTGGAAGCAGAATGGTGAGCCAACAGTATAATCCTATGAAGACTTATTTCATTCTAAATCAAATATAATCAATGGGCTCAGGGTGAAGTAACTTTGCATAGGGTTGCACTGCAATTTACCTTATCTGATCCAGCAAGACAGATGTGTTCGTATATTTTCTGATCATATAATGTTGTGTGAGATGGTAGGCATAAACGGCAGTTTGTGAGCCTCCAGTACAACAGGGTGTACAACACCAGAAGCCCAAAGTAATCATACAACAGTCTGGTAAACTGGTATATGAATAGATATCGTCAATGACAATTAGATGCCAAGACCACAGAGGACAGCACGCCCAGAAAGCTTATGAATCACTCTTAAACAATAATCATGTCCTAGTAAAGTATTTTTTAAAAATGAGACTAATATGATGAGGGACAGGAATGAGGAAAGACAGAGACCACCCTGCTGTTCCATGGGAATCTAAAATGAGTGAGAAATTAAACAAAAATGCTGAATCTTTGCTCTGCTGTCTGATCATCAAAAAAACCCTGGCAATGTGCCTGGAAGCAGCCTAATACAATCTGACAATGTAAAAAGGCTGTTCAGTCAAAAATGGTTTGGTTATGCTTGTTCAGAGGACTATGACATATACACAGCAGAAACCATCGCACACAAAACATAAAAGATTATGTGCAACTGATTGTTTTTAATGTGTAAGTAAAGCTTTAAGGTACTTTCAGTTATTTGTAAATAGGAAGGTATATATTACCCACATTGGAAACATGCAAAAAAATTTTTTTACAAATGAAAGATTTAAAAAAATAAGAGTAACAAATGCACTTGACAAATATATCTCTGTATAACTCTAACTTTAAAATCCTTCACAATATGCCAAACAACCTCTGGAGAGGCCATTCCACTATATCCTCCCATGGAAAATGAGGCTATCTGCCAACAAGTGCCAGATATTAGGGTTGTACAAAAAGAATTTCAGTAAATTTCAGGTTCGGGTTTATTGGGCCTAATTTTTTTTGGAAAAACCAAAATAAGCCGAATATCCATACCGGTAAATATGGGTATTCGGCTAATTTTTGGGTTTCCCAAAAAAATTGGGTCCATTATAGTCTATGGGGATATTTTTCGAAGTTCCCGGGAAGCATTTTTGAAGGTAGAGTCTTCAAATTTGCAAAATGGCTGCAAGGGACTCTCCTTAGGTGGTTACCAAAGTTTGGTGAGTATTGGGACAGGGGGTCCAATTTTATGGGCCCGCAAAGGGGTCGCTCCCATCCTCCAGGCATTTGCGAGTCAAGCTGTCCATCGGTTTTCAGGTTCAAAAGTTTAGTGTTGCTGAGGACTGGCGGAAAGAGCTGGTTCCAGGCTGACACCTTAAAGTCTGGATGCTGCCTTTGTTTCTGGGTCTCTTTGCATTATGCCCATGCAAATTAGCATCCAAACGGAGGGAAATCTGATTTATGGGCACCAAAAATCTGATTTCAGGAGATGGTCGCGGTGCAGGCAAACAAAGCCTCTACTCAAGGTAGAAAGCAGGTTTTTCGGGGGGAGGGGGGTGATGAGATTGGAGCCAGCCGAAGTCTCGACCATGGGGGTTGTCTGAAGGAGATTGCTCATCCACATGCATGAAGAAAACTCCTTCGGAAGCCTGGTGGTGTCAGCAGCTGTTGAAGCTGGCTCTTTTTAGTTGGAGGTTATATCCCTCCGGATGGGACTGGGTGAGCCCCATCTTTTAAATTACTCTTCTGCTGTGCAGACTATTCTGTTGGGTCATATACCTGGAAAGTTGGTCAAACCAAGTTGCTCTGATTACACAATCCCTATCTCAAAAGGGCCCCAACGATGGGGCCCTAACAAAACCAGTCAAACAAAAGAAAATGGGGAGAAAACACAGAGCCATGCCTCTGAGCAAAGGCGAATACCTGAGCCCGAAATCAGGAATCGCCTATTCGGCTTCGGCTTTATTCCAAGGTTTTGGTATCTGGTAAACCTGAATCCCAAAATTTACTGAACTGGCTTATTTCAGGTTTATTTTCGGTTCAGGTTTATTGATATGCACAACCCTACCAGGTATTATAAGGTATTGTTATTTATTAATGGACACATAGCTCTCTAGAAAAGGATGGCATTTGTTTATAGGCTTAGAGTATATTGCATATTTTCACCTAACTTTACTAAACTCAGAAACTTCCCCCAAATTCATGTCATGCTTTCTAAAGAATCTATAGCGAACTCAATTGATTTAGTTGCTTCTAGGTATGGTCTAAGTCACAGCTCTCCTTTACAGATGTTCAAACAGATATACACGTGCAGAGAATTTAGTAAAAGCAACAGTCCTCACACAAATAATTATCTCTATACTACACGTGTATGGAAATATGCAATTATTTCTTCTTTCATATATATATTTTACACTGTCGCTACCACTCCATAAATGTAATGATACAAGTCAAAAAGCGATAAATGCCTAATGTTAAATCATGGTGCCATCAAACTCATCAGTAGAGTGCCATGGGAATATGATAAAACAATAATGATGATGTCACCAGAACATGGAGGGCAGGAAGACTGACTGAATTCCATTATTCCCTCGGTGCGAGTCACATGCAATTGAGTCACAGAAATATCATTGATGGCAGGTGATCAGCACTGATAGCTACAAGACCAGATAGAGTGCCAAGGAACAAGGTTCAGCCCATTCATATGCACATGGAAATCAGACAAAAGAACAAGAACTTTATAATATGTGGGTAAAACAACGGGAGGGATGTAACAGAATTACAAAGGAGTTGTGCCTCTAAGCAGGTTGACTAGAAGGGAAGATCTACTAGCAATTTATTTACAAATGTATTTCATACCCCTCAGCCAAAGGCTGACAAGACAGTGTACAACACAATAAGATACAGAAATGAAGAGACCCCATCAAAAACAATCTAAAATAACACAATCATACTAAAAACAATTTAAATCAATTTAAGAACACTTCCGCAAACACATAAGCAAGGCAGTTAATTTTAACAAGCAGAATAGCAGAGAAGGAAGCCACCTCTACAGAGAAACAACCCAGTATGGCAAGAAAACCATTTACCTGATACCACAAATTCATCAGGTCTGGTGCCAGACAAGTAACTGGGGGACCATTCCACTTGTTTCTAATACTTTCAATTACTATTGTACTACATGTTAGTACTATTTTCAACATCTACTCAATGTTCCATGAATTCTCTTTAGAATATTCATTTGTGCTGCTGCTTACTCAAGATCACACTGAGCACTCACGCTTCTCTGAACTTGGAACTAAATGTTTTAATGGGTTAGTGCAATTGCAGGCTTATCAGTAGAGACTGGCCCAAAAGAAATTACAATTGTTCAGACATTGGAGGCTACTTCTTCAGGTGCCTTCATTAGCCCTGCCAAGGTCTGTTGTTCTCAGTCAAGGACCAGATCAGTTCATGCTGATATTTCAAAGAACACAAAACATAATACATTTAAGGATATTATTTTTGCCATCAGTTAGTACAAAGGCCAGTTAAATTCTATTTGCAACAGTGAGAACTGAATATAACAGGGTGTAAGCTAATTTTCAGCTTGAACATAGATCTCCTGCACAGTGGCAATAGAGCATTGAATGAGGTTTTCAGGAACAAGAAATGACACATACCTTTACTCCAATGCTAGGTAACAACTTGGGCCTTGTATCAGAATAGCAAACCCCTCCTACCCCAAATCTGGAAGATATGTTTGTTTACCTAGCAAGCACTGAAATGTATAATAATCCTAGCTACATTTGCTAAGGCAGGGCAAACAGAAACAATGCAACATATAAGATGACAAGCAAAACATCTCTACTAGCTACACCAGCAAACAAACACACACTATTCATGTACTGGAATACAGGAGGCTACTCAATCTTGCCAGATAGAAATCTGTGTGCTTCACAACCCTCCTCCTGCTTCTTCACAAATGTATACATACTTAGTCAGAAAACAGACACAATATTTATCATAAACTACACAGGACAGGATGTGATCCATTCTGTATCATCCTTTCCTGTTATTATCATTTACGTCCAGCTTCAGATGCTATAACCAGCTGTTGAACCATCATTAAAGCAGGCACATTTTAAACTTGCTTGATCTCTCGCAGCCAGCCAGCATCTGAATCACCACAGATATAAGATGAATTATTTGTGGTATTAAATAATAATACTTGGTTTATATTCTACAGTCACCATGGTCTTTTTTAAATCAAAACCTTTCACCTTTCAGGGTGATATGACTGCTAGAGCAAGAATGGTACAGTCGAAAGAGTATCAGGCTGCTGGAGACCAGTTGTCATTGGTGTAGGACTTACTTTGAGGGGCTCCATAAGGCTCATTCTTATCCCTGTGCTATTCAGTGTCATTGTAAAGCCATAGGGGAAATCATTCAAGGCTTTGGAGTAAACAGTCACCAATATGCTGATGAAACCTGGTGATGGTTTAGAGGTCCAGAAACAGTGGCTGACTGCTGTGATTAGTTGTGTGTGTGTGTGTAAAGTAACGTCAAGTCACAGCCGACTTATGTCGATCCCCTTTTTGGCAAGAGACTAACAGAGGTGGTTTGCCAGTGCCTTCCTCTGCACAGCAACCCTGGTATTCCTTGGAGGTCTCCCGTCCAAATACTAACCAGGGCTGAACCTGCTTAGCTTCTGAGATCTGACGAGATCGGTTAGCCTGGCCCATCCAGGTCAGGGCTATGATTAGTTAGCAAGCTGAAACTGAATACTAACAAAAAGAAGGTAATGTTGGCTGGAAAGGCTGAGGTGTTGGGAGATATTGTGCTCCCACCTCTGATGGGGTCCAGCTGACCCCAAATGACTCAGTTAAGAGCCTAGGGGTGAATCTGACTTAGCACTATGACTGAAGAAGCCAGTTAATGTTGCTGCAAAAAGGGCAGTCTACTAGCTTCATTTAGCCCAGGAGATGCTCCCTGCTTTGACTCAGCTGATCTGGCCATGTACTCGAGGCTAGACTACTGCAAAGCGTTCTATGTGGGTCTTGAAGCCAACTCAGAAACTCAAACTGGCACAGAACACTGCAACCCGGTTACTATTTACAATAACGGTTTAAACCATCTATCACTGAATTAGTTGCTGGATGCTGTCATCCAATATCCCTATAAACTGAAAGGAAAGGTTTAATTTTTGACCATTATAAAAGGAAACGGTATAGGACAAAAATAATGCATTAATTCCAAGCTGGAAAAAATTATAGGATTCTATGACATATTACAAGCTAAAGAAAGACACTAGTATCCCAAGACTTCTGCCCTCTCTCACTATGGCTCTCATGGTATTTTTAGTAGTAATGTACAAGGGTAATATTTTGTCTTTGAATGGTTCTCTCCTATTCAGCTTCCACTATTACGCAGAGAATCAGAAGAGAGGCAAGCATTAGTAAACTGCATATTCTAACCATTTAGATATTTTCACTGATATTGCTGTTCGTCACATTTCAGTTTAGTTCTCTATACGTTTAATACCTTTAGTTCTCTGTAAATTTAAGCAGTCTTTGAATAGCTAACTGGATCATCTAGTGAATTTACTAAAATAGAAACATCATATTTTCATTCCTTTCTTAAGACATTTTGTGTCTATTTCAACCAACATCTATAGTTTCTGAAGATATTAGTCCATGCATAAAGAAGTTTTCAGAAAATACATATTTTAGCTAGCTGTAAGTGCAGCTGCATTCAAAGTATATTACTTTAACAGTCTATTAAAAAGATTTTTTCTCTACACGAATGTCATGCTAACATAATACTGAAACAATACAAGAGTTGTACATGATATTCAGATTTAGATACTCTACCATAGTATCTATCCTTTCTTCTCCTAGTTTTATTTACTTACCTAATTTATTCATAGTCTACCTTTCTCACTGAGACTCAAAAACCAAAAATATCATAAATGCCATTAAAAACAATAAAACTATCTAGAAAACACCCACAGCCAATAAAACTACAACAATATTCCTCTCATAAAAATACCCTCCTGAATTGTTCTGTTCTACATATTCTGTGGGATGGTAATAGTCTGGGATCCTTCCTGACCTTAGACAAGACATTCTACCAGGTGGAAGCTGCAAGAAAGAATGCAGAGATACCAGCAGCTGCTACCAGTTTGCAGAGTGTCACCTTCAAAAGGCTTTGCTCACATGAGCAAAGGTGTCACAAGGAGCACATAGGAAGTGGCAGCCCTACAGATACTTGGGTCCTAAGCATGATGGACTTTATAGGTAATAACCAACTTGAAGTGAACCTGGAAACCAATCAGTAGCCAACAGAGCTACTGTGGAATAGGAGTGCACTCCACTGAGCTCCCAACTGTTATTTGCCTGCAATGCTTTGTTCCAGCTGAAGTTTCCATGCTGTCTTCAAGGGCAGTTCATGCAGAGCACATTGTGTGTGTGTAAAGTGCCCCGTGGCACAGAGTGGTAAGCTGCAGTACTGCAGTCAAAAGCTCTGCTCACGACCTGAGTTCGATCCCAACAGAAGTCGGTTTCAGGTAGCCGGCTCAAGGTTGACTCAGCCTTCTATCCTTCCGAGGTTGGCAAAATGAGAACCCAGCCTGCTGGGAGTAAAGGCAAGATGACTGGGGAAGGCACTGGCAAACCACCCCACAAACAAAGTCTGCAATAATGCTGGGTAAAGTTTAACTAGACTCTTAACTGAGGGTCAGCTGAACCCCATCAGAAGTGAGAAGCATAATACCCTCTCCAGCCAGCATCACCTCTTTTTTGCCAAGATTCAGTTTCAACTAGCCATTCAACTGCAGTGGCCAGGTACCAGCCAAGGCAGTTACACAGGACTGTTGGGTGGCCTGCAACCGATCCTGAGTCCTGTCTGCTGATGATGGCTGCTTGGTAACCCACTGCCACATGTTTGCAAAATGTTTTGCTGATTAAAACATCTGACATTTGATCCAATTCCACATTATTGATTGCTTCTGTACCTGAGATACTTTCAGCTCTCCCTCATCACTTTTCCTTGGATAAACTTCAGTTGATGCAGACAAGATCCTTGGAGTAGTACAACCAATCACCTGCACTCTGGACCCTTCCTATACCTAGTCAAGAGAACTTGGTCTAAGCTGTTAAAACTCTTGTTAATACCTTTCTGACAGAAGTAGTGGCTCCTAAACTTTGCACAAAAGCTATAGTAGGTAAAGGTAGTCCCCTGTGCAAGCACTGGGTCATTACTGACCCATGGGGTGACATCACATCCCAACATTTACTAGGCTGACTGTGTTTACGGGGTGGTTTGCCATTGCCTTCCCCAGTCGTCTACACTTCAGCCCCAGCAAGCTGGGTACTCATTTTACCGACCTCGGAAGGATGGAAGGCTGAGTCAACCTTGAGCTGGCTATCTGAAACTGACTTCTGTTGGGGTTGAACCCTGCGCCACGGGACTCTCTCTCTATAAAAAAAAACTATAGTAGCTATGCTTTAAATCCCCCAGGGATCCTTTAGACCCAGAAAATTACTGACCAATGTCAAAGACTGCCCTACAGCTGACCCCTTAAGGTGTCTGAGACTCAGGCAGCTGGGGGGGGGGGGTAGGATGGCAGGGGCCAGGGGCTAGCTCTGCTTCAGTAATACAGGTTTTAGTTGTTTCTTTTTGCTGCAGAACAGTATTTGCCACATGGACAAAATGTTCATTATAAAAGCCGTCCAAAAAGAAAATTAAAAGCACACACTAGCAATCTCGCATGGATTGGAATATTATCTTTATGGGGACAAATGCCAAGAAGAAATAGCAATGATCTCACAGAATGTAAATCGTACAGGAGGAAAGCTTTATTAAATAAAAGTACCCCCCTGCAGAAGCTTAGTGATGAACATTTAAGTACTTAGAATATGGATAAATTTGCAGAGTCAAGGAAATGTTTGCTTGTCCTCTGACTATAAGCATAGTGTTGCTACAAATTCCCTATCGAGATGCCTAGGGACATGATTTTATTAGATGAGTACATTTTGGTGATGGAATAACTATTTTTAAAAAATCAAGCATCGCTGAAGTATATTTTTACATATTAATTCTGAAATCTCAAATTAATACCAAAAGTTAATTATTTATACAATGAGTTTTCTTCGGAGCACTCCACAAAGCTGCAGCTGCTCATTATAATCTTAGACCCACTGTCTAAAGTTAAGGAGGCAATATAACCCAATTTACAGAATATTCCCCAGGAACTGAACCAAACCAACAGAAACTTGTTATGCAAATCCTAAGCAGACATAGGACAGCTGCAAGAAAATATTCAATAGGTTTTCCCAGAATAATTATCTGTAAATTGTCCACCACAGTGGGATACAACATATATGCAAGATTTAAATTCCAAACCCTATGATTTGATCCTGGAGTGGCAGATGGTAAGTATTTTCATTTGCTATTCATTCCAATTCCGTGAAATCATTACCTAAAACTTCTTTTTTTAAAAAAGATTGTTGGAAACTCCATTAAGGAAGACATTGAAAAAAATAAGCTAAGCAAACCATCTTATAGCATGAAATTAGTACAGAAAATGTTACTAACTGAAGCTCAACTTCCAGGGCTCGAAGAGACATATTGGTCTGTAATGAGGAAAATAGGCAGTTCTTTCAGCAAAATGGGATTTTAATGAAATTTTAACTAAAAATTGCAGAAAGGCACATAAGACAAACATAATCATGGTTAAGTATCAATGTATCAAATTCTCAACGTTGCCCATCTGTGGATACTTAAATCCAGAGACTGAAGTCATAGACAAGACAGGATTTTCTACAAACCTGAAAAAAGCCCCAAGTTTACAGAAAAATCTCAAGTCTTTAAAAATACTTTGGGAGATTGTTTGAAAGAATGCGCTCTGATGGCCATTGTGGGGGTTGCTAGGCAACCACAATTATATTACCAGTCTGCAAACCTTGGTTTCTGTCAGTAAAAGAGAAGCGGAGGGGGCAAGGTCCTTTCCAGGGCTATTTGGCTTTCCAGTCCACCACTGCTATCCTACCTCTATTTGTAAGGAGAATTCACCAGGGCCAGGCCAGGCATCAACCACCAGTCAGCTTGCTATCATGCAATTTGTGCAGTTCACCCATATGTGACAATGACTACAGAACTCGCCCGGGCCTAGTGGCAGCCTCTGTACGGCTTGGCCTGGTCACACCTGGCAGCATAGGGTTGCCAGGTCCCTCTTTGCCACCAACGTGAGGTTTTTTGGGCAGAGCCTGAGGAGGGTGGGGTTTGGGGAGGGGAGGGACTTCATTCCATAGAGCCCAATGGCCAAAGTGGCCATTTTCTCCAGGTGAACGGATCTCTATCAGCTGGAGGTCAGTTGTAATAGCAGATCTCCAGCTAGTACCTGGAGGTTTAGAAATTAGTACAGGAAATTACTGGTATCAACAATGCAAAACAAGTTGTATTAAATGCTGGAAGACAAATAATACTGAAGTGCTATATACAAAAGGTGAATGGTCAATGCAATATATACAACAATTTATATAAGTCAAATGATGTCCAAGATGGTAATCATCATGCTGAAGAATAAGATGGAAAGATAGGATACGATCGTTTCAAAGTCTTCTTCAGTCCCAATTATATCACCAAGAGTGTATGCACTCATTTCAATCATGACTCATTGTCTTGACCCACAAGGGGAATTAACAAGTTCCTCAAAGGGATACAAGTTGTAGCTGCACAATGACTCTTTGCAATAATCAATAGTTCCAAAGGACTCAAATATGCCAGTGCAAGCTAGGTAAACACATCTTACAGTAGGTATACAACGTTCCCACAAGGGATACAAGGTGTAGCAGCTCAAAGTGTATTTGAGTCCTAATTATGCACCCTCTAGGGAGCAGGACTTAACTTGCTAAATCACAACTTATAAAAAACTGTTTTTGCTAACCATCATACAAAAATGTTATTATACCAGGAGTGTCAAAAGATCAGGTAATAAGAACATTTCATAGAATGGTGTCTAAAAATCAAATTTTAAAAATGGCAATCCAGTCCTAAATGCACAAGTCTGTCCATCTGATAGATTAATGGGACTTGATTTCTAGGAAGTATACTTGGGAGTACAACCCTTCTACAGATCTTAGGAAAATCATTTCACTGAAATATGCCTAACGCTTTATACATCATTATATTCATGGGGTTTAGTACCAAAAATATTACATATGCTTAGCTTTTCCTACAGATTTTAATTTAAAATAAAAAATGATTCATCAATGTGCTAATACTAACCATTAAAAGCAGTAAGTATAATTATTACTGCAATAAAACATGGTAATGTGTAATGACAGATCATAGCTAGTGTTTTTTTAATCATGTATTTATTTGTTTATAGGTCAAAGAGGACATCATACAACAATACATGTCTTCATCCAACTGTAAAATCTAAACTGCATTTCTAAAATAAAAAAGGAAGACAATTAGCCATTTAGAAAATGCTTCCCTCTCGCAATTTTTTTCAATCCCTGCCAACAGCACAGACACACAACCAAAATCGTCTTCTTAAGCAAATTTGGAGGCATGAGCAATTTAGCCCATTAGGAAAATAAAACAGAAAATTTTCCATCCATTGGTAATTGGAGACTTAATGGAAGCAGGAAAATAGCACACGTGTCTGAGCTTTTGTCTGGGTATTACTTCAAAAAGGCAGGAGGCCTTTTCATTTTTAAGAAAGTGAACAACACCTATTGCATAATAAAGCAAGAGTCTATGTGAGTTTTGGGTACACCTCAAATGTGTGTGGGGGAAGTTAATTCTGAGACACTTCTGAGAGGAACACTTAGTGCAGTGGTGGCAAACCTATGGCATGCGTGCCAGCAGAGCCCTCTCTGTGGGCACGCACACCGTCACCCCAGCACACAAAAGCAGCCCCAGCAGCAGGAGGAGGGGCGTCGGGAGGGATCCCCTGCCTGCAGCCCCGGCTCTTGGCAGCCTCTCTCCTCTCCTTCTTTTGGCAGCCACGAGGGGAAGAGATGGGGGAAGGGGGAGAAAGGTGAGCTCCCCGGGTCCTCTCGCCGTCACCTTGGCGCCTCTGAGCTTCCCTCTCTCTCCCCCTTGGCGGTGCAGGGCGACCTTGCTGCGGCCGCCCCCCAGGCACTAGGACCGGCCAGGATGGCTGGCGGCATATCCGGGCTCTCTTCGAGCGGGAGCCGCCGCACCACTCCTGCCTTGCACCGCCAGCATCTGTCCCACATGGTGTGAGCGGAAGCGAGACTGGAGCTGGCTCCTGCTGCCTGCGCCGCCCCCGGCCCTGCCCTCGGAGGAGGAGTCCCCCCGGGGCAACCTCCGCCCTCGCTTCTCATCCAGAACTGCTGCTGCTTGCGCGGCCTGGCCAACTTCCCTGAGGCTGCAGTAAGTGGGCGATCCTGAGGTAACACAGCGACGTCGCCTTGCTTTCCCACCGTCGCAGGGATTCCTCTCCTGGTACGATTGCCAAAGATAGGACTTTTTGGAGGACTTTGATTCATAGGCACTTAACACACACACACACACACGATTGCCAACCTCCAGTCGGGGCCTGGGAATCTCCCGAGATTACAACCGACCGCTGCTCTACACGGATCAGTTCCCTCCCCAAACTCCGCTTCTCCCAGATCTCCAGGAATTTCCCAGCCTGGAGTTAGCAACCGTATTCAAGTTAAATTGCCGTGTTGGCACTTTGCGATAAATAAGAGGGGTTTTGGGTTGCAGTTTGGGCACTCGGACTCAAAAAGGTTCGCCATCACTGACCTAGTGTATATGATAACATTTTGCAGATGTTACTACACTAGAAAATGTAATTACACAAAAATAACTGTGTTAATCTGTTGCAGCATAAAGAAAGAAAGAGAGGTTTGTTTCCCTCCTAGTAGACCAAGTTTTAGATTCTGCTTTTTCAGATGCAACTACAAAGTCTTAGGTCACAATAAACCTGTTAAAATGCACCGAAGGTTGTTATTTAAAGAACTCTTGATAATTGCAAATATTTTTAGAGCCATAAGTAGAAGATACTAAGGACTGTTGAACTGGCCCACATACTAACACAGTGACCTGGTTTCCTTCCCAATCTACACTAGAAATGAAGCAGTGTCAGCTTAGAAAATCATGAGTACACCCTGCAGGGATAAAAGTTACCTTGTTTTTGCACTAATTATTCAGGTAAATTTAAAATTACCACTCTAAAGAATAAACCATGATTTATATGAATTTCTCTTACCTGCTTACCATCCAGTGTGCAAATTCTCTTGACAGCTCCTGAATCTAACTTAATAGCTTCTGTTATATCAGTCAACACTTGGTCAAAGGAATGAGCAGTCTTTTTATTCAGCAAAATTCTCACAGCTTTCCGTGGCTTCACTCCACTCCGTATAACTGTTACTAGTTTGGGCTTAATGAAGTCTTTACTCTCCTTTATTTCACTTTTTGCAGATGTCAAAGATGTGAGGGATCGAGATGACCCAGATTTTATGTTGACTGACCAGTTTGGATTAACATTCTTCATGTAATCAACTTTCCGAAATGGTTCATTGGATGCACATACATAACTTTCACCTGGAGAAACATGAAAAGACAGACATTACATTTCTTGATAACCCGATAGATAACTGCAAGTACTGCATTTTGATTTAAATATATAAAATACATTTTCAATAGAGATTCTTGAGTTCCACCAATTACATTTTATGTGGGTTTCTTTAAGAAACAATATACAAGACTATACTTAGTTTGAAAGGCAAAAACATCTTCTGTTGAAAATTAAATTTTAGACCAAATGCACTATTCGCCAAAATTGTTTGTAATATTTAATATACATGCTTTTTAAAAAAAGATATCGTTCAGAGACTTCAACACAGAAAGAAAAATGAATTGTTTTGAGATTACATATCAAATAAGTGGAAAGAGCAGTTGAGATGGCACTGACTTTTTAAAAATGTGTGCTCCAACCCTAATCTCTGCAAGCTCTTCCAACACAAAAAGATCTCTATAAAATATATAGTGTTTTCCTGATTTGTCTGAAGAGTGATGCAGTCTTACAATTCTGTGGACTCCTCTATGAGCAACGAAAAGTGTAAAAGCAAATGTGAAACAAAGAAAACTTAGGGCTAAATTAAGGTTATTTCTCAACTAATAATCATCCTCAGTTGCCTGTTAATAGTCCAAATAGCAATATATCTAAATCGCAACATGGCCCATCTATTGATACTTAAATCCAGAGATTGGAGCTATGACAGCTTGTAGGTAAATGACTCTACGAACATCCTATAAATCTGTATCAATCCACCACTTACTGAAATTGCATAGAGAGAGAAGAGAAAGTATTGTTCTGTCACACAAAGATGACATCCTACCCACTTCCTCACAAGCATTTAATCAAGGAAATTGAACCAATAAATGAGATTAAACAAGGTGATAAATGCCTGAAGCAGAATGGAAATATTTGAATAAATGTATATAAACTCAGCAATGTCCTACTCTGCAACAAGTTAACGAGTTGGATCCTGCGCAAAATTTCTGCTTGTGCTAGATCTCTTGCACTCAAGAGAAAAGATCATGGTAGCCTCTTGCGCGAAATAAAACTTATTATATCCCCATTTGCATTTCCGCTTGTACAAAATCTCGTGCAACCAATTTCTGAGAACTATAATGCACAGGAAGGAAAGTGCTAGGTGTTGCACAAGATATTGTACAGGCAGATATTCACTAAGTCCAGTTATGTTTCCACTTGTACATCACTAGATCACTGGCCAATTACATGGGATTAGTAGAAGGACCTAATTTCCCAAATCAATCAATTTTCCTCTATTCACACCATTTTTTGGACACAACGTCAGGCAAACTTGTTATCTGTTCAGACAAGGCACATAATCCTGAATATTAACTATGTGATCAACAATATCTAAAGCAAATCATTTTAGCCAAATGTTCTCATTTCTCTCAGCTATTCACAAGGTTGGTGGAATCTTATACTAGTTGCCAACCCAAGCAGCTACTTTGGTAGAAGTATTTTGACCAGTGGTGCTCACTCATCGGCTTGGGAGGCAGATGTGGCTCCTTGACATGCCACCTGTATATCTTCTGAGCACCATTCCCCCACGTGGCACCTCCCTCCTGTTTCAGGAAAGTGGGCAAGGGTCTTGCCCAGTGGTGCTTCTGGGTGGCAGGTTGTCCCCACCATGAAACAGCTGGCACCAGAACAATGGGTAATCAGAGTCTCCCAGGTACAGGCCTTGTGCTTGGGATGGAAGGAACTGTGGCTCTTTTGGTTGATGGTAATTATAAATATGGCTCTCTGTGAGAAACAGAGTGTGTACCACTGGTGTACAGCAATCTCAGTTATACTTTGGCTTTCTATATTTTTAAACGCCATCCGCAGCTCAAAATTAGCCTTGTACTGTGCACTGAAAAAATACAACAGGACAAATACAGCTTTGAAAGTTCCAGTATTCTATCCCAATCTATCCAGTATTCTATTCCAGATACATTTTATATATTTTGTTTCCAAGTAGTCATTGGGCGAAAACGCATGGTCGCTTTATCCTCCTTCAATCCCTGTTTTAGCCAGGAGCGAACGCACATTAGGCGAAACGCACGCATTCGATCCTGGCTGAATCCTGGCTGAAACAGGGAATAAAGGAGGCTAAAGCGACCTTGCGTTTTTGCCCTTTAACAGCAGCTTCCTATAGAACACTACAGGAGCCATACTCAGAAATTATAGAAATACAAGTGGGGACCCACGATACCCATGGAGAGGTGCAGCTGGGCCTGGCATGGCTCCACTGCCAAGCCCACAGACGCTTCCTCCCCCAACATCAATGGCAAGCCCCACATGGGTCCTGGCTGCTTGTTCGCCCCCGCCCCCAACACTGGCATTCCCTGTGAAGCTCCCAGCCTCCACTGCCAGGCTGGCCAAGGCTTGTTCCCCCCTCGCAACTGACACTGATGAGCCCCATAGGGCTTTCCTATCATTACATCCAAATTGGTGCCCATGATTTATTTATTTTTGCCATCAAGTCATATCTGACCCATGGTGACCCCTGTGGGGCTTTCAAGGAAAGAGACATCCAGAGGTGGTTTGTCATTGCACTCTGGTATTCCTTGGAGGTCCCCCTTCCAAATACTTGCCAGGGTCAACCCTGCTTAGCTTCTGAGATCTGATGAGATCAGGCTAGCCTGGGGCTATCCATGGATCATGATATCACTTGTTAAATACGGTCATTCTCATTTCTGTCTCTCCTACTAAGTGACTTATTCAGTTAATTGTGAAATCATTTTTTCAAACTATTATGGAGGTATTTGGAGGAGTGCTATCAAATTCCCCTCTGCACTGCGGTCCTTTAAACCTATTCATCTCCCAGCAATAGTGGAAGAAAGGAAAGAGAGATCTGCATATGCCAGCACATCACCCTTAGAATAAGGCCCATTATTCCTACCCATAAGGAAATGTGATGCTTAAAGGGAATTTTCCCATGATAAAGAAGTTATCTGATCTCGGGCTGTTAGGTCTTTGTTATAATCAGCCCTGAGTAGTTTCACATGCATCCTACTAACAGGAACTGCTACCCGAGACATACTTTGTTTAGATTGCTCTTCATGAACAACAGCATCCCCTCTGTAGATTCTTTGTTACTTCAGCATGGTACTTTAACCATTAGCTGTTAGCATGTACACTGAGTAGCTTATGTTCCTTTTACTAACTTCTGAATTTAAGTCTCCACAGTTAAAGCTCACTGTTGTTCAACCAGTTTCTTTGTCAGCATGTCTGTTGTTCAAATGTCCTGGCATATAAATTACGCTTGACATAACAAAAAAAGATACGTGGCAGGTTAAATGGCATCAACTACACAGGCCTATTTGTGGATTCTAGAAACTCAACCTAAAGAAGATGAAGAGTGGGAGTGAGAGGTTGAGTCTGAGAATGAAATTTGACGTCCAGTATTAATCATTGATTTTACAAACACCCTGGAAGTTCACCTATGAATCATGACATTATAATCATATTTTCTTTGTCCCATTTTAAATAACTATTTTAGATCCAGTCCCAAAGTGCATCCAGAAATGACATAATGGCATGAGAGAGATTCTAAAGCACAGATTGCTAAAGAGAAAAGCAAAGCTAGCTGTCACCAGGGTAATGTCTGGACTGTATGTGGGTCTGCCCTTAAAGTCATCTTGCACACTCCAGTTGGTTCAGAATGCCATAGCCTGGCATCAGACCCTAGGCAGAACATGCATTTCACATCTATACTGCACTACATCTGCTAGCAAGTTCATTTCAAGGTACTGGTTGTCACCTACAAAGCCTTTAATGGCCTTGGTCCCACATACATGCCTGCCTCTACTGCTATGCTCCACCACAAAAGCTTCACTCATCCACTCACACATGATTGGGCGAGTTTGGCAGGATGAACTCAGGACCACACAGATGCTAATAGCGAGAGTGGGTATTCAAGTTGTTAATTAGGTTTTGCTGACAATGAGCTACAAAAAAGGTTGGCCCTACTTTAATCCAACATCTGGATCCTTGTGTCATCTTCCATGATGTTAACGCTTTGACAAAGAAAGTTAAGTAGCAATTAATTACAACAGATCTCTTAAATGACTGTCTGTGAAATAAACCAGAATGCTTGGATTCTAAGATATTCCAATTAACCAGTTAAAAAAGATAAGGGTCCCTGTGCAAGCACTGAGTCATTCCTGACCCATGGGGTGACATCACATCCCGACGTTTCCTAGACAGACTTTGTTTATGGGGTGGTTTGCCAGTGCCTTCCCCAGTCATCTTCCCTTTACCCCCAGCAAGCTGGGTACTTATTTTACCGACCTCGGAAGGATGGAAGGCTGAGCCAACCTTGAGCCGGCTACCTGAAACCAATTTCCTTTGGGATAGAACTCAGGTCGTGAACAGAGCTTGGACTGCAGTACTGCAGCTTACCACTCTGTGCCACGGGGCTCTATAATCAGAGTTGCAGTTACTGATACGAAATCATCTTGATATGACTAAAGGCCTAAGGAGAGAAAATATAAGCAACCACACAAATACTATTATAAACAGAAAGCTCTGATAGGATCTGTTCAAACCTGTATGTATGCATTTGTTTACATTTCATGCATGCTTTAAATGTTCTCAAATGTTGTATGGTCTAGCGAGGTAACTTTGAACAAGTAGCAATTCCATCTCCAGAACAATGTTCACCACACACTTGCTTCACTAAGCTAGTTAGAAAGTCACATAGGGCAGGGCAAAGGAAACAAACTGCAGTCTTCACATGAGGCAGGATTTGTAGCTCTCTTCACCTCAGTGAAAAGGCAGGCTTCTATTTTCAGAAATATGTGTAAACTACAAGTAACTTTAGTTCCCCAACAAAAAATTTCAGTAACAAAAGACCAATAAATGTCTGTATAAATAGAAAAAATATGAAACCACAACTGTATTATATAGATAGACACATAACAAATTAGATGTTTGCTGTGGTTTGCATAAACATGCTCGTGGTTTCTTACTTGTGATTTTAATCTCAAAGGATCTTCATTTACCCAACAAAAGCATCTGATGTAGCTCTTATTAATTCCCCTCAGAAAACTAACATCAATTTGCAAAAGTAATTTATCTCTTGGGTTATAGTTAATATTCATGCTACTGCTAATGAAATAATTTTTTTGATTCAGTGATACTATGGAATAAGGCCTGCAAGATATACACTAGGATATACAATTTAACTACCGTACTTATGTGTAAAGGTTCTGTACTTTAAAAGGTGATGAAAAGCTCCTAATCTAAATCCAGTGCCTGCAATTTAAAAAAAAAATCTCTTAAGAGTGCCTAATCATCTGCCATTACCATACACTGGCAAATTGTTAAACATGATTTTACACACCCACCCCACCATGCCTTGCCCTGTATTGTTACAAAATATTTTCTTAAGGAGATTTTGGATTTCGTAAGGAGTTTCCTTTGCCCTGCCCTATGTGAATTATTTATTTACAATAGGCTTGCAAATAGCAGCCCATACTGTCACATGTAGCAACTTCCTTTTGGAAAGTACACAGTATTTCCTGTTTAAATAAAACTCACAAATCGATATACACAGGCACGTGTCCAACAATGCAGCTTCTTTGAGAAAATGACATTTCTAATTGCAGAAGAGGGTGGTGATTTCTAACGCCTCACCCCCCACCCCACTGAAGGTCCTCATTTTGACCCCTATGCTGTTATTGAGGAACAAAATTGGTGGTGGGGAATCAATGGATTTATAGCAGGAGAAAGAAGCAGGAAAGTCCCACTCACCAAAATACATGGATGGTTGTTTACTTGCTATTATCAATCTATTGTTTCCCAGTTATGGATATCACATGATTTCAAGGATGAATATGAACATTGGCTAGTGATAAATATTAAACTACTGAAAGCTTTTGAGGAAGAAAGTATGAAAATAACAGAATTACACTGCACACTGGCATGTGTAAGCATCCAGTCTACTCTACATGAATCTCTGCCAGGTTATTGAAGCATGTTGGCAGAAATATGGAAGAAGCTGGCAGTCTAATATTAACAAGCCATATGTACCAACCAAAGATCAGGATTGCACTAGCAGTTATTGGTTAATATAATCTTTCAATACAGGGATATTCTTGCTGACAAGCAAATCAATTCAAGATATTATGCCATCTTATTTTCTTTGTTCTTACACACAAATGTCTAAAATAATATAGGCCATTAACGCATGGCTAGTCATTGGTCTGTCCCTCTCATGTCTCACACTTCTCTAATGCGGGAGCAAAAAAACTGAATGCATGAGAGGGACTTCAGTCGTTGGATGGGCAGTAGAGGACCTGGCTGCTGGGAAAGGATATCAGGCAGCTGCTGGCCAGGCCATTGCCCCCAGGTGACCACCGCTGCCTCTCTCATCCATCTGCCTTACCTCCCCCTGCTCCATCGATGGCAGCTGCGGCGGCAGCTGGTCCACCTTTCTTTGCCCTCCACCTTGCCTCCCCATGCTCTGGCGGCGGCAACTGCTGCGGCTGGTCCACCTCTCTGTGCCCTCTGCCTTGCCTTCCTGTGCTCCGGCGGCAGCAGCCGGTCCGTCTCTCAGCCCTCCGCCTAGCCTCCCCGTGTTCCAGCGGTGGCGGCAGCCGGTCCACCTCTCTCGGCCCTCTGTCTAGCCTCTTCCTGCTCCAGCAACGGCACCTCTTTGGGGTAAGGAGGGGTGTCAGAAGGAAGTGTCAAGAACGGGGAGTTGGTCTGTGCACTTAAACGCACCAGGTAACTCTCAGAGTTGCAGCAATTATTTCTTTTAAGCTGCGACAAGCCAGGGATGGGAAAACCTTGGTAAGTTTTGGAGGGAGGGTGGTTGATCCTGCAGGAGGCAGGCAGGCATGCATTTGCAAAATGCAGATTCGCTACATTTGGAGGATACTCGCAGGACAAAACAGTCATACATTAATGGCTACAGAGTGAAGAAATGTAGTCAGCAATGTTGATGGTTTTTATGCATTAGTTTTACCATCTTACTCTCATATAATGAGTGTAGATTATGGCTGTTACCTCACTAGGTATTCCCAGTGATGTATCAAGAGTTTGGAAATGTTATAAAAAAACATCGCTTTAAAAGGGTTTTTGGATGCCACGGCTAAAAAATGGTTGGAAGACGTCTTCACAGCTAAAGGGGCCAAACAAAGTGCGAACAGTATTTTTTATAACAGTTTCAAACTCTTAATACATTGGTGGGAATACATAGAAAGTGGAAACAGTATTTTTTAATAACATTTTAAAACTCTTAATACATCGCTGGGAATACCTAGTGTGGTAACAGCCTATAACAGGCAAAAGAAGAAACAGAAACAAAAGTTAAACAACAGTAATAACACATTGGATTTGTCAGGGGGGAAAATATGCCTTACCTAAGGGCCATCAATAACTTTTAAATCACTGCCATCTGACACTGTCAAGTGTGGCTTGATTTAAGCATGACGCCAGTGGGCAAGAAGATCTTACCCATGCATTGCTAAATGCTCACAGCATCTCATTTAAACTTGCCCTCCATGCATACAATCCCACCATGCATGGGACATAAGCACACCAATTTAGCATGCATCTGGGCTAAATATCTCTGGCAAACTAATATTGCATGCATAGTGGCTGAGGGAAAAGCTTAAATGCTGGGTGCATGCAACATCACACAAGCATGCTCTCCTTTCCTGACAATGTCATGTTTAAACCAGGCTTTGGGCAAAGCTTGTGCAAGCTGCCAAAGGGAAGTTTGCCAGCACTCTAGTAATACATTGCTACTTTGAAACCAACTTTTGCATCTCCAGAGACAGACCCCACATAGTCATAAGCCATCAGTACCCTATTTGGTGATCTAGCTGACCCACATTAGAGAGAGCAGAATGTCAATGCATTATTCTTGTTAGCTGTCATCTTGGTGACATGCTGCAGCCCCTTTACTATAAAATGATGACATAACTAACCTAGCAAATCATACCATTCTGAAACCCATACTAGAATGCAGCTAGAAAGCAGTATTGCCATAAAAGTAACAAGTGACTAAAAATCTACTATATGCAAAACCACTTAGCAGGGATATAAAACCCACTTAGTGCTGTGATAAACCTCAATCAATCCACCCCTCAATCTTCTGGGCTGGGCATAAACAGCCTATTTATGTACTTATTTCATTTATACCCCACCTTTGTCCTCAATGGGGACCAAAACTGGTTTACAACATTCACTCCTTCTCCATTTTATCCTCACAACAACCTTATGGGGTAGGTTAGTCTGAGAGTACGTGACTGACCCATGTTAACTCAGCAAATTTCAGGGCAGAGTAACGATTCAATCTTGGGTCCGCCAGATATCCATCTGATGCTTCAACCACTACATCCTGCTTACAAAAAGTGTTATTTAAATTTATCAAAAATTAACTTTCGTACTATACAGGATTTAAAGCCAGGTAGGAAGAGCGTGTACTGGTCTCTAAAAATGAATGAAAAACCTTCTCTTCAGGAGAATGCTTCTCAGAAGAAGAAGAGATGGTTTTTATATGCCGACTTTCTCTACCACTTAAGGGAGACTCAAACCGGCTTACAGTCCCCTTCTCCTCCCCACAGCAGACACCCTGTGAGGTAGGTGGGGCTGAGAGAGCTGTGACTAGCCCAAAGTCACCCAGCTGGCTTTGTGTGTAGGAGTGGGGAAACAAATCCAGTTCACTGGATTAGCCTCCACTGCTCATGTGGAGGAGTGGGGAATCAAACCCGGTTCTCCAGATCAGAGTCCACAGCTCCAAACCACCGCTCTTAACCACTACACCAGAGGGGTCTCGTTCTGCAAAAAGAGGATCACAGCTTCTTTCTCAAGATGAAGAAGAGGCAAAAGTAACTCTGGTACAATCCCACGTAACTAGAATGCAATCCTCTTGTAGATAGTGGAAAATCAGTGATAGGAACTACAGTTCTTAAAATATGCGCAAGTAATTCTGCAGTAAAGGAAAACTCTCTCAAACACTCTCTGGAGCAAGCTCTACTGCCTTCTCCTAAAAGTAAACTAATACCCCACAAAGTTGCCATTTTCTGTAGGGGTATCCTTCTAGAAGGCAATACCTTTGTATTGGATTACTTCTCTGGGAGAAAGCAATAGAGATAATAATAATTTACTTAAAATACAAGAAGAGGCATTATTATGGGGAATAGAATCAAATAAAGCAAGGAACACCATAGTACATTTGCAGCAAGGTCTACTCCAGACAGAGATGTAAAAGCCTTCTTTAAATTTTTTCCAATTAAAAAAATGGAAATTTGAGGGAATGCAGGAAGAAGATTTTATGAAATATTTCTATTCTAGAGTAAGAGAAGTGCTTTTTAAGGTTTTACTGACTTAAAAAACTTTCTGGGTAGCATGACAACATTTATGTAAGAAAACAGACAGCATTAGATAATTATACATCCTGTGTATACAGTATTTATTGTTTAAAATACAATTAATTTTGTCCACAATTGATGTAACACACAGTGTATATGAAAATACACTACTGAAGAGGTCAATTTTTCAATGTTATTTAAGTGATTTTAACATGCCTTTCTCCCATCATGTTGAGAAATTTAACCCAATATCTAAATTTGCGGATAACTTGGGCAGCCCTTTTCTAAGGGGCAGGGTGTTACACCAATTTTTTTAAACTTTTGTTTTAAAAAAAAAAAATAGGAAAATGCCTCCACAGACTTCAATGGGGCTACAACACCAAAAAAGATGTCATAGCTACGCCCCTGCAGGAAAAGGCGTTCCCAGGGCAAAAGGGGTTAGGCAGCAGTCTCCTAGCAGCCCCTCCACCAAGAATGCCCCGGGAAGGCCAGTGGGGACTTGCACCACTGTTCTCAAAGCACTAAAATAATTTGAAGTAAACATTGCATATATTTTTTTTAAATATTATTCTTTCTAGAAAAGTAACCTCTCCTGACTTTTTCTATGGCTTCAAAATGTCTGGAAAATGTACGTCTCTCTAGTCTCAAAGCAATATATCTGAATAAAACTATTTCTACAGATTATTTATCAGCAGCTCTGCCAGACAGCTCATACCACTTGAACTGGTTGTTCTTACCCCCAGCTAGGGTTGACAACTTCCAGGTGGTGGCTGGAGATTTCCTGAGATTGCAACTGATCTCCAGGTGACAGATCAGTTCACCTGGAGAAAACGGCTGCTTTGGAAGGTGGACTCTATGACATTATACCCCACTGAAGTCCTTCCCCTCCTCAAACCCGTTACAGGCTTTGACATATTAGAGCACATGAACTGTGGAATTAGTGTTGTACATATGCAGAAATATTCAATATAAAACCAAACTACACATATGAACTACGAACTATACAGCAGAGGCTTAAATTTCCTTTTAAAAGGAAAGAAAGCCTGGATGTTCTTGGCCAGAAGCATATGTTTCTGAATTATTCTGTCAAAGATTTCAATGTTAGTGCAGATTTGCTTGCCGCACTTTTTGCCTTTTTCTATGACCTTTCCCAGCCTTTTCAATGGCTAGAGAGCAAAGCCTTCGCAGCACTTCCTACATTTTTTAAGCTACAGAGCAGAGTGTTTGCCGCACTTCCTGCCTTTCCAATGACTTCAAGTGCAGAAATGCTCTCCACCCTCTATACTTATTATGCTGACTAATGATGTAATGATGTAAACAATATATTGTATTTTAAGATTTAAACATGAAAACATGATGGTAGAAATTAATGAATAGGTTCAATCTCAACGTATTTTTCTGGAGATGAGTATGATGATAAAATTGATTATATAAAGTATAACAAAACTCAAAACGGACTGTTTAAGAAATAGTATGCTTAGCCTCCTGGAAGTGGAAGTCCTTATATGGTAGTCTGTAGTAGAGCAACTGAGCATGTGCGGTAACATTCCTAAAACAGTGCAGAAGCGCTGTTACTCCAATGCATGGAGTTTTTTCAAGACAGCCACTTTTCAAGGTGATTGAAACAGTATAAATACAGCCAGGGAAAGGGCTAGAATTTCAGACCTCTAAGGGAGGCTCAGAGGATGGTATGTATGGCTTTACAAATATATTATTCTAGAATGTGAATTAGATACTTTGAACTAAATCAGACTGTTATATTTTAAGTATTGGATTTTAAAACTGAATAGTATGTAGAACTTGCTTGCTTTACTGTATACATTGTTACTGAATTTTAAGACTTTATAATACTTGCATGTACACATATATATCCATAATTACATTGGAGCACATCAATAAAAAGACTTACTTTTTAAGTGAGTAAAGTAGTTGAATCCTGCTTAGTAAGTGACTAACTGAATAAGATAACATACCATTTCTCAGGAAGGGGTCAATTCTGAGAGCATAGTCACTCGAAAGGCACTGACCCGCTTCACCCCACCCTCCTCAGGCTCCACCCCCAAAGCCTTCAAGCATTTTCCAACCCAGAACTTTCAACCCTACACTACCATATACACAAAACACTTACATGGGAGCAAAACAGTTTCATAGAATCCTCTGCAGGATTCTAGTCTGAGCCAGTTATTCAAATGGATGAAAAGATGTGCTACGCTTATTGCAAAATGATTAGGAGAAATCCTCCATACAGATATGGTACCTAAATTATCAACTTCAGTGGGATTTATACTACATAAATGTAGGCAGGATTGCATCCTAGGTTTCCTTTCTAAGTGGCCAACCCATAAAAAAATAGCTTTTTTTTTTTATTGGGAAAACCACTCTACTTTTAGTAAATTCAAAGCAGCACACACAGTCCCCACCCTATTTTATTCTACAATCCTATAAAGCAGGTTAGACTGATACAGTGACATGTCCAAAGTCACCCAGTAAGCCATAGTGTGTTGTAATCCATCAAGGAATATGTGATCATGACTGAAATAAGGAGTCTCACAGTGCTACGCTAAGGAGAGTTGCAGCCTTCTGAATCCACTGGAATCAATGGGTCTAGAATGGAGCTCTACTGTACTGTAGGGGCCAAATTTGGTCATTTCCTCCCATTCCACTATGGAAGTGTTAACATGCTTTTATTTCTCACTACAGTGGGACCTAAAAAGTAACGTCCCCATCTACTTAAGAGAATGGTTGGCATGCGTATGAACATCCTTAAAAACAAAGAGCAGTGGGACCTTGCACTTTTAATCATGACCCATATTGCACAACAAAGGATTTGGATAAACCCCATGCTTCTGATTCACGGGGGACTGCTTATTCAAACATCATTTACTGTTTCTATTGAAGTTACAACAGGCATCTTAATTGATTTCCGATACTGTTGCAGTGTTGGCTATGGTGGATCTGATTTCACAACTTTCAGAGTATCCCTTCGGTTTTCATTACCAAAAGGCAATATTTGTCTGTTACAGGAAAAATAAATAGGAGTCTTGTGGTACCTTAAAGACTAGTCATTTTTTTCTGCATAAGCTTTCAGGAACTAGCGCCCGCTTCTTCAGATGCTAGGATTGGATCCTCACTATGAGGACACTTTATGTAGCAGGTTTGAAAAATCAAGAACACACATGATTGTGTGTGTGTGTGTGTGTGTGTGTAAAGTGCTGTCAAGTCGCAGCCGACTTATGGCGACCGTTTTTTGGGGTTTTCATGGCAAGAGACTAATGGAGAGGTGGTTTGCCAGTGCCTTCCTCTGCACAGCAACCCTGGTATTCCTTGATGGTCTCCCATCCAAATACTAACTAGGGCTGACCCTGCTTAGTTTCTGAGGTCTGACGAGATCAGGCTAGCCTGGGCCATCCAGGTCAGGGCACACACATGATTACTGCTTTTCAAAAAGATATGTGGGATGGAAAAAATTCCAGTGCTTTATTTTAATGCAGAAAATTTTCAATTTCTGAAGACTGTTTTATAACATTTAACAATTTAAATGGATGCCATTGCCAGTACAACATTAGGCAAGTAATAAATGTTTTCCAGGTGATTACTCCTAGGAATTATGTGTGAATGTACACGTATGTTTTACTGATTTATAAACTGGGGGTGAGGTGGCAGTTAAAACTACAAATACATATATAATAAAATGTAATTATGAATCAACCTGAGTAATTTTGATTTGAGTTGCACAACCAAAGCTAACATTCTTATTTATGTGTCTCTTCACACATGGTGAAAGGATACTGTAATCACCAGTCTGGTCTAGAACAAATAACATGAATGATAAGCTGCCCCAGTGACCTTCATGGTGGTTCTCAACATTTAAACTACACATTATTTTTTTCCTAATAAAATATTTCATTTCAAGTATTTGTACTTCAATTTATAAATTTGTTTACTAAATATAAGCCAAAAACAAGTATATAATATAAATTAAGAAAATCTCCTGGAAATATTGGCGAAGGCTTTCACGGTCAGAGTTCATTGGTTCTTGTAGGTTATCCGGGCTGTGTAACCGTGGTCTTGGTATTTTCTTTCCTGACGTTTTGCCAGCAGCTATGGCAGGCATCTTCAGAGGAGTAACACTGAAGGACAGTGTCTCTCAGTGCCAAGTGTGTAGGAAGAGTAATATATAGTCAGAAGGGGGTTGGGTTTGAGCTGAGTCATTGTCCTGCAAAGTATTAAAGGTAGTGTGCAAATCATTGTCCTGTAAGAATCAAGATAATGTGCTAATGAGGGTGTGGTATGTTAATGTGGAACCACTGTGTCCTGAAGTGATCTGTTAACATGTGGAATCCAAGGCTAATCCGCATGGCTATTGTGGACTGTAGTCTTTGTTAGTCTGGAGGTTTTCAGGACAGGAAGCCAAGCCTTATTCATTCTTAAACTCTCTTCTTTTCTGTTAAAGTTGTGCTGATGTTTATGAATTTCAATGGCTTCTCTATGCAATCTGACAAAATAGTTGGTAGAATTGTCCAGTCTTTCAGTGTCTTGGAATAAGACCCTGTGTCCTGTTTGGGTCAGTCCGTGTTCAGCCACTGCTGATTTCTCAGGTTGGCCAAGTCTGCAGTATTTGGAGCCATGGTGAAGAAAAATTAATGGACTTTCTAAACCATCTCAATAACATCCATCCAAACATTCAG
Organism: Euleptes europaea; assembly: GCF_029931775.1. Taxonomy (NCBI): domain Eukaryota; kingdom Metazoa; phylum Chordata; class Lepidosauria; order Squamata; family Sphaerodactylidae; genus Euleptes; species Euleptes europaea. Next base: position 43,903,270 of record NC_079320.1, on the reverse strand, counting down.
TTTACCATGGAAAAAGAAATTGAGTGTAAACTCCCATTTTTTGATACCCTTGTCATCCGTAAAACAAACTTTCAGTTAGGTCACAAGGTCTACCGGAATCCAACTCACACAGATCGCTACTTACACAAAAACTCCAACCACCACCCTCGACAGAAAAGAGGAATAATCAAAACATTAATGGACCGTGCAAGACGGATCTGTGAACCACAGTTTCTCAAGAAATAAATTAATCATCTAAATCACGCACTGCTAGCAAACGGCTATTCCAGAAATGAAATCAGAAGGACCATTAAACCAAACAATAATCAGAAAACTCAGGAAAAACAGTCTGCCATAGGAAAGGTATTCTTGCCATTTATTAAAGGAGTCACTGATAGGATGGAAAAACTTTTGAAAAAACATAACCTACAAACAGTGTTTAAACCCACCAAGAAAATACAACAGATGCTACGATCAGCAAAAGACAAAAGAGACCCCCTCACCTCTGCAGGAATATATCGTATACCTTGCAGTTGGGGACAAGTTTACATCGGGACCACACAACGCAGCATACACACAAGGATAAAGATACTGCAGACTTGGCCAACCTGAGAAATCAGCAGTGGCTGAACACGGACTGACCCAAACAAGACACAGGGTCTTATTCCAAGACACTGAAAGACTGGACAATTCTACCAACTATTTTGTCAGATTGCACAGAGAAGCCATTGAAATTCATAAACATCAGCACAACTTTAACAGAAAAGAAGAGAGTTTAAGAATGAATAAGGCTTGGCTTCCTGTCCTGAAAACCTCCAGACTAACAAAGACTACAGTCCACAATAGCCATGCGGATTAGCCTTGGATTCCACATGTTAACAGATCAGGATACAATGGTTCCCGTTAACATACCACACCCTCATTAGCACATTATCTTGATTCTTACAGGACAATGATTTGCACATTACCTTTAATACTTTGCAGGACAATGACTCAGCTGAAACCCAACCCCCTTCTGACTACATATTACTCTTCCTACACACTTGACACTGAGAGACACTGTCCTTCAGTGTTACTCCTATGAAGATGCCTGCCACAGCTACTGGCGAAATGTCAGGAAAGAAAACACCAAGACCACGGTTACACAGCCCAGATAACCTACAAGAACCAATCTCCTGGAAATGTTTCCAACAATAATTTTTCTAGATAACTCGTCACTGTGTCCAAGACCTCAAGATTTAAACTACCACAAAACTTCAGCGACCCTTACGTACAACAGGTAGAAATTCCTCTCTAATTAGTGCTTTACAATTACTTTTCATCACTTTTGTTTGCACAGTTGACAGAGGCATTTCAAACCACGATTTTTTGAAGATGCAATCAGGAAACTTTGAAAACAATTTCTTGTGGATTTTAACTTGGAATCCCTGACTAGGATGTTTTACATAGTAGGCCTGAGAGTTTGCTTTTAGGTTCTTGTGTAAAGCTGCAAATATGCATGCTTTTTAACAGTACCAGCAAACCTACAGCTTTAGCCTTGAGAAGGATAATTTATGAATCAATGACTTTATGCCCAGAATAAATCCCAGCCAAATAGAACAAAGTTTGCAATAATTATTCTTTGGGATATTCAGAGGTATCTAATATCACACCTTTAGAGAAAATTAATTAGATAATTTAACAAAGTCATGTGACACTCACACAACTGTGTCTGTATAAGAAAGCCCTAAAATCCCTGTATCACTCAAATTTGGGCTATGATAAGACAATCATTTCTAAAAAGGCTTGGTAAGAATTTAAGAAATTGTATTTTGTCTTTAAACACTGGCTAGGTAACAGAAGGAATGATACGTAAACTTTTTATTTATGATCTCATTTACATATGCTAGAGTTTTCTTTACAATTATGATTCTGGTTTATTTACAGTGCATTCTTGAGCAGAACGCCTGCACCGGGCTTAAGAGGTTTTGGCCCGGCCGAAACCTCCACCTGGCGCCAAAAATTCATACACCACCTAAAAGGGGGCATTTCCAAGACATAACGGTGGCCCTGCCCACCCAGCCAGCGCTGTGACACTCCGGGAACGCCTCCCAGGACGCCGCCACAGCCTTTACCGGAGTATGGACACCGGTGGCAGGCTCTGGCGGTGGCCAGCCCTGGGTTGTGACATGGAGGCAGGCAATGACAAACCACCTCCGAACATCTTGTGTCTGGAAAACTCCACCTGTGGTCGCCGTAAGAGCTCATTACAGAAACACTGCCATGTGTTTTCCTGTTTTGGTTACTCCAAGACAACAATCTACTTGAAACCTTAGACTAAATTCACCTTCACATTGTATAATAGGTGCCACTAACTGCTCTCACATTTTTTTAGGTTTTGGAGGCAATCTAGCTCCTGACTACTTTTTAAGAGAATAATTATGTAGCTTCACCAATAAAAAATGAAAATGTACCCATGACAACTTATGCTAGTGCCTGACTGTTTCAGCAAAGGAATAGATGTTTGTGACCTACATAGTACTACTGTACATTGATCTAAATATGAATTAATGCTGCATAAATAGTCTGTGGGGTATTCTTCACGGTAGATTTTGCTTCGGTTTTGAATCGGAGCAAATAATAAACTGATTTAAATAGCTTTTTCATGGCAGTGCAGCTTCACCCTCCATCCCAATTTTTCACGGGAGAAACAGCGCACTTCTCTGCGCTGCTTACGTCTGCTGCCGCTCATGACTCACCGCTCCAAATCCGCCTAATCCCGCCCACACTTCCCATGATCCTGTGTGTGTGTGTTTGGGGGGGGCATCCCGAGAGCAGCAAATCCAAGCCAAAACTCCCGTCACCCTTCTGAAGAGGGGCAGCCAGTCTGCTCTGGGTCTCCCTCCAGCCGGTGCGATCCTATGTGTGTGTGTGTGTTGGGGAGGAGCATCCCGAGAGCAGCAAATCCAAGCCAAAACTCCCATCACCCTTCTGAAGAGGGGCAGCCAGTCTGCTCTGGGTCTCCCTCCAGCCGGTGCGATCCTATGTGTGTGTGTGTGTTGGGGAGGGGCATCCCGAGAGCAGCAAATCCAAGCCAAAACTCCCGTCACCCTTCTGAAGAGGGGCAGCCAGTCTGCTCTGGGTCTCCCTCCAGCCGGTGCGATCCTATGTGTGTGTGTGTGTTGGGGAGGGGCATCCCGAGAGCAGCAAATCCAAGCCAAAACTCCCGTCACCCTTCTGAAGAGGGGCAGCCAGTCTGCTCTGGGTCTCCCTCCAGCCGGTGCGATCCTATGTGTGTGTGTGTTGGGGAGGGGCATCCCGAGAGCAGCAAATCCAAGCCAAAACTCCCGTCACCCTTCTGAAGAGGGGCAGCCAGTCTGCTCTGGGTCTCCCTCCAGCCGGTGTGATCCTATGTGTGTGTGTGTGGGGGGGGGGGACCATGAGAGCAGCAAATCCAAGCCAAAACTCCCGTCACCCTTCTGAAGAGAGGCAGCCAGTCTGCTCTGGGTCTCCCTCCAGCCGGTGCGATCCTATGTGTGTGTGTGTTGGGGAGGGGCATCCTGAGAGCGGCAAATCCAAGCCAAAACCCCCATCACCCTTCTGAAGAGGGGCAGCCAGTCTGCTTTGGGTCTCCCTCCTGCTGGTGCGATGCTGTTAGAGTGGCAACTCCCCCAGCCAATCACCGTTCTTGGGGGAGGAGAAAGGAGACGTCAGGGGAGCGAAGCAAACATTTCTTCATGGGCATCCGAGCAACAAAATGCTCTTTTACTGGAAAGTACGGCTCAGAAGTGGTTTGGATTGCCTCTCTTTTAAACCGGCTTATTTTGCTCAGTGGGGGAAAACACGGCTCTGCAGTGAATAACCAAAATTTGCCTCCGAGGCAAAACAGCGTCGAAACAGCAGCAAATATCCATGAAGAATACCCCTGTGGGAAACAATAGGTCAAATTCTTCAGTCTTAGAATTAATTGGTTCCAAAGTATTCTCCTTCCTCCCCTTCACTAATGTGCATCAGTGAAACCCTTTTTTTGTAACAGATGAAAAATACTTCATAGCACAGCTACCTCATAATCAAAAGGAAAATGTCCCATATGGCTTCCCAGTATGTCTCTTTAAAAGTCATCTGTCACATGTGCTCGATGCCAAGTATATCAGCAAATCACAGCACTAGTGAATAAAAAGCCGATACATGAAACCCATGCAGCATGATTTTAAAGCACTAAAGATATCTGGTTATTTGGGAAGTCACTGTGGCAGCATTTTTCAGAGTTGAGTAAACAAATACTCTTTAGCAACAAGCAACACTTAGGTACAGGATATTCAATATACTACTAGTTCTAAAAATTAGCCTCAAAAAGTACACAGTGAAGAAAGTTGCAGAGCCATTGGAAATCCACACAAGAAATGACAACTATAGCATCTAGCATGAGGAAGAATTATAGTGGGTATTCTTTTATCCTAGTAAGTTTATTACAACAGATATTTCCAGTTGCAACAAGTGGAAACAAGTAGCTCTAATTGTGATACCATTGAGGCCATTAAAGAGAAATACAAATTAGTGCAATGAACTTGCTATTTAGGTTTGCCTTTGTCCAATATAACTGCACCACCTCTGTATAAGATGCTTCCCTCACTAGATGGCATCAAGAGCTGAATTAGTTATTACATTGGAATACTGGAGCCAGATTTCCCATGTATTTGCCTGGAGATGCTTCTGGATTTTAACTGAAGTTAGGTTTCAAGGAAAACATTTAACCCTCTCCTTCAATGCCATTTTTGTAATAGTAACTGGGGGAGATACCCATAATCCTAATTGCTGACACTAACCAACTTTTTAACAATAAAGTGTTGGGACATCCATTACTGGATTTCCCAAGTAACATGTAGCTGTCTTCAGACATTATACAGTAGCAAATGTATACAAAACATATTATTTTGACTGTTTTCCTTAGCTGCCCTGTGAAATTCACTTCTAAGAAGAGACTACCAGTGAGATAGGAAATTGCATATTAGACTCATTCATTTTATAACCCTAATCTATCCCTTAAAACCTGTTTTTAAACCCACAAAGACTGGCTATTCTAGCTAGCAATTAATGATTTTTAAAAAAATATTATTACTATTGAATATATAACATAATTGCTTAATACAGGGCTTGACAAATTCTAGGCATTGGGTCACCATGGTGCCTTGAAATTTCACTGTGGTGCCTAGTATTTGCAAACAGTGATCTTATTGTTAATGTCACTCAGGGCCAAACTAAACGTTACAGCAACCATGGGTCCAACCTGTGGCTACCCATACCACTTTAGAGGAGCATTTAGCTGTTTAAAAATTGTTGTGAGGACCCAATCCTGATCCTGGCTTTTTCCAGTGGCAAAACAGCCCTCCCCCCAACGACTGTTTCAGCACTTGAAACTACATGGGGGGGGGGAGAAACAAGACTGCATGATGCCGCCACACTTCAATTTTTAAATGGCTAAGTTCTCCTGTGGCCATCGTAAAGTCTAGTTTGGTTCACAAAGATCCTCAGAAATACAAACTTATTTCACATCAGAATATGTTTTGATATATGACATAAAAAACATGTGTAATGAAGTTCTTGTTGTTGCTTGTTTATATGTCAACTATACACCATTCAGTGGTGGTAAATGAAATCATTTCCTAACCAGTTGCTTTCTAAAATGGCTCCAATAAGCAGAGGTTATTAAAGCATTAAGAAGAAGCAGAAGAGTTGGTTTTTAACTCTACATTTTAAGAAAATTAAAACCGGCTTACAATCTCCTTCCCTTCCTCACCCCACAACAGACACCAGGTGAGGTAGGTGAGGCTGAGAGAGATCTAAGAGAACTGTGACTAGCCCAAGGTCACCCAGCTGGCTTCATGTGTAGGAGTGGGGAATCAAACTACAACTTCTCAAAGCTTTCATAAAATTATCAGAAACTGTGAAGAGTTTGAAATTAAGGTTTTGTGACAGCAATAATTAGAGAATATGGTCATTAAAATAAAAACCCCGAAGGCTGAAAAATTAGTCTGGCTCCTAAATTTTTGGGTTGGCTCTCAGAGCCAAAGAAAGAAGAAAAATACAAAAGGGTGTTTACAACAATTTATAGAAAGCAAAAGTATATTCTTTACCTCTAACTTCTTCTAAATTCTTCATTCTGAAGAAGTGAGCTGTGGTTCACGAAAGCGCATACCCTACCAGAAAATATTTTTGTTAGTCTTTAAGGTGCTACTGGACTCTTGCCCTTTTCTACTACTGCAGACAGACTAACACGGCTACCCACTGTGAATTTTCTTCATTCTGGTACAGGAATGTCAAACATTAGGTCCAGGGGCTGGATTTGGCCCCTTGAAAGCTTTTATCCGGCTCGCGAGCTAGCCGAGGCAGCCACCCACCCACCCCGGTCCTGATCTGAGCTGGTGAGTCCACTGCGAGCTCACCAACCAGGAAATCCACCCACCCCACTCCCAAAGTGTTAATTATCAAACACTGTTAAATGAAAGAAAATACAGTAAGAGTGTTATTTTTTTAAACATGTTTGTATTTTAAGTAAAAAAGAAAGGAAAATTAATATAATTAAGTTTGTATCTCCAGTACCTGGCATTAAATTTTATGGTTCACATGGCCCGGCCCAACCAAGTGACATTTATGTCATATTTGGCCCTCGTAACAAATGAATTTGACACCCTTGTTCTCTGTGTGTGTAAAGTGCCTTCAAGTCGCAGTAGACTTATGGCGACCCCTTTTTGGGGTTTTCATGGCAAGAGACTAATGGAGAGGTGGTTTGCCAGTGCCTTCCTCTGCACATCAACCCTGGTATTCCTTGGTGGTCTCCCATCCAAACACTAACCAGGGCTGACCCTGCTTAGCTTCTGAGATCTGATGAGATCAGGCTAGCCTAGTACACAGTAAAAATGGCTCAGCATTTACAAAACTTGTCTGTAAATTTTAAATTACTTCTTTACAGCCTTTGGTAGTATGTTAATTTAGTTAATAAGGCCACATTCCAAATATGATTGAACAACTCTTTTATAAAGGGGGTTCTTTTTTCTGCCCAATATGACACATTAACCATCTTAGAAAGCAGTAAGCACAGCTGGGATTTTCAACACTGATAAGCTTCAGAGAGCATAGCAGGAATTTTGAACAGGTAAGAGGCTTTTTTTCTCTTGGTTAAAATGCAGCAGTTTGTAAAATATTGGTTTATGCATATGTCAGTGAACACATACTGCTGGAATTACCAGAAACTAGAGAATGAATGCCTACAAATCCACGGTGTGCAAAGATGTACTTACCTAAATCTTTGTTGCTATTAATACATCAATGTCTAAGACACATTATTTTAAATTGTAATGAGTTAATGTGAGGAAATCACATCAAAATTAATATCTAAGAATGTTTAGCACTTGTTTTCCCTATCTCAGAGACACACAACAACTTCCCCACAATGCCATGGACATTAATATGGCTTACAAGAATCAGAACTCCCTCACATTCAACAAGCTGTAAAGAGATTTCTCAATAATTTAACACAATGGTCACAGCTGCTATCACTATCATGGACAGCGCTACAAGAACACTATCTAGTTTGAACAACCTTAGTGTGAATATCACACAACAAGAATTGTCCTGAAGGAGGCATCACAAAATGAAAAATGAAGATCTGCAGCAATTTTGTTTATCATTTGCTCACTGGCTAATAACTTCAGGAAAACCCACAAAAAGTAGAGAATATTATGGTCCAGGAATCATAGAGTTGGAAGGGACCACCAGGGTCATCTAGTTCAACCCCCTGCACAATGCAGGAAACTCACAACTATCTCCCCCCCCCCACACACACACAGTGACCAGAAGATGCCCAAGATGCCCTCCCTCGCATCATCTGCCTAAGGTCACAGAATTAGCATTGCTGACAGATGGCCATCTAACCTCCGCTTAAAAACCTCCAGGGAAGGAGAGCTCACCACCTCCCGAGGAAGCCTATTCCACTGAGGAACCGCTCTAACTGTTAGAAAATAGTTCCTAATGTCTAGACAGAAGCTCTTTCGATTTTATTTCAACCCGTTGGTTCTGGTCCGACCCTCTGGAGCAACAGAAAACAACCGAAGTATAAATCGACTGTTCAGTACGTTCAACTGAACTCAATGGGCTCTGAATGCTGTAACTTCATGTAGTATGGCACAGTCAATCAAGTAACTTGGTTTTGATTTCCCTTTAAAAGCGACAAATTTCCCATAATCTTTGCCATACTTATGCAAACTAGTTTCAGAGGGTAGCTGGTTGGTCAGCAGTAGAACAGCTAGATTTGAGTCTGGTTGCACCTTAGAGACCAACAAGATCTTTGTCAGACAAAGGGAGTGTTAACCCTCTAAAGCTTGGTGGTGGAGGAAAGTGCCATCAAGTTGCAGCCAACCTTTGGCAACCCTGAAGGGTTTTCAAGGCACGAGATGTTCAGAGGTGGTTTGCCATTGCCTGCCTCTGCATAGCAACCCTACATTTCCTTGGCAGTCTCCCATCCAAGTACTAACAACCCCAAACATCTTGTGGGTCTCTAAGGTGCTACTGGCCTCGAATCTAGTTGTTATACAAACTAGTTAGCTATACATTTCATGCATTTAAGATGAGCAAAGGAAATTCAGACCAATGTTCTTGTATGTTGGGTTCGCACAAATATTCTTATTAGGGCTGTCGATTCGGTTCAATCCGAACTGAAAAACAGCCGAATTTGCCCCGATTTGGCGGTTTACAGTTCGGATAAAACCGCAGTAAAAAAAGGCGGGAAAAGGACGAGCCGAACTCAGCAAGTTTGAAGGGACACCGAATAAATTCGTGCAAATTCGGCGTCCCCAATCTGCCTTTTCCCACCTTTTGGAAAGAGCCCCGAGAAGGGGTGGGGGTGGCTTTTTAAACAGATCCGCGCTGACCCACCTGCCCCCGAGAAGGGGAGGAGGCTCCCGAGATCTATTTAAAGATCTGTTTAAAGACCCACCCGCCCCCCTTCTTGGGGCTCCCAAGAAGGGGTGGGGATGGGGGTGGGTCTTTAAACTGATCCGCGCTGCCAGCGCGGATCAGTTTAAAGACCCACCCCCCTTCTCGGGAGCCCCGAGAAGGGGCAGGTGGATCTTTAAACAGATCTCGGGAGCCCCCACCGCTTCTCGGGGGCGGGTGGGTCTTTAAACAGTTCCACTCTGCCAAGGCTTTGGCAGCGCGGATCTGTTTAAAGAGCCACCCCCACCCCTTCTCGGGGCTCTTTCCAAAAGGCGGGAAAAGGCAGATTGGGGACGCCGAATTTGCACGAATTTATTCGGCATCCCTCTGAACTTGCTGAGTTTGGCGCGTTCTTTTCCTGCCTTTTTTTACTTTGGGAGCCCCGAGAAGGGGGGCGGGTGGATCTTTAAACAGATCCAGGCTGCCAGCTTTATTTGGCCAAATTCATTCGGGAACGCCGAATTTCATTCCGAATTCCACGGATCCAAATAGGGGGAGTTCGGACTTTGGCATTTCCCAAAGAAAAACGGGTTGAATTTTGCCGGAATTTTTTCCCAACAGCCCTAATTTCTATACGTTGGGTTCACGCTACCTGGAGATCTCACCCGAGGGCCTTGCTAGCACTAAGCTAGCAGCCAGGAAAATGTAAGCCAGCAACTCTACAAGGGAGATGTCCTTGATTGTTGTAGCAGTTTTCTAAGATGCCATGATCAAGCATATTATACTGAATGTAAGACAGGCACTTCTTGGAGGCACTGGTCAAGGCAAGACAGCTATGCAGCCATGAGCCTTATGGAACTGCATATTCTTAAGACACACTCATGTGAAGACCACTAGCTACTATAAATAAACTAAATGTACTCTAAAGCAACCCTGACCTGGATGGCCCAGGCTAGCCTGATCTCCTCAGATCTCAGAAGCTAAGCAGGGTCAGCCCTGGTTAGTATTTGGATGGGAGACCACCAAGGAAGTCCAGGGTTGCTGTGCAGAGGAAGGCACTGGCAAACCACCTCTGTTAGTCTCTTGCCTTAAAAGCCCCATAAGGGGTTGCCATAAGTCGGCTGCGACTTGACGGCACTTTACACACACACACACACTTCTAAAGCAACAACAAGAAGAAGAGTAGGTTTTTATATGCCAACTTTCTCTACCACTTAAGGGAGGTTCAAACTGGCTTACAATCACCTTCACTTCCCCTCCCCACAACAGACACCCTGTGAGGTAGGTGGGGCTGAGAGAACTCTAAGAGAACTGTGACTTGCCCAAGATTAGCCTCTACCGCTCATGTGAAGGAGTGGGTAATCAAACCCGGTTCTCCAGATCAGAGTCCACTGCTCCAAACCACTACTCTTAACCACTACACCACGCTGGCTATCCAGCAACAACAAAATAGCAGACGGAATAACAAACACACCAGAGAACACTCTGGCAAATACAAAATTTTTCATAAGGAGGACTTCAGGAGAAAGCAAGAAGGAATTTATATCCAACAAATAACTTATCAACATGCAAATCAATCTTCCTCATTGTAGGCCCAGTGTATGTGTGAAGGCATATGAGATGCCCGCCTTCTAGAAGCTAAGCTGGTCTGAGTACATATGGGAATCCAGCTGGAAACTCCCTGTATGCTACCTTGAGTGCCATGATGGAAAGAAGATGGGATGTACATATGTAAATAAATAAAACTGCCTGAAAAATATGAGATGACAGCATTAGAGAGCTGGACTATCCAGGCTAATAGACAACCGTGTGGTTCTGTAAAGCTTAGTTACGGATGTTCCTGCCATACTGGTCACAGAGAATTAGAGACAAAAGATTATCAATTACTGTAACTGGCTAAGCAAATTAGTCTGCAAACTTTTTCCCTCTAAGTGTTTTATGTACATCTTGAGCGTATCTGTTAGAGGAAGAATCTTAGGAAGTTCAACAGTTTGCACATCTAAACAGTTTGCCCAGTAATGATCGATACTCATGACCCTGTTATGGTAACCTTTACTGTATACAAAGAACTGCATCAGTGTGCTCTGAGGATCAATATTATTCTATAAATTTGCAAGTTGGACACCAGCTTTCCAAAACACACGCACACCAGTTATTGTCAGGACGCAATATACATACATTAATATGAATCTCTACATATAGCAAGGTAAGAATAGGCCCTAATCAGTATAATCTGCTTTGTCTTATGTGACTTTTCCATATCTCATACTCTTAAGAACCTCTTATATTCAACTATGTTCCGGTACTGCACAAAAACCTTTCATGTGTTCTTCAGGTTCACGTTCGTAGACCTTTAAAAGTCTGGCGCACAATTTTGAAAAAGAAAAGGTGAATTATGAAGTTAAGAGGGAATGAACACTGTAACTTAGCGTTGAAATTAATCTTGAAATTTGATTTTGTATCTGCAACCATGCATTCTGGAACCATATAAAATTTGCATGTTACACCCTTGAAAACTTACTTTTGAATGCTATGAATTCTCTGATTTAAAATGTCTGTAATATATCTTTTTTGCAAGGCTAAAGAGATATTATTGGCTCAGTGTAGCTCAGTGGTAGAGCATCTGCTTGGCATGCAGAAAGTCCCAGGTTCAACCCCGGCATCTCCAGTTAACGAGACTAGGCAAGGAGGTGATGTGCAAGACCCGTGCCTGAGACCCTGGAGAGCCGCTGCCGGTCTGAGTAGACAATACTGACTTTGACGGACCAAGGATCTGATTCAGTACAAGGCAGCTTCATACGTTCTATGTATTTATGTACACATGTGCACAACTATCATTCAGTTCTGAATGTGCAGGGATTCTGCTTCTAAACCAGGCAAGAGTTATGCAGAATGGTGGACATGCAGCTACATCGCAACCTCCAGGTGCCCTTTCATGCAAACGAATAGCACCTCTACCGAGTACACCATTAGTCTTCCCACTGACTATTACTGCACAGCTGGATACCTTTTGGACCAGGTCAGCAGGAGGGACGTTAACCTAGACTAAGCTGAGGGAAGTGTGGAGATGTCTCAGGGAGGAACCACTGAATCAGCTGGGGCTGGATGACATCATCTACCAATTGTGGGCACGGCAGGTTCAGGTCACCTGTGCAAAAGCCCTACCCCACCAAGGGCAGGTTCAAGTCACCTGTGCAAAGCCCCTACCCTACCAAGGGCAGGTTCAAGTCACCTGTGGAAAGGCCCTACCCTACCCCACCAAGGGCAGGTTCAAGTCACTTGTGCAAAGGCCCTACCCCATTAAGGGCAGGTTCAGGTCACCTGTGCAAAGGCCCTACCCCACCAAGGGCAGGCTCAAGTCACCTGTGCAAAGGCCCTACCCCACCAAGGGCAGGCTCAAGTCACCTGTGCAAAGGCCCTACCCCACCAAGGGCAGGCTCAAGTCACCTGTGCAAAGGCCCTACCCCACCAAGGGCAGGTTCAAGTCACCTGTGCAAAGGCCCTACCCCACCAAGGGCAGGCTCAAGTCACCTGTGCAAAGGCCCTACCCCACCAAGGGCAGGCTCAAGTCACCTGTGCAAAGGCCCTACCCCACCAAGGGCAGGCTCAAGTCACCTGTGCAAAGGCCCTACCCCACCAAGGGCAGGCTCAAGTCACCTGTGCAAAGGCCCTACCCCACCAAGGGCAGGCTCAAGTCACCTGTGCAAAGGCTCCCTCGCTCTACCCCACCAAGGCGGCCGCAGCAGGCACAGGCGTCTGTCTCCCTTACCCTCCTCCAGCTCGTCCAGGCTGGTCAGCTTCCGGCCACCGTCGAGCGTGTAGATGGCGCGGACGCCCTGGGGCAAGTGGACGTTGTCCGACAGGGAGCGGGTGAGCTCGACGAGGAGGGCGTCGAAGGAGCGGAAGCGGTCGCTGGAGATGGGGTAGACCAAGCCCTTGAAGTACTTGTCCCCGTTGCGGTAGAAGCGCGCCTTCTTCGCCTTCTTCTCCGAGCTGAGGGCCTGCAGGGTGCGCGTGCGGTAGAAGCTGCAGTGGGCGCTGTGCGCGGGGCTGGGCACGAGCCCGTTGCCTTTGGGGCCCGAGCCGCTGCTGCAAGTGGAGCTGCCCCCGCCTCCGCCGCCGCCCCCCCGGCGGGAGCCCGAGCGCGGCCGCCTTTTGTCCCTCTCCTCGAAATGCTCCAGCTCGAGGCTCCTGCGGGGGCTGGCCATCGGAGCGCCGCGCCGCCCTGCCCGACCCTCCCAGCCGGCCCTTCCCGCGCCCCCCACCACCCACCCCCGGAGCGAGGCGCTAGCCCCGCATCCCGCCAAAAGCAGGGCGGGAGACTGCGGCGGCGCTCCCCGGCCCTTCTCTCCTCAGGGCAGCGGCGGCAGCAGCAGCGCCGAGCTGCGTGTCCATGGGGGGCGAGCCGGCCGGCCGCCCTCCGCCAGCCACGCCCGGGCCGCGTCCCCTCGCCCGGAGCCTCAGCTCAGCGCCGCCCGGCCACACGCGCGCAGCCCAAGCCGGGAGCCGCCGAGGGACCCGCTGAGCCTCCCGGCGGCGGCCATGCAGCCTCGGGCGCGCGCGGGGGGCGCAGAGGAGGAGGAGGCGGAGGAGGAGGAGGATGCCGCCGGCAGCAGCAGCCTTCCCCCCGCTCCTGCCCTTCTCTGCTCTAAAAGCCACCGAGGAGGAGGAGGAGGGGAGGAGGAGGCGCGCACCCACCTACCCACCCACCCACTAGAGCCTGCCGAGGCGAGCTAGACTCCCCATTGATGACAGCAGCACGCCCACCCGGGGGAGGACACGCCTGGCGCGCTTTTCTGCAGTCGCCGCCCGTCCGCCTCGTCTTCCAGGCGCAAACCCCCCCCCCCCCCAGCTCTCCAAAGCCGTCCAAGGCAGGCTCCGGCCGGTGGCCGTGGAGATCTCCCCGGGGCTAATGGGCCGCCGCGCACGGAGGCTCCTGAGAGGGCCGGGGGGGGGGAGCCTAGGAGGGCGGGGATCAGGCTTCCTCCCCCGGGCCCCTTTTCCTCAGCCGGCGACCTCTGCCGAAGCCAGGCGCAGAAAACCCGGCGGGAGGAGCGAACTGCTGCAGCGGCTGCGATCCGGCCAATGTGCGCTGATGGTTCTGCTGATGGTGTGTCGCGGTCAACCAGCGGCTGTTGCTGGGTCCTAAAGCGGCTCGGGTCATCGTTGAGGAGCTCAAAAAGTGGGGGTGGGTGGGTTTTTTTTTTGCCGGCTGTGGTCCTTAAAAATGCACGCTGATCCTGAGCACGAGCCCAGTCATTTAGCACAGTACGTCCTGCTGAGCCTGCCGCCTTCACGTTCGTGGGTGCCATACCGTAGCTATGCAAACGTTATTTACAGGTTCTTGTAGGTTATCCGGGTTGTGTGACCGTGGTCTTGGTATTTTCTTTCCTGACGTTTCTCCAGCAGCTGTGGCAGGCATCTTCAGAGGAGTTCCTCTGAAGATGCCTGCCACAGCTGCTGGAGAAACGTCAGGAAAGAAAATACCAAGACCACGGTCACACAGCCCGGATAACCTACGAGAACCAATGAACTCTGACTGTGAAAGCCTTCGACGTTATTTACAGGTTTTCTTTAAAATCTCTTCTTCCTGTGTACCTCTGTTTTAAGCTAACCCACAACAGGCTGGCTGAAGGTATTTCATTGCCCCAAACAGGCGAGAGGGCTGCAGGTCAGCGTGGTTCTGTTGTTAGTGTGCTGGGTGGGGATTTGAAGGACCTGAGTGCAAATCATCACCCAGCCATGAACCCACTGGGTGACTTTGGGCGACCTCACCCAACTCATAGGGTTTTTTGAGTATGAAATGCAGGAAGAAGATAAAGAAGAAGAGTTGGTTTTTATATGCCGACTTTCTCTACCACTTAAGGAAGAATCAAACCGGCTTATAATCACCTTCCCTGCCCCTCCCCACAACAGACACCCTGTGAGGTAGGTGGGGCTGAGAGAATGTGACAAAGCCAAGGTCACCCAACTAGCTTCATGTGTAGGAGTGGGGAAACCAACCCGGTTCACCAGATGAGCCTCCGCCGCTCATGTGGAGTAGTGGGGAATCAAACCTGGTTCTCCAGATCAGGCTCCATAGCTCCAAACCACCGCTCTTAACCGCTACACCATACTGGCTCTCTGGAAGGGAGAACCATGTGCTGCCCTGAGCTCCTCAGAGGGAGGGGCACGATCTAAATGTGTAAAATGAGTCTGAAAGATGGGGGTAGGTGGGTGGGTGGAAGCCTGCCACGTCTTCCCAGAGCCAGACCAGCACCTCTGGAGCTTCCTTGCAGTGGTGGGACCTTCTCCCATTGCCACCTCAAATTGCGATGCCCCAAGCAGCTGCTTGAGTGGTAGATTCACAACCAGACTTCCTAATGGTCAACTGTCAGACTACCCGTTGCATGGATTTCTTTCTTACCATTGTGTGTTGTGTGTTAAGTGCCGTCAAGTTGCTTCCGACTCATGGCTACCCTATGAATGAAAGTCCTCCAAAATGTCCTATCTTTGACAGCCTTGCTCAGATCCTGCAAATTGAAGGCTGTGGCTTCCCTTATTGAGTCAATCCATCTCTTGTTGGGTCTTCCTCTTTTCCTGCTGCCCTCAACTTTTCTTAGCATGACTGTCTTTTCCAGCGACTCTTGTCTTCTCATAATGTGACCTAAAGTACAATAACTGAGGTTTTGTCATTTTAGCTTCTAGGGTCAGTTCAGGCTTGATTTGATCTATAACCCACTGATTTGTTTTTTTGGCAGTCCACAGAATCCATAACACTCCAATACCACATTTCAAAGGAATCTATTTTCTTTCTATCAGCTTTCTTCACTGTTCAGCTTTCACATCCATACATAATAATAGGGAATACGATGGCATGAATTAATCTAGTCTGGGTGGCCAGTGACACATCCTTACAGTTCAAAATATTTTCTAGCTCCTTCATGGCTGCCCTTCCCAGTCTCTTCTTACCATTACCATCCCGCTACAGCCTGGAGGAACATAAACATTGTTTCCATTTTAGAGATGGGAAAAAAACTCATGAACTATCATCATCTGACAGTCTTTCACAAGGACCTCAGGTATGAACCCTTACAGCACTGGACAGCTGCCAGGGCCCGTTTACTGCCCAAGAAACCCAAGTGGAAGTCCGGACCTGTCCAGTCCCCACACACCTAAGGGTGTTGACCCTCAGCTAGGACTTTGTCCTCCTCATAGTCAGTGGAGGTGTGAGAAGAAGCAAGGACATGGCTTGTGCCTCTCATTGCCTTTAAGAATGTGCCGCTGTCAGCAGTGCTGGTCTCATTTTCCCCCAGCCAGTGGCAGTATGGGCCTAACAAGACCTTATAAAACAGCACAAGTGCTTCATGGGATCTGCAGCTATACTGTAGCTGATAGTTCCCGGTAAATGAGTAAATGCACAGCAGGGCCCAATTTGGATTGGGACCACCGACCACTGCACTGGAGAAGAAGGAATTCCTGCCTTCTCTCTGAGCTGTTTTCAGCAAATGAAACAGCCCAGGCCATGGGTGTGAATGTTATTTTCTCTGCGGGGAGCTAGCATGTGCAAGCATCCAGTGCATATGCTAATTCCTAAGGAACAAATTGCTCCTCCACTGTGGTCCCTGGGCTGTTTCAACAGCTGAAAACAGCTCAGAGGAGAAGGCAGAAATTCCTCTTTCTCCTGCACAGCATTCTTGATCCAAACCGGAGCCTGCTGCACATTTACTCATGAGTTGGCTCCAGGAACTAGCAGCTACAGTACAGCTGCAAGCCCCCCATGGTGAATTTGTGTTGTTTGTAATGCTCCAGTTACACTTTTTGTTTGGTTGTAATGTCTAGTTACACTCTTGGCCTTGTTCCCACATGGCTGCAGTGAGAAAGATGAAAGGAGGGGATGTCCATGCCTGTCACTGCCTTCCAACACCATTCAGACTGCAAAATACACTGAACATTCCAATCCTGTTCACAGGTACTTGGAAGAACTCATTAAACTTAATCAGACTTCTGAGCAAATACACTTAGGAAGGGCCTTTATGAAGAATACAAATGAGATCATCGACCTTACAATGAGTGGCCTTCCTTAGCACAATAGTGATCAGAACTGAACACCAGTGTTTCTAACTCATGGGGAATAAGCAAGGATGTCCTTAATTACCTACTTTTTTTAAGGTGCTTGAAAGCCAAATCCTTCCCAGATCTATGGGGAATAGATTTGGTAACTAAACACTAGCGAATGGCCTTTTACAGGGCCTGACACCACAAATACTGAAGCATCTTCTTGAACCTGAAACAGACACAGGCTGTTATTGTTTCATCCATGAAACTGACCTGTATATATAACATAGGTGAAGGATGCATCATATTCCCCTTGAGTGGAATTACAGTTGATGATACTGCTTGAGAACATAAATAGTGGGGGCTGGAGAGGTTTGGCCTAACATGGTTAATGACAACTATCTTAGGGAGACTGTCTGTTTTGATGACAAAAGTGTTAAACATAGAAGGTGTGGTTAGACTTGAAAAACCACCCCTGGAACAATCTCTCATTTACCATTACTGGGCAAAGTTATCAAATATGTGATAGCCATTCAAGCTCAAGTACTTCTGGTTCAAACTAATTAACTAGATTCATTTTAGTACAGCTTCCATCTGGGCTTAGAGATGTTGCCTGGGGCTTGGGGTACACTATGGCCATTAACGCTTGGCCAGGTTGTCATTGGTTAATCCCTCTCCCATCTCACACAATTTTATTTATTTAGTATAATGATGACATCTAGTTTTATTTATTCTCTCTCTAAGTTTGGGAATGCAGTCCTTGAACCTGAAGTTAGTTATGGGCTTGTTGAGGATGAATAAATTTGATATCAAACCAGTTACTACATGTAATAGTAGTCTGGGTGGCAGCTGTGCCTAGCAAAGCTAGGCCATCCACAGATAAGGCCTGTGTATACTCATGGGAATCCCTCTGGTATTTTGTAAAAAAACAATTTTTAAATTAACCAGAAGGAAAAAAGGGGGCCGTCACAAGCACCAAATATGCATCATGAGCACTGAAAGCTGTAAAGAGGTTAGAGTCCGTTGAAGGAAACGGATGTGGAGGACAAATTAGCCTTCCTATGCTCCTGAAAGCTTAAAGAATCTTTAAGAAGGAAGTCTTGAGGATTGAGGGAATTCCAAATTGTCTCCTATGGTTCATCATAAGCCTTCGGTTTGTAAGACAAAGTTGCTGGGGGACGTGGATTATCTCAGAGCATGAAATTCATCTGTTCTAGATGGCCACACATCCACATAACAAACCAGTTTGCCATTTCTGTGTGTGTACTTCTGAATCTGACTTTTCTCCAGGATGTTTAAATGGTGGAGGCCAAAATTGCCTTTTACCAGTTTTGTGTAATGTACAAATAACATTCTCTTCTTGTAGGCAGGGATTTAGGTATTATCATTCATGCCCTGATGCAGTTTATGAATATTGCCTGATTATTGTATGGTTTTGCATAAAGTGATGCCAGATGGGGGTCAGGACATCAGAGAAAAGAATGTTAGCCTTTATTAACGGCTGCAGATGCTTCCTGGATGGGCTTTTAACTTTTGTAATGGTGGCAGTGATCAGCAAGGAATGCATGGTAGACTACATTTAAGAGATCAGTTCTTTGGAACAGACAGAAAAATAATCAGGGAGAGAGAATTGTGATATTGATTAAAAGGGAAGCATTTGGTGTACAGGGTTTCTCCTTGGGGAACTGCTGTAGAGTAGCAAATTTTATATATTATAAGAGTACTTGCTCACCTCTGTTTATGATTTTCATGACATATGAATGTGTATGCATGCCTATATGTAAATAAAGTAAATATTCTCCTAAGGTCTGTTTCACACATGCAGGAAAATGAGGTAGCAATGAAGTGACAGAAATATGAGCTGTTAGAAAAGATGATACACCTTCCAACTGCAACTAGTTGGTTCCAGCTTTAGATGTCTCTGTTTGCTGTGCTACCTTTCTGTTTTCAGGGAATATTTAATATAGGGGAGCATTCTCCTATATAGTTTAATCCTTTGTCACACTCCACCTGCTGTTTGAAGTAGTGCAGTTCATTCTGTCACCTCAAATAACTACCACCTCATTCCTTTGCATGTCTCCAACGCTCTCTGGTTTCCAATAGGGTTTCCAGGTCCCTCTTTGCCACCAGCGGGAGGTTTTTGGGGTAGAGTCTGAGGAGGGTGAGGTTTGGGGAGGGACTTCAATGCCATAGAGTCCAATTGCCAAAGCAGCCATTTTCTCCAGGTGAACTGATCTCTATCGGTTGTAGATCAGTTGTAATAGCAGGAGATCTCCAGCTAGTACCTGGAGGCTGGCAGCCCTATCTCCAAAGGAAATCAAACCTGAAAGTATGGCCATGGTCAGTGCAATCCTAAACAAAGTTACACTCTTCTAAATCCATTTAAATTAATGGGTTTAGAAGGGTATAACACTTCTTACAGTTGCACCCAATCTATTTATCTAATTTTGTAAGTTATATTGTTTGTATTGTTTTGATGTCTGGTGGATAGGGTTGCCAGGTCTCTCTTTGCCACTGGCAGGAGGTTTTTTGGGCAGAGCCTGAGGAGGGTGGGGTTTGGGGAGGGGAGGGACTTAAATGCCATAGAGTCCAATTGCCAAAGCGGCCATTTTCTCTATGTGAACCGATCTCCTGTTATAATAGCAGCAGATCTCCAGCTACTACCTAGAGGTTGGCAACCCTATTGGTGGAACAAAGGTCAGGACACAGAGGTCATAATCCAATGTAACTCTAGAATACAGCCTTTCTGATTTATGATCCTTTCTGTAAATTATTGCAGAGTTCATCAATTATAGATTATTACCTTTTCAAAGCACATATATTAGTTTTCCTTAAAAGATGTACATTATTATAGTATTGTTTAATCAATTACTTTTCTTTTTTAATTAAGGAAGACTGATCAGAAAAAGTAGTTTAAAGGACCTAATGCATATGAGTTACATATAACTACTTAACAGTACAGTCTTGTTGAATGGATTATAGCAAATTAAGATTTGTAAACAATTTCAAGATTGGACATAAAGGCAGTACTTTCATCATAAATGACATACACTAATATTTTCCTCATAGAAAGAGTACTTCCACTTCTGGTTACAAAAGGACTCCTGAGAGTAAAATGGTAGTTTTGGTTTGGATATAAATAATATTTCTAATTACACTTTCTTTTATGTCATGATTGCTTGTATTTCTGGTTGTTTGTACTTGCTAGCATTAGACATATGACTAGGATACGTTCTCACTTATATTTAGCTTGTATGTGGGATATATTAGGTTTCAACTTGGATAAACTGTAGTGAAAAAATAAAACCCAGATGCTTTTCATGTTTGATGTTTAAATTCAACTATAAGAGCTAGTAGGGAAAGAAGCCCTTTTGGCTTTTACCAGATATGGTAAGATCAACATTGATAGCTTGATAGTTACTTTTGACTTCCGTGATTCATCAAGTGATACTGATATGTAAAATTATTTGTGTTCCCTTCATTTTGTGTCTGACAGAAAATGTCAGAATAGCAAAAGAAGATGTCTAGTCTGTACTTTATGCAAACATTAGGGAAAAAAATGAAAATTTAATATCAAAAAGAGATTTAAATATTTGACAGTGATAGCAAAGGGTCTCTACTTTGTGTAAAAATGTGTAAGGAATGCTTATTTTACTTTCAGAAGCAGGAATGTTCAACCCAGAAAAATCAGTTCCCTGTAGGGGGAAAGCTTTGGGCCTATCAAATTAGAAAAATGCTTTTTATCCACCACATTGACCTGCTTCTCTAATAACAGAGCAACACTCCCAAGCTTTTAACAGAATCCATCAAAGAAACCCCACGTAACGGGGAGCAAAGCCCCTCAAGGACAGTTGCCTTGGTAACCATCATTACCTCCACCTTGTCAGGATTCACTTTCAGTCTATGTTCCCTCCGCCACTTGATGACAGCAGTCAAGTAGTAGCCCAAAATAGACATGGCAGCATTTAAAGGCTTGTTCAATGAAATTACATCCAACTTCAGAGCTAGGGAGCCAGTGTGGTGTAGTGCTTAGAGTATCAGACTAGGATCTGAAAATCCAGGTTCAGATTCTCACTCTGCCAGACAAGCTTACTTGGGGAATCTTCAGCCAGTCACACACATTCTCAGACTAACCTACCAGAAAAGGCTGTTGTGATGATAAAATGGAGGATAGGAGAATAATGTAAGCCTCTTTGGGTCCTCATTGGGGAGAATGGTGGGGTGAAAATGAAGTAAATATATAAACAGACCATCTGTTCTAATTGTGGACAGAGGCCTTCACAACAGCCAGAACCCATTACTCAAGGAGATCGAACTGAAGCAATCCAGGACCAGATGACAGTATAAACACCTTACTGCATGAATCACTGAAAAAAAACAGCATCCTGGTGGGAGGATACAAGAGGTGGATTGGGAAGCAGGTATGGTTAGGGAATCAGTTCTGATCCTCATATTAGGGGAGTCGCTGGTTCTTTTTTCTTGTCTGGACTTCTTTAACCCATTCAGCCAATTATTTTACTTCTGTTTGGCCAAACCCATTGCTTTTCTTTGGCTGCTGCTCTGTAGTTCTTCCAGTGCAGGCTAAGCAGAAGCTCTGTGACTCTCTGCATCTGCACAGAGCAGGTCGTTGCATTGCACTGGCTTGGGGGCAAATCCCAGTTACTTGGCCCTGACCTAGGCTTATCAGGTCCCTCCTCTGCTCTGGCCGAAGGTTTTCCTGGTGGTTGTGAGATGGTGCACGGCTGCGCCGATGTGATCGAGGCGCTTCCAGTTTACACCCCGAGGTGCTGCATCGCAATGGGGTTTGAGTGGTAAAGGGCCCGTTGTGGTGTGGCACTTCCAAGTGTAAAATGCATTGCAAGAGGCGTCACAATCAGCCATTGGAAAACTGGGAGTTTGAGTGGAAAATGGCGCCTTGCGATGCTGCACTTCCGGGTTACAACCAAGTGTCGCAGTGCCTCGGGCAGGAGCGTATGCACACATTGCCCGTCGACCCTCAATTGGTCGGCGGGCAGCCAGGTGGATTGGTGGGGGTTTGCCCGCCACCACCTGACACTTGCCAACCCTACCCTGACCTGATTTTTGTATAAGGTTGTAAAAACTCTTTGCACCTATTGGCTATCTGTCTTGAATGTAATATTTTAGTAAAGCGTTGAAAACTATACAGGAGTGCTTATGATCTCAGAGTTAATATCTCATTCATGTAGCATATTTGTTACAATAAAGAAGGTGCTTCTGATGGATATTAAAGGGGAAGAATATTGATCTAGGTCCCTTTCAGGTTAAGGGAATCTCCAAAAACAGACTAGTGGTTTCAGATTACTGTACCCTCTCTGCTCTAAGGATTAATGTGGGCAGAAGGAAGAGGGGGTGAGAAGAAGGTGAGGAGGTGCAGACCTGTTTGCTGCCCAAAAGGAGGATCATCAGCCAGTGTCTCCTCACTCCAAACACCCCGCTTCCACTACCCTGGGTCTCCGGATGCTGCTGGGGCCCCTGTCAAGACTGATCCCTCTCCTGAGCTCCAGCCTAGAGAAACCGAGCCAGGTCAGTAAATTCAAAACCACCTTAAAATTTAAAGGCTTTAAAAAAGAATAAAAAAATTCAAAATGAATAAAACACAGGTTTGCAGAATTCTTAAGGCACACTGGCAAAGCAAATAACAAAGCAAATGCTGACTAAATATACATAGCAGATGATATTGCTATAGATGCTTAAGCTGGTTCAGGTTGTTCTTGCTTGCATTGAGGCATTGCGATAGATGTCTCAAGTAAGGCTGAGTAACCGGAAATAGCAAAAGAAGGAATTTTTCACCATGAGGCATAGCTGAACTTATGGTAAAGTGGACCTAAGTCAGAAGACCCATGACTCCCTATCAGAGTTGGTACTAGGGAGCAGTCTCTAGATAGTTCATACTGGTCTGGGCCAGAACAAGGTTCTCAGGAACAAGGAGTGAAATAATTCCCCCCTCCCACCTTCCCACAGATGTGTTGAATCTCCCAATTAAGCTGATATGCAGTGCGGTCCTTGAACACACTTTTATTTGCTGGGATAACTATCTGCAGGTGTTGTTTATTAGCTACAAGCTCTGCTAGGCCTCTGTAAACTACAAAGCAAATTCTAGGCACACAAAATGGAGAATATACTGATGTTAAGAACAAAACGGTTCTTCTGTCTTCACAGGCCTTCAAAATAGCAAACAGTGTCTAGAATAGTGGCCCCATCACCTTCAAACGAGTTGATTAAGAGGTGGATGCACACGTGTTTGTCAGAGGTTTGTGATGTTGAGTCTACTGATGTATTTCTCCCTCTGTTTACATTCCTCAGTAATTATGTTTTATCAAGTTCAGGTTATATATAATACTGGTTCTTAAAAGTTTGGTGTAGTGGTTAGAGCATCAGGTAGGATTACAGAGGCCCAGGTGCAAACGCTTGCTCAGCTATGAAGCTTATAGGGTAACCTCTGTGCTAGTTACTCACCCTCACCGTACCTACCACACAAGCTTGTTGAGGATAAAAGGGGGAAGAGAAACCAGGCATACTGTCACCCTAGTTTTGATGAAGATATGGCAGGGCAAAAAAAGGCAAACACTATATCTTGAAAATGTTTTAGTCTTAGTTTTACAGATTATTCCAACAGTCCAACTTTGCTGGAATGTGTTTGACAAAATTTGCTTCCAAATCACACCTTTACATGCTAAATGGCTCCTCGGAAGGTGACCATCCTGGGGAATATACGTTTGTGGCGGGCTCTCGTGCCAGTACCCTCGACTATATGCTGGTGTGCTCGCAAATATTGCTAACGGTTAAGTCCTTCCAAATTCTCCCTTATCTAGAGGGAGACCATTTCCCCCTATGTCTACAGGCTACTTTACCCCTAGGGGGACACCCACCTTAGCCCTCTTTTTTCCACAGTTACATCAGAGCTTAACGTAATGGACAAGCGCTTAAGATGGTCGAATGAGCTGAAATCTAAATTGAAGGAGCATCTGTCAACAGAAGAGGTTTATTCATATTGCACAGCTTTTTTAAACCCAAACCAGAACCCTTTAACAATCTACAGGGATTTCATTCAGAGTCTAAGACCTCTACTTTTTAGCCCATGCCAGCAACAAAAGAGGCCGGTAATTAAATCTAAGCCCTGGTTTGACAAGGACTGTTTTGAAGCAAAAATAGCTCTTAAACAAGCCTATTGTAAGTTATCTGGGCTGTGTAACCGTGGTCTTGGTATTTTCTTTCCTGACGTTTTGCCCGCAGCTGTGGCAGGCATCTTCAGAGGAGTAACACTGAAGGACAGTGTCTCTCAGTGCCAAGTGTGTAGGAAGAGTAATATATAGTCAGAAGGGGGGTTGGGTTTGAGCTGAGTCATTGTCCTGCAAAGTATTAAAGGTAATGTGCAAATCATTGTCCTGTAAGAATCAAGATAATATGCTAATGAGGGTGTGGTATGTTAATGTGGAACCATTGTATCCTGAAGTGATCTGTTAACATGTGGAATCCAAGGCTAATCTGCATGGCTATTGTGGACTGTAGTCTTTGTTAGTCTGGAGGTTTTCAGGACAGGAAGCCAAGCCTTATTCATTCTTAAACTCTCTTCTGTTAAAGTTGTGCTGATGTTTATGAATTTCAATGGCTTCTCTGTGCAATCTGACAAAATAGTTGGTAGAATTGTCCAGTCTTTCAGTGTCTTGGAATAAGACCCTGTGTCCTGTTTGGGTTAGTCCATGTTCAGCCACTGCTGATTTCTCAGGTTGGCCAAGTCTGCAGTATCTTTTATGTTCTTTTATCCTTGTTTGTATGCTGTGTTGTGTGGTCCCGATGTAAACTTGTCCACAACTGCAGGGTATACGATATACTCCTGCAGAGGTGAGGGGGTCTCTTTTGTCTTTTGCTGAGCATAGCATCTGTTGTATTTTGTCTTTTGCTGATCGTAGCATCTGTTGTATTTTGTCTTTTGCTGTACGATCAGCAAAGCTCCTGGATATGATGGTATCCCCCCTGAGCTGCTTAAGGAGAATATAGATTGGTGGGCCCTCTTTTTATTAGCATTGTTTACCTACATAGACTCTACTGGGAGAATCCCTAAAGATTGGGGGCTGGCAATAGTTATCCCATTTTATAAAAAAGGAAGTAGAAAGGACCCGTCCAACTATAGGCCTATTAGTCTCCTAAGTGTTGTTAGCAAATTATACTCAAGACACCTGCTAGACAAATTTACCCTCTGGCTCACCCAAGAGGACATTTTGGCAATAGAACAGGCAGGCTTTAGGGAAGGGAGAGCAACAATAGAGCACTGCCTTGTCCTCCAACATCTAGCTGAGAAATACTCTAAAATGGGGAAATCTTTTTTATATGCGGCATTCATTGATTCCAGGGCAACATTTGATTCGATCTCCAGACCTTTACTTTGGGATAAGCTTGAAGCCACAAACATTGACAAAAGGCTCCTGATGTTGCTGCGAGCCCTACACGAACACAAAGCACTGAGAATCAGGTGTAATAGAGGAGGACATCTTACTGCCCCCATAAACACCTATAGAGGAGTTAGGGAGGGTTGTCTTCTCGCCCCCCAGCTTTTTGCCTACTATATAAACAATCTAGTTAGTTCGTTGAACACACTGGAATTGCATCCCCCTAAACTGGCGGACAGGCATATTCATATACTGCTCTATGACGATGACGTGGTAATTTTTCCAAGAACCCCAGTAGGTCTAAGGAGGGTGCTTATGAGAGTGGCAACATTTTGCGAGAAGAAATGCTTGATGATTAACTACTATAAAACAAAAGTCATAACCTTTGGTAGACGTCATAAATATAGGAGGTGGAGCATTAATGGTCACATGCTGGAACAGGTAACCCAATATAAATATCTCGGAACGACAATCCAGGCATCTGGTTCCAAGTTGGCCCATAATACCCATGTAGCCAATGTGGGGGAAAGATCAGCTCGATTAATAATCAGTTTCCTCCGGACCAAAGGAGCACATTATATTCCATCAGCACTTAAACTTTATCAGGTGAAAACCCTAGCACAAATGCTATATGGAACACAACTCGATTCTCCACCCTCTTGTCTTACTCCTATTGAGCATGTCCAATCCAAGTTCCTTAGAGCTGCCCTACAATTGCCAAGATGTGTTCCAAATGCTTTGATCTGTTTAGAAACTGGCATGGTGAAGGTGGAGGCAAGAATTGTTCTGTCCTTGATTTATCTCTGATGAAAATTAACTTCAACCCTAAGGGCCTTCTCCCACTGATCCTTTGTGACACCTTTAGGTCAAAATGGGTGATAGCCATAGAAGACAAATTAAATAACTTGGGCTTTACACCCCTAGCACTACTTCAGTTAGGGTGGGAACAAGCTAAGTTAATTATATCCCAAAGGATTAAAGACATAGAGAGACAAGCAGATTTAGCAAGGCGCCTCTATTCATGGCACCCCTCCTTTCTAAATACATCCTAGCACCAGCAGCCTATCTCCACTATTTAGAGATAAATAATTATAGAAGGGCCTTTACCCTGGCCAGATGTGCAGCCTTACCTTCTGCTATGCTAGAGGGGAAATTTAAGAAGATACCCTGGGAGGAGAGATTCTGCCCTTGCAAATCAGGAGACTTAGAAACTGTTGAGCATGCCCTCCTGAACTGCAATTTTTATACATCACCCCTTTCGAAGTTTATTGAGCCCCTCTTATCGAGAATGGGACCTGACAGGGCAGGAGAAAGGATTGAGATGCTCCTACAAGGGGATCATCCTTCAATCACTCTTCAGATTGCGAAATTTTGCAAGGCAGCAATGAAAATTCGACGCCATAGAACAGCCTCTTAGCGCAATTGACAGATGTGTCCCAGCTCTAATTTTCTTTCTAAGTGTTATAAGACTCGGACTGTAATTCTTTGCTTGTAAGAATTTATTAGTCCATGTTTTGTGTCTTATCTTGTTTTATCTGGCTACGGGCCATAAATAAATTATCTAATCAAATCAGCTTATTCCTGACCCTTAAGGGCAAAAGCCCTTAGGAGGCTAGGAAGGGGCTGCACAGGCATTTGGGGCCCCCACACCGGTGCCCGGGCTACTTATGCCCGGGCTACTTACGGGGTGGAGGCCCGGACACCGGGCACAGGCATCACCAGAGCAGCGCCGCCCCAAAATGTTGGCAGGGCCTTCCACTGGCATCCCACCAGCGTTAAGGCCCATGCCGGCATTCCAGGGGGCGCTCTGGCATCCCAGGAGGCATTCCGGGGGAGGGGGAGCTGTTGTTAGGCAGGCTCCTGTCCCTTTTCAGCCCCGGACACCGGTGCTGAAAATGGCATTGCTAAAAAATAGCCTCACTATTCTCTATGGGGCGAAAAGCCCCATTTAAAATTTTAAGAGCCACAAAAAGGCTTTTAAAATGTTTTTGGCGTGAGGGGAACTGCTTAGGAGGTGCCGCGGCATCGCCTCCTCCCCGCCATCCCCAGCTCAGGAATGGGCTGTTAGTGGGACACTGCTCAGAGCCAAATTGGCTGTATGAGCAGTATCAGTAAAGTAAGTATATCTTGTGAATTAACCCAAAGGGGTGTAATCTTTTAAAACACAGACTAAAAATCTTTCAGAAGGGACAGAATGTTTACAGCAGCTGAGTTAAAGGAAAGGGGAGGAGAGAGAAAAATGAGCCTGCTCTAATCCCTGACTGCGTCAAGAATCCTGGAGGAAGAAATTTTGGGAATTGGGACATTTTGTTTGATAGTTGTGGAATTGCTCCCTTGTAAAGACTAGAGCACATTTTATCTTTTATGCTCTACATATTTTTAACAGCCTTTGGTCATTTACAATAAATACTACCTACGTACTAGCAAACGTAGATTTGTTCTTTCACATTAAAACAAACAAATAAATAAAATCCCATTGTCATAATGATGATTAAATATAGGCTGTTGTGGTAGAAATCAACATCCCCTGTCCAGAAGCCCAAGAGTGGTACAAAGACATGGCAGCTGGGGCACATAAGGATAGGGGGTGAACATGCAGAATTGGACAACAAGAAAGTAAATAAAGACAGAAGTAGCATTTGGTAATGAAACAGGCCAGGAGACATAGGGCGCTTTCACACGTGCTGAATAATGCACTTTCAATCCACTTTCAATGCACTTTGAAGCTGGATTTTACTGTGTGAAAGGGCAAAATCCACTTGCAAACAATCATTAAAGTACATTGAAAGTGGATTGAAAGTGCATTATTTGGCATCTGTGAAAGTGCTAAAGCGTTGCTTTCCCCCCAATGCATGGTTGAGTTTTGAAGTCACAGCATAGGATCCACATGGAATTTAATTGTCAACTCCAATTTCAGCATGGATGCAGTACACTTCTGAAAACTTCACAGAGCTTTTGACATAACCGACATCCATGCAATGGAGGGAGGTGTGCCAGCTGCCTCTTTCCCCCATTTTGTGCCTGACACAGTAGCTCAGAATGCTTGGAACAGCCTCTTTCTGTTGCCTCTTCTGCCCTTGCTCCATGTTTATGATTTTTAATTATCACAAAATCATTCTCGGAATACCTGTGGGATTGATCCAAGGCCAGTTTCTAAAAAAGGGAATTTGTTCTCAGACTCCACGATCTCCTAAAAAAAAGTCTGGAAAACCAAATACCAGATGTATGTGCATGTATAAATCAAGAAACAACACTGAATTAAAAACAAAGAAAAAACCCTTCTCTAGACTGAAGTTGGGTACATCAAACACGACACCTTCCTGGTATTTTCATGACAACCAGTCTTTCAGACAGTGTTCAGTGCAAGTAAATAATAATAAAATAGTAATGATTTCCTCCTAAAAGCACTGGAGTTTTATGGGTACAATTCAGCACTGGATCAGGTGTTTCCTGGCAGTTAGTTAATTTCATGACTGGTTTAAGACCCCCTTAGCAACACATTGAAAGTCTCAGGTCACCTCAGGAAGGCAGTAATTGCCTGGAAATGGCCTCAGTGGTGGCAATTACTGCACTTACATGGTGCTTGTGAAAGCTTTACTGTCCCCTCCTGTTAGTCTTGTGGAGACAATATGGTTTACTATGCATGTGCTATATGTTCTCATTTGTTATACTTGTTTATGGACACTCAGGTGCCATGTTTTGGGTATTCTTTGAATTCATGACTGAATTTTAGCTTGACGTGTGCATGACACATACATATCTTTCTCTAGATAAATCTATCTACCGATAAAATCTCTTAAGGAATTCGTGGTATTTTTTTATTCATCTGGGATAAATAATATTAAATGATACGAAGGCAAATTCTTTTGTTAGCTATATCTTATAAAATATTAATTTATTAATATTCTGCTGGCAGATCAGAACGATGACAGATGATACATGCCTTTTATGTTGAAGGACTGGATCCAAAAGGAAACAACATATTTGAATTCTGCTAAAGGAAAATGACTTTTGCCATAGTTCTCATATTCAGAAAGGGAAAGGAGAAAATAGGAAAGTGCAGGCTAGATTTTTTAACATACTGCACCTGATGAATTACTGTACCCAGAAAAGTTTCTATATGAAGCAAAATGAATTTCGGGGAAATATCATCATTTTCATGATGTAATAAGCAATTCATCACAAATGCATATCGCCTTGAGCCACCATTGATGGTGGGGAAGGCAGGATATAAATAACTGAATGAGTAAAAAATGCTATTTAATTTATTAAGTTAGTTTAAGGTATACTAAGTTTTGCTGGAAATGGTCTAGATAAAAGGGGGGGAAATCAGAAAACCAGACAGAAAATGAAAATGTGCATAAAATGTAAAGTTAAAAATCATCGTGCACATTTAGAAAACTGTGTGACTTGTTCGTAAAAGACTACTGTGTCTTGTGTATCTCAGACACTCTCAACCAGAGTGTGAAGATGAGCAGAATTTATGTTTCCCGCTTGGATGTGTGAAGAACTGATAATTATATTAAAACCATTCTAAAGCACGTGCAGATCCAGAAATGTAGACAGACCAGCTTCTAACAAGTAAACACTTGCAATTAAGCTAGTAAAAAAGAGTGCCAGAGAACATACATTGACAGCCCATTCCTGACCTGAAAGTATGAAAGTCCTTAGGAGGCCAGGAAAGGGGCTGTGCCAGCATCTGTGCACCCTGCACTGGCACCCTTGCCACTTACGCCTTCCAGGGTGGCATGGACGCCGGCGGTGGGGACCCCAGACGCCATTCTCCCAGTGCGGCTGCAGCAGTGATGTCCATTGATGCTGGGCTAGGCCTTCCGCCTGCACCTCACTGATGCAAAGCCCCTCGCCGGCGTCCCAGGGGGCATTCCCAGGGCATGCCAGGGGGCAGAGTTGCCAGTAGGCAGCCTCCTGACCCCTTTCACCCCCAGTACGCTGACAGAAAGAACAGCATTGCTGCGCCAGTTTACTGCTGGCTTAGCCTCACTGTTTAAAATGGGGCAAAATGCCCCATTTTTAAAAAAAACCTTCAAAAGGTTTTTTAAAGCCTTTTGGAGGCTGGGGAATGGCTTTGGAGGCGCTACAGCAGCAGTGTGGCCACACCATCTCTGGCCGCTGAAGGCTCAGGAATAGGCTGCCCATGAAGAATAATTAATACAGTTTAACCAATGTTATTTAGAATACTGGCCTGGATTCAACAAACTATGTAATACAAAGAATAAACTGTTAGAGTCCAGTAAAACCTGAGAGACCAACAAGATTTTCGGGGTATAAGCTTTAAAGAGTCAAATCTCCCTTCGTCAGATACATTTGATAAAGGGAGCTTTGACTCTCAGAAGCTTATATAACAAAAAACTTGTTGGTCTCTGAGGTGCTACGGGACTTAAATCTAACGGTTCTATTGCAGACCAACACGGCTACCCTATGAAATGAAGAATATAAATACACAAAACTGACACAGAAATGTCAATATTCAGAAACCAACGGAAAATAATTTCAGTTTGATAGGACACTTTGTTACTGATTTAAAAGTCAACATTCTTTGACAAAATAACTTTAAAAGCAGACTTCAGCATAAAACTGCTGAATTAGAATTCATCAAGAAATTTGACTGGGTTTCCTGAAACCTGAGCCCTCAAGATTCCAGTACCACCGCAGGTGTTAATCAGCTTCACAAAATTAGGGAGACTGCATTATCACCAATCATTGCCATTGTGAATGGCCTCTGTACTATTCTTGATTACCTTTGAATGTTGCATAATTACCCCATACCCTACCCCTTGGTGCTTTAAAAACCCTTCTCTTTATGACTGTTTTCTTCATAATTTTGTGTGTGAAAAAAATTGTCATGCAGGCATGGGAGAAGGCCTTGGGCCCATGAGGCATTTAGCCAGCCCCAGCAGGCTTAGAACATGCAATGCAAACAAGAACTGATGCATATAAGCTGCTAAGAAGTGAGATCCACTCATGTAATACATGCAGAAGGACTATTTGAGGGCTGGGGTGAAGATTTTTGTCCCCTTTGACCCGTTGGTCCTCCAGCAACACTGCAAGGATGAAAATCTCTTTCATTTGTACCTCTTTAAATATATATATAACATTATAGTTGTAAGCCACTTTGGGTGCCAACATTGGCATTAGGGTTGCCCACCTTTCCCAGTAAGCCCACCTTCCCCAGGCTTCACCCCCCCTATATCTCCAGGAAGGTTCCAGTTTGGAATTGGCAAGCCTAATTGGCAGATAGTTGGGCCATGAAGGCTTTAAAATTAATTCAAAAATCGTATGAGACAAGCCAGAGAGATCACAAAGACAGGGCCCAGAGCCCACTTGTTTAGGAATATACATGCTTAGTCAAAGTTCACACTTACAATTCTACGTGTGGTGAGCAAGCCAAGTAGACGAGTCTGAGATTCCCTTTTATGCTCCCTACAGGTGTAACCAAATGCCCAAGCTATGTATGAATCATCCCTATGATACAGAAGTTCTTCTGTAGCTTCAGAATGTGAGGTGGGGAAGAGGATGAGTAGGCTGTCCTGGAAGTCAAGGGGCGAAAACACACGGTCGCTTTAGCCTCCTTTATTCCCTGTTTCAGCCAGGATTCAGCCAGGGTCAAATGCACGTTCGGCGAAACGCATGCATTCGATCCTGGCTGAATCCTGGCTGAAACAGGGAATAAAGGAGGCTAAAGCGACCATGCGTTTTCGCCCAATGATATAAATACAGACATAGTAAAACTCACATTGTAGGACAAATTACCAAGAGCTAAAACAGAGAATGAAGAAACCAAAGAAACCCTTGTGAGCTCTGGTGCTTGTAACTGGCACAATGGATTGGACGTATCTTTGCTGGGATAGTTCCAGTGTCGTCTTCTTGTGACTAAAGGTGGGGCAGTTAGTCATTCTAGGTAAGAAGTAGAGGGCTGACCTCTAAACCTCCTCCCTAAGAGATAAGGAGAGATATCCTAATGTGAGGCTGCTTTGTAGTCAGTAAGAAGCCTGTGTTCCTTGAAGTGATGTCTCAGGCTGTTAGGATCCAGAGGTATAATACCTAGATACATTAACACACGCACTCCCATAAATTTCCACAATTTCCTACAAGATAAGGCTATTTGCTGCAAACACTGCCACCTGGTGGGTAGAGATGGGCAAGACACATTGCTCTGACGCTGGAACAATGTCAGACAGAATCTTTGGTTGCAGCTGCCACAGCCAGGAGAACTCGAACACTAGTTCTGTGAGCCCAAAAATACTTCATGCTTTTCTTAAACTGCAGGCACTCACACAACACAGCAAATTATTTTTGGCACTAAGAGGAGTTTTCAAGACAGTTTCTAACATAACATCAGTAGTTCAAAGAACAAGGCCTTTCTGAAAACTTGAAATAGCTCTAATTACTAGACGTGCACAGGAGTTGGTTTCATTTCTTTCAGTTTTGTTATTAATTCACAAAGGGACTGTTTTGTGTGGTTTTGTTTTATTCTTTCATTATTGTTTTGTTTGCAGAAAACTGTTTTGTTTTTATTTCTCATTGGTTTCAATGAAAGACCCCCCCCCCCTTGGATCTGTACCTTCATGGTTTTCCATCCAAACTAGCCAAAACTCAGTGAGATTGTAGTACTCCACTAGGACACCCACACTGCCAATTTTCAGAAATACTGAATACAGGGCCCTCCTTGTTTGAGGCAATGAATGGCACCTATGTTTGACATTAAAGTCTATGGGAGAATTTATAGGAAAGATTCCAAATAGTAATGCAGGTGCTTAGTTTAAGAACAGTTGCCCAATGAAGAGGCAAACTGATCAGGCAAGGGAGCTTGGTGGTACAAGGAGGGTAAGGCATCTGAGCAGGAATATAGCTGCATGGAGCAACTGTGTGCCTGTGGGGAAAGTGAGTTGGGTCCAAGTTATGTAGTTTGGTCTTCAGATGCTCAGCCTCAGTTATCCACTCTGTAGTCTTTATGGAGGCAATTAATCGTTTTTCTGGAGGGTTGCATAGTAGTGCCTGTTAAAGCTAGACTTTGGGGTGGAAGTCTGGGGACATGGCCCATGGGTTTTGCAGCCCCCTCACTCCCAAAACATAAGGAAGTCCCACTGTGTTCAACAGGGCTTGCTAGCTAAGGCATCTGGGCAGGGAGTAGGGTTGCCAGGTCCTACCTCTCCTCTGGCAGGAGACTTTTAAGGCACAGCACGGGATCGCACGGCAACGCGTGGACGCACTGACACGCGTGCGCTTCACTTCCGGTGTATTCCTTCAGAGAAAGCTTCTCTGAGATATTCTGCCCCAAATATAATTAAAATGATTTAAATGAAATAACATTTTATTTAAACAAAAAGAAATTAAACTTGTATAACCTACAGTATGGCTTTGTATGTTAGACAAAGGCTTGTACAGTTAAATATGATATCTTGCTTTGGAAGTAATTTCTTTGTGAAATTAGTTTTTATGCTATTCTTCAAGGCTTATTTGAATAGACATTATGCTGTCTTTTCAACAGTAGTTTTATAATTCAGATATAGTTACTTTTCCTGTAAGTCTTTACTATACCTTATTCTGAGTGGAACCCTTTTAATTTTTTTAATGACTTGTGCAAATAGATGTATTTATTCATATGATTAAAATTCTCTTCACAGGGATTTCTTTTG
This sequence comes from Euleptes europaea, assembly GCF_029931775.1. Classification (NCBI taxonomy): domain Eukaryota; kingdom Metazoa; phylum Chordata; class Lepidosauria; order Squamata; family Sphaerodactylidae; genus Euleptes; species Euleptes europaea. The sequence goes on along the minus strand of NC_079320.1, from coordinate 43,869,279 downwards.
ATTACATATACTGTGAGGCTTAACTAACTACCCAGGTTTTTGCTAGCATTTTTTAATGCTTGTGGTAGCAGATAAGACATCTGGAGATGAGTCACAAGGTTAAAAGGCATCTAGAATCCATGTGCTCCCTTAAAACTGCACATTATTATAGAAGAAGCAGGCCATTCATATATTTTTTCCTGATGAAGCAGAGATATTTATATAAACAAAAGGTCATCAGCTCTTTGTGCTCAATTGTCTTTGGGACAAAATAAGGCATAGATGGCATAATTCAGCAAAAAAAGCAAAAAAGATCATGCTTCATATTCATACTTGCTTTTATAATTTTATAATTATAAAAGCCAGTATGGTACAGTGATTAGAATGTCAGACTAGGATCTGGGAGACTAGGATCTGGGCCAGTCACACAATTTCAGCCTCACCTATCCCATGGTGGTGGTGTGCAGATAAAAGGGAGGAGAGGAGAACAATGAAAGCAGCTTTAGGTCCCCTTTGGAAAGAAAGGTAGGGTATAGTTGTAGGGACCATATCACTCTAGTCTTGGCCCATCTAGACTGGCTTCCAATTTGTTTCCAGGCACAATTCAAGGTCCTGGTCTTGATTTTCAAAGTCTTATATGGTTTGGAAGCTAAAATGACTAAACTGAAGCTATCGTATTTTGGTCACATTATGAGAAGACAAGAGTCACTGGAAAAGACAGTCATGCTAGGAAAAGTTGAGGGCAGCAGGAAAAGAGGAAGACCCAACAAGAGATGGATGGATTTAATAAGGGAAGCCATAGCCCTCAATTTGCAAGATCTGAGCAAGGCTGTCAAAGATAGGACATTTTGGAGGACTTTGAATCATAGGGTCGCCATGAGTCAGAAGTGACTTGATGGCACTTAACACACACACACACACGGTTATTGTTGGTCTTGGACCGTATTAAACTAAATCTGAATCACACATATGGTTTGGGACCAACATACCTGAAAGACTTCCTAATCCCTTATGAATCCACCCAACCATTACTGTCATCTTCATAGGCCCTGCTTTGGGTGCCTGTAGTGACAGACCAGCCACTGTACGGTAACGTAACCAAGATCAACTGGGTCTGGCAACAGTAAACTCACTGTTTATTAGAGAAAATTAGAAAAAGATATTAAATCAAGGCATATAGTTCGGTGATGACAAGATGCACAGAAAAATAATAAAGTTAACTTGCTGACTACTTAAGACCTAAGACAGCATAGTTGTTTCTTCAGACATAAAGTTTCCAGAGCTTAATACAAGTGTCTTTCTGGCAGCAATGAGGGGGAAGAAAGGAAGAGGGACTATTCTTACTAGCTACACTTATGGAGAAAGCGGACCATAACCTGCTGACCCCTCACAACCAATCATAGGGCTTACTTCATGGAACCTTCAAGGGAATGAATGAACTGCCCCCCCCTTTCAACTGAAATGTTCAGCTGCAGCGCATGATCCAATTAAGCCTGCCTGCCAATTAAGCCTGCCTTGTGTTTGCTTTTCTTGTGTCATATTTACACATCGGGGGATCCAGACATGGTAATGTCAGGTATAATGTGGCTCTTAAGTTACTCAGACAGAAGAGCAATTTTGGCCCTTCTGACTTTCTTTATGCACCTGGAATAAAGATAATAAGTTGAAAACCTCTTGGTAAGGCCCTTCCTTGCCATAGAATCAATTATGGACTTTTTGAAAGAATGATGTGCCAAGCATGCAGACACACTCCTTTGATATTCCTGGTACAGGAATATAGATTGCAAATGGCATAAAGACTAGGCTCCTACCTCTTTAATGCATCCAATATTTATATTGCATGCTGTCCATTAAAAACAAACAAACTCACAAGGCATCTAAAAACAACTCAAACACGACCTCTGATGTTTATGTTTTTCAGTTATAAATCAGTGTAATTTTACTGCTTTCTATTGACCTATCTCATAACATTCTTAATTGAGGATATTTAAAAATAAAAGCGGTTTACATTCTCAACTGAACACATTCTCAATTCAATTTAATATGTTGAGCTGATTTTATTACTGTATCAATGTATTAAATGATTGCCTTTTTCCCATTCCTACCTTTGATATATTTGCTAAAGTCTATATCCTTAATAACTTTGGCAGAACAACCCACTGTGCCTTTGGCTGCCCTTCTCCTTTCCCCTGTAGCATTAATTCACACTCCACCGCATATATTTTTATGGCTCACTTCTCCTCAATTTCCTTTAGCTTAAAAAAAAAAACCCTCTTCAGATCTTTCACCTTTCCATTATTGTTTTCAGGTTTGTGGATCCTCCATCCAAGTATGATGTTTTCACCCCTCCCCGGGGAATATCACTCAATGACTAACAAGGTTTTAATTCTTTTTTAATTCTGAATTTATTTGCTGACATTTAATTCATGGGACATGATCTCATCAGTGAGGTCTCACTAATTACTTAAAGGGTAGCAAGGGTAGCTGAGAGACTACTCATATTAGCAACAGTATCTTAATTATAGATATTGCTCAGCAAGGGTAGCTGAGAGACTACTCATATTAGCAACTGTATCTTAATTATAGATATGGCTTCCATAGATTGATTGGACCAAACAGACTTTAACAAGACTTGAAAGCAACAATCTAGGCATGCGGTTTCTACATATATGTGAAGTAGTGTCCTAAGGACATTTCTGTGTGAGTAAGTTTCATTGAATAACTTGGGACTTCCTTCTGAATAAACCTGCTAAGATTTCCCCCACATATTGAGAGCCAGTGTACCTGGCCCCAGAAGAGAGAGCTTCAGCTTAGGGATGACACATGTAACTCCAAAGTAATATGAATAACTTCCCACTGGAGATTCTTTAGGCTCAGGGAAAAGGCCGTGTGGGGGGGGGGGAGCAGGAGCTCCCTCCTCTACCCATACCACCCATCATCAGCAAAATCAGCCTCTGAGGATTTTAAAGCAAAATTCTTGGAGCTGCTGTGAGACTCTGATCAATGCAGTGAACCTGGAGAGAATTTGTAAACAAACATTATCACGTAGTTTTGCCTAAAGCCTGTTGAAATCATTGGGCTTAGACTAGAGTAACTCTGTATAGGACTGAATCTCATCCCTGGATCAAATACCACCCGAGTCATGAGTACCAATGCCCTTGTATTCCTTGTGGAAGGAAGGCAATTAGCAGGGGGAAGGGAAGTATCTTTAGAACAACTGAGCCAGCTGAAGAAGGCCTATGGGTGATAAATTGTGCTGATAAATTAAGCCTGGGCTTCTCCAAAGGTGTGAGATGAAGGGGCTGATCCAAAGGGGCCTTGGCTCTCAGCCAATGACCCTTTGTGAGCCACGATGCCAGAAATCAGTCTGGCGTGACTTTATATTCCACCATCTGCTGGAAGAATATTAACTAAGTGCTGGTTTGTATATTTCTGTCTAAACTGTGTAGGATTTTTTGGTCATATTGTGAATGTAAACTGCTTTGAGTCCCACTATGGGAGAAAAGTGGGGTATAAATTAAGGACAGAAATATTTTTTATGAACATTATCTTGAAACTTCATTTTTTATCTCTAAAATCTTGAAATTATAAATAAAAACTTGAGAAAGACAGTATGTTAGAAGGTCATGTACCATAATATCTGACCTTTTAAAGTGATAACATGGACTGTAATTCAAAGCCTTTTGGGGAATATATAAGCTTTGGGAAATGCATTCTGATTATTATTATTATTTTACTGAAGGACAAATACTAAGTAAGAGTATAGCTGATTTACTTTTCAAGTTTTTAATGGATGGTCTAGGGCCTGGTTCTAGGGGAACCTCATATGACTCCTCCTTGGGAAATTAGTGGTTTAACAGATTAAAAGATTAAACTTGTATGTCACTCAGTGTGGTACACACACAAACAAACTCACTATCTAATGAGCTACAGAGTCTTAAATGAACAACAATGGCTCTGAGGTTGGATTAGTTCTATAATCTTGTCCAAGTCTTGCAAAGTTCAAACAATCAGAGTGAAATTTATAGAGATATAACTGTGAGGGTCAGGAGAAGCTTCCGCATTCTTTTCTTCCTCATTCACCTTGGACCAATCAGATTTGAAATGCCTAATGAAATGTTGGGGCGGGGAGGAGAGACTTGAGCAGGATTAACATCTAACAACCAACTAAAAAGGGATTTCGATTTTGGAGAGAGAAAGGATAGGAGAGATATTCTGGAACAGGCAGGAAGTCCAATGGGGACTTCCAAGTATTATTTAGTCAGGCTGGGTATGGGTGCCGTTAGAACATATGAAAGGCCCTGCTGGATTAGACCAAGACCCATCAAGTCCAGCAGTCTGTTCACACAGTGGCCATCCAGGTGCCTCTAGGAACCCCTCAAAAAAGACGACTGCAGCAGCACAGTCCTGCCTGTGTTCCACAGCACCTAAGATAATAGGCATGCTCCTCTGATCCTGGAGAGAATAGGTATGCATCATGACTATTATCCATTTTAACTAGTAGCCATGAATGTACCCTCTCCTCCATGAACATGTCCACTCCCCTCTTAAAGCCTTCCAAGTTGGCAGCCATCACCACATTTTGGGGCAGGAGTTCCACAATTTAACTATGCGTTGTGTGAAAAAATACTTCCTTTTATCTATTTTGAATCTCTCACCTTCCAGCTTCAGCAGATGACCCCATGTTCTAGTATTATGGGAGAAAAACGACTACCTGTCCACTCTCTACAAACCATGCATAATTTTATAGACCTCTATCATGTCTCCCCTCAGCCACCTTCTTTCCAAGCTAAACAGCCCTAAGTGTTTTAACTGCTCCTGATAGGACAGTTGCTCTAGTCCCCTAATCATTTTGGTTGCTCTTTTCTGCACCTTCTCAAGCTCTGTAATATCCTTTTTTAGGTGTGGTGATCAGAACTATACACAGTATTCCAAGTGTGGTCTAACGTAGATTTGTACAAGGGCAGTATGATATCAGCAGATTTATTCTCAATTCCTCGTCTATTTATGGCCAGCATGGAATTTGCCTTTTTTAAAGCAGCCACACACTGGGTTGACATCTTCATCGAGATATCCACTACCACCCCAAGATCCCTTTCTTGGTCTGTTGCTGCCAGCACAGATCCCATCAGTGTATACATGAAGTTGGGATTTTTTGCCCCAATCTTCTGCATGTTCCTATAAAAATGAAGTGTTAATGCTTATCTGGTTTTTTTTTCTGAGTTTGAGCTTCTTAGTAAGTATACTTTATAACCACTAAGCATAGAATACCTTCCAGCTCTGCTAATTTGTGTCATTTGTTATAACAGAGTGGGAAGGCATTAAGTGTCCTACTTACGAATTAAATAAACTTAAGTGTAGTTGTTACCTTTAACTCCTGTGTGCTCATCAATCCATTTAGCCCATGGCAAAATCTATAGGATCCAGGAAAAAGGGGTACTGATTGCTGTCTGCTATGTTCTCTGTTTTAACTTTGAGAGAGTCTATGAAAAGAAAAAATAAGAATAAAAGAAATGCACTTTGCCTCATACCCTTAGAACCCATTCCTGAAAGGGGGGGGGGAAGCTCCTTAGGAGCTGGTGTGACCCTGCGCCAGCATAGGTGCCACCTTATCACAGAATAAAGTGGCACCTATGCAAGCGTGGGGGCAAACACTCTGGCATCCACGAGCTGGCCCCTGCTGCCAGCGCAGCCACACCAGCAGAGCTTTCGTGGAAGGCAAAGCCCATGAAAGCATGGGGGGGTGTTCCCAGGGCATTCCTGGGGGAGGAGCTGCCATTAGGCAGCTTCCTCACCCCTTTCACCCCAGGAACCCCCCCTCGCTGTGCTACCTTTTTTGGTAGTGCTGCCCCATTGGAGGCAATGGGGAATCCCCCCCTTTTGTTTTTTAAACTTCTTTTTTTGCCTCCGTGGTGGCCGGGAAGCCTCTGAAGCGGCGGCATGGCTGTGCCGCTCCTGGACGCCATGGATCTGTGTGTCCCCCCCTTTCAGGACTGGCCTGCCCAAGCTGATGGTGGTACTTTTAGTAGAAAAGGAGGGTGTGGGTTCATAATCCTACAGCCTGAAGCACTTGTTTTAGGGTGGTTGAATGTAAAAAGTGAAAGGTCTTGATCAGGGGCTGTGAAAACAACTTCATAGCAGAATGTTTTATACTTTACTGAACATTTCCTTCTGCAAATCTGACAAAAATCCTCTGCATGTGATTATCACAGAGACACTGATGCACATTAGTGTGTAGTGATGCATGGAAGAGAAAAACAGGGAAGTAGCTAATAGTAATAAGTATTTAAAAATGGAAGTCTATTAAAGATTATTCATATGGATTATCTAGGATGTATCATTAAAGAAGAAACCAATGAACTGAGCATTTTGTTCTTATTCAGCCAAACCTCATTTCACATATTTTACAAGGGTTAAAAGTGTAAACAAAAGAATTAGTGTGGTTAGGTGATTAATGATCACCAGTAGAGTAAAATTAATAGTCCATATAATATTAAAAAGTGACATTTTGTAATAGTTATAATCAGGATCAAAATTGCTGTAGGTCCCAGCAGGCAAAATACCAACCTATGGGGGCAGTCCTGGACAAATTTATTGCCAAATTTTTATCTCATAATGAGACTTCTTGTGATTATGTGCCTTTAAGGTTATGCAATAAATAGTTGTCTTCCAACTTGTTACTGGAAATACTGTAGAGAATTGATATTTACCAACTACATTGCAAAAATCAATTCAGAGCCAGCAGATAGCATTTCATCCAATGGCTGATGTAACTATTTAAAAGAGGGATTGATTAGATGGTATCTTTCCAAGATAAAGAATCCTTCCCTGCAAGTTAGCTCCTGGTGGTTTGCTTGATTGGTTCCAGCTTGCTAGTGAGTTAAGCTGTGAACCACATTCAAGCAGATAAGACTGGAACACATAGAAAAAGAGTTGTAAAGTCTGTAGAAGGTGTCATGCCTAAGAGACTGAGGTTTAAATGGCTGGAATAGACTTAGTCGTTTAGGGGAGAGTTCCATATGATATCCTATTTTGCACAAATTCCTTATCTATCTCCTTGATTGACAACAAAACTAAGAATGGTGTGGGAGATTGTGACTGGATCTCCCAATATATTTTTCTTTACTTCACAGTAGACATATGGAAGGCTGTCAATTAAAGCAGAGAACTGGCACATTTGACCCCATGACACTTCCCTGCTGAATCAGACCCATGGCCCATCTACTACAGCATCCTGTTTCATACAGCTGCCAACCAGTTGCCCTATAGGGCTAAGCAACAAGGAATAGAGACCAAGACTTTCCCCTGATGTTGCCTCCTAGCACCAGGTATTCAGAAGTTAGTTATCTTTAACTATGAAGCTAAACCTCTGATTGACCTAAATCACCTTCTTAAATCTGTTATTAACTCTGATGGGTGGGTAGTTACCCATGATGTGTCTGCATTTCTTTCCTCTCCAAAGCTAACAGTAACTTAACAAAGAAAGAAAGGGACATCTAGGTGGATGAAACACATCACAGGGAAAATGTTCTCTATTTTTATGATGCAATTAGAAGCAGCTCCCAATGGTTGCTCTGAAATAAGGAAAAAGATAAAGCAAGAACCAATTATATGTCTCCCATATCACATCTTTTGTTTCTGTAATGAACCAGCTTTTTTCACTTCAGCAAATCTTCAGTGGCAGCAGCTGCCTCTCCCACATAGGTTGAGTGAGTAGTGATACTGATAGTGATGGGATAGGGTTGCCAACCTCCAGGTAGTAGCAGGAAATCTCCTGCTATTTCAACTGATTTCCAGCCAATAGAGATAAGTTCACCTGGAGAAAATGGCTGCTTTGGGAATTGGACTCTATGGCATTGAGCTCCCTCTCCTCCCCAAACCCTGCCCTCCTCACGTTCCACCGCCAAAACCTCCCACCAGTGGCAAAGAGCGACCTGGCAACCCTACACCTTTGAGAGCATCTATCTGAGCTAGCAGGGCTCTTGTTATGTTATTACATTCCTTTGTGTTCCTCCTTTAGGAAGGTCAGAGCAGCTTACATGGAGTTTCCTGTGGCCTCCCATCCAGCTGATAACAGATATTCTTCAGGGGCAGTGTCCACATTTCAGATTAAGTAAAATCAGGCATTTTTACTGCTTTTCCAAACAAGACTTAATCAAACAGAAGTAGTTTTGATTCTGTAGCCTAAAGGGTTAAATGTTCTATATATGTAATTGTTTTTCCCCCTTTCATTTATTGTATCCTGGTTTTTGTTAGGTGCTTTTAGGGGTTTTTTCCTAGATCACAAATAATTCAATCTATAAACATGGCAAGGGCCATTTCATATACAGTATTACCTAAGCTGAATAGACAATTCTGGCCTGAATGCAAGATTTTTCTTTATGTCTTTTGTCAACCGTGTGTCACCTGGATTAAAGTGGGCCAGACTGAGGAATGTCTTAACCTGGAAAACACAGTTATTTTTAACCAGGTAATTCAATTAGGTAGTTACCTGTTGAGAACTAGAAGAAGATTACCTTAGTCTATAAGTGTTTCATGTTTCCACTCTGTCCCGAGCTTGAACTGTTATTCAAAACAGAATCTTACCACACCTTTATAATATCTGCAGGCTTTACTTCAAAAAGAAAATATTGTGTTTGATTGCAGTGTTCATCTATCTTATCCACAAATACTAATAAAACATAGGAGAAAGATTTGGGTCTTTGATTCTTAAAATTAGGAATGAAAATATAATTCGTTATAAAAACATTTAAAATGACATACAGTGGTATTTATTTATTTAGAAAATTTATGTCCCACTTCTCTAGAGACCTACTCCAGGTAGCCCACAAACTAAAACAATGCAACAATCCAACAGAATAAAAACAAACTAAAGGCATAAAAGCAGCATAAATCAGTGGTACCAAATGTGACTGATGTTAATTCTTTAAAGGAATACACCACAGAGTATGTTCCAACATATGTTTTGGACATTAGTCCACTGCTGCTGTTCATCTATGCCCTTGGGCTGTTTTAGTGTCACAAATATATTCAGTTATATGAATTATTGGACATTTTACATCTCTGAAATTTCATTTACATCAGCTTTTTATAATTAATGTAACACATGGGGAAGATCTACTTTGAAATTGTTTCATTTGTTAATGGCATTAAAAAATTCTACCATAGTTGTATTCTTCCATTTCCTCTGATTTCTGGAATCTTCACCAACTTATAGTGACCACTGGTGGGTTTTCAAGTCAAGTGCTTAAGAAAAGGTGGTTTGCCATTGCCTTCCTCTTCAGAGTCTTCCTTGGAGGTCTCCCTTCCAAGTACCAACTCAACTTAGTTTCCGAGATCTGATGAGATCGGGCTATACTATATCATTCCACATCCCCTAAATTCATAGCAAGCAACTTATGCAGCACTGAAATGCAGTATGGAGTCATCTGGACACACACACACGTGTATTTGTGTGTGTGTGGCAGCAGCAAAGGACCATGTGTTCAAGATTCTGAGTAGAAATACGACATGAATGAAGGGAAAGTGTTAGATCAATCCTGCTGGATAAGTCTATTGGTCCATCTAGTCCAGGAACATGTTTCACACAATGGACAACCAGTTACCCTGGAGGGCAAATAAATAGGGTTGCCAAGCTCCAGGTACTAGCTGGAGATCTGATATTACCAATAGAGATCAGTTCACCTGGAGAAAATGGCCGCTTTGTCAATTGGACTCTATGGCGTTGAAGTCCCTCCCCTCCCCAAAACCCACCCTCCTCAGGCTCTGCCCCAAAAATCTCCAGGTATTTCCCAACCCAGAGCTGGCAACCCTACAAATAAGTCATAAAGGCCAAGACCTTCCCCGATATCCTGGAATTTAGATGTTTGCTGCCTCTGAATATGGAAGTCCCCTTAATAAGGAGTGTTAAGCAGGCACACTCCCCCCTTGGTTGCTCTGCTCAAAATCATAACCTCCCATGGGTGCTTTTCATTTTAAAAGGGTCAGGTTTTGAATGTAACATGTAGTTTACCCTTAAACCCAACAGTCCTGGAAGAATCAAGTCCTCTCTTCATCTTTTTTCAGAGCCTTAATTATAGTGATGGAACACTAGTATTTCAGCTTCCAGGTATTCTCTTTCTTTTGAACAAGACACTGCGATGATTTTGTATTAGAAGTGTGCAAAGTATACATGTGTATTAGATGGAAATAATTTATATGTTGGTGAACAGGCGGGTGAAGCAGCTGGTATAAGAAGTGAGCAGCCTGATCACACACACACGCACACAAATCAGGATAGTTTGCAATTACCAGAAATTTTCCTAGGAAATTGCAAATTTCACAATCTGTTAATGAGCGCTGATGACATCAATATCCGTGCCAGGCAACAAGTCTGGGAGACACTAGACTCTGCTGGAAGTGCTCCGCTGGAGACCTTCAAAGATCTTGTTAGTTTTGGCTCCAACCTCTTGGCATATTTAGCATAATCCCACTCATTCAGGAAGGTGATTCATGGTTGAAGTGCAAAATGAAATTTGAAATGTCACTGTAATTTTCATTGTTAACTGATTCACTGAAGCTAACTGGCTCGGCACACTGCTCAGCACAGATGGCATTTTGTATCATTTTCAATGTGTCTGTGCCACTTTGTTAATCGCTTAACATGATGTTAGATGTTTGGGCCAGGTTTAATAAATAGTAAGCTGGTTTTATGTCAAATTTCTCTTAGATTGTAAGGGGGCAGATGTATACTAGATATCATCACCTATGGAATTGTGAGCCAGGAAGTCCTGGATTCAAATTTCATTTCAGCCATGGACTCATTTCATGGTTTTAGGCATCCCATCAACAGAAGTATAGTGTCCAGATCATGTGAAATGATGGTATCGCTTTACTCTGCTTTGGTTATATCTCACCTAGAGTATTGTGTTTAGTTTTGGGCACCACAATTTAAGAAAGATGTAGACAAGCTGGAACGTGTCCAGAGGAGGGCAACAAAGATGGTGAGGGGTCTGGAGACCAAGTCCTGTGAGGAAAGGTTGAAGGAGCTGGGTATGTTTAGCCTGAAGAGGAGAAGACTGAGAGGGGACATGATAACCATCTTCAAGTACTTGAAGGGCTGTCATATAGAGGAGGGTACCGAGTTGTTTGCTGTTGCCCCAGAAGGTCGGACCAGGACCAACGGGTTGAAATTAAATCAAAAGAGTTTCCATATAGACATTAGGAAGAATTTTCTAACAGTTAGAGCGGTTCCTCAGTAGAACAGGCTTCCTCGGGAGGTGGTAAGTGCTCCTTTGCTGGAGGTTTTTAAGCAGAGACTATATTCTATGCTGATTCTATGAACTTAGGCAGTTAATGAGAGGGAGGGCATCTTGGCCATCTTCTGGGCATGGAGTAGGGGTCACTGTGTGTGTGTGTGGGAGGTAGTTGTGAAATTCCTGCATTGGGCAAGGGGTTGGACTAGATGACCCTGGTGGTCCCTTCCAATTCTATGATCTCTCAGCCTCATCCCATAGAGTTTCTGGTGATTCCTTCTGCAGTGTGACATCATTTCCAGAGAAAATTTTGTAATGTCATTGCACCAATGGCACCCCTCTGACTTCTACTCGTTGCCCGCTGCTGGCTGGCAACGCTATGTGGCAGACATTTTGAGGTGATGACCAGTGATTTTTCTCAAAATTCAAAAACACCTGTAGGCTGAACAAAGTTGAGGACCCTTGGTTAATATGCAAACACTTAAACACTATATATGCTCTTCTTCTTATTTCTCAAGTGGTTGGAAGACTTAGCACAGATCAGTAATCTTTGTTCAGAAGATCAAGCTGACTTTTCAGAATGGAAAACACCAACATAATTTGCACATCTTCTTTCCACACTTGTTCTAGGTGACATTCAAGGCCAGTTGTGGGGGGTGGGAAGGAGGGCCATGGGCCTTGGCCTGTAGCTCAAAGGGGGGCTCAAATTTATACACTTATTAATTTTGGGGATTTGATAAGTTTTGAAACTTGTTTTTAGGTGCATCACGTGTCCTCATTTTTAAAAAAAAAATCATTATGGTTAGGGATATCAGAAACGGAATAGACCATGCCTGTCTGGGCCTCTGAGAGGGACTGGTGACATTTCAATTTATGTATTTATATACTTCATTTGTACATCACTTTTCATTTGAAATGGTGACTTGTACATCTTCCAAATGGATGATCTGGAAATTCTAGGTCCATTCCAACCATCAAAACTGCAAGGAGGTTCATGCCCATTCTGTAATTGTCAGGACTCTTTACATGGCCAGAAATTCATTTATTTATTTTTCATATTTCTAACCTGCCCTCTCCAGCTGCAGCTGGCTCAGGGCAGGTAACAACATCTAAAACCATACACAAATTTGGAGCATCCATAAAACATCCATAGAACAATTAAAATAAAGCCCTAAGGCATAAAACCATTAAAATTAGAAATCAGAACAAAGGATGGCATGCCAAAATATCTTACGGAACAGCACAGGAGAAGCTTCTCTGGAAAACTATCCAGTCAGGATACATACAGGATCTTTTTTTCCATTTATCTTGTTTTGGTTATAAAAAAATTGTTTGGATTCTTTAATATTATGTTAAAGATTTATAGTTGTTAATGAATTTAAAGTCACTTCCAATGGATTCAATAGCAAACACATTCTAACCTGCTCCTACTACCCTCTGAATTGGGATTAAATCCTTTCAGGGATTCTATCTCTCCTTCAAATGAGCCTCCCTCCTAAATTTCAGCCATACAGGAGAAAGTCTCCCCATTCCACAAACAATCCAATGCACAACACATTTCCAGCTCCAACATAATTTCCCCATCTAATCAGGGTGAAATGGGGTGAAATTGGGGTATAGCCTTCTCCCATGGGATTCTACTGTGAAATTAGGGCTACTGAGCAGCCCCGCTTTTCAGGCCATTTTGGTCCTCCTTTGTAGAACAGAGAGCCAGCATGGTGTAGTGGTTAAGAGTGGCGAACCCTTATGTGGAAGACGGGGTTCGATTCCCCACTCCTCCACATGAAGCCTGCTGAGTGACCTTGGGCCAGTCACAGTTCTCTCACAACTCTCTCAGCCCATGCAGAGGCAGGCAATGGCAAACCACCTCCAAATGTCTCTTGCCTTGGAAGCCCTAAGTCAGCTGTGACACACACACACACCTGTAGAACAGGCACATGGAAGTACGATGGTGAGTTTTTGTGCCTTCTGTCTTTTGCTTTAGTCCGGACTCTAAAATTGATAGAAGGTGAGGATGACAGCCAGTTTTTATACAGGAATGGTAATAGGTGCTAAATTAGGGTTGCCAACCTCCAGGTACTAGCTGGAGATCTCCTGCTATTACAACTGATCTCCAGCCGAGAAAGATCAATTCATCTGGAGGAAATGGCCACTTTGGTAATTGGACTCTATGGCATTGAAGTCCCTCCCCTCCCCAAACCCCGCCTTCCTCAGGCTCTGCCCTAAAAACCTCCCGCCAAAGGCGAAGAGGGACCTGACAACCCAATGCTAAATCCTTTGCTTCCACATGAAATTTGCACTGTCTTCATTTGGTATCTTCCTACTGTCCATTGAAGACCTGATGAACTTGCTTGGAGAAATTGCAACGCTTCACACAGTGAAATAACTGTAAGCTGCCTTGAACCATAAGGAAACACAGATGTAGCCTTAGTTATACATTTAAAATATTTATAAGCCTGCCGAGCATCTCACTTTACTTTCCTTCAGCCACATGCTCTTAAAAAAAAAAATCCTCTGCCCCACATTCAATATGGAAAACAGATTCATAACTAACCAATTCTCCCCAGGACTGCTTTTAGATGAAGAAAGAGATGCTCTTTCTCTTGCCTTGCCCTGCTCCTGCATGTGCTTTTAAACCAACCAACCAACCAACCAACAAACAAACTGTTGGTCTGCAAAGCAGGGAGACTACCTATCATGATAAGGAGAAAATAGAACACAGAAAGCCTCTGGTTCTGTGGCTGCCTCCCCAGTGACCCAGCAACCCTTTTCTCCTTACAAAAAATACTAGCTAAGCCTTTTCCTCATTCTCCTAAGGTGACAGGCATGGAGTGAGCTTTGTGAAGATTATACTCGGGTCAAAACCTTTGCCTCTAAGCCCTTACTGCTCACCTTCTGCTACACTGCCATCTGTTGCAAGCATTCTCCTGTTCCTACCACTAGGCAAATGCCAATAGACAGAATGGCTCAAGTAAGCAATACTCCAGGTAGAACAGCATTTCTGTTCAAACTAATGAGCCAGAAATATGGTGGAGGGAAATGCTGTGCACAGAAACACCAAGCAAGGATGATACTATTTAGTGTGAACATGGGCTAAGTATTCTGATTGGCCGGTCTGCCCCCTGCTGACACTGCCCAATTCCTTGTGTGTGTGTAAAGTGCCGCAGCCGACTTATGGCAACCCCTTTTTAGGGGTTTTAATGGCAAGAGACTAACAGAGGTGGTTTGCCAGTGCCTTCCTCTGCCCAGCAACCCTGGTATTCCTTGGTGGTCTCCCATCCAAATACTAACCAGGGCTGACCCTGCTTAGCTTCTGATGAGATCAGGCTATCCTGGGCCCGCCCAATTCCTTACCACCCCAAAAACCAGAAATGGAAGCATACGCGTAGTAGAATTAAGTAGCAGAGTCCTGTGGTGGTAAAATGGGCTGCACCACTGGAGACTGCAGGTGATAGAGTCAGACTTCAAATGTTCGTTCATATTTAAAGAAAACCTTTATGCAAATAGAAAGTTAGCTCAGCAAGGAAAAAGGTTTTATGTCTTCTCTTTGGTTGATGTGCTGGTTTTCTGCTTGCAGGGAATTTTTAAAGTAAGGAAGCAGGAGGATCTTCCACCTGCCTGCTCAAGCAGTACAGTCCATTTTAGTATCTCCAGGCAGTGCCACCTCATTCTCCTGCATGTATGAACCAGGTCTTAAACAGCATCAAGAAACAGAACTCAGAGTACAGCTGCAGACTTCACACCACTACAACAACAAAAAATGGCAAGAGCCGGTCTAGTTGGTTCATATCTAAAACCAAGGGGAAATTTCATTCAGATTAATTACCGATTAATGCTTGTTTCTGGATTACTTTCTTTCCCGATGCACATTCCTATAGCGCTCAGTTTAATTGAACCTTTATGAAGCTCTGTGAGAATGTCTCCCTCCTCCTTCAAAGTTATTGGAAGTGACAACACCCACAAACTTGGTGCAAATGTGTATATTTGAAAGGAGGACCTGGGGACATCATTCTGATATAAAAGGGATTGTTTTTCGTAGGACACCAGGAGGAACAGTATTCTCTCCCCCACATGAACAGTATTCACAATTGAGATATCCACCTAGAATTCATGGCTTGCTAACCGTACTGCCGTCCCCCTTCCCTACTCTCACAGCAGTGAGTAGAAAAGTGAACCCAGCTCGGTCTTTGATTTTCAGCCAGTTCATCATGCTCCTTAAAAATTCCAAAACTCGTCTTCCTTCAGAGATCATCAAACAACTCTCCCTTTAGACCTCCTCAAATACCTGTACCTCATCTTTTCAAGTTACTCAAGCGGCTTCCTTTTTCTCCGCCAGAACAGCAGAAAGCCCCTATTAAGAACTTCCCTGTCAATCATCCAGAAGGACTCCCAGGAGATCAGATTAGTATTTGAAGTCCAAGCCAAGCACAGGAGTGAGAAAGTTCTTGCTGCGCAAGGAAGACGGGGGAGGGGGCGAACACTTGCAAGAGAAATTCTTACCTTGGAAAAACTAAACATTGAAGTTTGAGAGGAAGGGAAAAATTTTCTGTATAGACTCTAACACTTGTGACTTCTCTTTCAAATGATAATTCAACAAGACGGTAATAAAATCTCTTCTTAGGGACTGAATACACGACCCTTGATTCAGAGTCAGCAGGGCTAATGGGTGGATGCTTTTGAAAGTGTAATGTAATGAATTCTTGCAGAGGGAACCTTTTTAAAAAATTGTCAAAGTTTTGAGGGCTGAGTGGTGTCTTTCTACATAGAGCCGTTCCACAAAACTATGGCTGCAACTTTTAAAAGTTTAGCACTGAGTTCCCACGGGTCATCTGTGCATAGAGACAGTAAGAGCTAGATGCCGCTTTCCTTTCCTTTCCTTTCCTTTCCTTTCCTTTCCTTTCCTTTCCTTTCCTTTCCTTTATTTAAAACATTTATTAGCCGCCTTTTTACCTTATGGGAACTTAAGATGGCTTACAATGTAAACAATAAAAAATGCAATAAAATGCATGAAACCACAAGTTAAAAACAATAATTTAAAACTGCTGGTAGGCAGAAGAACCAATCAAATGCCATCATGAATAAATATCTTCAGCTGCCTTCTAAAAATTGAGAATGAGGGGTCCAGGCGCACCTCCCTGGAGAGGTTGTTCCATAACTGTAGGAGCAGCCACTGAAAAGGCCCTCTCTCATGAACCCACCAGATGAGCTTCTTTGGTAGACGGGACAATCAAGAGGGTCTCTCCCTGTGATCTTAGTTCCTGGGCAGGCATGTATGGGAGAAGATGGCCCTTCAGATGGTCCCAAGGCATGTAGTTCAAAGTCGCAAATTGGTCACAGGGGGCTGTCATGTGGTCAGAGACCAATTCCCTGGGGCTATGATGTAAGAGCCCCTAAACCACACGGAATAGCTCTGCTGGGTGATTACATGCAGATGCCGTGGTGATGGAGAAATGTTGCCTTTTAGTCACCATCACCACTATGGAATAGGTTCTAATATAGGCTGTATGCCATGTTCAGTCATAAGAACATAAGAAAGGCCCTGCTGGATCAGACCAAGGCTCATCAAGTCCAGCAGTCTGTTCACACAGCGGCCAACCAGGTGACCCCAGGAAGCCACAAACAAGACGACTGCAGCAGCACCATCCTGCCTGTGTTCCATCGCACCCAAAATAATAGGCATGCTCCTCTGATACTAGAGAGAACAGGTATGCAGCATGACCAGCATCCATTCCAACTAATAGCCATGAATACCCCTTTCCTCCATGAACATGTCCACTCCCCTCTTAAAGCCCTCCAAGCTGGAAGCCATCACCACATCCTGGGGCAGGGAGTTCCACAATTTAACTATGCGTTGTGTAAAAAAATACTTCCTTTTTGTTGCGTGAAAAAATACTTCCTACAGTCAGCCTCACTTTGTGTTTTCTGCCAGCGGGTGTTTAGACGTGATCAAGTCAACATCCTGGTTCATTTCCTTATCCCAGAGAGCACAATCATCAGCAGGGGACAGATCCAGCAAGTATTTGATTTTGTTCTTTTTCTTCCACCTTTGATGATTGATGCCTTGAGATGCAGAGGTGGAGAAGATTCTTTTCAGAAATATGTGAATAAGTTGGGGACTGGTGCAGTAAATCCTTACAGTTCAGAGTGGAGTGCATATGTTTCCATTGTTGACAGTTCTGCCTCCTGAAAGCCAAGTAATGGGTGGTCAACAACCAAGTTGTGAGTGAGAACAACAAGAGACTTTTTGTGGGATTTTTCTAAACAGCCTTGGCTAGCGGGGATTTTTGTAAACAGCATTGGATAGTGGGGGGTGTGAGGCCAAGACTGGGGAGGGGCAGCAATCTGCACATACTAGGCAGATACGCTGGTTGAACTAGCATATTTTGATTTTATGAGTGGTCAATATGTCTCCTCCATGTTGGTTACATTGGGATATACCTACAAAGTTGGTTTCAAGATGGAGGGAACATTCATTTACATTGAGAACATTGAAGGCCAGCACTGTGTAGTGGTTAGAGTGTTGAACTTTGAACAAGGGACCAGGTTTAAATGTGCATTCAGCCTTCCCAGCTAGTGTACCTCAAAAGGGCTATGATGGTAAAGGTGACCAGGTGTGTTTTCCTGAGCTCCTTCAAGGAAAGCTGGGCAATATGTAGTAAATAGGGAATTTGTTGTTGTTGAGGGTTCAAAGCGTGTTAAGATGGAGTTGGGTTGGTCATCTGGGATAGTCTGATTTGGAAATTATCTGCCAGGGTGATAACTCATGTCTTGGTACAGCTTAGTTTGGGAATCATTAAATATTTTGAATGTGAGCTTGCTTGGACCATGTTTTCTGAGAAAATAATAAATGTCCTTGGGCTGCATATCGTTGCTTCTGAACATAAGGGGGAGGGCAATAGTTGGGCTTTTATTATTATTATAATATCTAACCGCCCCCCTTGCTAGTGGATCCCAGCTCTTAACAGCTCTTAACAACATTTTACAATGTGAGGGATCTTAGAGAGTTCTATGGGGATTCTGTGGTGACATTTCTGAGAAATGTATCCTGAAAAAACCTAGGTATGATCACACCCCTCTGCACTGGAAGGAGTAGCAACTAAAAAAGTTAAACTGAGGAGAACCACAAGCACAGACTCATAAGTCTACACTACAGAATTTATTCTCCTAAGTCTCCTATTTCAGAATGAAATGCAAAATCTTTGCCTCTTTAGTTTTCAGCCCTCTCACACAGATGGTACACAGTACACCCTCCCACACATTTCCTCAAACATAGAGAAATCTAAGCAACACTGACAACTGAGGAAGAGAGTACTAGTTATAAAAACATTTAAATATATATATGAAAGATACTAAGCTTCTACAGCGTCAGTGCCATACCAAAAAAATAGATTTTAGTTAAATGGGCATTTCTTATTTACAGAAACTTAATAAGATTTTTTAAATCTTTGAAACCATTAAATAAGATTTTGATTTGTGTGAGACTTTTAGAAGTTTAACAAACTTCTAGGAAAGTGGCAAAACTGTAAGACTGAATTTTAGAACGGCAAAGTGCACATTTTGATTATGCTCAGTGATGTGATTGTATTTTTTTTACTGAGAAAACTGAAATTAAATTTTGTGCTTCCCAGAAGGTGGCAGCATTGCTAAGGAAAACAAGTTCAATATTACCACCATGCTTAAAAAGCAAGATTATCTGGCAGCTATGAAATAGATTATACTCTTGCTTTTTCCTCCTTAGCACTGAATTATTTGTTATATGTGACTTATCAACAAGTGCTTATATATAATTAAAATTCCCCTAGATTTGCATATACATTGCAGAATCGAAGCACTGTTATCACTAATTCCCTCCCCAAATTTCCTCTAGTTGTAAAGCAGCCCATGTCAAATGAAGGCATGTTTCCTCTTGGCACTAGAACCAGGCATTCATAAATAGCTCCCCAGTCCTGAGAATGTTTTTCAACACTTTCTATGCAGCCACTTTAACCTCCAGCTTTCACATGTTGGATGCCATATTGTGCTTCTGTTAATACATACCATGAGTCAATCAGAGCAACTCAAGTGAAGAATTAGCTCCTTGAGTGCTGGTATGTTCTGGTATCTGGAGATGATAATGGCCTACTTTTCATTCTGGTTGCCTTATGACCTGAACAAGTATCCTGAATCAACTATGTTTTGTTGTTGTAGCAGCTTTAAAGGCAATTCTCCAGCCAGAGCTTCAGCCCTGGGAATAATACTTCTTACATTTCTGGGCAATGCCAATCTGTCTAAAACTGGTATGATGATGAATTTATTTGTATTTGATCTATGACATCTGTATGATGTTCAGCAACTAGCCATCCTAAGTAGAGTTACACTTGTCTGAAGTCAATAGGATCAGAAGGTTGTAACTCTGTTTAGGATCACACTGTTAGTAGTATAATGGATCTGAAGGAGATTTATATTATTATATTATTCAAGTTAACAGTTGTAACTTGAAAGCTGAACTGTTTGAATCTGCTCTGCACCTAACACGCAATGCAGACTTGAACAGGACTTAACACCATATTCTGAGGCATTTCCCCTCTCTAAACCCCCATTTATACATTCATTTCTGATGCATCTACCCCGAGGAAGAGTTCTAGAGAACTTGAAAGACTGCACACTGTTATGTATTGTTTGGCCCTAATTTTTTTTTAAAAAAACATTAAAATAGCATTATGTGGATTATGTTTGTACCTTAATTTGCAATTAACCCTTCAGTTCTACCACATTGCCTTCTACCACATGTGTCAGAGGACATGACATTTATAGCCTTTCATCCTTTATTTGTCATATGATTGTGTTGTTGTCCCACTATTTCATTCATCTTTGTGCAGTGGTGCAGTTCTTATAAGAGGTTTTAAAAGCAACCCAGAACATTCATCTAGGAGGTTGTCAGACAAGCAAACAGCACACATACATCTCAAAATATGGTCTACTTTATATGTAGACATAGAGGGGAACAAAGGGTGAAAAGCAATTTTTGCACGATCAGTGCAACAACAAATCTCACAAGATATGTTTTGGTACATAATTAATTTCTCTCTTCCTCTGTAATGCTCCATACTTGGATTAATTCTTTTTGCCTATCAGTTTGTGTACTGTTTTTACCTCTAGCTAGAACTGAATGGCTAAAGCTGAGGGAGAACCTCTTGGTGTTAATGGAGGCGAGTCAGGTCTGGAGGTATCCAGTTGAAATATTTCAAGTAGGAGGTGTTGGGAAAGGTCTTTCTTTGTCTGAGACCCTAGAGTCACTTCCATTCAGAGTAGATGATAATACTGGGTTTAGAAGGGTGTAACTCTGCACTGGTAGGGTTGCCAACCTCCAGGTACTACCTGGAGATCTCCTGCTATTACAACTGATCTCCAGCTGATAGAGATCAGTTCACCTGGGGAAAATGGCCGCTTCGGCAATTGGACTCTATGGCAATGAAGGCTCCACCCCAAAAACCTCCCACCGGTGGCAAAGAGGGACCTGGCAACCCTATGCACCAATGGTGTTCTTACTCCATGAGTAGGCTCTTGGATCAGCTCTAAAGTACATAGCTGGGGGCCCTTCACCAATCCTCCAGAATGGCTATGCATCCTTTTAAATTTGTTTCTTACTTTGGCCTCTACTAAAGTTTAGAATAGTAGACAGGAAAGTATTTCTCTAATCTGGGAGCAGAAGGGAAACCCAGAGCAGAAAAGCACATCCTTCATTTCAAAGAGAAAGTGTAAAGCAATTACAGCTATTGGTTCTTGTAGGTTATCCGGACTGTGTAACTGTGGTCTTGGTATTTTCTTTCCTGACGTTTCGCCAGCAGCTGTGGCAGGCATCTTCAGAGGAGTAACACTGAAGGACAGTGTCTCTCAGTGTCAAGTGTGTAGGAAGAGTAATATATAGTCAGAAAGGGGTTGGGTTGAGCTGAATCATTGTCCTGCAAAAAGTATCAAAGGTAATGTGCTAAATGATTAGCAATGATTAGCACATTACCTTTGATACTTTTTGCAGGACAATGATTCAGCTCAACCCAACCTCTTTCTGACTATATATTACTCTTCCTACACACCTGACACTGAGAGACACTGTCCTTCAGTGTTACTCCTCTGAAGATGCCTGCCACAGCTGCTGGCGAAACGTCAGGAAACCACGGTTACACAGCCCGGATAACCTACAAGAACCAATGAACTCTGACCGTGAAAGCCTTTGACAATTACAGCTATGCTTAGGAAAAGACAAAAGCCACTGAACTCACCCCCCTCCCATTCAACGGTAATAACTACATTTCAGTTAATTAAATTCAGCATTTTACAAACACTAATTGGATCTGTCCCTGACACTTCAACCCATCCATCTCCAATTTTGACATATTTATTTCTTTCACTATGTTTTGCCACAGAAAACACATTAAAAGGAGGACAACCCTACAGTCAGAGTATCCACACATTTGAGTAACAGTATAAGGTAACCTCGTATGTTCAACTGCAGCATTCCAGTGAAACATAGGAACAGATGTTGAACTAAGTATGTCCAGAGGGCCTCAAGTTTCCATATCCTTAAGGGTAATGTCTATTTAATTTCATTTTGTTGCAGTGATATTCATTTCCATATGAACCTTAGTTTTTATCAAGTTATGTGCAGGCCCTTGTGTTCATCTCTCTAATAACTTGGATTAAAGTAGAGATGCAAAAGAAATATTTCAATATCTTCTTACCTCTTCAGAATGATCAAATGTATGTGCTGGTATATAAATTTTTAAGCTTTATAGTTGCAGTGAATTCTTAACCAGTAAGGGTCTCATTAAGGTCTATAGTCTACATAATGAATTGTTCTATTTAATGAAAGCTTTCATACTTTTACATCAGAGATGGGACCCACAGGATATTTTGGCTCTTGTTAAAATCTCTCTCTCTGTGTTGCTTTCAGAAGGAGAATTGTGTTAGTCTGTTGCAGTGAAATAAAACAAAAGTCCAGCAGCACTTTAAGGACTAACACAACTTATTCCAAAATGAGCTTTCAAGAGTATCTCTTCCTCTTAGGTTTGAGTTATGGAAATAGAGTAGGATAATCCGAGCTGTGTAGTTTTTCTGGTTGTTGTTTTCAATGACACCATCAGTTCTCAATACTTTATTCAAAATTGATTAAAGCAAGTTTTTTTTAAAGCAGACCAATATAAAACAAGATCTATATCATGACATTTGAAAAGATCTGTGCCAAAATTTCAGATCATTCTGAAATCATAGCATAAAAAAAACTACATGCTCTAAAACAAGACTGGTAAATAATGTTTTTTCAGTGTCCAGAACATCCAAATCATTAATTCTTTTTAAATTGGCTTTTCAGCCAAAGGTAGGTACCAAATCTGCTCACAAGGGCAACAAAAGCAATACATAAATGACATGGTAATTCTGTACAGAAGTTCTTTGGGGAGGGGATTCTCAGCTGACCTGGATACCAGCAGACTGCAGGGGGTTCCTGGCGGCTCCTGCTTCATAGCTGTTTTCCTAGTTGGTTATGTCCTGATTGGCTCCCCATTTTATTCATTTGTCCTCATTTATAAAACATACACAATAAAATCAAATCTTAAAAACAATTAAAAACAACAACCCCCCCCAAAAACACCCCTATATAATTAGGTATACTTTTAGGTACACTTCTGGACTACAGGTTATGACAGCCAGCATGGTGTAATGGTTAAGAGCGGTGGTTTGGAGCAGTGGACTCTGATCTGGATTCCCCACTCTTCCACATGAGCAGCGGACACTAATCTGGTGAACTGATTTGTTTCTCCACTCCTACACATGAAGCCAGCTGGGTGACCTTGGGCTAGTCACACCTCTCTTAGAGCTCTCTCAACCCCACCCACCTCACAGGGTGTCTGTTGTGGGGAAGGGAAAGGAAGGTGATTGTAAGTGATTGTAAACTCCTCCTCCTTCTTTTTTGTGTCTGGCTACTTTCCCAAGACGACAAGAATCACTGGAAAAGACAGTCATGCTAGGAAAAGTTGAGGGCAGCAGGAAAAGAGGAAGACCCAACAAGAGATGGATTGACTCAATAAAGGAAGCCACAGCCTTCAATTTGCAAGATTTGAGCAAGGCTGTCAAAGACAGGACATTTTGGAGGACTTTCATTCATAGGGTCGCCATGAGTCGGAAGCGACTTGACGGCACTTAACACACACACACACACACACACACACACACTTTCCCCCAATTAATTCTTCCCTTTAGCTCCTGTTCTGGCTTTCACAAAAGAACACTGTCTCAGATTTAAAATTTGGATTGAGGATGTTAGGTTTACCTGAACCTGGGGTCCAAACAAGATGTCCCACCAAAATATAAACTTCTCTTTGTGTGCCTAGCAGACTGACAACTTTCTGTGCCAAAGAGAAAAGTTTTAACTAAGCCATGGCCTGATGTGTTTGTGTCCTTTTTTTGGCTGCAATCCTGCATATATGTAAGGATCTTAAATCCCACTGAAGTAAACTGGATTAAAACAGCCTAACTATATAGGATGGAAGCTTCTCTCTTTAAAACAGGTCTACAAAAAATACTCCACTTCCACAATTTTTCTTCCTGACCCTCTCCTTCCATCTCTGTCTGCAGGCCTCTATGGAATATTGGTAGTCTGTTCTTGATGCTATCAAAACCTTAAAGCAATTTGATGCTAAAAGATCATATTCATGTCTTAAGTGTACTTTCTCCCTCAAGAATTCATATCTCCTCTTGTGTTCTTCTTGTAACCTTCTCCCTCACAGTTAATTTTTAACTGCTATCAAACTGCTTCTTTAATCAGTGTGATTGGTTTCTTTTCTATTTCTAAATCCAATTCTCCTTTGCTTCTGGTTATCAAAATTCTTGTTGGAGTTGCTCCACCTTTTCTCCTTTGTGTATCTCAATGATCTGTTCCTTTCCTTATTCATCCACTGCTCACATCTTGGAGCGTGTTCAGTCTTCTTTAGAGACTGCTGTGTCATTCTATAATTTGTTATCTGCTTGGGATAAATACTCAATGAACCTTCCAGTACATTTTTGGTCCTAGTGTTCAAAATGATGAAAGAACTGAACTTTCTACAAACTTTGTTTCCCATTTAAACAGAATTTTAGGCTCTGATCTTGTCAACAGGAATTTTTTATTGCACATTTGATTTTTTAAAAAAAGTTTACAAACTTCTTCCTTACAACTCCTGAGCAGATGGTATGTTTTCAGTTCATTGTTGATTTGACTGATTGATTTAAGAAAAATTATAATCCACTTTTCATTCAAGAAATTCTCAAAGAACAATAAAACTAACAGTAATAAAACAACGGGATAACTTTTATGAAAAAGAGAAATAATTCAGCAGAAGAAATTAAAATAGTACAGCAAACAATTAAAATTTATTCAAGATTAAAAGTCTGCTTTTTAAAATTTTATTAACATATATAAATACAATCACAATTCACAAACATATAAACAAACAATATAAGACTGTCAAACAGACAAGACAAAAAGTCTGCCTTAAAAAGTAAATTGCATGCATAAATGGAAATCATTCCTGGCTTTGATGATTTTCAGGTTGGGGGAATGACTAAGAAGGATCTATTAACTATTGATGACAATCTTACTTCTTCTTGAAGTTACACTTCCATTAGCATCTCAGTTCTAAATATCGTTTGGTGGAGTGGTGTACAGAGAAGAAGGTGCACCATCAGACAGACTAATATCCAGATGCTCTGCTTTCCAATTATCCTAACAACAGTGCCTATGAAACTGCCCACAGAGAGATCAGAGAATGAATACTTAGGGCTACCTTTCATCTGGCAAGCCCTTCATCTGAGTGTGAAGAAACTTCAAGTGCTCTCCTTCTCTCTTTTATTTTTGTGGTCCATTTTTGGGGTTGGAAAGATAGCTTGAAATGGAAGGCCACCTATTTGATTTCATAGAGTTTGGGTCGGGCCCTACATGACCTAACCATGTATATCAGCACAGTTCTCTGACAGAATAGTAAGCATCCATAGAAAAATTCAAAAACAAAACCCATGTAATACTCTTTATGAAGATCAATCAAAATAACACAATATATTGTGCAAGCTTTCAATTTCTCCCAACCTGTTAATTAGGCTGGATGTAAAAGAACAACAACAAAAAAAAAGCGGGGATCTTTTGGCTATGATCCTAAGAAGTCTTTGCCAGTGTACGAGCTTTGCTGGCTTCAGAGGGTGTAGCTAGCTGGTATCAGGTGGTACCCTTGGCATGTTGAGAACAACAAGCAAAAAAATTTAAAAAAGAAAAATGGCAGTCCAATTGATTCATTATGATTTTTAAAAAATGTTTTGTTGACATTCCTGACCCCCTGTACTCTTTCCTTCATGGAATGAGATTCTAAGCTATCCAAAGTATCCTGTCTGGATTTTGAGGTATATTAAGCAGCCATGCACTTAATGAGTACGCTGTTTTTCTTTGAAATTGTATTATTCTTTCCCTTCCTGACAGTGCTATCCCAGATAAAAATCCCATCTAAAGATGAGCCATTGCCAACTTTTAGCCGGAAGCATTCCCAGTGTCATGCAAGGGGACAGCACCTTGGGAAATCTATAAAGCTCCCCATGCAGGGCCTTCAAACAAGTATTTTCTGGACTTGCTCAGGAGCATGGGCTGCAAACAGTGGAAAAGGTAAAGGTAGTCCCCTGTGCAAGCACCAGGTCACACCTGACCCATGGGGTGACATCACATCCCGACGTTTACTAGGCAGAATGTGTTTACGGGGTGGTTTGCCATTGCCTTCCCCAGTCAACTACACTTTGCCCCCAGCAAGCTGGGTACTCATTTTACCGATCTCGGAAGGATGGAAGGCTGAGTCAACTTTGAGCCGGCTAGCCGAAACCAACTTCTGTTGGGATCGGACTCAGGTCGTGAGCAGAGCTTGGACTGCAGTACTGCAGCTTACCACGTAAAATGGTACCCACAAATGGCAGCTGGATTCAAGGAATGGACTGGGAACCTTGAACGTGAGACAAGTTCAGTTTAAGAACATTAGGGGTTTTGTGTTCCCCCCCCTGTCCACCACCCCTTTAAACCATTTTGCCTAGTGTTTTACTTTTCAACAAACCCAAATGTTTTTGTGTTGTTGAGAGTGCACAAAATTTAAATTCCTTTCCAGCAGCTGCTGCCCAGCCACTCTTCCAGAGCAAGCTAACCATTTGCTTTGTGTCTCAGTGCATCTGCCCAAAGCTTCCCATCACCTTGTGCTGACTTTGGGGCCCGCCCCAATCACTTTCGGCCTGATTTTCTATGCCAGCTTTCTGTTGCTTTTGAACTGCTTTTCTTTTATGTAGTTTATTAACAACTTTTTAAAAGTCCCTCCCCTCCCCAAACCCTGCCCTCCTCAGGCTCTGCCCCCAAAACCTCCTGCCAGTGGCAAAGAGGGACCTGGCAACCATATTGTGGACTGATTGTGATATCAGTACAACCACGACTGTGGTATCACTAAGGGCTAGCTAATCACCTGATGACTATAAACTACTCAAGCAGTGCCTTCAAGTCTAATACAAAATGTTCCTATCTTCTCACATTATCATAAGTCTAACATTATCCACTGGAATCAGGGCCATCCATCCAATATACAAATCAAATGATGTGCATGCTTAGGGGAGGGGCTGTGGCTTAGTGGCAGAGCATCTGCTTGGTATGCAGAAGGTCCCAGGTTCAATCCCCAGCATCTCCAGTTAAAGGGACTAGGCAGGTGGGTGATGTGAAAGACCCCTACCTGAGACCCTGGAGAGTCACTGCCGGTCTGAGTAGACAATACTGACTTTGATGGACCAAGGGTCTGATTCAGTATAAGGCAGCTTCATGTGTTCATACTTGTATAAACTAGCCCTAAGCTATTTTGGATAATTATAGAAGAAAAAGAAATGCTAACAAAGGAGAAAAGGAACTCTCTCTTTGTTTCATATGTATGAAACAACATGTAGGGTTGGAACTGTGGTAAACATTATTATCATTTGGTTAAAAAAATCAACCTCTTCATTCACATACTTGGCAACTGGGTGTTAAGATGTGTCTGTAGCTTCAAATGCACCATTGTTACCTCTACAAGATGGTTCTTTATATTTCAGAAATTGTTATATATCGTGCTTGGAACTTTGAAACTACCTGTCATTATAAATAGCATGCAAATAGAAATGTTCAGGATTCCTGAATTTTCCTAAATACCCATAGTGGTATGGTTTTTTCCTGGTTATAATATTTTTTTAATTTTTTTTTACTCCATTTTAGCCTATGGGGAATTTTTCTGGGGCTCTGGGGAGGCTGTTTTTTAAGGTAGGGGCACCAAATTTATAGCATAGCTGCTGGTGACTCTCCTTACAAGAATCCCCAATTTTGATAATAATTGGTTCAGGGGTCCAATTTTATGAGCCCCCATTTTTCTTCCATTAGGGAGCCCATAAAATTGCACCCCGACCCAATCTTTATCAAACTTGGGGGTCCTTGTAAGGAGTTTCGAGCAGCTATGCTGAAAATTTGGTGTATATACCTTATAAAACAGCCTTCCCAGAGCCCCAGAAATATTCTACATAGACTATAAAGGAGGAGAAGGGGGTGGGGATACACAGTGGCTGGGAGTGGCGCAGCCACACAGCCTTCTCAGACAGAGGCTTCCCGGCTGCAAAATAAATAAACAAATAAATAGAAAATCTGTGAAAATCCCCCATAACGCTTAACGGGGCTATGCCAGCAAAATAGCTGTCATAGCAACGCCGCAGCACGAAGGGGCATTCCTGGCCAAAAGGAGTTAGGAAGCTGCCTCAAGGCAGCTCTGCCACCAGGAAAGCCCTGGGAATGCCTCCCAGGATGCTGCTGTGGGGAGATATGCTGGGACAATGCTGGTGGGAGGCGGTGCCAGTGCCTGAACACCATGCTGCTGTTGGCATCCAGCATAAGTCACCCTGTGTGGTATCCATGCCAGTTTGCATGGTGCAAATAGCATGGACACCGGCATAGGGGTCACGCTGGTTCCTGTGGGGCTCCAGCCCCCCTTCAGTATTTCATGCTTAAACTTTAAAGCACTCAACTGCTTTCCTTTATTCCATTCTTTATGCTTGTGGACCAACTGGTCATAAGCAAAACAAATTCACTACAGTCTAAAGCACTCAGCATGAATGTACCAAAGCATTTTTTCCTTTTAAAAGGGGTTATAGCGGGTGATTCCAAAATGATCCCCAAAAAGGTGAGTTTTCCGGGCTTTTGGGGATTGGGATTTGCCAGCTGCTGTTCAAACGTGCCAATTTTTCAGCTGAAAAAAGCTGGAAAATACCTATAGGTTTTTTTTTGGGGGGGGGGGTCTATTTTCAGTTCAGCTTTACTGAATGCATATCCCTATTCCACAGCGCATGTGCAGCCACAGAGAAAGTGCGCACCCAAGCAGTGGCAATTTTTACTGACCTAAGCTAATAAATATTATGTGTCCATTGCTGCCCTATTTTTCATGCATTGCATCCTGTTTTAGCAGGCATTGATGGAGAACAGAGCCATATTTCCCCTACCATCTGTTTGAGTGGTTTTTTTTACAGATATGGTAAAAAAAATTCACTGTAGCTCTTGTGAGGTAGAGGTCTTACCTCTGTCCTTTAACAAAAAACCCCCTGAGAGATTAGGATTTTTTTCTAATTTGCTTTTGCTACTCAATTAAAATTGTTTGAATATAGTATAAAAATGTTAATTAATCCTACATGTGGTGTACTGCATTTTAGATATTATTTTGCATTTCAGCTAGCTAGAAATCTTATTAAAATCAAGTATTTGACAGAATAATGTTAATATGGGAAAGGGATCTTCTCATTGCCCAGATACACACACAGCAGTCTATGCAAAAGCCTTGCTTTATAAATCAGGAATTTCACACTTTAGTTCTGCCATATTGCTATACATACTCTGTTCTCCTGACTTTTTAGTTCTTTTTGCATCTCTATCTTTCCGCCTTCCACTGGATCTCAGTTCTCTGTTCTGACTCTTTTAAGAGATGATGACTTTAATCAACATGAATTTAATCATCATCTGCTGAAGCTGGAGGATGAGAGATTCAAAACAGATAAAAGGAAGTATTCTTCAAACAACGCATAGTTAAATTGTGGAACTCTCTGCCTCAGGATGTGGTGATGGCTGCCAACTTGGAAGGCTTTAAGCTGAATCAACCCTGGTGTTCAATGGGGTGACAGATGTCACAGCCAGATCGCCCTCATGGCTTCCTTCTCTGCTTCCCACCCAACAGTGAACCTACAGAAGACTTTAAGAGGGGAGTGGACATGTTCATGGAGAATAGGGCTATTCATGGCTACTAGTAAAAATGGCTATTGGGTCCTTTGGAACACAGGCAGGATAATGCTGCTGCAGTTGTCTTGTTTGTGGGCTTCCCAGAGGCACCTGGTTGGCCACTGTGTAAACAGATTGCTGGCCTTGATGGGCCTTGGTCTGATCCAGCATGGCGTTTCTTATGTTATAAGTTGCTTACTAGAAGCTCTTGTATATTTTGCTACACTTAGGTTTTTAAACAGCTTGCAGATTTCTTAAGTACTGGGACATTTAGATCCAAGGTTAAAGGTGAGCAAGGTCTATGCACCACAGCATGCATATTCTAGTAATTTATGTCACAAATACTTTGCTTGACAAACAGCCAGGCCTTTTCCAGACTGTAAAACTGTAAAGCCAAAGAATAAATCCATCATTGTTAATTTCATAAATTATAACTTCCTTCCATTTTCTCAGAAATGCCTCTTCCAGTACTAAAGGGGCAAAACTAGAAGATGATTCTCTATGGCAAATAGTCACCCAGAATATTGTGGAAGGCTGTCACGGTCAGAGTTCACCAGTTCTTGTAGGTTATCCGGGCTGTGTGACCGTGGTCTTGGTATTTTCTTTCCTGACGTTTCGCCAGCAGCTGTGGCAGGCATCTTCAGAGGAGTAACACTGAAGGACAGTGTCTCGACACTGTCCTTCAGTGTTACTCCTGTGAAGATGCCTGCCACAGCTGCTCGACACTGTCCTTCAGTGTTACTCCTCTGAAGATGCCTGCCACAGCTGTTGGCGAAATGTCAGGAAAGAAAATACCAAGACCATGGTCACACAGCCCAGATAACCTACAAGAACCGAGTCACCCAGAACTTCACGGCTACAATTTCACAATTGCTGTTAACTAATACATTCTCACCTTGAGGCTCATAACTGCCACAGTTACACATTTAGGGAGTCCCGTAATAGCTCTAACCAAGCTTGTATATACTTTATTTTTGGATTATACCCCTCAAGGCAAATACGTATCCCATAAGTAGTTGAGGCACCCCTTGAACCACAGCAAGAACAAAATGCCCACCTTTGACATAATACAGTCGAGTAATTGCTCAAGCAGATTGTTCGGCAGTCACCTGTGCTTGTTGGAGATGTGCAGTACATTTACCAGAAAAATGAAACACAACGCCCAAATACATATAGGACAATACTTATTTCAGCATAACAAGTTTTCTTTATAACAAGAGCCTTGAAGAATCTGGTGGTGCCTATTGTGCTCTTAAACCACATTCTCACATTCTCAGCAGAGTTGAGCACTTCTGTTTTTCAGACTCTTTGCTAAGCTATGGAGCAAAAGATGTACTCCAGCCAGAGGTGAAGTTACATCATTGGATCAACTCATAAAAACTTCCTTTTGTAACTCTATGGCTATCTCCTCTGGTAAAAGCTCTTGTGTCATTTCCTAAAATATAACAGTTTGCATAATATTTTTGGATTCTTCACAGGAAAGGTCAATAGCATGGTGATGACTCAAATTTAAAAATCCTTCTACAGATGCATAAACTTTTTAAAAAATATATAGTACCTGATACATTCAGTGCAAAAATTGTAAGGCAATCTCTTACTGAATTATGGTCAAGGTCAGAGAAAGCACATTTATTTTTCTTGTGGCTGTATCATCATCAGTGACTTCTGATGATAGATCCACTTGAAGTGAAAATACAGCTTACCTTGGCGGATCTGATTTATTAACATTACGACTGACAAGGTTGCCCGTTTGTTAGTGCTTATTTTATATTTGAATAGCTTTCTGCACATAAATTTGAAGCATTGCTGTAAGTTACTTAGCATGTTTCATATTTCATATGGAATGCACTTGATATTTCTATTTAGGATCCTGTCCTCCTAAAAAACAAAATTAACACAATTCTAGAAGGATACCTCAGCTCATAACTCATAGTGACTTCTGGCAAGATCTTACTCTGTTTGGACTGCACTGTAAAAATGTGGCTATGCCAAATGTTTTTCCATTTTGACCTTCAGAGCAGAAATACTGTTATTTTTTAAAAAAATTGAAGGGTATTTCATAATACCTTTAGTTGAAAGAATATTCACCTTGTTTTACCTTGTCCACTGTCATTTATTTCCTGTCTGCTGCTGTGTAAGTACTTTGAGCCTTTTTCAGTGCCTTAAAATGAGGAATTTACAAAGTGAATGTGTTAATATTGTGACTCTGTACAGTCAATCAGATTTGGCTAAATGCTAACAGATCCAATAGACCTTCTAGCATTTTAAACCTCCCAAATCTCTCTTCTCGATGGAGATGCGACCTGACCATTTCATTGTCTTTGGCCAGGAAGGCCATTAGCATTTCTAAAGTGTTGTTGGATGAGGCTGGAGAGAAACTGACTTGATTTAAACCCTCCTTCCTGCTTGTTCTATGCTAAAAGAATAAAACTTTTTTAAAATGAAGATGATGTTTTTTGTACAGTCCAAACCTCCAAAGTAAAACACATTTATCCACAAATAAAGTTAATATGTTTCCTATAAATGTTTGTGCTGTTAAGCTTTGATATGCTATATATGGCTGCAGTCTGTTTCTATTTGTGCAGTAGCCTCTCTTATTTGGCTATCCTTAGAAACTAAAAGCTGAGTGTACAATCACACCTTCTTATTCCTTTGAAAACAGCTCTCAGATATTAACAATTATGTTCATTGCAATCACAGAGGGTCAAGTTAATTTGCTTGCTATGGGGTTTTTATAGAGCAGTGGTCTTCAGTGTTTCTGGATCTGTGAACTGCAATGAATGGGAAGCAATTTGCTTTAATAAAACACACACATCTTTATGAACCCCACCGTAAATCTTGAATTTCATCCAGGAAAAGAACTAGTCAAGTATATAGTGACTAATAAGTTGAGAAAGGGGTGGGGGGACTTGCTTAATTTGTCTGAACCAGGATGGATAGGTGTTACTATTACAGCCTGGAGACCTGAAAATAAGTAGTGCATAACCGGGGGAGGGGAATTGGATGACACAGGTTGGGTGGGGAGTGGAGAACCAGCCTCCCAATTTATGATTGGTCCCAAACAGTCTCTCCCATCTGGGAATCAAGGGGTTAAAATTGTCAGATTATCTGACGATACTGAAACACTGACACATGCATATGCAAGCATGTTATCCACCTGAGACTCAAGGCTCAAGGAGGCAGAGGGGGAAACAGGATTTAGGGGGTCCTTGAGTGGTGGCAGTTTCTACTGAAGAAGATGGACCCAAAAACCTCAGGTAGGGGGGTTGGTAAGGGGAAGGTTTCCCAAAGGTTGGATAGAACACCTCACATGTAGATAGGGGAACGAAACCTTCTCAAATGCTCACTGGCTCAGAGAAAGAGGCAACAGGGTAAAACTCCTTATTATGATAGGGCCTATTTTTAATTCCCAGACTAGACCATGGGGCCTACTGAGTTGCATTCATATGAAACAGGGTTGCCAGGTGGCTTGGAATGATGGGCAATTGCCTGCCAATCCATCGGCCGTCTCACAACAAAGATTACACACATGGCCATGAGCAACGCGATCTCATCACTTCCGGTTTATTTCCAGAAACACTGCAGCGTGAAGGAACGATTTACCACTGAAATGGGCGTTTGAGTGGTAAATTGTCCTGTTGTGCTGTGGTGCTTCCGGAAGTAAACTGGAAGTGATGGGATTGCGTCGCTTGCGGCTGTGCGTGTGCGATCCCTGCCCCAAAAATCTCCCACTGGAGGAGAGGGGGGACCTGGTAACGCTAATGTGAAAGTAAGTCACATGATTCATAGGTAAGCAACATCCATGTGACAGGAAAAGGAGGAGCCAGAGTATCTGAATCTGCCTCTGCTAAAAAGGAATCTATTCCATTACTGACTTGCCTCACTATCCTGCTTCTCCTGTCAGTGTGTGTGCAAGGACACACAAGAGGTATAGCACCCTTGCTTTCTTTGTATGCTTACTAGCAGCAGGTCCTTCCAAACCGCACAAAAATGTTCTTGTGACCCTGAAATGTGGACTTGGTGACTTGAGGATCCTGACCCATAGGTTTAAGACCATTGACATAGACCTTGCTAGACATGTAGTCTGATCAGCCATCTTTGAGGTGAAAAGAGTAAATGGAATTAGTCATTCTTTATTTCTTTATTTTATTGCATTTTTATCCCGCCCTCTGCAGCCCAAAGGCTGGGCTCAGGCCTTATCAGTTATTTGGACTAGTCATTCCTGGGAAGGACACCATAAATATATGGTGCCTAAATCAAATCATAGCTGTTGTGTACATTTTTTTGTTAAAATGCCCATGTACAGAGCTTCATAAAAATTATACTAGCTCTATTTTGATGACAAGACAGTCCCTGTGTAATTAGTACATCTTAATACAGAACATGCCCAGTGTACTTTATATTTAATTCAAATTCTGTAAAATTACAGTGTAATATAAATAGTTTTTTCAAGATCATAAGTGGGTTAAGATACACAAAACTGATGTTTTAAACATTGCAATTATCCTCTGGTGAATTAAAATTGCCTCTAATGAAATAAAATATTGCATTTTAGTCTGTGCTAATCTTCTTATTGGAGAATAAATATGGGTTTTCCTTTATGTAATTAGAGGAACCAAACTATTCTTAAGAGCACTGAAGTGTTGAATCATACATAGACATTAGCTGGGGGGATTTCATTACCAAACTAATTCAGTTATTTCCATAGACTTATGGAAAATGATATTCACCTCTTGGGGAAAACTTTTGGCAGGAAAAGATAATTTTTCTTGGCATTTAGTATATATCACACCAGACTATGGTTAGTCAGTCTTCTCTTCTTAATGGATATTGGTCTCACAACTGTTAAAAAGGATTTAAGTCATGTTACTTATCAGAAGTTCCAGAGGGCATCCAAAACATTTGTGTAATGAGATGTGTAGGAGTGCTAATCAAACTCAGTAACTTTGGCTAGAAAGAAAATGAGTAGGACGGTTAATATCAGGAACCAAAGGTTCAGAAAATGGTCATTCTCCTGTATTTCCTGTATTGAGCCAAGAGAAAAGGTGGGGTATAAATATAATAAACACATTAATAAATATATCTGGACCTGTGCAATCTGTGACAAAATCTATATCCCTAAAAGAAAAACAGGTACAGCATTAACAATAAGTGATGGAAATTATTTTCCTTTCTTGCTTGAGAAACCTCATTGACTTGAAAATACCCGGAGAAT
This sequence comes from Euleptes europaea, assembly GCF_029931775.1. Lineage (NCBI taxonomy): Eukaryota > Metazoa > Chordata > Lepidosauria > Squamata > Sphaerodactylidae > Euleptes > Euleptes europaea. The sequence continues at coordinate 43,834,553 of NC_079320.1, read as the reverse complement.
GATATACATCTAAATAGACTTTTTTATTTGAGCTGAAGGACAAAATGTGCATTGGGGTAGACGTGGGGTATGGATGGAGGAAATGGGCTGCTATAATGTAGACAGCTGCAGAAATTTACAGACAGGAAACAAAACGACTGAATATGCCTAAAAACTGTAATTGATGCACATTTTATTGTGTAATTATTTCACATTTTCTCTTGTGTAACTATTCTATACTATGTTTCATTATAATTGGACTTGGGGCATTGTGTTCTATTGAGGTAAACTGGTCAATGTTGGAGCATTCCTACCTTGTGGGGATAATCCTGTATCCTTCACATGGTCATTAAAGGCCTTATGGCTTGGGGTAGGAATCACTAGTTCCTTTCGGACTAATAGATGCTTGCATCTCCAAATGGCTGGGTCTAGCATTCTGGTTCCCCAAGAGGAGATGAGTGGAAGTTTTCTCATGCAAAGTTGGATAATGGTTCATTTGGACCTGGGGTAGCAGAGAAGCATATGATACTGTCAGTGGGCTCTGCACTCTTCTGAGTTTATATATTGCATACTGGTTAGTAAGGCTGGCCAAACAGTCTTTTAGACAGTTTTCTGCCAGTACCCATCTTCTTGCCATGGAAAACTTCTGATCCAGAATGTTCTGCAAGACCACAAGTTTTTGAGTTAGAATAAAGAGCATCATGACCTCTGTATACAAACATTTCACCTAAAATAAAGGGAAACCAATAGGCTTATTTTACACCAGAATAGTAATTTTAAAGTGTTATTCCAGTAAAGCACAAACAATAGAGTTCATTATCGATATCTACCACAAATGTAAGTACATCAGGCATTTTCAAACGCAGAGCACACAGCTACAGTGTCAGATGCAATGTTTTTAAAGTCCTAATTTTTAAAATAATTGTTTGCTGTTATGTGATTGTAATTTATTATGCCTGTAGCAACTTGAGGACACTCTGGAAATTGAGATGATTCATTTTAAGTGTTTTATCCAAGTGAGCAAAATTTTAATCAGCCCCGTTTTTAATCCCAGCTCTGTTACTGGCACACTCTGTAAACTTGGCAAGGTCACTTCATCTACTTCTGCAGCTATTGCAGTTACAGAATAATTAAGAAGAATGCCATTGTGGATGTTTTTGCTTATGACTTGCATGGATACTATGAAGAAATAAGAGGGAGCTTTAAATGACTAAAATTGAACATTTTATTGAACAGGATTCTGTATAGCAGTATGAAATATTTTATTATAGTGAATTATGTTCAGCCGAGGAATAAAAAAATGTGATAACATAGAGCTCTTGGCCATTTTTCTTGGGTCATCTGAAATATGTGCGTAAAATTAGCTAACTCTGCCCTTGCACTTGAAATCCTGGTGTAATTTTGGCTTTAAGTATGATATTTTGGCTTTAAGTATTGATTCACTAACATGTTATTATGGTTATATCAGCAATTAAATGCATCTTACAGGCACTCCATGGAAAAGCAAGCCCACTACAAAATATATAACACCTGATTCTAGGATCTTCCTGTAACTCAGAAACAAAGTATACAGATCTCTCATGATTGGAAACTTGGTTCAGAGTGCTCTGATATTACAATTTTTGGGGATCAGTTCTGTTCCACCAAGTTAACAGGATCATTATTATAGATGACAGTGCTGACCATCTGCTAAATTGCATGTGGTTGGTGCAGGATTGATATTTGCACACAGTATAGAGTTCATTGTTGGCCACTGGTGGGGGATGGGGCTGCCAGATCCAGGTTAGGAAACTCCTGGTGATTTGGGGATGGAGCCTGGGGAGCACAGGCACCTCAGTGGGGTACAATGGCGTAGAGTCCAACCTTCAAACTATCCATTTTCTCCAGGGGAACTGATCTCTGGAACCTCAGTGGGGTACAATGCCATAGAGTCCAACCTCCAAACTATCCATTTTCTCTAGGGGAACTGATCTCTGTAGTTTGGAGATGAGTTGTAATTCTGGGGGATCCCTAGGTCCCACTTGGAGACTGGCATCTCTAGTGTGGAAAGATCATTTCTCCACACTACTTGTTATTTTGTATTGTTCATATTATTTGTGGATAGTGTACCTTGCATTTGCAAATACACTTTGGTAATTTTAGTCCTGTCTGATCTATTCTTATTATTCTAAGATGCTATGTTATCTTGGATCATATATTCCATGGATGGTCATTATTCTGCCTTTTATACCTATTAGGCTTTGCCTGTATTGTCTTGAGATCTTGGTACAAATTTTCAGGTACAAATAGGCTTTCACTGACTAGCCACAAGGTTGGAACCTTTCATCCACACAGGCTTCCAGCCACATCAGTCTGCCCTTTCTGAAGAGTCAGATTAAATGGTACAAGGTCTGCTGATTAGAGACAGGCCTAACAAATGGGTACTTTGTTCTCTCCTCCTGGGTTGCCTTTCAGGACTGGGACTAGGAGGCATTGTTCTGCAGTGGTTCTGGTCCTTGAGGGTAGGCTTCAGAGTGTGGTGCTGGGGGACTGCTGCTTGGCCCTTTGGCCTCTGAGGTTCCCAAGGTTCCATCTTGTCCTTCATTAGGGTTGCCAACCTCCAGGTGGTGGCTGGAGTTCTCCAGCTATTACAACTGATCTCCAACTGATAGAGATTAGTTCACCTGGGGAAAATAGCTGCTTTGGCAATTGGACTCTATGGCATTGAAGTCCCTCCCCTCCCCAAACCCCGCCCTCCTCAGGCTCTGCTCCAAAAACCTCCTGCTGGAGGCGGAGAGGGACTTGGCAACCCTGTCCCTCATGCTTGACAACATCTATGTAAAGCTGCTGGGAGAGGTCATCTGGAGATTTGGGCTAAGCTGCCACCAATATGCAAATAACACTCAGCTCTATCTCACACTACCAGGGGATCCAAGGGAGACTGTGGAAACCATGAACAGGTTACTGGAGGGTGTTTTGGAATAAATGAGGTCCAACAAGCTGAAACTTAATCCTGACAAAATGGAGATGCTATCGTTGGGGGGGGGGAGGTCTGACCCAGGAAACTGGTTATCCCCTGGATGGGGTTGACCTCCCGTTAACGAAACAGGTTCGTAGCTTGAAGGTGCTCCTGGACCCAGGCCTTTTGTTGGATAAACAGGTGGTAGCAGTGGCCAGAAGTGCTGCTGCAATCATCCTTAACAGTTCCACCTCTGCTCCAGGGCTCTGAACCAATTCTTGTGATTTAGGCTTCATGGAAATCCAAGCGACTGCCAGTCAATCAGAGCCAATGGAACTTCCCTCGATGGAAGGGGATAAGCCAGCCGCAGCTTAAGAAGGGCGAAGGAAAAAAACTTTTCTCTTTCAGATAGGGATTTTGTGGCTCTGGAAAGGAGTGTCACCTTAGCTAGGCTTTTATTTGGCTTTTAGTTAGGGTTTGGGGATCAGCTTAGGGAAGAAAGCTTATTTTAGTGTGACTATTAAGCATCCTGGTAAGGGCCCATCATTCCTAACTGAGTATGTGTTGATTCTACGAAAAGGTGCTCTGTGTGGGAAAAGAACAACCTTGGGCCAGCTGAGGTAACCTGTCCAGAGAAAGGGGACTAAGATTTCCTTTCAGGGTTTATTTATGTTACTTGAGTGCCAATTTTACTTTATATATTGAAGCCACCCACACATTCCATTTCCTTATTACATACTTTATTTTCTGTTAAATAAATCTTCCTTGTTCATCTCCATCTGTGTCTTATCTGTCAAGTCATAAATCTAAAAAAAAAGTGGTCTCTATATACCTCACAAATAAGTCCAGCCTTGGTCTAGCTGGTATCCCAAAATGAGACCTTTAGGGAGGGGCACATAGCTTACATGATACCAATCCTTTATTCAGTGCTTGAGTCCTCCCCTTTTATTTGATTGTGTGCAGTTGAAGTTTAAAGAACCTATAGGAGAGGCCTGAGTGAGGGATTGGATATTCTTCAGTCCAGAAGACTGTCTTCCTCCCCTCCTCTCTCATCCCATAGTCACTTGAGGTGTCTTTCACCAGCTTTGGCTGGTGAGCCAGATATGGCCCTTCCTGGACAGAAAACATCTTGCCACTGTGGTGCATGCCCTGGTAACATCTAGATTACTGCAGTGTGATCTATGTGGGGCTGCCCTTGAAGACTGTTTAGTAGCTATGGATGGTACAGAATGCTGCAGCCAGAGCGTTGACTGGAGTGTATCATAGGGGACCATATCATTCCAGTTTTGTTCCATCTACACTGGCTTGCAGTTTGCTTCCGTGCTAAATTCAAGGTGCAGTTAATGACCTTTAAAGCCCTGTATAGCCAGGGACCAACATACCTTAAGGACCGCCTTCTCCCATATGAACCTACCCTTTCATTCCGGTCATCCTCAGAGCCCCTGCTGTGGTTAACCTGCCATCTGAGGCTAGACGGGGTGACCCAAAAAAGGCGTTCTCCATCGTGGCATCAAAACTTTGGAACTCCCTTCCCAGGAAGATTTGTCTGTTTCCCTGTAATGTTGTCTTTCACACATAGGTGAAGACTTCATCTGGCATACCCCCAGTAACAGTTTCTGGCCATCCTTCTAGTGTTGTTCTTTATGTGTTTTTAATCAAGTTTTATACTTGTAACTGTATTTTAATTGTATAATTTTATAATGTTTTTATGTTTGCCACCTTGTGGACCCTGATTGGATCGAAATATGGCATTAAAGGTGTAAATAATAAATAAATAAATAATACAGTATGGAGAAATAACACGCACATCTTCTCCAAGCAATTGTTGGGGTATAATGGCTGAAAAGGAAATGTTTTGACCTAGCACCTGAAAGACAAAGGAGCAGGCACCATGCAAACTGCCAGAAGGTTCCCTGAATGGGATGCCACTATCAAAAATGCCCCTTCTCTGTTTGCAATCCCCTTCATAGGTGGAAGAAGGATTAGTTTTGAAGAGTAGCAAAGTCTCCTCCATCCACGCAGAGTAAGAAGTCATGAGTGTAACAAAAGATGTCACGTATAAAGAGGTTCAAAGGCACCTTTAAGAAAACCAGCTTGCATCACCCTATAGGTAGAATTTGTTTTGGAATTTACATCAGTGGAAATTGTGATAGGATAAGACACTAACAGGTTTTTTTTCTCTAAATTCTACCATCATTTGGATGTGTTTTTAAACTTTTCATGGTTTTATTTTACATCTATCTTATATTAAAAAGATATAGGTCCCCTGTGCAAGCACTGGGTCATTCCTGACCCATGGGGTGACATCACATCCTGACGATTACTAGGCAGACTTTGTTTTTATGGGGTGGTTTCCAGTGCCTTCCCCAGTCATCTTCCCTTTACCCTCCTCAAGCTGGGTACTCATTTGACCGACCTAGGAAGGATGGAAGGCTGAGTCAACCTTGATCAACTTACCTGAAACCAACTTCTGTTGGGATCGAACTCAGGTCATGAGCAGAGCTTGGACTGCAGTACTGCAGCTTACCACTCTGTGCCACGGGGCTACTCGTATATTACATTTGTTAAAAAGAAATGTTTATTTTACATGGAACCAAATCCAGGGAGTACATTTCCTTTAAAACTACTAAACAACATATAATCCAGTTCAGTATTTTCTGCTGAAAAAAATTCTGGCAAAACCAAGATGATGTCTTTACTTGTGATGCCCTTGAATATATTCACAGATGCTGTATCTACTCTATCTAGGAGTTTTGTAAATTAATCATAGATACATTAATAAATGCTTTATTATGTATTCTTTATATGATTTATCTCTTGTTTCATCCATTTGTCATGTACATAATACTGATAGGATTTACTTAGAGATACATTTTATCATCACAAATACATTAAAGTTGATAGGTGCTAACTTTGACTTGACATGAAATGACTTTATCTTTTCAGTTATCTGTGCAACTTCCAAAGCAATATATCAGTCTGACAAATAACTATTGTTCATGGGAAGAAAAAATAGTGGGAGTGGGTAAAACTTTCATTTCAAAATGGATGAGGTGAAAGGATGCACAAAGTATATTATACAATGTAGTAGCTACTCAACACACAGTGAGTATCTTGATACATCATACAGTAAATTTATGCTATTTAGGGCATAGGGTATAGGACATCAAGCCAGACCAATGTGGAATAGAACTGCTGGCTTCTCTGTTCTTCCTAACCTCATAAAGACTTCCAATCAGATCTTGTTTGCTGTTTTGAGCAACTAGGAGGTTCTTCTTTTCCCCAGCTTCAGTTTAAAACAGGAGTGGGGAGCATCAGGCTTGGGGGCCGTTTAAGGCCCGCGAAATCATTTAGTCTGGCTCTTCGTGGGTCCTGATAGATCTCTAGCTCAGAAGGATCTAAGACTGGTGATCCGCCCCCTCCCACAGACAGGAATAGCCTCTATTCAAGGCAGATGTGAGTTTGTTTTGCTGAGAAAAGGGACCTTCCCCACCCCCCCACACTTGCAGTAGAGTTGTTAGCTATGGAGCTGCTGGGACCGCCCAAGAAACTGTGTTCCTTTTCCACCTTTTCCACCCGGACCATGGAGAAACGTATTCCCTCTGTACTACAAGAGGGCTGGGGGGGGGGGGCGACAATGGAGGGGTTATGGGGGCAGGGCCAGAATGCGCAAGGGGGGGGAGTTCTTAGCCAGCGTGTCCTCATTTAATCCCTGCAGGCAGAGGTAGCAGGAGCTGGCTGTAGAATCCAGCCCCTACCATGTGGAGCAGGAGCAACTCCGGCATGCAGCTGGACAGCTACACCCGGCTGGTGCAACAGACCATCCTGTGCCACCAGGTGGGCGAGTGCAATACCTGTTGGATGCCTGCCTGCTGCGCGGGGGGTCATCTGGGGCAGCTGCCTGCTTGAGGCTTGGTCAGCTAATTTTCAAGTTGATAATTTTGTATGGCTCGCGAATGATGTTATAAATGTCCAAATGGCCCTTGGTGGAAAAAAGGTCCCCCACCCCTGGTTTAAAAGGAGCCAGAACTGACAATTACAGTGCTAATGAAATAATATAAGTGGATTGAGCATCTGCATAACTGATAGTATCTGATGTATTGACAATATCTGATGTGATTACTGATTATTGAAGAAGGAAAGCATGCACCCTGGTTCACAGACAAAAAAAAAAAATGGATCGCATGGAAATCGACCAACTTGCCCAGTCCAGCAGATGGGCTGTGGTGTGCCATGAAGCATGAATCTTATGCTCATATCCTGCTCTCTAGAGACAGCCTCTCTTTCCTACATTCACATAATAGAACAGAGAATTCAATTAGCACATCATGGCCAATTTTATCTCCAATGTTCCTAAGTTAAAGCAATTTAGAAGACAGTCAAGAGTGGATGTAATTCTGTTTCTTTAATGACCAGCTCATGGCCAGAAATCTGTTCCTTGAATAACTCCTCTGTCATTGACTCTATCATTGACTATCTGCAGTCATTGCCCACATTCCATCAGTACTGTGGAAAAGTTCCAGTTTTACTGCTGTTCTGATGATGTCATAGAACACAAGTCTCCTGTGGTTTCTTGTCTCTAGAATGTTAAGAAGGACTGGTAGAGTATCAAACCAGTAGAATGTTTCAATATATTTTTAATATTTGGCATATGTTTGAAATATTTTCATAGAAATATCTCTGTCCACTTCCCCCCCCAAAGAAATTCCAGTCTGTTTTCCATTAAGTAATAGGGATCTTTTGATTCTGATGGGCTCTATCCCAAATGCCTGAACTTGAAGTTGTCTAACTGACCTTACTGACAGGTAAGTGGCTTAGCATCATAGACACAGCTGCTTTGGAGCATTATGGACAGAATTTTCATATTGCTTCAAAAGCAATGCTTTCTAGTGGAGTTAGTTCAAACATTCTGTTATGAATCATTAAGTGTTATGAATTTTAAAAAAATTACACATATTTATCAACTAGCCCTGACTCTAAAGGGTATTCATTGTGTCACTGGCAACCAAGATCAAGTTAATTCATGCCATCATATTCCCTATTACTATGTATGGGTGTGAAAACTGGACAATGAAGAAAGCCGATAGGGAGTAAGTGGATTAATTTGCAATGTGGTATTGGAGGAGCGTTTTACAGATACTGTGGACTGCTAAAAAGATGAATAAGTGGGTTCTAGATCAAATCAAGTCTGAATTGTCAATAAGCTAAAATGACTAAACCGAGGCTATTGTACTTTGGTCACATTGTAAGAAGACAAGAGCCACTGGAAAATAATGATAGGAAAAGTTGAAGGCAGCAGGAAAAGAGGAAGACCCAACATGATGGATTGACTCTATAAAGTAAGCCATGGCCCTCAGTTTGCTAGACCTGAGCAAGGCTTTTAACGATAGGACATTTTGGAGGACATTGATTCATAGGGTTGCCATGAGTCGGAAGCAACTTGCTGGCACTTAACACACACACAATTCATAATGCCCCTTTAAAAATGTAAATGATTTCCATGATGCTATTTACAAATCCAGAAAAATTCTCTAAAGAATGTACTGTCATACCGTGTATTTTTCTCTGTGTAGTTCACAACCCCCTATGTAGAGCTTTTAATGTGTTTTGTGCGATTTGTGTTGACTTAGAACAGAAGTCCATTTAAAATTAACTGACTGAGGCCTCTACAGGGCATTTTAATACAATGGAAATAAATAATATCAAGGAATTGACTGTGACATCATTCAGTATGATATGATTGCATTGGAATTTGGTACCTCTGAGTGATCCAGATTCTTCTTCCCTGATGATCACTGAAATTTTCTGTGGAAATGTGAAGACAGTATCAGTGGTTCTATATTTTCCTCTTCTGAATAACTACTCTAAAAAGCAAGTGGTTTCTGAATCATCCCAATGACAGAGTTGTCATGAGTTCTGTTTTTTAATTATATTTATGTACAAGTTTATATCCTGCCTTTCCTCATAGTTCATAGTTAAAAACATTTTCAGTTAAACCCAAAAATAAAATAGCAAACCCCAAATCTCTCCCTCTCTCCCCTAAAAGATGCCTGCCATTCAAACTCCCTCAAAAGCTCTGGTAAACAGGCTGGCCTTGCAGAGCCTCTTCAGGGAGTCCACTCTACAAAGCCAGAGCCACGATGGAAAAGGCCTGTACTCTGGTTAGAGTTGCCAGCCTCCAAGTGGTGGCTGGAGATCTCCTGCTGTTACAACTGATCTTCAGGTGACAGAAATCCTTTCACCTGGAGAAAATGCCTGCTTTGGAAGGTGTACTCTATGGCATTATATCTCATTGAAGACCCTCCCCTCCACAAACCCCACCCTCTTCAGGCTCCATCCCCAAAAACTCCACATATTTCCCAAACCAGAGCTGGCAACCCTAGTTCTGGTCGAAGCCAGATGGGCCACCCTCAGTTGTGGTATAGCCAGCAGATGGCTGCCTGACAACCTTAGTTGGCACACAGGAACATATGGAAGGAGACAGTCCTTCACTTGTAACATTTAACATGCTGATTCTTTGCCCCATTACAATTGTAAAAATAAACCTGTCATAAAGCACTTTTATTAATTAATGGTGAAAAACAATATATCAGTTGAACAGAGTTGTTCTTGATCCAATAGAGAATCTTTTTATAGCCAACACACTTGGAGCTGAGGTTATTAGGTTGTTGATTATAAAAAAGGTAAAAGTCCCCTGTGCAAGCACAGGGTCATTCCTGACCAGGGGTGACATCACATCCCGACGTTTACTAGGCAGACTTTGTTTTTATGGGGTGGTTTGCCAGTGCCTTCCCCAGTCATTTTCCCTTTACCCCCAGAAGGTGGGTACTAATTTGACTGACCTCGGAAGGATGGAAGGCTGAGTCAGCCTTGAGCCAGCTACCTGAACCTACTTCCATTGGGATCGAACTCAGGTCATGAGCAGAGCTTGGACTGCAGTACTGCAGCTTACCACTCTGTGCCACGGGGCTTCTTTGTTGATTATATAGACATTGAGATATGAAAAAGACAGACTTCTGCAACATCCAAGTGATCTCTTATGGATAGGAAGCGGTATGGGGTGGTCTGTGGCAAATGAGAAGTGAAGCTGTCTTTTTAACATAACAGAGGGCATGAGAGAGAGACAGAGAGAGAAAGAGAGAGTAACAATAGAGGTAGAATTGAAAGTCATAGAAGCAAGACCTATTTCAGCTTAGTGTTGCTTTCAGCTTAAAAATGAATGGTGAACAAAATATTTGGTCATACAGATGCTAACATCACTATTGGCCCTTCACATTTGCTTCATAGCCCCACAGGCCGCATAAACACCTTGCCCCAGTCAGAAGAGCATAGCCATTTTTTCTCCCAAGCCCATTAAAAAAAATCACATATCTGCACCACCAGTGGGAGGTTTAGGCAAGTGGGTTTTGGGTGGTGATTGGCATCACCTATGCAATGACATCACTTACGGTTTATGTGGAAGTGCCAACATCACACCAGGGGGACATCTTATCACTCGCAAAAAACCCTCTATAGTTTTATGCTCCCTTGCCTCCCTCTTCTGAGAAGGGATGGGAGAGTGAATCATCTGTAGCTGTACTGAAGCTGTGCTTGTTCCCCTGAGGCACATCAAAGTGTTCAAAAGCATTAGGGCTATCAACTAATTTAAGAATTCCTAGTTGATCAGTCATCTTACTTCATATCTAATTACATTTAAAGACAATTGTATATCACCAGCAATTCAATGTAGGTCCCTTTGCAAGAACAAAATGAAAAATAGTTTAAAGTTTAATAAACAAATGGTATCCCTAGTTTGTGGAGAGAGAAAAAGCAATCTTGCACATGTTCCTGTTCATTCCCTATTACACTAATACACCAGAACCAAAATAGCCTCTCAAACAAATAGCCCTTTAAGCAAAGACATGCTAATTAAAATTTGTCATCACTGATTAAAATTGGCTCCCATTAATTAATGTACAACAGTTTTAGTTAAGTAATCGATTAAACATTGTTATTCCAAAACCTTTGTCCCAGATGCCTTTCATCTCACACATTACCTACCTTAAAAAGAGGGAAAGGGAGGAACTGAACAAGAAAGCTGCATAAATAGAAGGCATTTGGGTGTCATAAAAAGCATCAATGTTGGGGCAAGCGATGTAGGTTTAGTAGCATCCTCAGTGGTTGCTTAGCAGTGCAGAGCAATTTCCACCATCCTAGCTCAGTCCAAACTTGCTCATCCTTGCCCTGGTAATAAAGTCTAAAACACACAATCCATGTGACACAAGATGGGACTTGGGTGTTCAATCCAGCTCATTGTCACATATGAAATTGGTGTAACTCACTTTGAAATCATTCTGATGGTCTGGTCGCTCCAAATACTGTAAGCGGGGAGAAGGGTCTTCTTCTGGCTACTCTCCCACACTATTGTCGGCAGCAGAATGGGCAACTGGAGGGACCTGTTTATCCCTTTCTCAGGCTCCATGTGTCCTGGGATGGATAGGCAATAGCAAAAAGGTTGGGGGGAAATAGCAAAGCTTGCTACAAGGTTGTATGTTTGAGAGAAAGGATAATAAAATATGCCTCTGAGTATAACACAGGGCTTTTCCGCATTTGTTGTTGTTGTTCTGGCCTCATACCGCTTTGCGGTTTATCCCCTGATTTCCAGAAACATTTTTGTGCCTTTCGTTTTCACTTTTTTTTGTTTCTCCCCCATTTTTTCCTACTCTTTTGAGAGCACTTTTACCCCAATTTTTTTGGGAAGCCAATTTTGAGTTGTTTTTTCCTACTTTGTAATGTTTCTGTCGATCTTCTTTGTCCCGTCTATGCCCATCCACTTCCAGCCCACTTTTCAATGATTGGACTGTTGTCATCATTAAACTACCTCCTCTTCCCCACACACAGTGATTTCAATTTTTAAAAGGCCCTGAAATATTAATATAACGCTGTAGTATTGTAATGATAGTTTAAGCAGGTTCTCTGAATTCCTAGCTCATTAAAAAAAAGTCTCTATACCTTTCTCTCGTGAAGCTATAAGGGAAAAGGAATATCTCCACAAGGGAAGAGAGTAGCGACTTACTTGTTTAAAAAAAATGAAAGCTGGGAATTCAGAGAACCTGCTTAAACTATTGTTACAACACTTCAGCATTATATAGATATTTTTGGGCAATTCTTTTTTTAAAAATAAGGGGTGCGTCTATGATGCCACCAATAATGACATTGATGAAGACAGCACCCTCCCTTGAAATCCATATTATTTAAGCCACACGCAGAAGAACATAAATGGACTCCACAACTATAAAAATGCACAGGAAGGGCAGACATGCAGAAGAACCATGCCCAAACTGATTGCAATGCTTGTGGATTGACTCCCAAAGAAATCAGGAGTAACTCCAGCGTGCAGAAAAGGTTATAGACAGTGTGCAGAGAGGGAAGAGTTTAAGTAACTTTGTTTGCACTCTGTTTAAATTTGAAAGTTTGGCAGAGCATCCAAAATCATCAGTTGGGTTGCCAGGTCCCTCTTCACCACTGGCTGGAGGTTTTTGGGGCAGATCCTGAGAAGGGCGAGGTTTGGAGAGGGGAGGGACTTCAGTGCCATAGAGTACAATTGCCAAAGCGGCCATTTTCTCCAGGTGAACTGAACTCTTATCGGCTGGAGATCAGTTGTAATAGCAGGAGATCTCCAGCTACTACCTGGAGGTTGGCAACCCTAATTATCAGGTAAAAGGGTTGATCATGCAAAAACAGACATTGAACTGCTGAATAGAGAGCAGATGAAACCATGATTATGATGGCACACATAAGAAAATTATTCAGTCCATTTCAAGATTTAATTTCAGATAGGAAAGGACATTAAGGATGTGATTTTTCTGAAGTGTTCCTAACTGACAGATCTCACATTCACTGAATTGAGGATGAACTAAGATAACTTATTTAGTCATCGAACAATCCTGAAAGGGGGGTGGCAAAAGGGGTTTGGAGTTGGCATGACCCTTGTGCTGGCATTAGTGCTACTTGTGCTGGCTAAATTGGCCCTAATGCCGGCGCGGGGCCACTTACTGCAGTGCTGGGGAGACACGCAGCAGCGCCATTCATGGACGCCGGTGCAGCTGTGGCAGTGTTTTCCCATTGCAAGCATTTGTGCCAGCGCTAAAGGGGGTGTTCCCAGGGGTGGGACTGACTTAGTCAGCGCCCTGAGGCTTTTCACCCTGGAATGCCCCCTTTTGCTGGCGTGACCTTGCGCCAGCAAAAAGGGAGGCAAAGCCTTATAAAACTCAATAGAGCAGTTTCACGGGGTTTTGGGGTTGCTGCACTGAGGCAACAAGCTGCTCAGGTGGTGCAAATGCACCGTTCCCAGGCCTGCCCCAACTACCCCCCTTTAGGATTGCTCTGATAGTGTTAATTTAGTTTGTTTGGTTCTAACATGCATTTAAATTATGTTTTCTTAAACAGCTTTACCAGTAATAAGCATTTTGCAGGTATGCACATTACAAATACAAATAATTTTTTAAGTAAGTACTTGAAAAGAAAAAAAATGACAAATGGACACTTCTTCATTTTTATGTTGTTGTAGCTGTAAAAAGTTATATTTAAAGATATAATTATTTAACTAGGGCAGATGAATAAAGATGTAAAGTAAGCATGAGGAGGGAAACATAATGCATCACACAGGTATTTATAGCTTACAGACACTAGCAGAATTCTTAATAAAGATTAATGGTCCTTGTTTCTTACATGTGTAGATTGAAAAATAAATAAATAAAGACATTCAGAGCTCATTAAACAATTCAAGGTTATTGTGAATAATGTAATTGTAGCTTATAAGATAATAGATCCTCAATGAATAGAACTGATATTGTCTGGAATAGTTCCATTGACTATAGTAAATCTACTTTGTAGCATTTGCACTGCACTCTCTTTTCTTATATAATCTTTTATGACAATTCCCTTATTTTTATCTGTAAATGTAGGAACACGGCAGGTAATTGTATAAAGTTTTATGGAGCAGTCTTATCCTTGAGTTATGGCCATTTGGGTGGGACCTCTTAATAGACTGGAGAAGCACAGGACAGCAAAATAACAGAGGCATTAGTTCCATGGCTTACTTATTACCAGGTCCTTTTAATTGGAGATACCCGTGATTGAACCTGGTACCTTCTGCATACTAAGCAGATGCTCTAACATTGACACAGCCCCTCCCAATAGGTGCAGTTTGATGCGGTGAGGGAAGAGTGTCAGAATCCCATGCTAATTCAAAGGTTTCTCTCTTCCTGTCATAGCATAAGATTACACTATCAAATGACTTAAGCAAAAAACATTCTCATTAGAATTAATGGAACATTAAGAATGTGAAAAAGGCACATTCAGTTATTGTAGCTTTAAAAACTTGAGTAGGGCCTTTTAATTTCAGAATTAAAAACAATCATATTAGAAAATCAATCTGATAGTCATTTCCATTTCTTTCCAAGGAGAAAACCTTCCTGGATGTAGCTTCCCCTTCCCACAGCTGGGATGGAATTCTCAGGAACTGTATCTCAAAACTTAAGTACATGAAAGAACAAATCCCTTTTGCAGCCTCAGTTATAATTATTGTTTGAAGAATAGGTACAGGGAGGCATGACTATATCTGTGTGTGATTTAAGTAAGCCACACTTCTTTACTAGCTAGGGCTTCTACACTTCCAGCAGGAACTTCAAAAAGATTAACAGAAATAATTTTCTTACAACCAACAGGAACTTCTACAATCCAGTTGCTAAGGCCAAGTGTATATGTTATCCTATGCAGAGTTACTCCTTTCTGAGCCCATTAAAGCTGATGAGCTTAGAAGGGGTAGCTCTACTTAGGAATGCAAATTAAAGCCTTGAAGTTGATACTCCAAGCTCCTTATTTCTTTCATATTGCCCTCACCATTAACACAAAATTACAGGCTCCTAGGATAACCCTGTGGATAGCAATTGGAGCTGTTAACATGTAACTTAGATCAAGACATCCTGATAATTGGGAGCCTGCACCACTAGTTACTTTCAGCATCAAAAGATCTTTAAGATCTTTAACTCCTGTGTTCCTAAAAGTTACCCCAACATTCAGAAAGAGCAGTTTTCCCTGGGGTAAAAGGTACAACAAAAGTAAATGTCTTAAAAGCATCTTTTTGTATGGCCATATATCCTTTGGAGTCTGTGTAGATTGCCTTCAGAAATTGACTCCTGCTGAGACAGTAATGATACAATGTTGGGTTTGATGTTCCTCATGGACTGCACAACAATCACCTGCTGCTGCACCATTGCAGTCTCAGCAGAAGTCACAATTTCTGATGGCAAGCAACACAGAACCAGGGTCTGAAATCTATTTTGTTCAAAGATGGAGGCTGTCACTGTGCCAATTCAGGGCCAAAATTGTACCAAATTAACACCATGTGGTGCTTTTTCATGCATGTTCCTGTTTCCTACTCTGAGAAAAGTCTACTAGTGATATGAAAAACAAATATGATAGGAAAGATGAGGAATACTAAATTATAAGTTTTATATGAAACTTTGCTTCTGGATTGGTACTTCTCTCACCCCACTCCAGCTTTCTCCTTGTTCTGTTGTTGAGGTAATGATGCATGGAGGGAAAGAAGCTTCCCGCCTCCTCAGAGAAACATGTTCCCTCTTCCTTCCAGACGTCTCTCAGTAAGTACATAGAGCAGCTTGGATCACTGCACTATTGTTGTATTCTCCATTTCCATCCCCGGCCATTGTTGCTGACCATGGTAAATTAACTGGGTCTAGATAACCTAGACATGGTCCTTTTCAAATGGTACTTTGCCTTCACCCCAGGGATACTTGAGTACACCATTTCATATGTCTTCCCTGATCCAATTAGATAATTCACAGTGGGTAGCCGTGTTAGTCTGTCTGCAGTAGTAGAAAAGGACAAGAGTCCATAGCACCTTAAAGACTAACAAAAATATTTTCTGGTAGGGTATGAGCTTTCGTGAACCACAGCTCACTTCTTCAGATACAGCTAGAATGATCCAATTAGTATGGGTAGAATGTTACAAAAGAACCAGGAGATTACATCTGGGGGCAACAGAGCACATGGTCAGATTCTATCTGTCAGGTTCTAAAATGTCTATCATTATGACATTCCAATTTTAAAATATATGGCATTGAATCCCATTCCTTCCTCCAACAGAGGAGGCAGGCAATGGCAAACTGCCTCTGAATGTCTCTTGACTTGAAAACCCTATGAGTAAGTCAGCTGTGACTTGACAGCAAAAAAAAAAAATATTGTATTGCAGTGTTGAAGGAATAAAGGGAAGGTAAAAAAAGAATACTTTATTGGTACTAAAGCAGCAGAAATTAGTTCTGGTTGATATTAACAATAGTTATATTTCCTTGTTCTTTCAAGAGAAAATAGAACGGATCCGAATTCTCTTCTTGAAAACATTGGGAATCCAGTAAGACAAATAAATAGTGCTCCAGCTGTTTTAGTAGTACCTGAGGCTGAGAACCACAGTGCACCCACCAAGTCAGCAGAAGCAGTCGACACTTCTCTCAAGATACGTTTAGACGAAATAATGGATAAATTGCTATTGGAATCAAGCTCAAGAAGATGCCAGGTTTCACAGAGAATACAAACATGTCCAATGAAGAATTCTGATATACAGCTACAGCATGGTGAAACAAAAGGTGAGATATCTATCTTTATGTGCACACAAAAAAAGGTGGTTTTAGAAAAGATAAGTTACAGCTTTAAAATATAGATATCTGACTACTACTGTGTTTCATTTTCATTAAGGGAGAATGTTGATCTCTCTCTTGCTCTCTCTCTCTTCCCACCAACTTGGTGGCACTTGAAAAGTATTTTGCATCCCACACTATCTAAACTAACCCAGTTTCGTTCTGCTTTCCATTTGAATCCTTTTGAGATTTGCACCGTGCCTTGAAACAACTTATTGTCTCTTCCCCCACTCTAGCCTGATGGAAGAGCTCTAGAAGATTCGAAAACTTGCTCAGTGTTTTGTGATGCACATGTTTTTCTGATATTTTGGCTGGTACTCATAAAAAAGGAGAAATGATCTAAGACCACCTGGTTTAGATCAGGCATGCTCACCAGTTGCAACAAGTACTGCAACTGGTGTTTTCAAAGAGGAGAGACAGGTGAATTGTTTAGCTCAGAAATAGTTTGTACATGACCATTCTTGCTGTGCCTTATGATATTTGTTTTTAAAGGGATAATTTCTTAGTTGCATGACTCTTGTCCTGCATCATGACAAAGTGCTACTTTTTTTTGGCTCAGCTGCCTTCGTGTGACCCTTTAGCACAGGGAGTTGGGGCCAGTCACAAAATAGCTGCCATTGCTTACCTTTGGGCAGACAGTAAAGATCCTTGTGGTGAAATGGCAGCTGCTGCCACAGCAACATTTTAAAAATATGCACAACCAATTAAATCTCCAATGGCCTTGCTGAGATAGGATATGCAAGTTTGTACAGAAATATTTTCATAGAATATACATAATTGTTGAAACCTAAATAGGGAACCAGAAGATGACAAAATAGTGTTCTCTAAGCACCTTTTGTTCCTTACTGTTATGTTCACACTGTCTTTACATTTTAATGTCTAAAGCTCCTTAATGGATTAATATACAAAGCAAAGCTGTTCCTGAAGTATGTGTAATTGTTGATAATGCTAAAAGATTGTCACTGTTATTGAATCTGTTTAAAAGCTAGCTAGAAAGAATACTATGAAATGACTGAGGCTTTCCCCTATTTATGTAAAATACGAAATTTACAGACCGTTCTTTCGCTAGGCAGTATAGGCATATATACCACACACACAGTATTGAGACACAATAAGTAGAAATAATAAACTAAAACAGTATGAAGTGGGATATTTAAATTAATTAAAATATATACTAAATATCATACATGGCACCAGGGAAATTAAAGGGTTGCATGAGTTTTCTTTATGATCTTTCCTTGTCCAAATGTTTTGACCTATGCAAATGAGCGTATTCGAATGTATTCAAACATGCATACCTCATACAGTCATATATATGCCGATGCAGTTTGAGGCAGCTAGTTAGATTTATCAGTCCCTTTGACCATTTTGGGGTAGAAGCTTCTCCTCATTCTGCAGTTTTGGATAGAAACTGACCAAGAACAGGTAATGCCAGTAGTAGTGGATGTCCCGATCAAGCAGAGAATCCATAGGAGGCAAGAGAAAATGCAGTAGGAGGAGCCTCTCTGGGATTCAATAGATAAAGCAAATTGTTTTTCTGATAGCGGGCACTATCACAAAAGGACTTTCCTCAGGGATCTCTCCCACTGGCTGTCTTGGCCATTTTCTACACAAATTATTTTATGTCACTTAAGTTGGTCCTATCATGTTTCCTGGGTACTCAAGGTTGGGTGAAAAGAAAATATATATAAGTCTATGTATAAATACTAAAAATATAATTTATTAGAAAAAGGTAAAGGTAAAGGTCCCCTGTGCAAGCACCGGGTCATTCCTGATCCATGGGGTGACGTCACATTCCAACGTTTCCAAGGCAGACTTTGTTTGCAGGGTGGTTTGCCAGTGCCTTCCCCAGTCATCTTCCCTTTACCCCCAGCAAGCTGGGTCCTCATTTGACCGACCTCGGAAGGATGGAAGGCTGAGTCAACCTTGAGCCGGCTACCTGAAACCGACTTCTGTCGGGATCAAACTCAGGTCAAGAGCAGAGCTTTTGACTGCAGTACTGCAGCTTACCACTCTGCGCCACGGGGCTCCTAATTTATTAGAAGCGCTATGTAAAATTTAAAATTATTTAAAAGCATTAAAATAGCACAATGGCATATCCTGAGGTTGATAACTGTAACCACATACCAAACACGTTTCGGCCTATGAGTCCTTCATCAGTGGTTAATTAAAACCCTTTCTTAAGCTATATCATGTTAATTAAAACCCTTTCACTGCTTTACTAGGTTGATACTTGCACACCTAGTATATGAGAGACTTATACTAACCAGTATTACAACAAGAAGCTATTATACCAGATGTTTGAGTAATTGGGAATAGAATTTACAACATATACACATGCCTGGTTGGGTTTCAACTGTCTGTATTTGTATTCATTAATGTATTTCTGTAAATGTGTGCAGGCTTAAGAAAGGGTTTTAATTAACCACTGATGAAGGCCCCATAGGCCGAAAAGCGTTTGGTATGTGGTTACAGTTATCAACCTCAGGAAAGGCCATTGTGCTATTTTAATGCTTTAAAATAATTTTAAATTTTACATAGCGCTTCTAATAAATTATACTTTCAGTATTTATACATGTGTGTGTGTGTTAAGTGCCGTCAAGTCGCTTCCGACTCATGGTGACCCTATTTATACATATATATATATTCTTTTCACCCAACCTTGGGTACCCAGCTTTTGTTTTTAGATTGGATTTTAATCCCCTCCTTTGTTTCTCCCCCTATCAGGTTTCCTACATGTAAGTGATATCTACATAGGAAAATCTTGATAGAAGGGTCCTTCAGTTCTCCTACTGCTGGACTCAAATATGCATCTTCCCTCAGATACCTCAGGGCCTTCTTCTCAAGGAATAAGGGAAACTTTAGCCCCCTTCCTCCAGTCCATTTGCCTCAGTCTTAACTGCCAATCTATCTAGCATTCTACCTCTCCCACCTCAGTAATCTAAGGTTTGCTTCAGAAACCCAACTACTCATGTATAGAAAGTACAATAACAGCAGGGTCCATAGGGTGCATGTGTATCATATGCTTGAATGGCATCTGTGGCATTCTAGTATTTACTGTAATAGTCTTTAATGTGATTTATATGTGCAGTAAACTTTATTTTCCAGTACAGTAGGCTTTCATATAATGTAATAGAATGGCTGATGTCCAAAGACTTCGAATCAGAAGTGCTATTTATGTAAAAGTAAGTCAATATAAGGCTGCAGCCATATGTACAGCTTACTTGGAAACAAGCCTCATTGAACTCAGAGAGACATTTCTGAATAAACATGGACTGGATCAGGAAAAGGGCACTGGGAATTCAAATGATAAATCAATTGAGATGTGGTTTAGACATACAGTAAATTAATTTGCATTGAATACCTTGTATACATTTAAACAGAAATGCATGGTCGTTTGGGTGTAATTTTCCACCCAGCATTCTTTCCTTTCTGTGTGGGAAGAGAACAGAAGGAGTTCTTTTCATGTATGCATATTGTTGAAATCTCCAGATTTTTCCCCTCACTGTCTTGCATCTTTTGAAAACAATGACTTCATGCGTACATTTCTCATAAGTCTTGTTTTTAAATCTTTTCACTATACAAAGAGGTTTGTTTCACAAATCTATAATGTCTGTGTGGGTGAGAGGGGTGCTACTGTACCAAAATCAATTGTACCACTGGGTGTGAAATGCTTTTGCTGACATTGCGTTCATGCGTTTGCAGACTCTTTCTGAAAAACTGTATTTAATGGCTTGCATGCAAGCGATGTATACCTCTGTCCTACAGTTGTTAATTATATTTCAAGTGCTTTCTCTTTCTACTTCTGCTAGGGAAAATGTGGCTAAGTGATCTACTTACCAACATCAGATCACTGAGTAGAACTATGAAACAGGACAAGTTTAAAAACAAGACATCCATTGGGTAATGTAACTAAGTTGTTGGAATAGCAATGAACACAGAATATAAGCAGTTGTTTATTCTTTGTGCCCTTTCAAAACAATCCTACATCTGATTGTGCCTAGTGACATGATATAGCAGGATACGATAATTTTATGTAACCAATCCATTATTACAATTTAAAAAATAGAATTCCACCTAACCAGAGCATCACTAAGTTTGAATGCAATCTTCGGACATGGTATATTGTAATGTGTGATTTTTGATCATGCTTCACTCTAAATCAATTATAAACCTAATTAATGTTAATTTATTCTGTAGTGAATTTTCACTCTCTTCTTTTTAGTCTCTCACCACACCAAATTTCAAGCATTGGAAGCCCATATCTATGTGTGTATGTTTTTAACCCTAATCATGGTGGAAGAAACTGTGGGAGCCCATAAGTATATGTTTTTAACCCCAATCCCTGTGGAATAAATTGGTTTCAAAGTTTTTTTCCCTATGCAAATACATATTTATTAACCTCTACCATCAAATGACAATCAAGCTGCCTATATGTTACATTCTAGCAGTTGAGGGGGGGGGGAAGTCTTCTGTGGATCATTGAAAAAATGTTGAAAAACAGAACTGAAGAATGAGAAAACATTTTAATCTCTGTTTTTTTATGATAATTACATTATGCTGAAATGAATACAGTGCAAGTGAATGATTGCAGTGAATAATATAGCTTGTGGGGGCTTTCCTTGATTATTTTGCCCAAAATTGGTATAATTTCAAATAGAAGCAATTCACACTTTTGGCTAAGAGTCAAATGATAAAACATCAAGCAATGAATATGCATGTGTGAATTCTCCTTCTCCATAAGTATAAGAAAGTTTCAGGTATATTAAAAATAACAAATCCTGCTCTATCAATATTAACAGCTGGCTTAATTCTTAATGATTCTACAGGATTTTCTTATAGCCTAACTCTATGCATATTTACTCAAAAGTAATCTGAGTTCAATAACACTCTTAAAAAAGCATTCTCAAAATAGCTGTCAATTTCAGTTTCTCTTCTTTTGCATGGAACAGAAATCCAGATAAATCATTTTAAAGAACTGTTCAATTAGGAATGTATTTATTTACTTCAGGTGCACAGGGAAGAATTTGAAACACAGTCTGCTCTCTTCAACAGCAAAACTTTATTAACTACTGTTTGTTCAACCAGAACACAGGACAAGGGAAAATGATCATCATGCCTACTAGCTATGCAGATTTAAGGAAAGAAACAGGAAAAATCATAGCACTAAGCTAAACTTAACAATACAGAAGTTACCTCCCTGTCCCATCTTGGATGCTTGTGATGTGCCAGTCTTGACTCATACCTATTCCATGCAGGGAAATTCAATACTAACTTTTGAACAAAGCTAAGTGGATGTTTCCAGCCTTTTAAGCTTTCCCACCATGGCTGCCTGGAAATCTCTTACCAAATCCAGAGTTAGGAAGCCTGCTCCCATGTGCATGGTGAACCCCATCTCCCAATCATTCAAGGATACACATCCCACACATCTCAATACCCAGGTCATATTTTTACAAAAGCTAACTCTCTTGCCCTTCCAGGCAGGGAGAATAATAGTTTTCTCTTTGTGGAGATGCATATTTGCTCTTTCTGACCTCTTGGTGCATTTTATAGCCCTCTTCCCTGGGAAAGCAAGAACTCTCTGAGCCCAGGAAACTCCTGGTGAGCTTCAAAGCGCCTTACATCTCTGTTATAGGCACAACCACAAAATGGCTGCCACAAGCAGCAGAGCCAACTACAAAATGTCAGGGAGTGAGATCATGCATAACTCTAATAGAAGCTCTTCTTTAATCAGAAGCTCCATTTAACAGGATGCCTTTTTAAATGAACATATTGCTTAATTTATTTTCTTGCATACACACAGTTTCACTGCATGACTGAAAGTAACATCCTTGTGCTGTGGTGGCAGCTGCTTCCAAAGCAACTAAAAAAAAAAAACTTTATAGCCAATGAGATCTCCAATGGCCAATCTGAAGCCCTACTAGGTAAAAACCACATCCAGCCATGCCCTCTTTCTGAAAACACTTGGTGGGTGCCAGGAAAGGTATCAGCGGGGTGCTATGCCACTAGGGTTGCTAGCTCTAAGTTGGGAAATACCTGGAGATTTTGGGGGTGGAGTCTGAGGAGGGCAGGGTTTGGGGAGGGGAGGGACTTCAGTGCCATAGAGTCAAATTGCCAAAGCGGCCATTTTCTCCAGGGGAATTGATTTCTATCTCTTGGAGATCAGTTGTAACAGCAGGAGATTCCTGCCACCACCTGGAGGTTGGCAACCCTATATGGCACCTATATGGCCCACCCCCTTGGGAACCATTTTGGGGACCCCTGATTTAACCAGTACATGTGCGGCAAAATAGGAATGGACCCACCTTTCTAGCATTTCCAGCAGCTATCACGTTTGTCTCAGAGCTCCCCAACCCTGTTAAGCTTGTAGGAACGTTTGGAATTTTGAGAAAGTATAATGGTTGCCACGACAAAATGTCTGCCATGTGGGGCATCATTATTTTTGCTTATCCAGGTGCGGGAAGAAATCCATATTTAAATATATTTGAGCTGACATTTGGTGAAGGGTGGATGTTGGATTTTTCCCAATTCCTTGCCTCATATTTTAAAAATAAAATTTCAGTTAAATGCAACATTCCAGGGAAAAATAGATTTCAGTTTTTAAAAGGGCAGGAAAACTTTCAGATAGTGACATTCCAAACCTTACTAATATTTAAACAATAGAAATAAGGCACAGTGTGTGGCCTTGGTTACCATCTGAATAGGGTTGTTGAATTTTTTTTTGGTTAAATTCAGATTCGGCAAAATTCGGCCCGTTTTGATTTGGGAAATGCCGAAGTCCAAACTCCCCCGATTCGGATCTGTGGAATTCGGCACGAGATTCAGAGTTCGGGAAAAAAATCAGCCGAATAAAGCCATTTAAAGCACATTCGTGCCTTTCCGTGGCTCCGGGGAGGGCATGTTTGGACGTAGAAGTCCCAAACTTTCAGTGTAGCTTGAGGGGACCCTTCTTGCAAGAACCCCCAAGTTTTGTAAAGATTGGGTCCGGGCCCCCGAGTTATGGGGCCCAGAAGGGGTCCCCCCACCCATCTGCCCATTGGAATAAAGCCATTAAAAACACATTCGTGGCTTTCCATGGCTCCAGGGGGGGACATTTTGAAGGTAGAGGTCCCAGACTTTCAGTGCAGCTTGAGGGGACCCTTCTTGAAAGAACCCCCAGGTTTTGTGAAGATTGGGTCAGGGGCCTTCGAGATATGGGGGCCAGAAGGGGTCCCCCCATCTGCCCATTGCAATAAATGGGCAGTTTGCAATACAAACACATTTGCGGCTTTCCACAGCTCCGGGGGGGCATGTTTGGAGGTAGACATACCAAATGTTCAGTGTAGCCTGAGGAGACCCTTCTTGCAAGAACCCCCAAGTTTTGTGAAGATTGGGTCAGCGGGCCCCGAGTTATGGGGCCCGGAAGGGGTCCCCCCATATGCCCATTGGAATAAAGCCATTAAAAAGGATGTACTAAAGCGAATGACAAGTCAGCCCATTGGAAGCAATGGGAGAGGCTGCCCAGCCCATTGAAGATAATGGGAGAGGGGAATGTCGGTTAACTTGCATTGACTCCACTGAAATACATTACAGGGGATGTATTAAAACGAATGACAGGCTAGCCCATTCGAAACAACAGGAGCGGCTGCACAGCCCATTGGAAACAATAGGAATCAGCCAGAGAGAGACACACTGACCCACAGTTAACTCCACACGAAGTTGGCAACTGGTGAAAACAGTAGAAAGCCCAGTCCCAAACAGAGGCAATCAAGCCCACCCCCCAGCAGAACAGGTAAACCCACCCCCCTTTGGCTTTGTCCCCCCCCCACATAATCTCCCCCCACCACATACACACACAGGAAAAAATTATAGAGAATTATAGAGAAAAGCCCCCAAATGGGTCTTACTGTGGATGTCTTCTTCTTTTCCATCAGGAGCAGGGACTGGGAGTCAGGACTCAGGAGTAATCCAATACGATTCTAGCAGACTCACACACACTCTCTGGCCATGTATGCACGGGAGATTTTGCCTTGGGTTTGCAGCTCTCTAGATGCACATTAAGGATTGCCTGCTCCTATTCATTCCAATGGGTGGATGGGGGGGGACCCCATAACTAGGGATTAATTGCCTTTTAGTCAGACCTCTGGGCTGGGGTAATGGTACGGCCCAACTGCCGAGGCAACCAGACCCGCGGGCTGGGGTAATGGTACGGCCCAACACGAATGTGTTTTTAAAGGCTGTATTCCAATGGGCAGATGGGTGGGGGACCCCTTCTGGGCCCCATAATTCGGGACCCCCTGACCCAAACTTAACAAAACTTGGGGGTTCTTGCAAGAAGGGTCCCCTAAAGCTACACTGAAAGTTTGAGACCTCTACCTCCAAAAATGCCCCCCCGGAGCCGTGGAAAGCCACAAATGTGTTTGTAATGGCTTTATTGCAATGGGCAGATTGGGGGGGACTCCTTCTGGGCCCCATAACTCAGGACTTGGGGGTTCTTGCAAAAATGGTCCCCTCAAGCTACACTGAAAGTTTGGGACCTCTACCTCCAAACAAGCCCCCCCCCCCCGAGCCGCAGAAAGGCGTGAAAGTGCACACGCACACCCCCCAAGGGGATCTCTCTCACACACAAACAGACACTCTCTCTTTTTCTCCCCGGGCCACGCAGCAGCTGGGCACACGCACTCAACCATGACTGATTGGCCAGAAGAAGACCTGGCATGGCCACCATTGGTCGCAGGAGAATGCTGCTAGTTGCTTACTAACTGACGGGTATGCTGCTGATTCAAAGCCCCCGAATTTGCCAAATTTATTCAGCGTTCACCTGAACTCGCCGAATTTGGCTCCTCATTTCCCTGCCTTTTTTTGAATTCGGCTTTATCCGAACCAGAAACCGCCGAATCGGGGGAAATTTGGCTGTTTTTCGGGTCGGGACGAACCGAATCGACAGCCCTACATCTGAAAGTCTTTGTGGGATCAGGCTTTTGATAGGGAAATCCAGTTGAGGTCAATACTGGGGAGTCAAGTATACATGGGATTTTATATTATGTGTGTCTGAAGGTACTGTGGACCTAACAGGTGACAAGTGGATGGAATGGGTTTCCATGGCTGAGAATAGGGAAGCATAAATTCTCCTCTTCCACTTTCCTTGTATGTTCTGCCTGTTCTCATATTTATTTTAATTTTCTTTAGTGAGTTTCCCCTTTTTCCTTTCCTGTCTGCTTGTAGTGTGGCTGATAAGAAGTTAACATAGAAATAGACATAATGGATCATAATGCTTCATCTAATCTCATCCTGTTTCCAACCACGGTCATTCAGATGCTGCAAGGAGGACATGGTGGCACTGCCTCCATCTTCTGATTGCTCCCCAGCATCTACCAATCATTCTGCCTCTGAATCTGGATGTTCCATTCAGCTGTCATGGCTGTTAACCCATGATAGATTTGTCCTCCATAAGCTATTGCTTTGGGTGAAGTAGTTTCAGCAAACACATGCCCCCAACGAAGGGAAGTGAAGCCAAGCTCAGGTACCTGTTCCTTTTGGAGATGTGGCTACTGCCCAGGCTTTACAGGAAGTAGCTGTAGTTTGGTTCTCCACTCCACACCTGCTGATCATATCTCCACAAATGCAACCTTTCCATCCTCTTGAGCACATTTCAAAAATTACTTTAGAAGCATAATGTGGTACAGCTGAAGGAAAGACACACTCAAGAATGAAAGGAGAACAGAGGAGAGGGAAAGAAGGAATGTGGAAATGCAACAAAAGAGTCTGTGAATGGGGTGAAGGACAAACCTGAAAAAGGGCGGGGGAAAGGAGTGTGGAAGAAATCAGGAAGCAGAAGAAAGGAAACAAGTGGAAGTCTGGGAACACATTGGTAAATGCCATGGTACCCATAGATGGCCATATTGAGCCATGAGAAAAGGTGGGATATAAAAACATTGCAACAAACAAACAAATAAATAGGGTATTACTGTTCTACCATTAAAAAGAAGCTGAAATAATATCCTAGCCAATCAAGAGGCAGGATCCTCATGGCATTTTCCTATCTAGGAAAATGTTCCTCACCAATTACAATCAACTGGGTAGCTTGCCCTGCCCCAAATGTATGATCATAAGTAGGGTTGTGCAAAAAAATTTCAGGTTTGGGTTTATTTGGCCTAATTTTTTTAAAACCTGAAATGAGCTGAATACCGGTAAATTTCGGTATCCAGCTTATTTCTGGGTTTCCTGAAAAATGTGCACCCATTGTAGTCTATGGAGATTTTTTTCAAAGCTTCTGTGGGATCGTTTTTGGAGGTAGAGTTCCCAAATTTTCAGGATAGCTTCAGGGGACTCTCCTTGCATGAACCCCTAAGTTTGGTGAAGATTGGGACAGGGGTCCAATTTTATGGGGTCCAGAAGGGGTTTCCCCCTCCTCCATAGAGAGGCAAATTCTCTCTGTCGAAAAATGCCCCCCTCGGGAGAATTTTAAAAGTACTTTCTTTTCACAGCTGTAATGGCCACCTGCTTTATCACCCAAGAATCATGGGAAAACTCAGTTTCCCATGAATGCTTGCAATGGTCCTGCACAATTGTGCACGCCCATTGCAAGCATCCATGGGAAACTGAGTTTTCCCATGACTCTTTGGAGAGGAAGCGGCCATTACAGACTGTGAAAAGTAAGTACTTTTAAAATTCTCCGGGGGGGGGGATTTTTTGAGGTAAAGTAACTAATTTCTTAGCATAGCTTCAAGGGACTCTTGCATGAACCTCAAAGTTTGGTAAAGTTTGGGACAGGGGGTCCAATTTTATGGGGTCTGGAAGGGGTCACCCCCTCCACCATAGACAAGTATGGTAAAGTTTACAATGCTTCTCTATGGAGGAGGGGATCAACCCCTTCTGGACCCCATAAAATTTGACCCCCTGACCCAATCATCACCAAACTTTGGGGTTCATGCAAGGAGAGCCCCTTGAGGCTACCTGAAAATTTGGGAACTCTACCTCCAAAAATGCCTCCCCCAGAGCTCATTAAAAAAAATTCCCTTAGGGAAAAGTCTGGGGAAAGCTGAAACCGACAAAAGCTGAATACCTATTCGGCTGATTTGGCAACTGGCTATTCGACTTCGGCTTTATTCCCAGGTTTTGGTATTCAGTAAAACAGAAACACAGATACTGCAGAAACAGCTAATTTCAGGTTCATTTTCAGTTCAGTTTCATCAATATGCAGAACCCTAACCATGAGTCAGTGATCTAGTCTGGTTTAGGGATCACAGTGAAAGAAACAATGAGTGAACCAGTTATGAACCCTTAGCATCTTTGCTATATACCAGTAAAATAGGGAAAGGCCTATATTTGTGAACCAGCAATGTGCATAATCCAACTACAGTCTCTTTCTATATGCAGCACTTAAAAAAAAATGCAAGTATTTAAACTTAGATATTATTCCGCTGATCGCATCTCTCATGAAATCTCTCATGAATTGAAGCAAGTCCCACAGTTTTTGCCAGGAATCAAAGAACTACATATATGAGTGCAAAGCCTTTAGGTATGTCCAGTTAATTTACTTTTCCCTTTGAATAGTTGACTCTCATGCCAAGCCACAAATGGCTTGGTTTGCCATGTACTGCTAGGGGTAGCTGTGTTTGAAATGCAAGTCTGAAGTCCTCTTAGGTATGTGTAACTTGTTCTGTGAGTTTTTGAATCAAAGCTATTACATATGCAGTTTGTCCAAGTCAGTAAACAGATGGTAACAAAGAGTGCAGGGTCCAGGCAAAATCAAACCATCATATTTCATACACAGTTTGGGGCATTAATATTTCATGTTTGTTGCCACCTAGTGGCCAAGAAGCCCCTAGGAGAGGCTGGCCTTAGGATGAGTCTTGGTTGCCAAAATGGATGACCAGGTGAATCATTATCAATTGTCATCAGCAGTAATATCCGGTTTCTCCTTGGCATTGCTGGCATGCTACAGGAGAGATGGAAGTGCATGTTTAACTTCAATGAAACCTGTGGCAGTTCAAAATGCTTAACATTAGCTAGATACTGCCCAATGTGCATATGATTAGCATCATAAAATAAATTAGAGCTTCATCTATGAGTGTGACTTTTGAAATGGATCAAGTTATTTTCTCTCTTTCCCTCTCAATATGCCCTACATGACACTTCACAAAGATCACAAGCAGAAGAATCTGAATGAAAAATTAAACTTTCATGAAAACATAAGTGCTTCACTTTGACATTTAGCGGTTTCTACCCAGACAGCATTTTCATGTGAAGTTGGTGCCATGCTTCAGCTGTGGCTTTGCCTTGAATCCTAAGCAAATGGAAACGTGTTGATGTGCTGTTTCTGGAACAGATCACAAAGCAGATTGGCATTGTGGTGGTGATGGGGCTCAGCCCAATTCCACCCACATGTACAGAAGGGAATGTCAAAGAAGGCTTGGGCTGCTTTCCTTCTTGCAAAGTTATCTGCATTACAGATTACTACAGCAAAGGAATGTGGACAGATGCTATTAAGCTCTACTTCCTGTAAACCACAGTTCTGCCTTCTAACACTCTACGCGCAAGAAGCATCAATACAAGGCTGCAAGCCTATGTACACTTACTTGAGAGTAAGTGCTGTTGAACTCAGTGGGAGTTCTGAGTAAACATGCATAGGATCAGGCTGTAACTTTCATTTGATAAATGAAGAACCATCTTGCCTTGTTGCCCCACAAAAGATGGTTGCAGGACAGTAGCGCTTTCAAGTAATTTGTCACTATTCACAAAGAGCTTCAATTTGAGATTATATAAAATGCATAAATTCCGAGTCACTTTTTTCCCCTTTACTTTTTAAAAAGTGTACATTAGCAATGTAAAAGTAGATGGATCATTAAACAGAAGAAACAGATGTGTTTTGTGTGTGAACATGTGCATTTTTTTTAAAACAGCAGTGGCAACTTACTTGGAATATCCATAAACAATTGTCCTAAAACGGCCTGGCTTCCAATACAGAATGGTAATTCTTTATTACATTTAATTTTAAATGACAGGAATTTATTGTACACATATCGCACTGTTTATATCCATTGAAGAGCATTTCTAATAGCAATGGCAGGGAAGGTTTCCACAGATCCTGTCTTCCCACTGCTTCCCCTTGCACTGTATCCCATGCCATTTCTAAAGACTCTTGACTCTCAGGAGCAGCTCTAGGGGAATGCAACATGTGGAGGGAAGAGGGAACTAAAAAACAAATCCCTTTCACAAATTTTGTTCCATGTGTGTCATTTGGATCCACTGTGTATTATACATTGTTAAGAGTATATTGAGAATAATATAATATGTTGTTAAGAGTATCTATGTTTAGAAAAAGAAAAGAGCAAGAGTCCAATAGCACCTTAAAGTAGAGCTGCCAGCTCCAGGTTGGGAAATACCTGGAGATTTTGGGGGTGGAGTTTGAGGAGGGCAGGGTTTGGAGAGGGGAGGGACTTCAATGCCATAGAGTCCAATTGCCAAAGCAGTCATTTGCTCCAGGGAAACTGATTTTACTGAGGTTTTACTTTATTATGGATGGTTTTAATTTAGAATAGTAAGCTGCTTTAAACCATAAAGGAAAGGCAGGGAACAAATGTTAAATAAATAAATAGTTTGTTATATGTAAGTACAATCTGGATATTTTCAAAAGGAATGCCCCTATATAGAGAACAACGAAACCCCTCCCATGGATAGGGAGGGCTCCCTGGCAGAAGATAATCATAAACCCTTTAAGGTGGTAGCCCAGATTTTGAGAAAGGAGAGATGACTTTTGGGATACAGTGAATGTCTTGGTGATTCAAGAGGATGAAGTTCCTCAATAGACCCCTCAGAATGAGGCTAGGGCAGTCTCATTTGTACACAGGAAGGAAGAGCCCTCTATCATAGCAAACATTACTGTGGGTCCCTACACATTAAGGATGCTAATGGCAATAGCTAAAGAATTCCTGACACCCCTTTTGATAGGCTACGTTTTTTCCTGAGAAATGCCAAGCATTCAAGCTGGATTCAGAAAAGGAAGAGGCACTACAGATCATATTGCAAATGTGGGTTGGTTGCTGTAGCATACAAGAGAATTTCAGAAGAAAATCAGCTTGTACTTCATAGATTACAGCAAAGCTTTTGACTGTGTGGATCATGAAAAGTTATGGTTGGTTTTAAAACACATGGGTGTGCCACAACTTCTAATTGTTTTGATACACTACCTGAACTCTGGCAAGAGTCTACTGTTTGGACAGAATATAAAGAAACATAATATTTTCCAATTGGCAACGGTGTCAGACAAGAATGTATTTTATCCCTCTATGTGTTCAATCTATATGCAGAACATATCATAAGAAAAACTGGATTATATTTAGATGAAGGTGGAGTAAAAATGGATGGAACAAACATTCACAACTTGAGATATGCAGATGACACCAAATTACTGGCAAAAAACAGTGAAGACTTGAAATAACCTCCTGATGAAGGTTAAAGCAGAAAGTGCCAAAGCAGGGCTACAGCTGAACATCAAGATGACCAAAGTAATGACTACTGAGGAATTACACAACTTTAAGGTTGATGATGAAGAAATTGTTCAAGATTTTCTATTCCTTGGGTGTATCATCAGCCAAAAGGAAGACTTCAACCAAGAAATCAGAAGGAGATTGGGACTGGGAAGGGCAACCATGAAGAAGCCAGAAAAGATCCTTAAGTGTATAATTATGTTGCTGGTTACCAAGATCAAGATAATCCATACTATAGTATTCCCCATTACAACATATGACAGCAAGAATTACTCAATAAAGGAAGCCATGGCCACCCGTTTGCAGAACCTGAGCAAGGCTGTTAACAATATGATGTTTTGGAGTTCATTAATTCATAGAGTTGCCGTAAGTCAGAAGCGACTTGATGGCACTTGACACACACATGGTTTTTCCCCATTGGAAAAAGTTGCTGATTCAGGCAGCCTAGGATATACATAAGAACATAAGAAAGGGCATGCTGGATCAGACCAAGGTCCATCAAGTCAAGCAGTCTGTTCACACAGTGGCCAACCAGGTGCCTCTAGGAAGCCCACAAACAAGACAGCTGCAGCAGCATTATCTTGCCTGTGTTCCAAAGCACCTAATATAATAGGCATGCTCCTCTGATAGTGGAGACAATAGGTATGCATCATGTGTGTGTGTGTTAAGTGCCATCAAGTCGCTTCCGACTCATGGCGACCCTATGCATCATGACTAGTATCCATTTTTACTAGTAGCGATGAATATCCCTCTCCTCCATGAACATGTCAACCCCCCTCTTACAGCCTTCCAAGTTGGCAGCCATCACCACATCCTGGGGCAGGGAGTTCCACAATTTAACCATGCGTTGTGTAAAGAAATACTTCCTTCTGTCAGTTTTTAATCTCTCACCCTCCAGCTTCAGCAGATGACCCCACATTCTAGTATTATGAGAGAGGGAGAAAAGCTTCTTCCTATCCACTGTCCACTCCCTGTCCCTGTCTCCATACCATGCATAATTTTGTAGACCTCTATCATATCTCCCCTTAACTGCCTTCTTTCCAAGCTAAACAGCCCTAAGCATTTTAACCGCTGCTCATAGGGCAGTTGCTCTAGTCCCCTGATCATTTTGGTTGCTCTTTTCTGCACCTTCTCAAGCTCTGCAATATCCTTTTTTAGGTGTGGTGACTAGAACTGTACACAGTATTCCAAGTGTGGTCTCACCATAGATTTGTACAAGGGCAGTATGATAGCAGCAGTTTTATTCTCTATTCCTTGTCTAATTATGGTCAGCATGAAATTTGTCTTTTTCACAGCAGCCACACAATGGGTTGATATCTTCATTGAGCTATCCACTACCACCCCAAGATCCCTTTCTTGGACTGTCGCTGCCAGCACAGATCCCATCAGTGAAGTTGGGATTTTTTTGCCCCAATATGTATCACTTTACACTTGCTCACATTGAATCTCATTTGCCATTTTAATGCCATTCCCCCAGTTTGAAGAGATCCTTTTAAAGCTCTTCACAGTCCATTTTTATTTTAACCACCCTAAATCATTTGGTGTCATCTGCAAATTTGGCCACCTCACTGTTCACCCCCAACTCCAGGTCATTGATGAACAGATTGAAAAGCACCGGTCCCAACATAGATCCCTGAGGGATCCTGCGCTGTGAATTTGGGGGGGTCTACCTTGAAAAATGACCCCCCCATGATCCGGAATTGCCTATTCGGCTTCAGCTTTCTCCCCAGGTTTGTGCATTCAGTAAACCTGAACTGGAAATTTACTGAAATGCCTAATATTGGGTTTATTTTTGGTTCGGGTTTATTGATATGCACACACCTAGTCTAGACATTCTAGGACTTCCTGCCTTGTAACCACTATTTGCCTCAGTTCCTCATTCTCCCCTCCCAAAAACCTCTGTTCAGGAGTTGGAATCTGGCCTATATCTTCAACAATGAAGACAGATAAGAAGAATTCCTGAGATCTCTCTGTCAAGAACTCAGGACATCAGTTCCACACCACACCTTGAGGGGCAACACATGACTGTGCGGCTGATGGCAACAGACAGATGAATCACTGCAAGCAGCACTATATTCTGTCAAAGAATTAGACAGATAGATGATGGATGAGTGCCAAGCAACTTGATTGCCTCAATTTCATTTACAGAATGATACATTGTGGGCACATATTAAGAGCATAAGAGGGGATGTGGGAAAACGAAATATAGCAGCTAGTACTTCTTAATCAATGCAGAGTAGAGGTCCTTCATAAGACTCCTTTGTGTCTTCCTTTGCCCCTTAGTGTGGAAAGATGTGAAAGCTAATTGCTGTCTATACCTACATGCCACAGCTCTTGTCTATCCTTTGTCTATAAATTCTCACAGAACAGGGATAGACTGATAAAGCAGTTGTCCATTCTCCTGGATATAAAGCACATAACACCACAGACAGATGCTAAAGAAGTTAGCAATCCCTGATACATGAGATAAGAAAGAGGAAACATCAGATTGTGAGTCATATTAATGATGTGCATATCAGGTCACTGGAAGATACTAAAAGGTTAAGGTCCTCGGTAAATCCACATTTGTCTCAACAAACATTTTGGGCTTAAGCATCCCATCCCGACAAAAAGCTTCTGCTGTGGGGGGCGGAGTTGTGATAGATATGACATTATTGCTGATTTTAGAGTTAGGCTTTGAAAAATTCATTAATTTAAGCAAGGCAGTCCATTTATTCACTGTGTATACATTCAAATAAATTTGGGTATGGAAATACATTTCCTATTTCATGGCAAGTCCTCAACATTTTTACTAAGCAGAGAGCATAGTAACAGCAATTTGGATGTATACAAAGTCTGTTTATTCCAAATATTTCATGCACATAAATGTTTTAAACATGAGTTGGCACAGACATTTTGCATAAAATGTGCTACAATGCAACTGCCTTTTAAAAACAAAACAAGGTTGTTCTGTTTGCTTGTTAAGTCAGCTCTAGCATTTCTTAGAAATGTCATTTATTAAATGTCATGCTAATTGCTTGTAATATCAACCCTGAAAAGCAAACCTTTGTGAGTAATCTTTCAGAAGCTTTATTTTTCTCTGTTCTGTCTGTCTGGTACATTTTGAAGAGAATAAACAAACTGAAGATTTACCTTTGATACAGCACTAGTAGCTAAAAATGTAAGGCTGGCTGGTGCATGTGAGGATACTTTGTCTTGGGAATGCAAGGGGGGAAAAAGAATGCACTGTAAACTAATCAGACACTTTAAAATTAATTCGATAAAACTAGTATTCATCATCAATATTCTCCAGCCTGATTCAGGACAATGTGTTGGGGAGTAGTTCATTCTTCAGACTCAGGTTTGTCTGCTGAGATAGATGATCAGGTACACTGACAAATCTCACTATACCTGAGAACTTTCTGGGCATATTTCATAACAGATGTGATGGGTAGATTTGCATGGGAGTAGTCAGTCCTTCAGACATGCTTTCCCCAAACTGAATACAGTTTTAAAGTTCACCTGGAATTTGGTCCCAAAACAAATGGGGAACCACTGTAGATACCATTAAGAAGATGAAGAGCTGGGTTTTATATGCTGACTTGCTCTACCACTTAAGGCAGAATCAAACTGGCTTATAATCACCTTCCCCTCGCCACAACAGACACCCTGTGAGATAAGCGAGGCTGAGAGATCATGACTTTGCCCAAGGTCACCCAGCTGGCTTCATGTGTAGGAATGGGGAAACAAATCCAGTTCACTAGATTCATTTGGTCCATTTTAGGTCCATTGTCTTATCAAGTTTTTTGTTGTTGTTGTTGCTTCAGAAGACTATTGTTTTGCCAGAATATATTAGAAACAACATGATGTTTTTAATGAGTAACTGGGAGTTATTTTATCATATTTTAACAGTTCATAAAAATAATAAATATTACTATAGCCTAATGGATAAGACAAGTAGATATTTTGACCTATTTAATTTGATACTTCATTTTAAACCAGTTTAATGGATGAAATCTTAACTACCCAAATCAATTCTTTACAAAATGCGGTTCAAATAATTAGGATTTGAACTGACATAAGATCCTCCCTCCTCATTTTTCTAATTATATAGATAAACTGGTAGCTGCTAATTCTGTCTTCTAGCACCTAATTGTTTGTAAGTTCCTAAAGATTAAAGCTAAACATCCAATTAAAAAGGCATTAAATTATTGTGAGGGTTTATGGAAAGATAACACAAATTCTGAATTAAATGGTCACTGAGGAATCAGTTTGCTCTTCCCAATTCTTTATTGCTTTGCCCAATGAAATACTCTCAAGGATTATAGTTATAACCTTGCAAGCATTTAAGTTCAGAAAGGGAACTAAACAAGTTGGGCTGACTAAAGTAGTGCTTCCAAGAGGCAAAGACAAGATACAGATTCATCTACACATATTTCTACTCTTCTAAGCATAAAGGTCATGCAGTTTTACACAATGAACCTATGCTTTTTTTGTTTTTCTTGAGCATCCATGGACCAAACTGGATGACACTAAAGTATCCCTGATTGGATCTCTCCTGGATTTTTTTAAGAGTACAAAATAGCTATGGGGAAAGGGGAGAACTGGGCCGAGTAAGCAAGACAAGGGAAGGCAGTGTTGAGTCTTTTCCTTCCATGCCATTTTCTTGCCTCTGAATCTGCTACATGCCCCACGTGTGTATGCAAGGGGCAGGAAAGACACAGGTATAAAAAATGCAGCAGTGGCTCATGCAGTGGTTTGTGGGTAGATTACCATCTTCCAGCACTGAGCATCACAGAATGGGCAGGGGAATTATACACCCTTACCCAAAGGCATCAAGAGACACCACTGAAGGCATTGTGCTAGTACCTCAGCACCATCCAAAAGCACAGCTGCTAAGTAGTCAGCTGCTCTAACATTGACCAATGATGTCATCACTTGCTCCTACTGTGGATATAGCTATCTACTCAGTAGCTGGGAGAATGCTTTCCTGGTGCTGAAATAGCTGTTCTGGTCTGTAGCTATATGCAGGGATCTGTGTCTTTCTCCCTATAGGGCAAAGAACAGCTATAGGGAGAAGCAATTCAGATCAGGAAGATAGCATTGGAGAGTAACACTTCTTCAACTTGATTTTATTTATTAGGAAAATTTCATCTGAAAAGGCAAGCAGAACACTTAAGAGCCAGTAATCACCCTCAGTCCTGTTTCCTACCTCAAAATGGTGGATGTGTTATAACAATGATGAGGCTGAGGTCTATTGTACTAATGCCCCGGTAGGCATATATGTATGGGTGCCATGGGAAGAGTCATACATGATACCATGAAGGTAATGTAGGTGGTGAGAGGAAAGCCTTTCTAGGAATTTCATGCCAGACTTATTTAGAAACTTATCCTGGGATGACCTAACCAGACGACATGCATGCAAAGTCAGTTCATAGTCAGACATGCCCTCAGTCTCCACATTCCCAAGGGACTATTGCGGGAACCTGTGGATTGGGCAGACGATCCAGAACAAACCACCAGAGATACTCGCTACTAGAAAAGCAGTGATTGATTTATTTACAGTGCATAGATACACACACACACTCCACGATAGCATCCCACACTGATGTTACAGAGCTGGGAACATTTATACATATTGTTACCACTAGGGACCAATGAGATCACATGCCAGGTCACTCCACCTGTTGCAAGACATTGCATCAGTTTCTGGCCCCAACTGGTTTGTGCTAGTTCATGCTAGCTCCCAGGGACTTTCCAAACCCCTTGCATCAGCTAGATGCTTCTCATCTTGGCTGCTGTCAGTCTGACCACTGACCACTAATATGACAGCCTTGTTTATTTTGACAGGGACTTGGTTTGAGATGACAGGTTGATAGCTCTATCTTCTTTCCATACCACTTCTTCCTTTTAAATCATTTTGGCAGAATAAAGTGCTTATTCACGTGTACAAGTTTCATAGGTTGTTAGCTTGACCTAAGAAATACTGTCTAAACAGTCAAGGATTCCAGCAGTTTTGATCAAACTATCTACCCTAACTATTCACAGGTGTTCGTCTGAGGAACTGTGAATACCATCCACTAGAACTAACAGTTCTGGTTATATTTATTCTGAGATACAAGAGGAGCATGTCAAGATTCCCAGTTTCATTTAGGTAGTTTACTCTTCTTTTCACATGGTCTTCTAACCCTGTAGGTTAAAGACATGGAAGGAGAATTTGACCTGCATGGTTGAAGTTTATATAAAAGGGTCTGTGTTCCAACTCCTTCAGCTACTAATTCTCTAAAGTAAAAACAGAGGCAGATGGTAGGCTCAAGTGATGTTAGGGTAATAAATTATTTGAACAGAACCCCAGGTCTATGTCCTAATTCCTTTGCTAACTGATGTTTATTTTAATGGCATTCTGAAGTAGCTGATAGTAGGGCTGTTGGGAAAAAAATTCGGTAAAGTTCTGATTTGGCAAAATTTGGCCCATTTTGATTCAGGAAATGCCAAAGTCCGAACCTCCCGATTCGGATCCGTGCAATTCAGTGTGAGATTTGGAGTTCAGGGAAAGATTCAGCCTTTTAAAGCCATTAAAAACGTTTCTCCAGGGGGCATGTTTGGACGTAGAGGTCCCAAACTTTCAGTGTAGCTTGAGGGGACCCTTCTTGCAAGAACCCCCAGGTTTGGTGATGATTGGGGCAGGAGGTCTTGAGTTATGGGGCCTGGAAGGGGTCCCCCCATCTGCCCATTGCAATAAAGCCATCAAAAACACATTTGCGGCTTTCCGTGGCTCCGGGGGCGGGATCTTCTAGAAATTAGAGGCCCCAAACCTTCAGCGTAGCTTGAGAGGACCCTTCTTGCAAGAACCCCCAAGTTTGGTGATGATTGGGGCAGGGGGCCTCGGGTTATGGGGCCCGGAAGGGGTCCCCCCTCCACCCATTGGAATGAATAGAAATAAATAGACCGTTTGGACTCGGAGTTTGCAAAACCATGCAAAGCAACACGTGACACGACCTTGGGAGTTTGCAAACCATGGAAAGGGACAGAGGCACACTAGCTATACATAAGGAGCAGGTGGGGGTGGAATTTCCCCTTTTGCATTGGACTCGGGAGTCGGGAGTCTTGGGACTGGGCAAATGCATTGTTTAAGTCACAATTTGAAAACCAGTTTTGAGCGAGCATCAAAACAGACATAACCGATCTTATGAATGAGGGAAAACCTGAGGACACACAACTGAAGCCCCCCCTCAAACCAGGGAGAGAGAGAGACGCGAGCAGGTACACGCACACCCAGGCAGAACGGGTGAAATCCCCCCACTCAAACCAGTACGGCTCAGCCCCGAACGGGAAAAAACCAAGGAGGAGGAGGAGTGGGTGCCGAGTGGCACCGGGGAGAGACTCACGCAAGCCACACCGTCGCACTCAACCCCAGGCTAGGGGCAAAATACAAAAGCAGAGCACAGCACACACTCCTGCAGAGGCGAGCGGGCACACACCCTCTGCAGAACGGGCGAAGCCCCCCCAAACCAGTACGGCCCGTCTCAACCCCAAATGGGAAAAAAACCAAGGAGGAGGCGGCATGGCCCGGGTGCCGAGCAGAGAGACACTCGCTAGCCACCACACAGACTCAACTTTAAACTTTAAAACTTTAAAAGCAGAACACACACTCCTGCAGAGGTGAGCGGGCACACACTCCTCGGCAGAACGGGCAAAAGCCCCCTTTGGCTTCCCCCCCACCCACAGAAACTGCTTCTCCCCCACACAGACTCTGCTTCCCCCCCACACACACACAAGAGAAAAGGTATAGAGAAAAAACCCCAAAATCAAACTGTGTGGATGTCTTCCAGCAGGAGCACGGAGGAGAAGTAAATCCAATCCTATTCCGGTAAGCACCAGCAGCTCAGTTCAGTCAGGAATCGGATCTCTCAGCAGCACCGCCACCAAATTGGAAGGCAATGAATACAGTTGGGATGGGAGGGGAGGGACGGGAGTTTTTAGACTCTTCTCCTGGCCATTTCAAAAGTGAGAATCCCTGCTCTGATTGGCCAGGAGAAGACCCAGCTTGGCCACCATTGGCCGCGGGAAAATGCTGCTTACTAACTGACGGTTATGCTGCTGATTCTGAGCCCCTGAATTTGCCGAATTTATTCAGTGCGCCCTGAACTTGCCGAATTCGGCTCATCGTTTTCCTGCCTTTTTTTGAATTTGGTTCCATCCAAACTGAAAACCGCCGAATCGGGGAAATTCGGCTGTTTTTTTGGTTCGGGACGAACCGAATCGACAGCCCTAGCTGATAGTTGATTAACAAATTTGTTTCCTGGTGTCAGCATTTCTGAATGCATTGCTGCAATTCACACAGCATTTGGGCCCAGTTACCCTTTACCTGCAGGTCATATTGTTATCAAGGCTATATTTCAAGGGTCATACGGAGTCTTGCAAGCTTGCTTTCTACAGTTAGGAAGGAACTGGATCTGTGGATAAATATGGAAAGATGTCCTTGGTCTCAATGAAAAAAGTGGACAATAAATGAAGAAAGTAAACAAAAAAAAAATGTTCCAAATGGGATTCTGTCCTTTTAAGGATCCCCATGGAACATAGAATACCTGAGGGATAAAATGTAATGTAAAAAATGTACTTGCCAAATTCTGTCCATTAGTTTAGTCCCTCCTTTGCAATATGGGTACTTTGCTTATAGAATCAAAGAAACAGAGAGACTGAAAATAAATTTTATAAAGAAACTACATTTTCATACTCTCAAAGTTGTTTTTCCCTCAGCCTCTCTGTATTAAGTGCTTATTTTTATAGTAACTTGATTTTAATGTCGTTGTAAACTACAATGATTTTTTCCTATAGAAAAAACATACCAGGATTGGAGAGGGGTAATACTGCCAGAGATAATTACTCCGTACACTATGCTCACAAATGAGGAACATCAAGAAAGACTGAAGAGAATAACAAGATGGCAAATGTTCCCTGAGGTATGTCAGGCTAGCAAACCAAATGTCTCAAGGTCTTCAGAAAATGGGTTTGATCCATCCAATTTTTCAGTCTAGCTTGGCCAGTTCTCCTCAATATATCACTTAACTTTTCTCTATGCAGGTCCCATGATCTCTAACATTATGGTCAAAGGGGACCCCTCCCTCCCATTTTTACCAGCTGATTGGAGTCAACACAGCATAGAATAATAGAATGGACCACCACGGTTATCTAGTCCAATCCCCTGCACAATGCAGGAAATTCACAACAACCTCCCCCCACACCCCCAGTGACCACTACACCATGCCCAGAAGATGGCCAAGAGGCCCTCTCTCCCATGATCTGCCTAAGATCATAGAATCAGCATTGCTCGCAAATGGCCATCTAGCCTCTACTTAAAAACCTCCAGGGAAAGAGCATTTACCATCTCCTGAGGAAGCCTATTCCACTGAGGAACCGCTCTAACTGTTAGAAAAGTCTTCCTAATGTCTATATGGAAACTCTTTTGATTTAATTTTAACTC
This sequence comes from Euleptes europaea, assembly GCF_029931775.1. NCBI lineage: Eukaryota > Metazoa > Chordata > Lepidosauria > Squamata > Sphaerodactylidae > Euleptes > Euleptes europaea. The sequence continues at coordinate 43,794,005 of NC_079320.1, read as the reverse complement.
AGTGGTTCTGGTCCAACCTTCTGGAGCAACAGAAAACAACTCGGCACCCTCCTCTATATGACAGCCCTCCAAGTACTTAAAGATGGTTATCATATCACCTCTCAGTCTTCTCCTCTTCAGGCTAATCATACCCAGCTCCTTCAACTTTTCCTCATAGGACTTAGTCTCCAGACCCCTCACCATCTTTGTTGCTCTCCTCTGGACACATTCCAGCTTGTCTACATCCTACTTAAATTGCGGTGCCCAACACTGAACACAATACTTTAGGTGAGGTCTAACCAGAGCAGAGTAAAGCGATACCATCAATTTGCGTGATCAGGCCCGTGAACGCACTAGCAACTTACCTTGCAATTTACACGTGTCCAGTACACAAGTATCCAAAACGACTTTAAATTTCTGTTCCCACCGTGCCGCCTTTCTCCACTGCATTTGATAAGCCTGAAGACCGGCACACTCCCACGCATGCCCAGTTGGCACTCCAAGCAAGGAAGGCGATTGGTCCAGCATTAGTAAGGGGGGCAGGGGGAGTGCAGGGGTTGGCTGGCAGCAGGAAGTGGGCTGGCAGCAGGAAGTGGATTGAACACGCATTGCATGTTCCCACTTTAAGGCACCGGGTGTGGAAGACGTTTTATTTTATTAATTCGCCGTATAAGCGGATGCGCTTAACGCGGAGAAATTGTGCTCTGGAGACGTCCTCGGAATCCTTCGGGTGAGATGAAGTGGGAACATGCAAGGAAAGCCCGCAGAAATTGGACCTGCAAACGAGCAGTGCGGACATGGCCCTGGACACTATATTTCTGTTGATGCAGCCTAAGATCGCATTTGCCTTTTTAGCTACTGCATCACACTGCTGACTCATGTTCAGTGTTTGGTCTACTAAGACCCCAAGATCCTTTTCGCACACACTACTGCTAAGACAAGTTTCCCTCATCCTATAATATGCATTTGATTTTTCCTACCTAAATGTAGAACTTTACATTTATCTTTGTTGAAATGCATTTTATTGGTTTAAGCCCAATTCTCCAGCCATCCTGGCTCTGTCTTCTACTGTATTTGCTACCCCTCCCAATTTAGTATCATCTGCAAATTTAATCAGCATCCTTTCTATTCCTTAACCCACATCATTTATAAAGATATTGAACAACACAGGGCCCAGGACAGATCCCTGAGGCACTCCACTAGTCACCCCTCTCCAAGTGGATGAGGAACCATTAACAAGCACTGTTTGGGTGCTATCTGTCAACCAATTACAGATCCACCTAACAGTAACAGGATCTTAATCTCATTTTCCCAATTTGTCTACAAGAATATTATGGGGAACCTTATTAAAAGCCTTACTGCGTGTTTTTTAAGATCATCAAGATGAGAGACCCTGGTCTATTGCCCTATGTATTAGTAAGGTTCAAAAATAGCCCAGGTGCCCCAAATTTGCACAAAGCTCCATTTGCCCATTTTATAAGTTGAGATTTGATAGCAAACACCTTTTGAATGTCACATTGTTAAATGTGAAATATCAGGGTACATTAATATTAACAATATTAGTATGTAGTATGTAGCTTAATTACTGACTGCAAGTAAACCTAGGCATCTGCATCTGGAATTAATGCAGATTCCTCCCTTATTTATCTCCACTATCACTTCCCTCACTTCCCTGCATAAGCTCCATGGGGCAGGGCTCTGTCATGTAGGTTTGTAAAGCATTTACACATTGATGGCACCATATAAATAAGTAAAGAGTGCAGATGTATTTCACTGGTGGAAGAAGAATCAAAGCAGAATGCATTTTTTTTTCAGTTTGAGTAGCAATAATGAGTACAGAAACAAATTGCCAGCATGCTATGCTTTATTTAGAGTAGATAGTTAACTTCCGATTCCTTAAGTAATGATTTAAACAAACTCAAGTTTAGTAGATAACAGCATATCTCCTGTTGAAACAAGGCCAATTCATTTATTGAACTTTGCTATTGAGCATTTAACACCTTATCTCTCTGAGGCCCTTATCTCTCTGGCTGAATTTGTGAGAATAGGACCTAATGATTTAGTTGCAAAGAGCTATTCAACAAGGTGTTTACATAAGTCCTTCAAATAGCTTCCCTTATTGGAGCAAACTTTAACTGTGTAAGAGGATTTATTGAGTACAACATGCTGGAATGATATTCTACTCTGGCTATTACTAGGGAGATAAGATGAACAAAATATTACTAATTGGCTTTTCATTTTTTTCTTAGAAAGATATACTCTACCCCCAAACATTTCTTTTTCGGTTTTCCCTAAGCCTATGATATCCATCAAAAGGCCTATTGTACACTGACCTGTTCTAATGTAGTATGGGTTAAAAGTAACTGAACAATCTTCCCTCTGTCCCTTTAGACAGAATATTCACTGAAGATTATCCAAAGTTGTTTTGAAAAATTGCATATGGAAGACTTTTGGGTCACTTTGAAGCATTTCACTTTTATTGTTCACAAAGCACAGAGAGGTAAAGGAGAGATTTTTCTTCAGGCAGGAGGTTCAATAGTGTGGTTGAAATATAATTTTTTGAGTGTCCTCAACTTGTAAAAAGGGAAGAACATTAGAATTTGCTAAAAAGTTTCTTAAAAATGCCACAAAGTTAGAGGAGCATAATGAAATTCAGTGGGGTGCACAATTTACTGTCGCCCCAATGTAATATGCACTTGTAGACCTCTAGCAAATATTTTTGTTGTGGTGAGTGAAGTTCCTACCCAGCCTTGAAAAGAAAAGGGAAGAAAGAGTTCTGAGCATTTTGCTTAACCACAAGATTGCATGAGCTATTCTGGAGGCCTCACTTCAAAAAGGATGTGGACAGAATCGAGTGGGTGCAGAGGAGAGCAATGAGGATGATCAGGGGCCTGGAGACCAAGCCCTATGAGGAAAGGCTGAAGGAGTTGGGAATTTTTAGTTTGGAGAAGAGGGGGGACATGATTGCTCTCTTTAAGTATTTCAAGGGCTGTCACTTATAGGAGTGCAGAGAGATGTTCCTGTTGGCAGCAGAGGATAGGACTCACAATAATGGGTTAAAATTGCAAGAGGAAAGGTATGGGCTGGATCTTAGGAAACATTTTTTAAGAGTAAGAGTTGTTCAACAGTGGAATCAGCTACCTAGAGAGGTGATGAGCTTCCCTCATTGGCAGTCTTTAAGCAGAGGCTGGACAAACACAAGGAGCCAGCGTGGCATAGTGGTTAAGAGTGGTGGTTAGGAGCGGTGGACTCTAAAATGGAGAACCGGGATTTATCCCCCACTCCTCCACCTGAGCGGCAGACTCTAATCTAGTAAACCGGGTTGATTTCTCCACTCCTACACATGAAGCCAGCTAGGTGACCTTGGGCTAGTCACAGTTCTCTTAGAGCTCTCTCAGCCCCACCTACCTCACAGGGTGTCTGTTGTGGGGAGGGGAAGGGAAGGTAATGGGATTATAAACCAATTTGATTCTTCCTTAAGTGGTAGAGAAAGTCAATATATAAAAATGAACTCCTCTTCCTCCTCCTCCTCTTCTTCTCCTTCTCATCTGGGATGCTCTAGGCTGATCCTGCATTAAGCAGGGGATTGGACTAAATGGCCTGTAGGGTCCCTTCCAGCCCTATGACTTCATGATTCTAGCTTATAGCTTCAAATAAGATATATCCAATTCTTGAATATATCAAGTGGGGATTCTCCAATGGAGTTAGGGAAGCTTTATTCCATTTTTCTAAGGCATTTGTGAGATCTCATTGAACTGCCTTTTCCCAGTTATTCCATCCATGTTTCAGCATAATGAACTCACTTACAACAAGAGGACTGGTAACTTTGGATTTCAAAACTGGCTGGTGATAGCTCCTCTCATGTGCCTTAATGGCTCTGGCATAGCAGCCATCAGGACAGGAAGAGATGACCCTCCAATCCTTCTGGTGTATGGGAGGCAGCTGTACATGGGTCTTTGGGAGAAGAAGGGGTAGTTTGTGAAAAGGGAAAAGGAGACACACAGAGAAAAGCAGACAGCAGTTTCTGAGGAGGGAGCTGAAGGACTTAGCAATGAAGGATCTCTGGGGTGTGAGGTGGGGTGACAGATCTGTTGCCCAGGGGTGTCTTTGTTTCTCCACACATATGTATTACCTGCATTTTTAAAACAAACCAAATACCAGAAACTCATCATAAGAATCCATTGCTCTTTCTCCTACCACGGGAGGTAGAAACTTTTCACCATTTAGTGAACTGGGGTGAGCACAACAATATTTTTCTCTTTGCCTTGTTTTGCCTACCCAGATGGTTTTCATGAAACAGACTAGGCTTGTTTTCCAGACTGAAAAATCTGTCTCAGCTCTCAAACAACTGACTTCAACCTGAGACTTTTGCTTAAGAGGATCTACTGATCTTTCTCTGCATCCACTTCAGATCGTGTAAAAAAACCCAGATCCTCTTCCTGAGGGGCTCAGATCCTGTGCATGGGTATAACCAGCAACACTGGACAGCAGGTTTCACAATCATGTCAGAAATCACAGGAATCACTGTCTGTCACGGCTGTCTTCATCATGTATAGCCATTGTCAGGCTGCTATCTCGGTTTCGTTATTGCCTCTGTCTCTGCGCTGTACTGTCTGGCCCTCAAGGTCGCATACCTAGGCCTGGGAACTCAGCTCCTGGGAAACTGTATTCAGCCTATGCTTGTAATCTCCCGCCTTTTCTACCTTATATTATCTCCCAGCTAGTGAGTCTCTCATAGCTGTCATTTTATTCGTTTGCACTGTATGCCTATTTGACCAGTAAAAGCCATCTGTTTGGACTCTATATGACTTTGTGGTGATTTCTGGTTCTGTGGGCCAAGGGCTGACATTATGACAGCTATCCCTTCACCATTCTACTAGCCAGGCTGGAGCCCAGGGGGGTTCGCCTGCCACTTGGATGGGAGCTGTGCAGCTCTCCAGGTGATCTACTACCCTGGAGCCCTTCTCTGAGGATCCTACTCTGTTACAAGACTTAATCGCTGAACTTTTCCGGACTACCCGAGAGGTTTGCCGCTTGAGGGGACTGGTACAGGAACAGTGGCAATCTCTTAAAGGAACTCTCTGGATGTTGACGTCGGAGGATACTGATACTCGTTTAGATCTTCAAGACTTGGATCAATTACTGGACGATGCCCGGTTGGCAACTGAGGATTTACAAATATTAACTGGACTTTTGGATAATCTTATTTCTCGAGAAACTCTTTCTACCATGGCGGGAGCCCCGCCGGAGGGTTTTTCCCTGATCCCGGATGCAGCCAGCTGTCAGGCTGAGGCCAAGCGAGTCGCTATTAGCACCGCTCTTCTCCTTGTGGAATGTACAAAGGACACCCCAGTAGCCACCTTGGCTCAAGTTTTGACCTCGACTTTTGGAGCCGAGGCGCCCGCACTGGCGGTTCGAGTACAACCTCTGCTGGGCGGGGAACCCGACCCCATACTCTCACTCCTGGAAACAGAACTTTTGCCGCGCATTACGGCAGAGGCTGCCCTAAGACTTGAGAACGCCAAAGTTCTTGCGGATCAGCAAGCCGCCGAAGCGGCTAAGGTCGCAAGAGAGAGAGAAGCTGCGGAAGCAGCCAGGGCGGCTGCAGCAAGGATTAGGGATCGGGCGAACGTGGACACGCGCCCCAAGGACAATGTACAAGGGCTATCAGGTCTGTCTTTTTCCCCGGCGTTTGTCCCGTCGCGCGCGACCCAACGCGCACGCCGTTTGGCTGACCGACGTCGAGACTCAGGAGAGTCTGAAGACGAGGATCTATATGGGGATAGCTCTCAATGGGCCACAAGCTTCCGGACCAGTAAACCTCATCTTACTGGTGGCCCAAGTGAGGAGGTTCATCTCTTACGAGCCCAGAATCGGGAGCTCTCCGACCGTGTTGATCAACTCCAGGAACTAATGGAACGTATGCTTCAGGAGAACAGGCAATTACAACAAACCCTGATAGCTCAGAGACAGCCCGTTCCGATACCGGGTCAGGGGGTACCCGTACAGCCACCCCAACCACCCGCTAATGTGCCTGCTCCACCCTTGCCTCCTGGAGCTCCTGTTGTTCCTCCGCCCGGACCACCCGTGCAACCGGGCCAACCTGCGCCCGGCCCTTGGAAGCAACTCAAATTGAGGACTACGTACGACGGATCTCTCGAGACTTTGCCTTGTTTCTTGCATCAAGTGGGCAGTTATATGCGAGAACAAGGACAACTTTTCCCCACGGAAGATAGCCGGGTGCGTTACGTAGCTTCCCTTCTGACAGGTAAAGCGGCTGACTGGATGGTCCTCCAGTTTGACACCCGCTCTCGTGCTATTCGTTCCCTCAACAACTTCATGACTGCCCTGAGAAGGAGGTTTGAGGACCCCTTCCTGGGGGAAAGAGCCAAAACGGAACTCTTACAATTAAAACAAGGCTCTGCTACAGTTCGAGAATTTGCCGATGAATTTCAACGACTGGCAAGTAAAATTGTAGGTTGGCCCGAGACCACCCTGATCCATCATTTCAGGGAAGCCTTGCATCCTGACATTCTGAACTGGTCTTACATGCGGGGCGATCCCGATACCCTCGAAGACTGGATCCTATTAGCCGAGGAAGTGGAAAGCCGCCGACGCTTTATTTCTCTCGTCCGTCAAAAGCACAAGGAAAAAGGCACCCAAAAGCCTCAACCCAAGGCACCACTGCTCGTCCCACGAAATCCCCCACGTCCGCCCCAGGAACGTGAAGCCCGATTTCAGAGGGGTGCCTGTCTTACTTGCGGAGAAATGGGCCACTTTGCAGCCGTTTGCCCGCGCCGCCAGGAATTATTTCGTCCCAGCACGACAACCCGCGCCCGAGGTCGTCCACCACGCAGAGGCACCGCGGCCACCCGCAGCGCAGCTCCGGGAAGACCCACACCCTCTGCACTCCATGCCGGGGACCCAGCCTCCCTGCCTACTACCAACGACCCCGCCGGGTCTCGGATTACAAGTGCCCCATTGGGGGACAACTTTCCCTCTTCGGATGAGGAAAATCCTTGGATTTCTCCAGCCTTAAACCTGGAATCTCCCCTCGACTTGTCAAAAAACGGCTCCGGTCTGTGGTGAATGGAGCGTCTCCACAGACCTCTCAGGATCTTCCTATCAAACCGAATGCTCCTACCAAAATCAAAGAAGTGGACTCCACCGTCTACGTGGATGCAGTTTTACAACACCTTAATGGTGGCCCACAACTCCCCGTCAAAGCACTAATTGACTCCGGTTGCTGTCGCACTCTCATAAGCGAAGCCACTTTTGCTGCACTCAGAGCCGACTCTGAGGCTTTACCCGCCCCCGTCCAATTTGCCCAAATGGACGGAAGCCATTTCCAGGGGGGTCCAGTTGATCACCGCACCATAGGGGTGGCAATGGGAATTGGTTCCCACTGGGAACAAATAGACTTCACTATAGCCCCTATCCGATTTGAAGTGGTCTTGGGAATTAACTGGATTAAAGGACATAGTCCTAGTATTGATTGGGAAACAAACACTATCTCCTTCGCTAGCCCCACCTGCGACCAGCATCGGCAGAACTTTGCTCTGCTATATCCGCCCGTTCCAGCATTAACCTCTACTGCCCCAGCACCACCGGTTCTACCTGCTGTATACCGGGACTTTGAAGATGTCTTCGACCTTAGGGAATGTGATGCCTTACCCCCCCACCGGGCCTCAGACTGTGCGATTGAAGTGGTAAAGGACTGCACATTAACCAAGAGTAAGATTTACCCTATGAGCGCTTCCGAGCGCACTGTCCTCCGGGACTTTTTGGACAAAAACCTCGCCAGAGGGTTCATTCGCCCTTCGAATGCCCCAAACTCGGCCCCCGTGTTTTTCGTCCGGAAAAAAGAGGGCGACCTTCGCCTGTGCATTGACTTCAGAAAGCTCAATGCGGTTACCCAGACCAACGCCTATCCTATCCCATTAATATCGGATATTTTGGGACAATTACAGGAAGGCCGTGTGTTCTCTAAATTAGACTTGGTGGAAGCTTACTACCGAGTCCGTATCCGCGAAGGGGATGAGCACCTCACTGCCTTCTCTAGCTGTTTCGGAATGTATGAATTCCTTGTGATGCCGTTCGGATTAAAAGGGGCCCCGGGGGTCTTCATGCAACTCATCAATGAAATCCTACATGACCTTCTATATCGTGGGGTGGTGGTCTATTTAGATGACATTCTCATTTATTCGAAAACTATGAACGAGCATGTGGCTCTGGTCCGGGAAGTTCTGCAATGCCTGCGTGACCATCAACCTTTCGCAAAACTAGCTAAGTGCGAATTTCATCAAAGCAAACTCACGTTTTTGGGATACATCATCTCCCACCAAGGTCTTCGCATGGACCCCGCCAAAGTCCAAGCCGTCCTCGATTGGACTCCCCCCACCAACCGTAAGCAAGTACAACAATTTCTGGGATTTGCAAACTTCTATCGGGGATTCATCCCTAACTTCGCCCAGGTGGCTCTACCCATTAGGGACCTACTGAAAACTAAGGGAAAAGTAAGCTCGGCTGCCTTGCCCTCCGCAAAAATCCTATGGACTGAGCAATGCCAAGCCGCTTTTCTGGCCCTCAAACGCCTCTTCACTTCGGAGCCGGTGCTACGGCACCCAGACCCAAATCAAATGTTCATTGTGCAAGTCGATGCCTCCGATGTAGCCATGGGAGGGGCTCTCCTCCAGCAAGGACCGGATGGTCTTCTTCACCCTTGCGCTTACTTTTCAAAAAAATTTGCGCACGCTCAATTAAACTGGCCCATCTGGGAGAAAGAGGCCTCAGCAGTTCATCATGCACTGACTCTATGGCAGCAATTCTTGGAAGGGTCTAAAGTCCCCTTTGAGGTTTGGACCGATCACAAAAATCTAGCTACCCTCACGGGGTCCCATAAGCTATCGGCGAAACAACAACGGTGGGCGGAGTTCTTTGCTCAGTTCCGTTTCACCCTGAAGCACGTCCCTGGGAAGCAGAACGTTCTCGCGGATGCCCTCTCCCGTTTACCACAATATCCGGTAAAACTCGAGAGACCCACCAACTCTCTGTTCACCCCTATGCAACGTGGGGCCCTACCTATGCTGGCTGTGCAAACTCGATCCCAGCATCAGCACGCCTTACCCAACTTACAAGCTCCGCCAGCCCAACCGGCTGCCCAGCCGCCACCGCAACAGACCGGCGTTCCCGCCCTTCCTACCCCTCCGGCCGCCCAGCCGCCTGCAGTCTGCGCGCCGCCGCACGTAAGCACTAGCCCCATAACTGTTTCTAAGATCTCCATGGCCGACGGGGGGGCCCCCTCCAAAATCCCCATCTCCGAGTCCTTTTTAAATGTCCTTCGGGACCAGTGCCTTTTAGAACGCTCCGCTCATACCCTACCTCCTGGTGTTTTGGAACAGGGAGGGTCCTGGTACAAGGACTCGAAATTGTATGTACCCAAAGCTCTCCGGAAGGACGTTTTACATTTAGCTCATGGAGCCAAAACAGCTGGGCACTTTGGGTTTCTGAAAACCCTTCACTTATTGCGCAGACAGTTCTGGTGGGGGGGAATGCGTTCCGACATTGACTCCTTCATCCGCAGCTGTCCCGTTTGTGCCGCTGCGAAACGATCGCAGGGCAAACCCCCGGGACTGCTACAACCTCTTGAAACGCCCAGCAAACCTTGGGAAGTGATTGCTATGGACTTTATGACTGATCTCCCTCTCAGTGGGGGTAAAACTGTGTTGTGGGTTGTTACTGATTTGTTTTCTAAACAAATACATTTGATTCCATGCGCAGGGATCCCCTCTGCTCAGAAACTGGCCCGCCTCTTCGTGACGCATATCTTTCGTTTACATTCGTTTCCGCGTAAGATAATTTGTGACCGCGGAAGTGGTTTCGTTTCTAAGTTTTGGAAAGCTTTCCTCAAGTTGGTGGGAGTGGAACAAGGGTTGTCTAGTGCATACCATCCTCAAACTGATGGTCAAACCGAACGTGTCAATGCTGTACTTGAATGTTATTTACGCTGTTATGTTAACTACCATCAGGATGACTGGGTGGAACTGTTACCTTTAGCAGAATATGCCTACAATAATGCCATGCATCAATCCACAGGTTTTAGCCCATTTTTTGCTGTGTATGGACAAGATTTCAGTCCTATTGCTCCTGCAGATGATGTAGAGGGGGAGGGGAACCCCGACATTGCCTCCTGGGCACACGCCCTCCGTACCACTTGGCCCTGGCTCGTTAGCAACCTCGACCGGGCCAAGCGTAAATACAAAGCGCAAGCTGACAAACATCGCTCCCCCGGGGGTGATCTGCAAGTGGGTGCTTTGGTTTACCTTTCCACCAAAAATCTCCGTTCCACCCGTCCGTGCCATAAGCTCAGTGCTAAATTCATTGGCCCTTTCCCCATCACCCGGGTCATAAACCCTGTCACGGTGGAACTGGCTCTCCCCAAATCCTTGAGGCGTGTGCATCCTGTTTTCCACATTAGCCTCCTCAAACCCCATGTTGCTTCTCCACAGTGGCATCCGGATCCACCTCCTGCGCAACCCATCATGGTGGGGGGGGGAGGAACACTTCGAAGTCTCCAAGATCCTTGACTCCCGTGTTCACCATGGCAACCTGCAGTATTTAGTCCGTTGGAAACATTTCCCCCCTGCCTATGACGAATGGGTGCGCGCACGGGATGTCTCCGCCCCCGACCTCGTCAACGCCTTTCACATTGCTTACCCGGATAAGCCAGCCCCCTTGCGAACTGGGAGGGGGCCTTGAGGGGAGCAGAATGTCAGGCTGCTATCTCGGTTTCGTTATTGCCTCTGTCTCTGCGCTGCACTGTCTGGCCCTCAAGGTCGCATACCTAGGCCTGGGAACTCAGCTCCTGGGAAACTGTATTCAGCCTATGCTTGTAATCTCCCGCCTTTTCTACCTTATATTATCTCCCAGCTAGTGAGTCTCTCATAGCTGTCATTTTATTCGTTTGCACTGTATGCCTATTTGACCAGTAAAAGCCATCTGTTTGGACTCTATATGACTTTGTGGTGATTTCTGGTTCTGTGGGCCAAGGGCTGACAGCCATAAGCACACTGGTCTTTCCCCCCACACTCTTTAACCAGGGAGACAACTCAGCAGCATCTAATGGACAAAAAAGTGGATATTTAAATCTGTGAAACAGGCCTAAACGAATGCAGAAATAAAGCAACATCTGAGAAATATGGTTGCCAACCTCCAGGTGTGACGTGGTGATCTCCTGGAATTACAGTTTATATTCAGACTATATTCCATTTCTCTGGATAAAATGGCTACTTTGAAGGTGGACTCTATTGCATTATCTAGGGTTGCCAACTCCGGGTTGGGGAATTCCTGGAGATGGGGGTGGTGCCTGAGGAGGATGGGGTTTGGGGAGGGGAAGGATCTACGCTTGGTATAATGCAATAGAGGCTACTCTCCAAAGCAGCCATTTTTTCTCTAGGGGAACGGATCTCTGTAATCTGGAGATCAGTGTTAATTGCAAGAGATCTCCAGACCCCACCTGGAGGCTGGCCACCCTAATTATACCCTATTATTTAATATTTATTAACAAGATTTAAACTTTGCTTTTCTGCCTCCTTAAGGTGACCAAGGTGGCTAACAAATTGAAACATACAAATGAAATTATCATCTTAAAAGCTATTAAAATCAGCCTATAAATACATAATTAAAACAAGTTAAAACCAAAGCTTAAAATAAGTTCAAAAGATCAAAACAACAGTTAAAACATTGGGGAAGAAGGAAGGATCACTAAGAAAATGCCAAGTGAAACAAAAGAAGTCTTCACCTGGTGGCTGAAGACTCAACACAAGAGGACAGGCAAATCTTCCTGGGGAGAGACTTCCACAGTTTTGGTGCCACCACTGAGAAGCGACACTCCCAGGTTGCGATCTACTTAGAAGCTGGGGGTACCTGAAGCAGGCCCGCTGAAGATAACCACAGTGGTTGGGTAGGTTCATAAGGGAGTAGGAGGGCCTCCAAGTATGATGATCCCAAACCATGCTGGGCTTTAAATTTCAGCACCAGCACCTTGAAGCATGCCTGGAAACAAACTGGGAGCCCGCACTCTAGCAGCCAACATTCTGGCTGAAACATTCTGTACTCATTGAAGGATACAGGATGATCCTGACAGGCTGGAAAACTGGGTTAAACAAATAAAATGAATTTCAACAGAAATAAATGTAAAGTTCTGCATTTAGGTAGGAAAAACCAAATGCATAATTATAGGATGGAGACTTGTCTTGACTGAAGTATGTGAGAAAAGGATCTAGGGGTCTTAGCAGACCATACACTGAACATGAGTCAGCAGTCTGATGTGGTAGCTAAAAAGGCAAATGAGATTTTGGGCTGTATCAACAGAAGTATAGTGTCCAGATCATGCAAAGTGATGGTAACACTTTGCTCTGGTTAGATCTCACTTAGAGTATAGTGTTCAGTTTTGAGCACCACAATTTCAGAAGGATATAGACAAGCTGAACATGTCCAGAGGAGGGCAATGAAGATGGTGAGGGGTCTGGGGACCAAGTCCTATGAGGAATAGTTGAAGGAGCTCAGTATGTTTAGCCTGGAGAGGAGACACCTGAGAGGCGATGGGATAACCATCTGCAAGTACTTGAAGGAATGTCATATAGCGGATGGTGCAGAGTTGTTTTCTATTTCCCCAGAAGGTCGGACCAGAACCAATGGGTTAAAATTAAATAAAAAGATATTGTCGAAGGCTTTCACGGTCAGAGTTCATTGGTTCTTGTAAGTTATCCAGGCTGTGTAAAATACCAAGACCATGGTTACACAGCCCGGATAACCTACAAGAACCAATAAATAAAAAGAGTTTTCGGCTAAACGTTAGGAAGAACTTCCTGACAGTTAGAGCAGTTCCTCAGTGGAACAGGCTTCCTTGGGATGTGGTGGGATCTCCTTCTTTGGAGGTTTTTAAGCAGAGGCTAGATGGCCACCTGACAGCAATGCTGATTCTGTGAACTTAGGCAGATCATGAGAGGGAGGGCAGGAAAAGTTGCATCAGTGCATGGCTCTCGTGGCCCTGTTTTATATGCCCAGGGTAATGCCGATCTATACTTTGGGGTCAGGAAGCAATTTTCCTCCAGGCAAGATTGGCCAGGGATCCTGGAGGGTTTTTTAGCTATTTTCTGGACATGGAGCAGGGGTCACTGGGGTATCGGGGGAGGTAGTTGTGAATTTCCTTCATTGTACAGAGGGTTGGACTAGATGACCCTGAAGGTCCCTTCCAACTCTATATTTCTATGATTCTATTATTCTAAGTTTCTGAATACTTTTCAAGGGCAGCCCCACACATACTGCATTGCAGCAATCTAATCTGTATGTAATCAGGGCATGTACCATAGTGGCCACAGCTTTCCTGCCCAGTAAATGCCACAGTTGATTGAAGGTGGTAAAAGGCACTCCTGGCCACAGCTGCCATCTGCTTATCTAGCAGTAGAACCATGTCCAAGAGAACCCCAGACTATGGACCTGTTCCTTCAAGGGGAGTGCAACCCCATCCTTCAATTCTGGTTCAGACCTTCCACTCACCAGTAGCATTTCTGCCTTGTTGGGATTAAATTTCAGTTTATTATCCTGCATCCACCACAAAACTGTCTCCAGGCACTGGTTTAGGTTCCTACAGTCTCCCTGGGATTAGCTGGAAGTATGAGATAGAGCTGAATGACATCCACATATGGGTGACAACCCAGCCCAAATCTCTGGATGACCTTCCCAGCAGTTCCATGTAGATGTTGTCAAGCATAGGGAACAAGATGGAACCATCTGAGACCCCACAGGCCAGAGGCCACCTTCTTAAACCTACCCTCCAGGTAGGACCAGAACCACCACGGAAAGGTGCCTCCCAATCCCAGTTTGAAAAGACAGTACAAAAGGATATTATGATCAATGGTTTTAAAAGCCACTGAGTGGTCCATGAGGATCAACACAGTCATACTCCTCTGTCCATCTCCTGGCACAAGTCATCCACCAGGGTCACCAAAGCTGTTTCAGTTCCATAACAAGGCCTAAATCTAGACTCGAAGGGGTCTAAACAATTTACCTCATCCAGGAAAGCTTGGAGTTGTCTAGCCACCACCCATTTGATCACCTTGTTCAAGAATGGAACATTTGAGATTGGTCGATAGTTATTGAGATCTCCTGGGTCCAGAGTAGCCTTCTTTAGAAGCAGATGCACCACAGCCTGTTTCAAGGCTGGGGCAACCACCCTCTCCCTCCAGGGGCATTAACTACCTCTCGGACCCAGTCAACCAACCCGTCTCACAACAAATGTAATTAGCCAGGAAGAGTAAGGGTCATACAAGCAAGTGGTAAGCTTCTAACCTCCTAGGATCCTTTGCACACCCTCAGACTGAATAAACTGAAAAGTATCCCAAGCAACTGGACAGGACTGCACCCTAGCAAATAGTAATCAGTTCATGACAAAGGAGCTGCCATTATATTGTCGAAGGCTTTCACGGTCAGAGTTCATTGGTTCTTGTAGGTTATCCGGGCTGTGTAACCGTGGTCTTGGTATTTTCTTTCCTGACGTTTCGCCAGCAGCTGTGGCAGGCATCTTCAGAGGAGTAACACTGAAGGACAGTGTCTCTCAGTGTCAAGTGTGTAGGAAGAGTAATATATAGTCAGAAAGGGGTTGGGTTTGAGCTGAATCATTGTCCTGCAAAAAGTATCAAAGGTAATGTGCTAATCATTGTCCTGTAAGTATCAAGATAATGTGCTGCCATTAATTCCTCCACCCTCAGATCACATTCCTCCCACCCAGAACTAAATACCAGATCAAGAGTGTGACCTGCACAAGGTGTAGGACCAGTTGTTACCTCAGACAGTCCCATGGTTATCACTGAAGCCCCTCCCCTCCTCAAACACCACCCTTCCCAGGCTCTACCCCAAAATCTCCAGACATTTCCCAGCCCAGAGTTGGAGATCAAATAGAAGAGTCTGGAAGTTTAAAGGTGTTTCAAAATACACATAGCTTCTTCCTCCCACCCTTTAAACAATTCCTTATTACCTCTGGGATTATGCAGAGAAACATCTTATTACCCCCTTTTTCTACTGACAATATAGTTCTTGAAAGACCGAGCATTTTGAATTATCACACAGTTTCCCCAAGCACTCACTAAATCAGCCCTTTTCTTCCTAAGATGCATCGCCCAAGTATGAAATTGGAAGAATGCCTGCTAGAGTCTAAGAAGCGTAGAAGGAAGCGTCGCAGGTACTTTTCAGTTATTTTTCTAAATAAGAATGCGAGCTGTTTCATTGTTTATTTTGTTTCCCTTTTGTATTTCGGGATATGTATATATTAACCTGCAAATCAAAAGGAATAGGTTTTAGGGCACAATCCAGTTCAGCAGGACGTTCTGCTCATGTATGTGGTCTCTGGGACTAGTACACAGTGCTGTTAACATTTGCATCCAGATGCAAAAAATGCTAATATGTGCATGGGTACTGTTCTGAAATAGGTCATGTGAAGCTAAGGCAGAGCCTTCTGTGCTCCCCACAGATCATCTTGCTGCCGTTATCTAACTAATCATTTGGCCTAAGACAGGAGGTATGTACCTGTACTTTACAAGAAAATGGCTGCTTTGGAGGATGACTCCATGGCGTTATACCCTGCTGAGGTTGATTCCATCCCCAAACCTCACCCTCCCAAGGCTCCACCCCCAAATTTCCCAACCTGGAGCTGGCAATTGTAAGGGGGAACTGTTCTCTGTAGTTGGGAGATCTGTTCTGATTCCAGAAGATCTCTGGGACCCACCTGGAGTTTGGCAACCCTAGCAGGTTCCCACTTGTACTAATATATGAAGAATGTTTACTTTGAGAGGTATTCCTATAAACAGAGGTCTTGTAAGGGTTGCCAGGTCCCCTTTTGGCACCGGCTGGAGCTTTGTTGTGGAGAGGCTGGGGGGGGGGGTCAATCCTTGCATGCCAGAAGGGGGGTTGCACGCCATGATAACATCACTTCCAGGTTTACACTGGAAGTGATGGGAACGCTCTAGGTTTCCATAGAGTTGTTGGAGAAATGTGCTAGAGCATCCCCGTCACTTCCGGGATAAATCTGGAAGTGAAGTTATTGTGGCGCACCCCCCCCCCATACGTGAAGATTGCCCCCCCCCTTCAGCTGGCCTGCTTCCACTCACCGGCCAACTGAAGGGGAAGCAGACAGGCCCATTAATTGCCTGCCATTACCTGGCATCTGGGAACCCTTGGTCTTCTTGAGGCCCCCCATCACACTGCCTATTGTTTCAGAGGAGGGTTTTCCTATAGAAAGGAAGAAGTAGCAAGTTAGTAGGTAGAAGCCATAACAATAGGCCTCACATAATGGGTATCACATGGTGGATATTGCAGTCTTTCACAACTGGAGCTGCTTTTGCACAGGGGTGGGAAAAGTTACCCCTGCTATACAAGCTGCAGCAAGCAGGATTGAGCCACGCGGGGATGGCATTCACATGCCCTGTCCCCATACAGCTCAGTGCTGTCTTTATCCCTACATACTCCCTTCCTTTTCATCAGGTTGGCACAAAATCATCAGCCCTGCAACAATCTTGCCAGCGATCCCCTTCCCAGCAGCCTCCTCCCATCTATGCCATCCCCCACCATGGGTGTTATTTTTCTTTTAAAACTTAATGGGCTAAAAGGGATAGCACTGGAGCTGAGCATTGCCACTTTGAAGGAGGGACTAAACTCTGCCCCCCCCCCCCCAGCTGCAAACAGAGCTTTCCCATTTGGGCAGTTTCCAGCCAGCAGGCTGTTTCTCTATTGAATCAGAGCAAAGAAGGATTTTTTTTGCTCTGGCTTAAAGAGGAAAGCCCCAAGAGCCCCACAAGCCATTCCGGGAAAAAGCATGGTGTTGTGTGAAAACTCATAAACAAAGCATGCTGTATGTCACCAGGGGAAACATCCCCACGTGGAAACAGCCTGGATTATCCTGTGTGCATAAGGCATTTCAGGTGCAAAGGATTGCTACAGCACAGTGATAGCACAGTATCCAGTGATATGTGAATGCAGCCATGGTTTGTGAATCCATGCTGTTCTCTCAATAAAGGCAATAGACCACGTGAGTCCAGCTGATTGATATATGGTCTGTCCTGTCATGCACTGCTGTGATTATTTTCTGCTGTCTACTTCTGCTTTACTGCTTCAGTTATTGCATTCTTGTTAGGCACAAATTTTATGAAATTTTTTTGCTATCCTATTCCAGTTCATAAATAAATCTCCTATTCTCTGTTCAAGTCCTCCAACAGTTTGCTGTTAATCCTCTGCAGATTAATATGCTTTCAGTGATAATCCTTTCATCTGCTAAAGTTCAAAGACGTTTAATCACTAAAGCTAGTGCCAGACAGAATTTCCAGTAAAATGGTACCAAGAAAGTGATGCTGCCTTAATGAATGTCTGTTTTTTAGCATAAAAAAGTAAGATGGAGATGGGTTCGGAACCTGAATTTGTACAATATTGTGTATTAGACTAGCATTATCATAGTTTGATCTTGATTTGTGGCACACCCTTGGGAAAAGGTTAGCTGTCACTGATTTAATGCATCATCGCTACTATGAATGGTATAAATTCAGTACACCACTAAAATCCTTCTGGGTTTAAAATCTACCACTCGTTTATATGATGTCAAATTCTATTGGTTATTTATGTGATTTTGGCCAGTCTTGGAGTCCCACATGCTCAGTTCCTTCCTTCATTCTTGTTGGATATTGTACAGCCCAAGCCTTTGCATATTTACTCAGAATTTGACCTCGCTTTGTTCAGTTGGCCTTATTCCCTAACATCTATGCCTCAGATTGTAGCTGTAGTCATTCCTCAAAGAAAAAACAAGAAAGGCTTAGTGTAAAAAAATCTGAACATGACTGTGTAATCTTCCTTGAGATATGATTTCCCCCCCTATTTAAATAGAAAACAAGCATGATAAATGTACCAATTCACATGGAAAGTAGTTAGGAATGCCAAGTGGCATCCTGACATCCCCGGGAGCTTTGGATTCGGGACAAGGGATGGAAATAACATCAGGCTACATTCCAATGTCATATCCAGGGAAAAACCCAGATGTGATATCAGTGTGTTGACTGATGCTCTACAACTCTATGGTACTACAATAGAGTTTCTAGAGTTTTGGCTGAAGTTTGATGTCATATCTGGATTTTGTCTGGAAGTGACATTGGTGTGTAGCCCATCATCATAAGAACATAAGAAAAGCCCTGCTTTTCCATCAAGTCCAGTAGTCTGTTCACACAGGGGCCAACCAGGTGCCTCTAGGAAGCCCACAAACAAGATGACTGCAGCAGCACCCTCCTGCCTGTGTTCCACAGCACCTATTATAACAAGCATACTCCTCGGATACTGGAGAGTATCATGACTAGTATCCATTTTGACTAGTAGCTATGAATAGACCTCTCCTCCATGAACATGTCCACTCCATGATTATCCTCCCCCCTACCACTGTTTCTCTGGCTTGAGAGGCAAGGGCAGGGCCCATAGCTGGGAGGGGCAAGTTGAAGGACCCCATTGTTGGGAAGTAGGGAGGGGCCCACCCGAAGCAGGTACTTGGCATGCCTAATAGTAGTGGTTTGTATTTGTGGGGCAGGAAATAGTTTTAAAGTGCAGTGCTGAGTAGGGTTACAACCACCTAAGTCCATTGAAATCAATGGGTGTAGAAGGGTATAACTCTGCTTAGGACTGACTGAACTGCTAGTGTCTCCATATTTGCCCTTTATTATGCAAAGCACAAAACATGCTGAGTCACCATCTTAAGGGAAACATTCAGCTATGTTCCATTTTTCTCTTTAAGATGGCAATCCAAACTGTGCCCACATTTAAGAGTTCTGGAATAGTAGCCAAAAAACCAAAAAGAAGTTCCTCCCAATAGGGTGGTTTTTTGGCCCTCTTTAAAAGGGCCTTTGCTGAATTGGTGGTTTTAATATCTTTTTCATTATGTTTAACTTCTCTTTTAATGTTTCTGAGAATTTGATACTAGAGTTGTGGTTTAATATGTTGGTAACCTGACAACCAGTGCTTTGCTTGAGGAATGGGATACAAATATTTAAATAAAGAAATATAAATGAGATAGGACTGTCTTGGCAGGGTAGGCGGGATATATAGAATCCTCAGGTTTTTGGAGGCACCAGCTCTGTTTCTAGTGATTTTCCAATTTAAAATATATCTGAGCAGAGTGAACATTTTCTTGCTTTTCATTTTGAACTTCCTCTCTCATGGCCAGAATACATGAGGGGATGGCTCTAGGATTATAATTGCATTCATGTCATTAAAAGCATTGTGTGTCCACTAGGACACTGTAAAATAACAATCCTTTGCTACAAAAAAATAATAATTTCTCAATGTAATGTATCTGCTTTTACCTAAAAGCAGGATACTGAAGATAATGCTTCCAGTTTATCTTCACTATCACTTCTTCTCTCCCTGTTGCTTATGACAATTGGCCTCCTGTGTCCCTTATGCTGTTATTTGTTAATCTTTACCTCATACTCTTTGGGCCCTGATTTAACTATTGCGTTTAAAGAGAAACGACCACCTTAAGATAAGCTTCATTTTCAGAAGTGCAACTGTACTTGGTAGATACGCAACCCATATGTGAAAGGAGGCCCTCACGGTATCTGTGAACATAACAGAAGTTCTGTTTCAAGGTCACTATGAAGCCTCTTGGCTCTGTGTGCCAGTATATCAGCCAACTCCTAGCAAATTGCAATTACACTTCAAATTACATTTGGACAAAATAGGAAGACTGGGCCTGTTAAAGGAGGCAGAATATTTGCTTTGAGAGAATGTGGGTTGGTAGGTGATTGGATAGGGGGAAGGCAGACATTTGATCTTGAACTTGGCAACCCCTGCAGTTGATTTAGTCACATATTTTCAGCTCAAAATCTATTTGGCCTTTACAACAGCCAAAATAAATGTCCCTTAATCACTTCCAACCTATTAACAGATGGGTAAACAGCTTTTATAAATGGAGCATACAAAATACTTCAATATCAGCCAAAACTAATTAGTGGCAATAGCTGAACCAAAATTTATAAATTTCTGTAATATATATGAATGTAGATTAAAGTGAAACCTAACTTTAAAAATAATGGTTTCAGATATTATAAACTGGTTGTTTTTAGTGCCAATGGATATAATTTAAACATGAGGAATTTAGAATTCTTATTTGCTTTTGCTTCTCTGCTACATTAAGTATTCTTCATTGTTAAAGATGATTAATATTTGAATTATGGTAAGGGGTAGAAAACACACCAAGGTTACAAACTTGTTAACCCATTCCATGGGTTTAAATTAAATGTCTTTACCTATAATTGGTGGTTATTCTGTAGGCTGGCACCCAGATACCAAATACATTGTGAGAAAGAAAGTTCCATTAATTAAGATGTATCTTTTTTGATATATTCATGTAAGTCAGAGCTGATATAATTTCGTTAAACACAGAAAGAACAAGGCAGTTTTTGAGGATATGGTAAAATGACACCCTACCCCATAGGTAGCCTGTCCAGAATGAATAGTTTCAGTGTGTGTGGGATCTATAATTTGTGATCTGTTGATGCTCAGAGGATAATTTAAATGGGTTTCTCCATGCAGTTCAAAACAGCTGTGAAACTAGTTTTTACTTGTTTCTATTCAGCTAGAGTCCAATTCAGGGCAAGATCTGCCTTGATAGGTTAACAGCTGTCTGAGAAAAGACAGTAGTTTCTTCCTAAGGGCATAGTGAAGGGCCAAATTAAACATGGAGACATACTCACAGCTGCCGTGAGGATGATATTGTCATTTTAAAGACATTTTAAAATGCTGCAAGGGCCTGATCCTGATCAGGCCCACAGCATGGCACTCTTGTTTCCTCCCCACCCCATGCCTTTTCAAGTGTCGAAACCGCCATGGGGCAGGGGAGAGAATCAAGCCCCCCCTGGCCGATTTGGTACTTGAAAAAGTGTGTGTGGGGGGACATGAGTACTGTGCTGTGGGCCCGATCAGGATCACGCCCTGGTAGCATTTTAAAATATCTTTAAAATGGTTGTGGCATGCTCGTGGTAGCCACAAGGACACTGTCATGTTTGACTCAGAGTATCATGGGATGGTCCAGAAGATTCTGGAAACTGAAAGTACAACAGAATCCAGCATGTACAGGGTAGGGGCTTAATAGGTATGAAAGGAAGTAAAACCCCTTAGAGAGAGAGAGAGAGAGAGAGAGAGAGAGAGAGACAGAGACAGAGACAGAGACAGAGACAGAAGGAGGAAAAGGGAAAAAGGGGGGAGATATCATGGAAGCCTGAAGAATAGAAACCAGAGACTGGAGACTGCCTAATGTTTTATTTATTATTTATTTAAATAGTTATATCTTGCTTTTCTCCCTCCTGGGGACTCATAAGGTTTGGAAAACCCAAAAAATATTATTTAAGTAAACAGGAAAAAAAAAAACAATTCAGCTCAAGTCCAACTCCTGAAACTCTTTTGGTTAAGGTGGTCTCCACCCCATCGAAGCCACCCTAGCCTCCAAAATATGGTGAGACAAATGCTGATAGCACCAATCAGTCTAGGTTTGCCAGTTTCCTTCTGGGGCAGGGATTCCGTGCCCCGACCCCTGTTTCCCGCTGCCTCTTCTGTGTGTGAGGGAAGAAAAATAATGTTAAAATCATGACAGACGATGATGTGATATCATTGCCATGGGACAACAGTTCTCTCTAGGAATCCGTTAAACTATAGAGTTTCTGGCAATTCCTAGAGAGGCATGGTGACACTTCCAGGTTTTCTCTGAAAGTGATGTCATACCATCGGCTGACAGTGTCCCCATGTCCCCCACCAGACTCTTGCCAATTGTCAACCACTCGCTGGCAACCTTAAATCAACTTCAGCTGGCATTTCATCTTCAGTGAAGCCATCATTGATGTATTTGTGATGAAAATGAGGAGATGTTTATTACACTGTTATTTTTCATGGTAGTATTATGGCAAATGGTGTAGCAAGGGGTTTATATGTCATCCAGCTGCTGTCCTGACCAGCCGTTTCTGCAGAGCTACTCAAGTGTGTGTCTGTACGTATTATCATGCACTCTGTGAAATTGTTCACATCAACCAATAAGTATAAAATAACAGATTGAAGGATCACTCATGTATTCAAATCAGAAACATTAGTTGGTGAATACTTAGAATGTTGCTAATCAAGAGCTCATTGACTTTAATAAGATTGCTGTGGAGCAAATGGAGAGTAAATTGCAGCTGTAGAAGGCTTAATTATGGCTTTCATTTGAAAAATATATTGTTTTTCTGTTAAAAATTTCATTCAGCATTGTTTTCATAAAGAATAAATGTTTTTTTTGAAGCATAACATTTATTTTGAAACAAATTCTTTCTGTTTCTTTCACGGAAACCAAGACGTACTCTTACCATAGTTCATGAAAAAGTCAAAAGGATTGGGCCACACTTGGAGATCTTCGAGGCTTTCAGCCAAATCAGAAAGCCACCTACCCAGAAGAAAGCTGTTGAAGCAGCCACTAGTATTCAGAAAACTGTCAGAGGATATCTTGATCGCTCCAAATTCACCAGAATAAAGCTCAAGGTAATGTGCAAGGGGCTAAGTAGTATTCAGTAACCAAGCCATGCCCGTGAACGCACCAGCAACTTACCTCGCTATTTAGACGTGTCCAGTACACAAGCATCCAACACGACTTTAAATTTCTGTTCCCACCGTGCCGTCTTTCTCCGCTGTATTTGATAAGCCAGGATCAAATGAAGATCGGTGTGCTCCCACGCATGCCCAGTTGGCGCTCGAAGCAAGGACGGCGATTGGACCAGCGTCAGTTAGGGAGGTGGGGGGAGTGGGGGTGGGATGGGCTGGCAGCAGGAAGTGGATTGAAGACAGATTGCATGTTCGCACTTTAAGGCTCTGGGTGAGGAAAACGTTTCATTTTATTAATTCGCCGTATAAGCGAATGATCTTAGCGCGGAGAAATTGTGCTCTGGAGACGTCTCCGGAATCCTTCGGTTGAGATGAAGTGCGAACATGCAAGGAAACCTCGCAGAAATCGGAGCTGCAAACGTGCAGTGCGGACATGGTCCAGGACAGGCAAAGCGCTTCCTGCACTTACCTGCAGCTTTGGAGGCTAGCTGGGAGGCTGTGTCTATGTCAGGGCCGGAGGAACCTCCCCCATGCCTTCCATTATCACCAGGACAAAGCCAGGCAGCTGCAGCAACATTGGCAGGGCAGGAAAATCTCCCCACACCCCTATGGCCTGGCTCAACAGATCAGCATTGGAGGGGCGCAGCAGCAGCGGCAAGTGATAGAAACAGCCCAGGAAGGTGGACAGGATGAGCCCAGGAAGGCAACTGCCAGGAGCAACCTGGGTGGGAAGCAGTGGGGAGGTCTCATCAGCACACCCAGAGACAGCTGGCCAGGGTCACACAGCCATCACAGGCCAAGGCGGCTGGAGTAGGCAGGGTAGGGTTGCCAACCTGCAGGTAATAGATGAAGATCTCCTGCTATTACAACTGATCTCCAGCCGATACAGATCAGTTCACCTGGAGGAAATGGTCTTTATGGCATTGAAGTCCCTCCCCTCCCCAAACCCCAGCCTCCTCAGGCTCTACCCCCAAACACTCCCGCAGGTAGCGAAGAGGGATTTGGCAACCCTAGACAGAAGCCACAGGAGGGGCTTGGAGACTGGTGGAACTAGGGAGAGTGACTTCCTGGGAGTAGCACTGGCCAGCAAGAGGTTGTTTTGAAGCCTCTTGTCGGGCAGGGCTGATGAGGGAAGCAAACAGAGGGAGGGCCCATTGCTCAGAAAATGGGAAAGAGCCAATTTGCACCCCTAGCTGGAGTGCATTGGCAGAGCCTGCGGTGGCTCTGCCTCCAGGCAGGCTTTTATTAGATACAACTCAAGGCATGTTAATTTGGTAGGCTTTTGCAGGGCCTTATATGTGTTAAATGTGTTATTAGATTTTAGCCTGTAATAAATACATACATATTTTGTACAGATATAACTTTTAGATTGTATAACATTTGGCCTTGGATGTGTATTTTTTCTTGACCTTCGGGTGCTCAATTCTGTTGTTTTTTAGGGTTAAGTTTTTCCCCCTTTGTTGTCTGTGCAGGATTCTGAGTAGACCTGCTTAGGATTTCATCATGCATCTCCATTTGTCATCATTCTTTATTTTCCATTATTTTCCTGATTTCTCTGGTGCCTTGATGGTTACTCTTGCTACTCTAATCATATTTTTTCCTAGCACAACTAATACCTGCTACTTCTTATTCTGACTTTTCTCACACTCCTATTGTGTAGAAATCTTATAATATGACTGGCTTTTGAATGTAGCAAAGTTTAGAATTTTACCTTATTAGATTTAATCACTGTTTATGTCCCTTCATTGTTCCTATGTGTGTATATATATATTTGCAAGAGAATCATCTTTTTTCACCATCTCTAAGATCATCTTATACCATAGATCTTTCATTCATACCCTCATCTCTCCTTTCCTCAGTGAGCTTTTTTTTAAAACGAACAAAAATGAAATATGTCTGTAATTACAGGTTGAGAATGATGGGTTAACTTTATCAGAGATGGTGAAAGAATTCCGTAAAATGATGTCCCGCATTAAGCGCCGTTGTGGGGTCTTAGACACATCTACAGCACTTGAATACGAACAATTTGAAGACTGGCTAGACCAGAAAAAATGTAGGTATTTGTGCTATTTTTTTATAGAATTATCTATTCAAACATACCGTTATGTTACAGTGAGGGAAAACAGTATTTGATCCCCTGCTAAATTTGCCGGTTTGCCCTCTGACGAAGAAATGACCAGTCCATAATTTTAATGGTAGGTTTATTGTAGCTGTGAGAGACAGAATAACAACAGGAAAACCCCCAGAAACCCAGAAGTCAAAAGTCAGAGATTGATGTGCATTATAATGAGTGAAATAAGTATTTGATCCCCTATCAACCAGCCAGATTAGGGTTAGGGTTAGGGCTCTGCTGTCGACAGAAGCAATCAATCCATCAGATTCCAAACTAGCCACCATGACGAAGACCAAAGAGCTGTCCAAGGATGTCAGGGACAAGATTGTAGACCTGCACAAGGCTGGACTGGGCTACAAGACTATTGCCAAGCAGCTTGGTGAGAAAGTGACAACCCTAACCCTAACTGTCAACCTCCCTTGGTCTGGGGCTCCATGCAAGATCTCATCTTGTG
The DNA here is from genome assembly GCF_029931775.1 of Euleptes europaea. Taxonomy (NCBI): domain Eukaryota; kingdom Metazoa; phylum Chordata; class Lepidosauria; order Squamata; family Sphaerodactylidae; genus Euleptes; species Euleptes europaea. The sequence goes on along the minus strand of NC_079320.1, from coordinate 43,768,809 downwards.
GAGTTGCAATGATCATGAGAACGGTGATGAAGCAGCACAGAACTACACGGGGGGAACTTATCAATGATCTCAGGGCAGCTGGGACCATAGTCACCATGAAAACAGTTGGTAATACACTACGCCGTGAAGGACTGAGATCTTGCAGAGCCCGCAAGGTCCCCTTGCTCAAGACAGCACATGTACAGGCCCATCTGCAGTTTGCCAATGCACATCTGAATGACCCAGAGGAGAACTGGGTGAAAGTGTTGTGGTCAGATGAGACCAAAATCGAGCTCTTTGGCATCAACTCAACTCGCCGTGTTTGGAGGAGGAGGAATGCTGCCTACGACCCCAAGAACACCATGCCCACCATCAAACATGGAGAGGGACATATTATGCTTTGGGGGTGTTTTTCTGCTAAGGGGACAGGATACCTTCACCACATCGAAGGGACGATGGACGGGACCATGTATCATCAAATCTTGGGTGAGCACCTCCTTCCCTCAGCCAGGGCATTGAAAATGGGTCGAGGATGGGTATTCCAGCATGACAGTGACCCAAAACACACGGCCAAGGCAAGAAAGGAGTGGCTGTGTACTGAGATTATTTCCTTAGGGTTGCACTACCTGGAGGTTGCACTACCTAGCAGGGCCAACAGGATCCAGGAAAATCAAGTCATCAGATAAGTCAAACTCTTAGAAACCATAACTGGCAAACCACCTCGATAAAGTCCTGTGGTCTACTTATTGTAGGGACAGATTGGCTTTTATTTAGAGAATGTTTCAAATATAACAAACGGTAAGAAAAATAGGATCAATATAAGCCAGTTCTGGAAAATGCGGGTGCATGCATTTTACACAATAGTAGTAAGGAGCAAATACAAAAGAAGATATTTCCGCATACACAGACTATTACACCTGCTATGGCAGTGCTGCTAGTGATTAAAAAACCCATTGGCTACCATAGGCAGTTGGGAGGGAAGGCAGCATCATGTAGCGCGATCTTGTCAGATCTTGGAAGCTAAGCAGGGGAAGTACTTGGAAGGGAGACCTGCAAGGAAGACTCCTCAGAGGAAGGCAATAGCAAACCTCTGCTTCTCACTTGCCTTGAAAGCTCCTTGTTGGGGTCGCCATGAGTCAGCTGTGACTTGACACCGCTTTACACACACACACCGTAGGCAGTTGAGAAGATAAGGGTAGGGGGAGGACATTTTCAGTGAAATCTCCGTGCAGTCTTCTACTCCTGCTTTCTCATTCTGGATGCTGTTTGTAGCAAAATTATAGCCTGAAGGTCTGTTAAATTTTCAGTAAACCTGTAGCTAGCAACGGGATATTTAGGGAGCTCTCAAAATACAACTTGCCATCTGCAGTTATTCTGTTTCAGTTTGTCAAGTGATTGCTGATGGTGCCACAAAATAATAAAGAGAATAAATGTCTATTGCCCACAATGCTGTTTGCGGAGCCCGAGTCTCATACTCACATGACCATCTTCATTAATCTCTAGCCCATTTCAGGTGTTACATCCATACATAGAGCCCATACCAAGAGCAATCATGATGCTCCTGATATGTGCAGTCACTATGTCATCTGAAGAGAATATGTATGTTTTGCATGCATGTATAGCCTTGATAGACATGAACAAGGATCCTGGAAATTCAAGTGGTCAGCTTATGCATACTAAAGCTGTACATGCAAACATTGACCCTTTTTAGACAGCAGGGTGACTGTATGTATTGGGAGGATGTATGTGCAGTTGCCAGCCCCTGGTATGCATGGGTGGAACATCTGAGAAGAGCCTTTATGAAAATTAAACACTTCACGTGTGAGTGAAGGTAAGCAAACCTAAGGCATATCTGGGATCTGGAAAATCCGTAGTCCACAATGTATGGTTCCATTCCTTTTCAGGAGGTTTTTGTGGTTACTCTAACTATTTTTGGAAACTTCTTGGCCAGGAATGATGCAATGGGGGCAATAGCTGCATGTCCTGTAGACTGCACATAATGTGGCTCCTAAGAATGACCAAGGCTTAGCTTCCAGTGCTGGTGTGTGAGAGGGAATCTGTGTCAGTACTGTGGAATGCTTTCACAAATCATATCCTAAACCTTTTCTTAAACCAATTCTAGTACTTTTTAAAAAAAAGTTCTGAAAGCTTTCAAGCTCCACATAGGTATCTATGAGCCATCACAGTTTAAAGATGAAAGGATTTTGTATGCTTTTTGTATTCCTCTTTGATGAACTTTTAACCTGGTTGCTTTGAGAAGAAATACAGCTGGATCTCACTTTGTTCTTAAAACCTGAGCCTGGAGCCTTCTCTATGGGTGATATAAAATGGTGTTGAACAAAGTTATATCCTGTTTCAAACTATAAAATCTAACACATCTGGATACGATTCTAGATGTGTTACAACGAATTGTGTTAATTTTCTTTTTATTCAGAACCCTCATTCCTAACGAAGAATTGTGCAGTTTTTAAAAGTTTGAAAATCCTTTTTTGAACATTTAGAAGTGGTCCAGAAAAAACATCTAGAATGCTAACTGGTAATAAGCCTGCTCAGATGGGACACCCCATTCATTTTAATCAAGAAGTCAGTACTGAGTAACTGACACATGTTTTCTAACAACTGTCAGGGAGTTAACATAAATATAGGTGGAGTGCTTATTCAACCCTTTCAGCACTCTGTGATTATCCTCTGCAAATGTCTCCCTCCCTGAACATATTCTCCTGTTACCAGGCTTCTTCTAGTCTTGGGCCTCAACTGAGGTAAAACTGTTAAAAAAAAAAAAAAAACATGTGGGGCAGCATTACTGCTATGAGGGAACAAAGAGAATGGGAACACACTATTTCCCATACAATGGGTCAGTTCCAGTGTTATATGAAACCACAGTGTGGAATCTTCTTCATAGGAAGATTTCAAGCAGATTTTCTGTACTGTGCACAGGGTGGGTCTAGATCAGGGGTTGCCAACCTTTTCGGCTTTCAGGCACCTTTGGTGTTTTGAAAGGGGGGGTGGACACCATCACAAATGGCTGCCTCAGGAGGCGGACCCAAGCAAGCGCATGCACATACACACACTAGTGAAAGGAAGATGGGGAATAAAAAACACGAAGAATAACAACCACATACAACCCAGATAATCTCTAAGGGGAGAGGCGACGACCCCCTTTATTTGCATGAAGGCAACCAATTGCAAGTCCTGCCTTCACATTAGCCCTGCCCATTTTCCTGAAGCACATGGTGGACACTCGGGTATATACTGGCAGGTCTCATGGCACCAGGCTGTGGGATGCTGGTCTAGATGGATGCTAAGATTTTGTGTACATTCAAGAGTTGTAAACATTCTTAGATAATTTAAAAAGAAAACTTATCTGCCTAAAATACAAATCATTTTTATTTCCCAGTTTATGAAGCCATCTTTACCAAAAGAGAATACTGGAAAGAGGTGGATATAAATGAATTGCCTAAATTTTTCAGGGACTGTGGTCTTTTCCCACCTCAAAAGGATCTAGATGCTGCTGTGAAGTTGGTCTTTACAGGTAAGTAACTATATTACTCAGATGTAAAGAAAATACTTGTGGAGCTTTTTAATTCACATGTAATAGATGACTAGTGTTCCTAAACTGAATCAACTGAGTCAAGCTGGAGAAGTTTTTTTTTTAAAAAATAATTAAATAAATATATGCTTTGCTGGTACTTTTTATTCTGTTCAAGTAGGGCTCGGTAACGGGAGTGGGGGCAAAGGGCAGGGGAATGTTGACACTGGAGTGACCAATAGAGGATAGTTAGTTGCAGGGACTTCAAATCAGTGCAGCAAGGGTTGTTTATGCATGGTTAGTATGTACCTTGTTCATCCCTTTCTTGTCTTACACTTTCCTATCCCAAGATTGGAAAACCTTATGATTGGGTGTTGCTTGGATTACTGCATAATCACAAACACAAATCAGGAAGTGTCTGTATGATGCACCCCCCTTTCAACCACTTCAATATCCCCCTCTCTCAGCCCGCCTGTATATGCTGAGGGAAAAGCGTTGGCCTGAGTGTATTTGTGAGGAGATTATTTTCCTTCTCCTCCAGTCCCACACCAGTATTTACCTCAGTGAGAAATAGGAGACAAGAGGCTTTTAAACTTAAACAGACAAAACAGGGAAGTTTATTGAACAGAACTCACAGAGATTGGTTTTCAAGAAAAGGCAGAAATTGGAGGGAAAACTCAGAGTCAGATTTATATACGCAAGATTACTTCAGTGAAATAGCTTAGATGTTTTCTTCACTCAAAATAAAATAAGTGTGTAGGCCAAGCTGAATGTTGGATCAAACTTTGTGATTTGAATGATCTCTGTTCAATGAGGTGTTCAGGGGAATATATTGATTGTTATAGTTTTAAGGATGTTTAGTAACTATGCTTAGTAATTATATTTTACTGTGTTTTGACCTTAAGTATATGTTCGGTATTGTAAATTGATTATTTGCTGTTGTATTATGTATTATTGTCATGGTTAAGCTCAAGACCTTTGGTCAAAGGAGCTAGTAAATAAATGGAAATGGTTTTCTTCACTCAAGTTCCTTCAGTTCTTAGTTTCAAGCTTACTCAGATTCCGTTTTCAAGCTTAGTTCTACCCCTCAGAACTATTATTCAGACGCAGACTCTCTGACTCTGTCCCCAGCCTAGCTCTCCCTGACTACCCCATCTCAGTGGCTGTAATCCTCCACACCTCCCTGCTACCGGAATAGCTCTACCTCAGAGACTAACTCCCCTTGTGACCTGAGAATGGGTCCTCTCTAACCCAATTCTCACTCCTGTCACTCCCACAGGTTGTGTGTTTCAATAGCTTTGGCTTTAACAGAACCCCTTAGGTTCACAGAGTACAGTCTGGCTTCCGCTCAGTCTCGCTACCAAGCTCCCAATCTATCACAGCCTTCTCTGGCTGGTTCCAAGCTTCGACTACTTTCACAGCCTCCTATCCAGGCTGGGTCCCAAGCTTCGAATACTTTTCTGTCTCTCCCAGAGCTCAGAGTCAGCTCTCTGGCTCCGCCCACTCTTGGTCTGTCAGCTCTTGCTGCAGATTAACCCCATATCCATCACAGTCTGAGTCCCCACCCCTTGCAATGCTGCATTGTCATTGGCAGTAGTGTTTACTCTGACAAAAACATCACCCCGCCCCCTCCCCTCCCCTCTCCCCCTGGAGAGTGGCCATTTCACAACCAATCTCGCAAAATTTCATCTACAAAAGTAAAAAAAAAAAGGGGGGGAGATTCTCCATTGTACATGCACTGCTGAAACTGACTAGAATAGACATTATTGGGGGGTGGTTCTTCGTTCATCACTGTGAATTGCACAAAGCCTGTAAATTCAATTGCACAAAATAAAAAAAGGGGGAGATTCTTTGTTGTACACACACACTTGCTGAAACTCACTGGAAAAGATGCCTCCTTCTCTGGGCTCCTTCTGCATTTTAACCCCCCCCCCCCGATTCTCTGATGTAATATCGATATATTGTCAAATCATCCAGAATACTATTCAAAACCACAGAGAGAGCCAGCAGAGCCTAGGATCATGCACTTGCTTGCCCCCCCCCCCATGGATAACTCATCACCCAAATGCCGGGGGTGGTGGTGGAGAGAATCAACGTACGATCCTATCCTCTGCTGCCTCTCTCTGCTATTTGGAATAGTATTCTGGATGATTTGATGATATATCAATATTACATCAGAGCAGCAGGAAAAAAATTAAAAATGCGGAGGGAGGCCAGAGAAGGAAGTGACCATGGCCGTTTCCAATATGGCTTCCTGGGGCACTGCAGAGGGGATGGCTGAAGGCTGGCTAATGGAGGAGTTGGAGAAGGAGTGGAGAATGGGGGCATGTCGGGACATGGGAAGATCGGGACGCAGCTGAACTATGCACCTACTCACATTGAAGATGGGCTTGGAACTAAACTAAATACGGTGCTAAAACAGGGATTGGAAAACTCGGGGAAATTGTGGAACAGAAGTGAGCTGAGACCCAAGGGAGGGGAACATCATGCATAACCCCCGCGGAGAACCGAGACAATCACGGAAGAATCGTTAGATAAACCAACCGTGCATAAGCAACCGAGGTTTATTTCAAGCTTGTGAGGTTACAATTCCTGGGCTCTCTGGAACTCTCCACTAGCCAGGAAGCCCTTCCTGGGTTCATGGTGGGGTGCAGTGAGTTCAGTGGAGCTTACCCCAAAGTGGGCAGGAGGGCTTTAAAAATAGGACAAACCATTTATAGAATTTGATCAGAATTTAATTCTTGTTAAAAAGGGATTTTCAATGGAGATAATTTGTTTTAACTGAAAAGTATTGCTTCTTAGGTCATATAGGATTCATAATTTGAATTTCTTGCTGTTAGGGTTGTTTTACATTACAACCCGTACATTTAAATGTTTTGAAAACATGTTCAGTGCTGGGTAACTCCCTGGAGGCCTCTTCAAAAGAGCTAATGTTCCCTTTAGCACTGAAATCCACTTACCTTAACTGACTTCTGTTATACTTCAACCTGATTCTTGGTGTCACAATGGTAATGTTAATTGTACCATCCCAAAGGATCTTAGTATTCATCAAATATTTGATTTACATTTTCTAATAAGGTGTTTGGAATGCAGGAACAGGAAACTTGTCCTCTGCCATGATTCCTACTACTGTCTCCTCCATTAATATGGTGAATTATTTTTTCTAAAATAATTAAAATCTGTAATTGAATACACTAGAATAATTTTAGAAAATTAGCTCAATTATTCCACAGGTTCTGTTGGGAAACATCATTTCATTTATTATAACAGAATAGATAAACATAGCTTTTAAAAATCCTATCTCACTTGATTTTTAGTGTTTAAGTTGGTCCTATAGCTAGTAAAGTCTAATGGATATTGGGTTGGTTGTAAATCTAGGAAACATGAGTTCAGGTTCTGCCTCAGCCAATGATTTCTCATAACAGACAGTCTCTTTAAGTACACCTCCAGTGTCTACTAGAAGGCCAAAATGTCTAGGTGGTCTCTTCTTCTGATTTTGTATGGCACTTAGGGAGGGGATTGCCTCCTTGCAACAGTAGACTCGGGGGAGGAGTAGACTTGAAGGCATGGAACCATGGTGTGAGGCTATAGGTCAGTCCTTTTTCAATACCATCACCCCCATTTCCCCTTGGAACAAGTACTTCATTTCCTCTTGCCTCTCTTGCATTATATGCAAATTAAAACAAATTCTTCAGGCAATAAATTTATTAGCAATGTGGCAATTGCATTTTTACAACATTACTAATAAGACTAATGAAAACATCCAAAATAGATGCAATATACCCCAAAGCCAAGATTCCTTGATTATATATTTCTTGAAATGCTTTACATGTAAGCTACACTGGCTTTCAAAATGATCTTCCCCTAATCAAAATATAACACTCTGAAGTTCAAAAATGACAGAACCCATTCACTACAGTGGAGAAATGGCTACATAGTCCACCTAATCTAAAAGTAGCACTAACTGATAAGTGCTACTCCTGTTGATAATTGACTCCTGTTGATAAGGTTCGCTACCATTCCCACTGAAACTCCCCCTCTTTAGTTATCCACTGTTGTTCATGGTTTTGAACCCATTGCTAGAGTTGCTAGCCCAGTGCTGGGACCTAGTGGGAGATTGCAGGCACCTCTATGATCAGCATCACACTTATGCTAGAATGTCACTGCTGGCATTAACTGGGAGTAATATCATTGTACGGCACAATGCTCTATGATTCACCCGAATCCTAGAGTGCCATGCTGATGAGATGATGTCATTTCCGGTTTGCAGCAGAAATGATGTCACATTTTTGGGACTCTGAAGCTTGAGCTGTTATGGGGGCCCCTTTGCAACCAGCAATAATAGGGCAACATCCAACAAGGTCCAAAGGGCCTTGTTGCCCTTGCAAGGACCTTGAGACCCAAATGGTGGAGCCCATACACAGCTGGGAGTTCAGGCCCTGCAAGCCCCCAAGAAAATTTTGAAATTCGACCAATTACAGGGACATTTTGAGGCCATATGAAATGGGTATTAGAACATATTCTAAGGTTAATATTAAGTACTTCAACCCATTGGCTTATGATTCGATCACTAAAATATCCTTATTTTAATAACAAACACTTTAAAAAACTCCATCAATTTTGTTGAAAAATTTACTCATTAAAAAAAAGTTGCTTTAGGGCTCCAGCAGGATTAGGGGCCCTGAAGCTTAAGCTTCATTAGTTTCATAGTAGATCTGCCACTGTGTCACAGCATCAGCACAATTTTGAATTGCCTCCCATTTCCCCCCATCACCTTACTAAGTAGTGGCAGGGAACAGGGGGTCCAGAGTGGGAGGTCTTCCACTATAGGTATAGCAGGAGACTTGGCTACCCTGTTGCCCAGATTTGTATCACTTGCAGGGCATGATGTAACAGCTATGCCCCTAATACTCAGTAATACAGGAGAAAAGAACAATACAATACAATAGATTGTCCACATCCCTAGAATTATAAGTTCAAGGAAAACATACTGCTGCCTGCTTATTTGTAAACATAAATAGTGAATAGATTCGGTTCTTGTAGGTTATCCGGGCTGTGTGACCGTGGTCTTGGCATTTTCTTTCCTGACATTTCTCCAGCAGCTGTGGCAGGCATCTTCAGAGGAGTAACAAGTGTGAAGATGCCTGCCACAGCTGCTGGCGAAACGTCAGGAAAGAAAATACCAAGACCACGGTCACACAGCCAGGATAACCTACAAGAACCAATGAACTCTGACCGTGAAAGCCTTCAACAATATAGTGAATAGATTGTTTGGCCAGAGGATCTTCTTTGCCAATCCAGGGCTTAGTGTGGGAAGGAGGACGAGGTCAGCAACACATTGGTATAGCAGCTGATGCAAATTAAACCACATAACATCAAAACATTAAACAGAACAATTTAACTGAATGAATGACTTTGGGTAAATTTCGGGCACAGCTTAATTGGCAACAGCTGAAATGCATTGGCGCAGCATGTGGGCTGAAGCAGTGACATCACTCAATCCCAATGCTCCTGATTCCTCCTACTCCCAGGGATCCCGCTGGAGTAGCATAGGGATGGCAGAACATGGGTTTCACCTTGGCGTGAGCCACTCCGTGATTCCTCTGCCACTTGGGAGGAGGCTGCTTGGACAGCCCCCCAATAGGGCATATCCTTCCCTGAGCCTCCCCCAAAACCCCCTAATGGGATCCCCCAACGGGGAAAAGGGGGTGTGCAGGCCGCCTTTTCCGAAAACTGATTCCAGCCCACTGATAAAAACCACCTAAGCTGTGACGAATTGTTGTAAAGATACAAGGGAAAAGACATATTTCTAAAAAAAAAGAAAAAAGGGGGGGGATAGAGACTTACCCTTTTAAAATGAAAGCTGGGTATTCAGAGAACTTACTACACGTATTGTTATAAAAGTTATAGCGATATAACTGTATTCACTTGCCATTAAAAACACTTTTAAAGCCCTGGTTTGAAGGGGGGGGGGTGAGGGGCGGAATGGCTGCTGCTAGGGGACCAGGCCAGGGAAACTATGAAGAAATCTGCCATGTGGAAGCCCTGTTGCACTGTATTGGCAGTTGCACCAACAACAGGGAAACTACATATGCCTGTCCCAGTTTGGAAAGCATAACAGATGCAGATCGTTGTAAGTACTAACTTAGTAAATTACTAATTCTCCCTGAAGGAGTAGTTTCTTAGCTTAGGGTGGTGTCAGCTGGAGGCTAGGGTTCACACAGCCCCCAAAGTGGGGGGATCCCCACCTCTTGTCTCTCATCACCACTCAGAGTGGGATCTCAATGGTTTTACCATAGAGTTCCCATCAATTCCTAGAGAGGTGTGACAATGCTTCTTGGGTTTCCGGGAACTGATGTCATGCCATTGCCGGTGGCTGTCCATCCCCCCATGTATCTTAAGGGAGGCTCAAGTTTCCTCTGTAATATGTAGCACCTTTTATCAGTTTCAGCTGATGCAGAAGCCACAGCTATTCCTTAGAAAGCATGATCTGGCAGCGATGATCCACACTGTGACCATGTCCAAGTTAGATTGCTGTAATGCACTTTATATGGAAACTGTCTCTGAAAGTTGCTTGGAAATGTCAGTTGATCCAAAATGCAGCAGCCAGGTTTTTGTCAGGGGCTGGATACAGGGCTTGGATCACCCCTGTATTGGAAGATCTCTCTTGCCTGCCCATCTGTTTCCTGACACAATTCAAAGTACTGGTTCTTATCCTTAAGGTCCTACATGGCTTGGAGCCAGGGTGCTCGTAGTGTCCAGACAACCAGTTACTATACTTTTCCTATTCTCTGTGCCCCTTTATGCAGAGGTGAGGCAGGTGCAAATTGAGACAGAGCTTTTTCAGTTGTAACACCTTATCTGTGGAATATCTTCTCCTTTGTGTGATAATTTTATTTTTATATATAAAAGATTAATTCAGTTAATTTGATGTGTTCTGGTTGAGCATCACAATAGAGACATGAGTCCAGTGTTATATACTTGACGATATTGCATGGCATTCAGAGTCAGACATTTTAATTGCTCCACAATCTATACCTAAGATGGGTGCTTTGGCAGTATATTACAAATCTTCATCCAGAATCTTCCTCATATTAGGTACATCAAACAGCCATTCTGAAATAAATTATTTTATTTCACGAACTACTAAAGAAGAAGTCATTTGATGTGCACATTGTATATGTATATCTCTGTGTGAACGCACACATACACAGCCCTGTGGAGAAAGGAAAGTGGTAGAAATGAAGGAAAACTGACTGAAAGTCTCCTAAACTGAGAGATTTGGGGTATAGATGGAACATAACGTTAATGAACATAAAAGATGAAACATAAGTTTAATTTAGCATTTTCTGTCACATTATTGCTATTGAGAAAAATCTCTGTAACTCAAGCTGCCCACATCTCTTCAACACTATCTCTACTGGTGATAGAAGAAAAACATATTTAACTGAAAAAAAGAGCAGGATAACTGAATACTATGAATTTTCCTTCTTGCAAAGTATAGGGAATGGGGCGGTGGTGGGGGCGGGGTGGGGGCTTGAACCGTATAAGGAGCCAGTAAGCAGAAAGTAGCCAGTAATCAGAAAGAATTGCTTGCCTGATCTTGCTACACAGCAGCAGCACCAAGTCACACGGCCCAAGAGCGCATGGAGGAGCCAGGAGAATCCCAGCCATCATTTAGCTGTTGTCTCTTGCATGGCAGTTTAAGTAATATTGCTCAATCGTAAGACGAGCCATTTACTTACTTACTTACTTCATGTATACCCCACCTTTCTCCCCAGTGGGGACCCAATGTAACTTACATTGTTCTCCTCCCCTCTATTTTAGTTTCACAACAACCCTGTGATGTAGGTTAGACTGACCATGTGTGACTGGCCCAAGCTCACCCAGCAAGCTTCCATGGGAGAGAGGCAATTTGAACCCCGTTCTCCCAGATCCTAGTCCAATACAAATTCAAATCCAATTCATTAATACAGTCAATCAGACCAGTAAAAATTATACAGCAATAAACCTCAACATAAACAATATAAAAATGGATTTAAAATGATAGGACATATAAATAAAAATAAAAAAAAACACTCTACATGAAACACTAAGTGGAGAGAGAAGGAGGCCCAATATGCACAAATAACATCATTTTAGCAGAGATTTACGAAGCTTCACCTAGTCCAATACTCTAATCACTACTCCACACTGGTTCATAGACTGCATGAACCTAATCTACTCCTTTATTTCCATTTCCAGCTCTGTTGATGAGCTTTAAACAAACTAAGGCAACCATCATGATTTCTTATGAATTTACTTTATTGATTAAAACTGATAGTGATGATGACAATTTCTGTAATCAGTTTTTTCTCTTGCTTCTTTCTGCCCCATGTAAATCGCGTAAGTTGGGCTCCCTCAGTTTGCACTTGTGGGGGGGGGGAAGGGGCTTTTGTTGAATGGAACTTGTGACAACCCTATATTTAAACACTAATAAACAGTGAAAGTACCCAGCTTGCTGGGGGTAAAGGGAAGATGACTGGGGAAGGCACTGGCAAACCACCCCGTAAAACAAAGTCTGCCTTGAAAACGTCGGGATGTGACGTCACCCCATGGGTCAGGAATGACCCGGTGCTTGCACAGGGGACCTTTACCTTTTTAGTAGATTAAAACTCAGTGGAATCCCGGGGTTCCAAAAATACAAGCATGAAAAGTATAAAGTTGGTGGGGAAGGATACATAGCAAAATGCTTTACATGGATTTGAAATACACAGGCATTTCAAGTTTGAGGATTTCAGGTAGCACAACTGGAAAAATACATCTGCCTGAGACCTTTGGTGTGAGCAAAGATTATCCGACTCATTAATAAGCTACTTTTACCTGAACTGAAAACTGATATCTGTTTTATTTGTTCTAGGGAAACTGATACAAGTAGTGTTTGGACACTGGGATGTTGTCACCTGCCTTGCCCGTTCTGAGTCCTACATTGGAGGAAATTGTTATATTCTCTCAGGGTCTCGTGATGCAACTCTCCTGTTTTTTTTAAACAGTGAAAACAAAACAAAACAGGAACTGCAGGAAATAATGTGGAAAAATAGGTAATGGTGTGGCTCCAGCCTTCTTCCCAGGAGCCTTCCCTGCAGCCTAAGAAGCTTTCCTCCAATTTGTGGCTCTTCTGTTGGAAGGCTGCAGGAAGATTTCAAAATTTGCTCAGTAGAATGCCAGGATGGGGCACGATTTGGGGTGCCAGGTCCCTCTTCGCCACCGGCAGGAGGTTTTTGGGATGGAGCTTGAGGACGGCAGGGTTTGGGGAGGGGAGGGATTTCAATGCCATAGAGTCCAATTGCCAAAGCAGCCGTTTTCTCCACGTGAACTAGGGTGGCCAGCCTCCAGGTACTAGCAGGAGATCTCCTGCTATTCCAACTGATCTCCAGCTGATAGAGATTGGTTCACCTGGAGAAAATGGTCGCTTTGGCAATTGGACTCTATGGCATTGAAGTCCCTTTCCTCCCCAAACCCCGTCCTTTTCAGGCTCCACCCCAAAAACCTCCCGCCAGTGGCAAAGAGGGACTGGCAATCCTAAAGTGAACTGATCTCTATCAGCTGGAGATCCTTTGCAACAGCAGGAGATCTCCAGTTAGTATCTGGTGGTTGGCAACCCTAGGTAGGATCCACCCCACTGTGAGGAAGGCCAGTCCTTCTATTTCCTTTGAGGTCACTGTGTGTGTGTGTGTTAAGTGCCGTTAAGTCGCTTCCGACTCATGGTGACTCTATAAATGAAAGTCATCCAAAATGTCCTATCTTTGACAGTCTTGCTCAGATCTTGCAAACTGAGGGCTGTGGCTTCCTTTATTGAGTCAGTCCATCAGTAGGTCACTACAACCCCTCTATTACCCATATTTAACAACTTTTGCCGAATGGATAGGAAGGGTATAAGCTGTGTTCACCTAGCCTGTAATGTGACTGACTGGTGTGAACAAATGTATTCTTGTATGCAGCTGACTGCTAGTATTGCCTTCCATCTTCTGCCCATATGACTATGCTTTAGAGATATTCTTGTCATTATAAAGTCCATATACTTGCCAGGGTAGTTCTTTGTTAAATCCAGTTTTCCAACAGAGGGGAAATGTAACTGTAAGCATTGCTCAGGGTATAGCATTAAAATGACAGTGAATAGCTAATAGCTGGGACTCCCTTCTGACCTCCCAGATGGAAATAGACGACCCAGGATGCCTTTATGGACAAGTTTATTACCCTTATTCTGTGCTGTGGAGTATGTGTCAGTAATTTGCTGCATGAACTACAGTGGGAAAATGATGAATTACATTGGGAAAAACATAAAGTGTGTGTGTAAAGGAGAAGTAAAGTAGTTACCACAGAAAGCATGATGTATTATAATTATTCTGTGGGAAAAAGAGGGTAAATGCAAATGCACTGTAGTAACGTTTGCACCAAAATCTTTGAGAAGGGAATAATTATCCCTCTTCATTGAGAATGGCAGGAGTAGTCCTTCCATGTTTCTCATAAGCTTGGGGGCTGTGAGAAGACATGCATTTTAAGTATTTCATTAGTTACTGCCTGCAGTGTACACAGCTGTGAGTTTGGATAATAAATAAGGATCGTTGCAGTGAAGAAGCCTTTGGTAGCATTTTTTGTACTGCTGAGGTAAGCTGTTAGTCATCTGCCACCAAAGGATAATCAGCTGGATCTTAAATACTGCTGTGTCTTTTACTTTTTACTGTAGATTTGACTGGTTAATAAATATTGGCTCATTGTTGTACGAAAAGCTGTACAATGCTGGTTGTGTGGGTGCAAGTGACTGTAAGAGAAACAACATAAACCAAACATAGCACTTGTGAAGAAGCCCAAATTCTCTTCTAGGAAGTGGCAGGAGGCATATATGCATGATCTGAATTCTGAATCTTGTTTTTATAATAAAAGGCTTGCAACATATTGAAGAATGGATCTCATGGATCGGCTTTAGCTTCAGTATACAAAAGGTCTTGCTTCTGAAATGGCTTTAGGTGGAGACCCCTAAACACTCATTGCAGTGTACAGGAAGATCTATCAGAAAAGGCATTCCTGTCTGCTACAGCCTCCACTAGGGATGTCAGCCTCCAGGTGGGACCTGGGGATCCCCTGGAATTACAGATAATCGCCAGACTACAAAGATCAGTTCCCCTGGAGAAAATGGATGCTTTGGAGGGTGGACTCTATAGCACTGTACTTCACTGAGGTCCTTGTCCTCCCCAGGCTCCATCCCCAAATCTCCACGAGTTTCCCCACCTGGAGATAAGAACCCTACCCCCCAATCCCTTGCCAGTGGCCAGGGGGGACCTGGCAACCCTAGTACCCACCCTTCCTGTGTTACCCAAATTAGATTGTCTCCCCTTTTGGTTAGGGGAATTAGCTGGGAAGACCATGGGTGAAAACGCATGGTCGCTTTAGCCTCCTTTATTCCCTGTTTCAGCCAGGATTCAGCCAGGATTGAATGCATGTGCTTTGCCAAATGTGCATTCAATCCTGGCTGAATCCTGGCTGAAACAGGAAATAAAGGAGGCTGAAGTGACCATGCGTTTTTGCCACAGATTTTGCAAGAGGCAGGAGTAACCAGGATCTTTTCCCTTTGGGGAATTTTTCATGGAGATTTGCTGCGCTTTCTAATCTGATTTGTGTCGGTGCAAATTTTTGGTTATTCATTGCAGGTCCGCATTTTCCCAGAATGAGCAATAAAAGCCGCGTTATAACTGTGGCAACTGATACCACTTTTGAGCTGTCCTTTCCTGTTGGCGCGTGTTTTTTGGCTCAGAGGCCCATGAAGAATTGTTTGCTTCGGTTCCGCTGCCCCTGCCCGTGACGTCTACTTTCTTCTCCCCCAAGAACGGTGATTGGCTGGGGGAGTTTCGCCCTCAGACAAGAATACCGCCTCTTTTGCTGCCTGCCTGCCTGCCTAGAGTCCTGGCACTTCTCTCCCTCCGCCCCGGAGGCTGGCGGGCGGGTAAGTGGCACACCTTCCCAGCCCCTCACCCGGGATGGGCCTTGGAGCTGGGCCCACACCTCCAAGCCCAGGGGGACGTCGGATGGACAGCTCCAGGGGAAGACCGGCGGGGCCACGCCATGTGCGCCTTGCGCGCTGGGGGTGGTGATGGTGGCAGCTTGGTCTAGGGCAGCTGGACCCGTGGGGGGATGTTCAAGGGAAGGGGCTGTTGGCCCCTCTACCCCAGCAGGGAGGGGGGATTTTTGAGAATTCAGATGGGAAAAATGTGCATCCTGAGAGCGGAAAAACCAAGGCAAAACTCCCTCCTATCACTCATCTGAAGAGGGGCAGCCAGTCTGCTCTGGGTCTCCCTCCTCTCTCTCGATGCACTGGGGCCGGATCAGGGCTGGCGCGCAAGCCAGGGGGCTTCTTTCCTCTCCCCCCCATGCACACTGGCCGGATCGGGGCCGGTGCACAAGCCAGGAGCCCTCCTCTCTCTCACGATGCACTAGGCCGGATCAGGGCCGGCGAGCAAGCCAGGGGCCTTCTTTCCTCTCCCCCCTGCCATGCACACTGGCTGGATTGGGGCCGGCGAGCAAGCCAGGAGCCCTCCTCTCTCTCACGATGCACTAGGCTGGATCAGGGCCGGCACGCAAGCCAGGGCCCTTCTTTCCTCTCCCCCCCACCATGCACACTGGCTGGATCGGGGCCGGCGAGCAAGCCAGGAGCCCTCCTCTCTCTCACGATGCACTAGGCCGGATCAGGGCTGGCGCGCAAGCCAGGGGCCTTCTTTCCTCTCCCCCCCCTGCCATGCACACTGGCTGCATCGGGGCCGGCGAGCAAGCCAGGAGCCCTCCTCTCTCTCATGATGCACTGGCTTTAATGCAAGAGGTTTACAGTGGCCATTTATGCACGGGAGGTTTTTCCTTGGATTTGCTGCTCTCTAGATGCACCCTTTTCCCATCCAAATTCTCAAACTCAACAATCCGCCCCCAAGAAGAGTTTTGAGAATTAGGATTGGGAAAATGTGCATCTAGAGAGCAGCAAATCCAAGGCACACCTTGGATCCAAGGCACACCTCTTGGCACATGGATGCAATTCCTGCCACCCCCCAAACCTGTCTTTCATTAAAGGTCAATGGGTTCCACACCTATAGAAAATAGAGGGAAGCTTTGAGGAAAGCGCTGCCTTGCCCCCCCCCCCCAATTTGGAATCTGACTTTTCCAAAAGCAGAACAGAGCGAGGGTGGAAGAAAAATGGAGGAGACCAGAGGGACTGGTGGTTGTTTTTTGCGCTGGGGATGGTGAACCGCACGAGGTTATCCGCTGGGCGGAGTTGGGGTGGAGTTGGGGGCAGGCATAAACAATGAGCTTGTTGGAAGGGGAGGCCTCCTGCAAAAGGGACAGACCAAACCGTTGTCAAATTCAGCTTACTTTGTTCCCATGAAAAACCAAAACTACAGATAATTGACGAGGATAAATCGCCGCCATGAAAAAAACATTTAAATTGGGTTTTTTATTGCTCCGTGGCAAAAGAGAAGCAAAATCTACCGTGAAAAATGCCCCTTTGTATACAGAGATCGAATCCCTGTGAAAAACTCTTAATAAAGAGGATATTTAGTTTAAGATTAGGTTTTTCTTGTAAAAGTAACTTCAAACACATATAGCAAAATACTCACCCAAATCATTCAAGGATTAGGAAATAAAAGGAATGAGCGGGTGGATGCAAGGATGTGTGGGTTCCAGTCAGAGGAGTGACATCCAAAATGGCAGTTGCGTGAAGAGAGGGAAGGACCCACAAGCAAGTGGGGTGTGTGTGCAGAGTCCAGGACATACACAAAATAGATGCCATTTGGGAGTATATTTATACCCAGAAATGTATCCTGAGGTGTTATGACTTCACTGGCAACCAAACAAATAAATGCAAATACCTTTATTGGCATAATATGTTCAAAGAAATATACAAAAGCTGAAATTAAGCTTTGAATGTTAAAAGCTAGTTTAAATACAGTTTATTCTTTGGTGTTGGGATTCTCTTTCTGACTGAGTTCCCATTGGTTGGTTGCTGTCATCAGGAATTTCACCACACTTTCTGTAAATTCTGGCTCCTGATCAGCGAATAGTTTCTGAAGTGTTTTCCAGGCAACCAAACATTGCCAGGGACAAAGGCTTGATTGCTCTTTGATTAGTCTAAGAGGTGGAAGAAACTAGAAATAATGCCTGGGTGCTTTGGATTAAGTACCGTTGGAGGTCAGAACACTGACAACACCCCTATCTCATAGTCTCTTCTGATAGGGGCCTTGTATTATTTAAAAGAAAAGCTCATTTACACAACTTCCGGCATCATCTCTAGTTTGGCTCTCAACCTAGCTTGCAGCACAGGATTACAGTGAGGATAAAATGTGTAATTCCTCACATACTATACTGGGGAAAGGGTGAAATACAAATGTAACAAATAGGTGCATAGCTCCCTCTCAGCAATATGTGAGATTCTGTTTGAGCACACATTCATCCTAGCAGCCCATTCCTGGGGGCGTGGTGGTGGTGGGTAGATCCATGGCAGCTGGGAATGGTGCAGCCATGTCTCCTCCTCAGAGGTTTCCTGGCTGCTGCGGAGGGGGGGGAAAAGCTTTTTTTAAAAAGAAAAAAAAGGGGGAAATGCCCCATTGCAAATAGCAAGGTGGCCCCACCGAAAAAGGTGGTGCGGCCACGCCGCAGCTCAAGGGGGCGTTCCTGGGGTGAAAGGGGTTAGCAAGCTGGCTAACGTCAGCTCCGCCCTTGGAACGACCCGGGAACACCCCCCCCCCCGATGCCGGTGCAGCCTGCCACTTCTGGGATTTAGGTCCCGGCGCGGTGGCGGCGGCAGAGGCCTGCGCTGCTCTGGAGCACCCAGGCACTGGCATGTGTGCCACCCGGGATGGCACAAGTGCTCCTTAAAAAAAAGGTAAAGGTCCCCTGTGCAAGCACCGGGTCATTCCTGACCCATGGGGTGATGTCACATCCCAATGTTTCCCAGGCAGACTTTTGTTTACGGGGTAGTTTGCCAGTGCCTTCCCCAGTCATCTTCCCTTTACCCCCAGCAAGCTGGGTACTCATTTTACCGACCTCAGAAGGATGGAAGGCTGAGTCAACCTTATGCCAGCTACCTGAATCTGACTTCCATTGGGATCTAATTCAAGTCGTGAGCAGAGCTTTGACTGCAGTACTGCAGCTTACCTCTCTGCACCACAGGGCTCCTTAAGTGCCCCTTATCCCAGGTTAAATGGGCACTTATGCCGATGGGGGTCATGCTGGCTCCTATGGAGCTTCATTCCCCCCCTCCCAGGAATGCACTCTTAGTCCCAAAGAAATTCCAGTCCCAAACAAATTCCAAGGGACCCTGACTATTTTAATAAGTTGTATCTGTAGCCCTGGTTACCTTTTCTGCTTCATATCCTAAGTGCAACATAATTTAAACTAGGACAATGAATTCATACAGAACATTAGTGTAAAACCCCCACTTTATTATGGGCCTTGGAAGTCAATTAGCATCATGCTAGAATAGAAATCCTTGATTAATAAGTTTCTTCTGGTTTCTTTTGTCTAGGGCATTTTGCGAGGTTAAAAAAAAAAGCATGTTTAGCCTGAAGGACAATTTCATATAAAAATGTTACTTCACCTAGCTGGCAAACAATTTTAAACCCCCCAAAGGCTGTGTTTTACTTGCATGGAACTGACAAGCAATATCAAGTAGGTCTTTTCATTCATTGTTACTCAACGGATGCCCAAAGCTAAGGCAACCTTGAAAGCTCCGTCTTTACAAAACTGCTATAATGGGAGCACTTCTACCGACTGCAGCCTGAGCAGTGAGTCAGAAGTT
Organism: Euleptes europaea; assembly: GCF_029931775.1. Classification (NCBI taxonomy): domain Eukaryota; kingdom Metazoa; phylum Chordata; class Lepidosauria; order Squamata; family Sphaerodactylidae; genus Euleptes; species Euleptes europaea. The sequence continues at coordinate 43,749,484 of NC_079320.1, read as the reverse complement.
TTCTAAGAGAGAGTTAAGAGCTAAAACAGCTGGGTGACTAAAGAGATGGCAGCACCAAGGGTTGAAGCAGCTTGAACCCCATTTTCTAATGTGTTAACTCTACTTGTAGAAAGCTTACTGGGTTGGAGAGAAAATAACAGCATATTACCAAATACTGAATCTGCTCTGTGGCATCCTCTAAAATAGCATATATTTCAGACTTCTTCTGTGCCCAGGAAATCAATCCATTGCTGAGTTTGTAGGGATCATTTCATGCAATTTGGTCTAAAGCTACAATAAAGAGCATAAGGGGCTGCCTTTTAAAAGCCTGTTAAAAACTGCAGCTGGTAGCTTGGTTGTCAACCAGAATCCAATATAATGAACAAGTTGAACCCATATTAAAATATCTCCATTGTTTTTATGGCCAAAAACGCATGGTCCCTTAACCCACTTTATTCCTCGTTTCAGCCAGGATCACATTTACCCAGGCTGGAGGTGGGGGCGGGGGAACTGTATGCATTACCTTGAAAAGCAGGGAAGAAACTGTACCAGTCGATCCATGTAAACAGAAAATGTGGGAGACATGAAGTTCCTGTTTAGTTTGGCACACCCCCACACCCCCGGTGATTGGTCATTTTAAATTGACCAATGAGGGCCTTCCCTGCCCCGGGAAACGATCAATCACTGGGGGTGGGGGTGCTGCAAGCTAAACAGGCACTGCGCATGTCTCCCACATTTTCTGTTTATATGGATGGATTTGCACACAGTTTTGTCCCTGTTTTTCAAGGTAATGTATACAGTTTTCCCCCAGCCAGGGTAAATTTGATCCTGGCTGAAATGGGGAATAAAGTGGGTTAAGGGACCATGCATTTTTGGCCTATGTCTAAAATGTGTTACAGATAAATGAGGTAAGGAAGATTAACCCATAGTAAACTTATTCAAAGATGAGCAAATGTTTACACCATTTTGGGATGACAAATGTAATGTTATTAAACCCTGTGTGCTCTATACATTGAGCTGAGATCTCAAAATTGGAAAATTTACGCTTGAATGATACTAAATTTTATATTTGAAATGATTATCAGTAATTGCTTCTAATGGATTGATTTCTAATATTTATTTCATGTTCTGTGACTCTTGAATTTAGTTTATAAAAAGATTGTTTGTGGGTGCAATTCAGAGTGCAGGTTCTGACCATTAAAGCCTTATGTGGTCTCGGAATGGGAGCTGAAGGACCACCTCCTCCCAGGTAAACTTGCCTGCCTGCCTTTGGAGTCCTTCTCCAGCTTCTCCCACCTTGTGCAATTAGGTGGGCAATCACCAGGGCAATATTTTCTACAGTAGCACCACGTGTACATTGTGCCTTTCCAGTTATCTTTTTGGTGCCAAGCACAATATATCCGGTTTAACCCCACCTCCCTGCTCGTAGCTGTTTGAGTGTAAGGGTTATTTCCCTGCTTTGGCAACTATCTGGCCATTATATCATTGTTGTGTGTGTGTGTGTGTGTGTGTGTGTGTTAAGTGCTGAGAAGTTGCTTCCGACTCATGGTGACCCTATGAATCAATGTTCTCCAAAATGTCCTGTCTTTGACAGCCTTGCTCAGATCTTGCAAATTGAGGGCTGTGGCTTCCTTTATTGAGTCAATCCATCTCTTGTTGGGTCTTCCTCTTTTCCTGCTGCTCTCAACTTTTCCTATCATGATTGTCTTCTCCAGTGACTCTTGTCTTCTCATAATGTGACCAAAATACGATAACCTCAGTTTAGTCATTTTGGCTTCTAGGGTCAGTTCAGGCTTGATTTGATCTATAACCCACTGATTTGTTTTTTTGGCCATCCACGGTATCCGTAACACTCTCCTCCAACACCACATTTCAAAAGAATCTACTTTCTTCCTATCAGCTTTCTTCAATGTCCAGCTTTCACACCCATACATAGTAATAGGGAATACGATGGCATGAATTAACTTGATCTTGGTGGCCAATGACACATCCTTACACTTAAGAATCCTTTCTATCACTTTCATGGCTGCCCTTCCCAATCTCAATCTCCTTCTGATTTCTTGGCTGCAGTCTTCCTTTTGGTTGATGGTGGAGCCAAGGAATAGAAAGTCTTTAACAATTTCAGTTTCCTCATTTTCAATCTTAAAGTTGTGTAAGTCTCCTGTAGTCATTACTTTTGTCTTCTTGATGTTCATCTGTAATCCTGCTTTGGCACTTTCTCTTTTAACTTTCAGCAGTAGTCGTTCTAAGTCTTCTGCCAGTAATGTAGTATCATCGGCATATTTCAAATTGTTAATGTTCCTCCCTCCAATTTTCACTCCACCTTCATCTAAATCTAATCCAGCTTTCCTAATTATATGTTCTGCATATAGATTGAAGAGATAGGGAGATCAAATACATCCTTGTCTAACACCTTTGCCAATTGGAAACTATTCCGTTTCTCCATATTCTGTTTTCACTGTGGCCTCTTGTCCAGAGTACAGGTTGCTCATCAGAACGATCAGATGTAGTGGGGAAATATTGCATAGCAATGTTTTAAGTAAAATAAATGAATCAATGTTTAAAAATAGGGAGATAAATCTGATATCAGCTCCTCAGAGATCTTCTCCAAGGGCAATGGAGAATAATCTAATTATCTGAGTATACATTTTCATCATGCTCTTCTTCCTGAGGAACTCAGGGTTCATGTTTCTTCCATTTTATCCTCACAACAATTCCATGAGGTAGGTTACATGTAAAGAATATATTAGTTTTGTGAGTTTCATGGCATAGCAGGGGTATCAGCTAGTGTCTCCTGAATCCTAGTCTAGCATTCTAACCACTTGGCTGACTGGTTCTTAATGTCACACAGTGATGCAATTGGATTGTCAAGGACAAGCCAGATAGAGAGAGAGGGAGGAATTTGTCAAGGACATGGTTTGTTTAAGTACAGAGATGTCCACAGCAGCTTTTAGCCCACATCACATCTTTCCCTGAAGTAGAATGTCATGCAAAGACCTACTCAGGCACACTTGAAAAGAATCATACGTCTACAAGCCAATAGAACTTGCTCTGCAATTCATGTATTATGCAGCTTGTAAGTTCCCCACTTAGTCACAGAAATGGCTGTGATCCTATGATTCAAGGAACTCCGAAGTATGAACTTTTCCTTTCCTGCAGCGCAGGGGGATACCCAATTCATTAAACCCTGTGAATTTATATAGTGAAAAAATATGGGTACATCAAATAATTTATTATTTCCTAGTTGATAACAGAACATACTTATGATACTTTCTTTGATAAGGTGCAGAAGAAAAAAGGGAGAGGCTGTCTCCACTTGGCAACACCACTGTGGCTGCTGCAAATGGCTATAAATTTGTAGTGATAACAAAGCTTTCACACAGCCAATTTCCTCTACTTTCCCTTCCCCCTCCCACAGCAGCTGTTTTCTCCTGTAACACAGAGGTCTTTTCCACATGTTTTTTCTTGATCAGAAATTGACATATCTCTAATGCTATAGTGATATGTTGATTACCGATTAATAAATCTCATAAAACTCTCTGGAGGTGGGGTAACGCCTGCTGTTGTGGGGATTGAGGCAGAGTGGGAGCCTGCCATTTGGAATCCCCGTTACCATTTGGTAGCAGCCCTTCTCTTTATCATGTGTAGAGGTGTTTTTTGTCACTAGGTTAAACCAGCAGGGTGTGTTTGTGTGAGTGTGATGAGCTTCAGTTTCCATAACTATTTGTATTATATTTCTGTAGATATAGCTACTTACCGTATATACTCGCGTGTAAGCCGAGTTTTTCAGCCCAAAAAAAGGGCTGAAAAAGCCGGCCTCGGCTTATACGCGGGTCAATACGGTAGAGGGGGGAAGGAGGAGGGAGGAGGGAGGGGGGAACTTACCACTGCCATCTTTTCCAGGCCGGGAGCGGCCTCCAGAGCCCCCCTGTGGCCGCAGGGAGGGCGCTCCGCCGCCCCCGCTGCCTTCTCCCGGCCGGAAGCGGCCTTCAGAGGCCTGCTGCGGCCGCGGGGAGGGCGCTCCGCCGCCCCCCGCCGCCTTCTCCCGGCCGGGAGCGGCCTTCAGAGGCCTGCTGCGGCCGCGGGGAGGGCGCTCCGCCGCCCCCGCCGCCTTCTCCTGGCCGGGAGCGGCCTACAGAGGCCTGCTGCGGCCGCGGTGAGGGCGCTCCGCCGCCCCCGCCGGATCCGCCGCGTCCCGCCGCCAGGATCCCAGAAGGTAAGTCTTGGGGGGGGAGGGGTTATAAGCCGACCCTCGGCTTATACGCGGAGAGATTATGTCTTTTCCTTCTAAAACAGAGAAATTATTTACTTTAGAGGGCTGCCTTGTTGTTGTACTCAGCAATTTAAGGCATTTTTTTAAATTGTGCCCTAATATATAGAATCTTACTAAGGCTATAAACCATTCAGATCACAGTAATGCCTGAGATCAACAGCGAAGAAGAATTCCTCTATTGGTGTTTTGCCTGCTAATCTTCTACTTGCATGTGGGAGATACTTGGTATGAATTCCTAACACCAGCTTCCTACAAGCCCATTTTATGGGTAGGGGTAAAAATTCCCTTTCAGCTGAGTACCCTACTGGTGGTTAATTAACATTTCTGTTAAGTTCTAATTATAGTTCTTGTATCTCAGCCATTATGTTAATAGCATTATTCAGTAGTATGTGAGATTGCATTCATTATCACTGGTGAGTTAAACCTTTATTAAAGAAAAATTCCCCCAGGCCCCATTCTGGAGTTAGGTAATTATTCATTTGGTTTTATCCTTGCAATTAGCTTATATACTGTAGCACTCATTACTGAGCTCCTACACCTCCCTGAACAAGATTAACCCACCATGGTAAATAAATGCCTAACAGCTCCCAATGTGTAGCTTTTGAAATACTGTGTTATGTAATGATATAAGGAATCTCAAGGCACTGCTGCATTCTCCTCTTTCCCAGCACAGTCGAAGACAAGAGACTATAGTTCTGAGGGACATTTTGGACTCAAAATCAGTGGAGGCAAAAAAGAAAAGAAAAACAATAGATCCCTATGTCATGGTGGATCCTGCTGTTAAGTTGATTGAGCTGTGCTTCCGATTGGTGGCTTCATTGTTGCACAGACGGTGAGAGGGTTATGGGGCACTGAGAGGAAAGAATGCTGGTCATTCTAGGGTTTCAGAACCAGCTGTAGTCTGGAATGATCTCAATGCTTGCTAAAATGTCTCCTTGTTTTGTGGGTAATCTCATCTTTACAAACCAGGGACAGAGGAAATTTACTGCTGACTCTTGACATTTCCTCTACTGCCTGTCTTCTAATATATACATGCTCCCTTGTTAGGGTTGCCAACCTCCAGGTAGTTTGGCAAACTAAGGTTAGCCTGCTGTACCGTATTTTTTGCTCCATAACACGCACTTTTTTCCTCCTCAAAAGTGAGGGGAAATGTCTGTGCGTGTTATGGAGCGAATGTGCGCACAGAGCCGGCTGGGCGCGCTGGAACAGCGAGTTGGCTTTTCCCCGTTCCAGCGCGCCCAGCTGTGAGGCAGGTGGGGCGCACAGAGCCGGCTGGGCATGCTGGAACAGCGAATCGGCTTTCCCCGCCCGCCTTGCAGCTGGAGGCGGGTGGGATGCACAGAGCCGGCTCGCGTCGTTCCAGCCGGGTTTCCCTGCCCCGACGTCCAGCTGGGGGGGAGGCGTGTTATGGTCAGGTGCGTGCTATGGAGCGAAAAATACGGTAAGTTAACTAGTGAAAAAAGACAGCAGTATAGTGCATATAACAACAGTGGTATTTATATCTTAACCCAGGGGTCGGCAAACTCATTAGTCTAAAGAGCCAAGTATCAACAGTACAACGATTGAGATTTCTTTTGAGAGCCAAATTTCTTAAACTTAAACTATATAGGTAGGTACACTGTTTATTAACTTATCAAACTTTATGAAGTTTTAAGTCGTAATTAAACTATAGGTACACTGAATAAAACTTGATATCATACTTGATAGTGATCTTATTTATTGATAAAAATTAAACTGTAAGTCCCTGCCATTTCCCCCTCCCCGCCTGGAGTCCTCGTCTGGAGGCCTGGTCTACCGCCATAAAAGCCTATTGGTAGACCTGGCCTCCAGCTGAGTCCCATTGGGAGGCCATGTCTACCCATTGGCTTTCTTGGCAGTAGACCTGGCCTCCGGAGGCCCATAGAAGCCAATTGGTAGACCTGGCCTCTGAAGGGGGACTTTTTCCCCTCCTCGGAGTCCAGGTCTACCACCAAGAAAGCCAGTGGGTAGACATGGCCTCCCAATGGGACTCAGCCGGAGGCCAGGTCGACCAAAGGAAGCCCACCCCGCCCAACAGCTGATAGGCGGGCGAGGGGGGCAGGAACCGCCAAGCCACCCACCCAGCAATCGCACGGCTAGAGGGGAGGGGAGGGTTTAGCCTCCCAACCACTGAGGGCAAGGGGGACCTTGCCATTCTCCACGGCGGGGGGGCGGGGAGGAGAGACAGGGCGCCCGGTCGCCTGCTCTCTCTCTCTCTCTCTCTCTCTCTCTCTCTCTCTCTCTCTCTCTCTCTCTCTCAGGTGGCTGCAGGCGTGAGCAGGCGCGAGAGCAGGGGCTCCGAACCAAGTTCGGAGAGCCACACTCAATGGGTCAAAGAGCCACATGCGGCTCGGGAGCCGCAGTTTGCAGACCCCTGTCTTAACCACTCAAAATAAATGAATGCAACAAATTATATACAATGTATAAGGCAATACACAACTTAGGCATACAAATCCAATTAGGACACAATTGCTGAAATGTATGTACAATGACAACATGAATAAAATTAATTCATATTAATTCAGCATCTTGTGGTTCCGGTCTTTTCCAGAGGTGTACCTCTTTACAGAGTTCAAGGTAAATCTCTGTTTCGGCTTAGAAGCCTAACTCAGGGACCACTAAATAATTATAATCACACACACACACACACACATATATATAATATAATGCATGATGGCATACAACATAGAAACTTTTGCTTATATATAAAAAATAGTTCATATATTCACACGCTAGCTGTTAGTAGTTAGCTTACGTGTTGGCCAAAGAACTATGTCATCATTAAGTATTTAAACAGTACCTTACATGCATGGTTACAAGCAATTAGAACTGAGCATGATTCTTAAAGTGATACAGACATGTCATGAGTCATAAATTACAAATAGCAAGATAAATCAATTGCAGCATTCATTCCATTAGGATGTACAGTATCAAAAAGTTGGATGTATTTGGATTCCTGTTGTCTCAATAATAACTCTATATCAGTTTTATCATGATTTTTCTCAAGAAAATGCTGAGTCAGGGGCGCCTCTAACATGTGATTCCTGATCCTTTTGCATAGACACTGGCATCTAGTACAGCATTTGCCAGGTTGTGAGGAACTACCACAGATTGCATACAAACGAACCCGGTCCTTTAAGGACGTTTTGGTAAGCAGCGTGCCGTGCCCTTTAACAAGCTCTACCCTGCCTAAAGGGAATTTTAGATGCTGTTCGTGTCAAAGCTGCAAATTCATGTTGCCAATCCGTGAAATAACTAACCCTGTAACGGGCCGTAATTTTGTGATAAACAGTTTTAACAACTATGATTCCAAATACCTTATTTATGCCATTAGATGCAAATTCCAACATTGGTATATTGGAAAAATGAGTAGGCAAATCAAATATCGAAACAGCGAACATCGATCCAGGATCATTTTATTCATGTTGTCATTGTACATACATTTCAGCAATTGTGTCCTAATTGGACTTGTATGCCTAAGTTGTGTATTGCCTTATACACTGTATATAATTTGTTGCATTATTTATTTTGAGTGGTTAAGATATAAATACCACTTTTGTTATATGCACTATACTGCTGTCTTTTTTCACTAACCTCCAGGTAGTAGCTGGTGATCTCCTGCTATTACTACTGATCTCTAGCCAACAGAGATCAGTTCTCCTGAAGAAAATGGCTGCTTTGGCAAGTGGACTCTATGGCATTGAAGTCTCTCCCCTCCTCAAACCCTGCCCTACTCAGGCTCCGCCCCAAAACCTCCTGCCAGTGGTGAAGAGGGACCTGGCAACCCTATCCCTTGTTTTTTCTTTTCCCTTTTTGAATTGCATATACAAAATGAAGGTATTATCCTAAGCGTGTCTGTAGAGGGTGATAATTAGTGCAGAGTGATGGAGATGGAAATGAATTTTTGTCTCTTATTTTGTAAACATATATTTGAAAAATGAAAAAAAGAATATATGGGGGAGAAGAAAAGGTTTGTACACGTGGCTGTTTAGCTTCTAAAATAGTAGACTGTTTTGCTCAGGGAGAAGGGCATTCTCTTACTGAATCTGAACCAGCAGACTGCCAGTTCAATTTGAGTCTAGCTTGTTAGCTACTAGAATCTCTACTACTTTTGCTGTGGGCACAAAAGCATATAAATGGACTCTAGGCATTTTAGCTCTGTAAGTGAATTTGTCTGTGAACATATGCTAGTGTGTGCATTTATACTAAAGAAATGCTTATAGGCCTTTGGGGTTTAGTTTACAAAATGAATATTACCTCGAATGATTTTTTTTTTTTTTTGCCTATGTGGACTAGCAATCCAGTTCATCTAATTTCTTGCTCTTATTAATTCCATTCATTTTTGGTAGAGCTTGATCTGGTGAAAAACGTAGGTCTGTAACAAACATGGTTTGTTAATTCTTCATTATCCTGCCAAAGGTCACACGTTTGGGCTCATTAGTAAATTGGAGTATAATAAATTATGTGCAGAGTTATAAGCCACATGAGGTAGTAAAACATGAGACAGACCTTGGTTATTTCATTTGGAAATTGAGGATTGCTTAGTTAATATTCCTTTGGAACATAGAACATGAAAATTCCAAGTGGTATGTAAAAAGTTATAGCTGGAATAGATTTAGGTTATGTACTAAAAGAGTTCATACTGCTCTCAATTAAATTAGGATGTATGCATCACAGGCATTTTGTTTGCTGTAAATGAAAAGTAATTTTACAATTGTTGCAATTCTTAAGACTCTGTAAAAAAGAAGTTACATTGAACTAAGTCATGGGGCAGTGGTCTAGTGCCACTGGAATCTGAGCTAGAGCTAGAATTTGCAGTAGGGATGGAAGCCTTTAGAGGAGTGGAAGCCAGAACCACTTTTCAGCAAGTTCTGGGCCCATTTGAGAAATAATCTCTGGTGTAGGAAAGGTAATGGTTTTTCTTTTCGTCTTGCAGCCTATTATACCAGGAAGCATGTAATGCCAAACTCCTGGCTTGCATCTCAGTGGGCCATTGCTGCACCACATTTGTTTTATAGGATGTGGAGGGTAGATGGCCTGCAGTGGGAATTGGCCCCCGCCTATGCCCTGCTTGCTTTCCAGCAGATACAAGCAAATCATTTCCCTCTGGCCCCTGCAGGGCATACAAGCGGATAGTACTGACCATCTATCATGAGAGTTGGGAGATCCATAGCCTTTGCCTCTATTCTCCCCGTCTGCCTTCCCTGTCAGCATTTTCAAACAAAGCCTTTCCTGTGCCTTGCAGGCACAGCCTCAGAGAACAAATACATCCAATGTTTATAAAGAATCAGAAAGCCTATCCAAAGCCATTGATTGGCAGAGAGTGGGAAATCTTTTGGCAGAAAGCAGGCTAACTTTCTAGTTGGATAAAATCCCTGTCAGGCACATATCTGCTGAGTCACTCTCTCTCCCGTTATTGCCCCGCCTGTCAGTGGAAATGAAAACAAAAAACAGAGTACCAGAAATTACTGTGAAATCACTACTCTGGAATGTTGGAAATCATTCTGTTCCGATTCAGAGCGTTCACTATATGTATAAGTGGAGCATGGTTTGGTACAGATTGGTTTGTAGTTTGGAGTGTTGGACTAGGATTACAGAGACCTGGGTTGACTTTGCCATGAAGTTCACCGGGTGATCTGGACCAGTCATTCTCTCTCAGCCTAACCTATCTCGTAAGGTTAGGGATGCCGGGTCCCTCTTCACCACTGGCGGGAGGTTTTTGGGGTGGAGCCTGAGGAAGACATGGTTTGGGGAGTGGAGGGACTTCAATGCCATACACTCCAATTGCCAAAGGGGCCATTTTGTCCAGGTGAACTGATCTCTATCAACTGGAGATCAGTTGTAATAGCAGATCTCCAGCTAGTACCTGGAGGTTAGCAACCCTACATAAGGTCACTGTGAAGGGTAAATTGGGGGAAACTATGTATGTTACCCAGAGCTCCTTGATGGAAAGGTAGGCTGAAAATGTGATAAAAAATTGAACAGGTCCTTTAATTCTTTTGATGAAAAATGAAACCGGGTTATGGAAAATGGGCCAATTATGATGTTTCATAAAAGCCGAGAGTCTCCATATATCCAGCTAAGGTTTAACATTAAAAGCTCTCTTGGGAGTGATAGTTTAAGATTGATTAAGACTCCTTTTGGAAAAATTTGCAGTGAGAAATATATTTCTAAAGGTATTGTTCATAAAATATTTAGGATGATTTCGGAAACTCAAAAGCATACAGGTTATAAATTTTTAAATAAACGAGAAACTATGTTAGGGACCTACATAAGAACAGATGTAGAAACATATTTTCATACCTGTTCTTGCAGATTTTCTTTGCAACAGAGAATCATTAGGAGAATCATTAGAAGATTCAGTATCACCATAGTATAAAAGGAATCTAATGTTTCAGAGGTGTAGTCCTGAGAACATATATTGGTGGAACTGTCCCTTAATTAAGTTAAAGGGTTCCAGATTTACCTGGAGCCCCACGTTTCCAGTGCTGGGCAGGTGGCTGGCAGGTGGCAGGGTGGCTCCTGATGCTGCCACTGCTTCGGGCAGTTTGGCTTGGCTGCATAGCAGCCAATCAAAAGTGACCCCTTCTTTAAGAAGGGTCCAATGGGAGGAGGGGCTCTGGGTGGGGAGGCCCCCCCTTGGCAAGGAACGGACCAGAGAATGTCAGCATTTAACTTCTTCTCCCCTTTATTGCAAGTTCCTTAAGAGGCTTCCCAAAGGGTATGTCAGCATTTCAACAACCCCATTTTAATTCCAAGCTCAGAGAGATAATGTAGCCACTCCTCACTCATCACAGTCTATTCACAGAAGTGCTGACAAACGCTAAACATCAACACCACCCCCTTATGCCAGTCAGTGTGTGGGTTCAGGCACCAAATGCTCAACGCCAATACAGTTTCCTCTCCAAGCCTTTCAGTTCGTTAGGTCTCGTTGTCTGGTTTGGTTACCTCTCTCCTCCTATAAATACATCAGGGTATTTGCTGATCTAATAAACTTGTATGAACAAACCTGCACTAATGCTGCCATCCCCTAGTTACTGCCTAATTAGTCTCAACCATGGAGCAGACCTATTTAATTGCATTGCCCACATTTGAAGTGGGACGCACGTGAAAAGGTGCTATTCTCCCAGCCAATTTCTCCTTAAAGTGATCATCTAATCTCACAGTACCATGCGAAAAGGAGGAAGCAGGAAAGCTTTGTCAGCAAAAGGCAGGCCTGAACAGGTAGGAAGGTTTTCAGTACCACTATGCTCTGCTTGTCCTATTAGCCAGGATGCCAGTTTGCTCAACAGCTGGCATCCTCCTTTTAAGAAAGGAATGGGAGCAAAATGATGGTGGAAGTTGCTCTTATACATAAACAAAATCAAAGATGGTGTACTGATTGTTAAATATTAATTGCAAAATAGTGCTCATACATATTAGACATTAAATATAAAAATCTCTTAATTTATAGTCTCACCTTGATGCCAGTCTTGTTCTTGGTGCTTTGTGACCACAAGTTCTTTTGTCAGAGGAAGTCCAAGCATATCCTTAGAAAGGGACCCTGGTACCATATTGTTCAGGGACTGGCAAAAGCCCCAAGGTTTTTTTTAGTGGTTCCTCAGACACTCCTTGAAAAATTGCCTCAGTGTTTCCTCACATGGAACCTACTGAGCCAGTGCAGTTCCAGTACAATCCCTTCTCTGCCTTCCCAATGTCTTAAAGTACTACCCCCTACATTTTTGTGTGCTAAGGACTACAATAGCACTTCAGGGGTTTTGTAAAAGAAAGTCAGGATAAAAATATTTTAAAATAAATAACAAATATAGTGAAGAGACTAGTGTGATTATTCATGGCTTATGGGCTTTTTTTCAAAGCACTGTGATTTCAGTGGGCCATTATGTATTATTTCCAACAGTTTTCAAACTAAAGCCATCATAATGGGGAAGGCTCAGTTATAAAACATCTGCTTGGCACGCATAAATTCCCAGGTTCAATCCCTGGCATCTCCAATTAAAGGGATCAGGTGATTTGAAAGAACTGTTGCCAGTAAGAGTAGACAATACTGACTTCAATATACCAAAAGTCTGACTCAATATAAGGCAGCTTCATGTTTTTGTGTATGTGTTTATAATCTGCACAGGCTGATTATATATCCAACCTTATTTCATAACCAGTTTGTTCCCCTCAACTCTTAGGGATTCATTGGTTCCCATGGTAATCTTAGATTCTGAAAATGCCCATCCTTTCCATAAATGGATAGTGAAATAGTTTAAATAAATGGATGTCCAGCTGTCTGGTAGTTCGGCATGTATTTGAGTGCCATAAAAAATACAAATGTACGTCTAGTATAAAAGTACAGGAGTCATCCAAAATATGCTAAAATTCTGCACAATAATAAATCTATTTAGTGTTAGTAAAAGTTTATTTTCTTTTTAAAAATCATTCTTGCTCTTTGCTGTTGTATCCCTTTGTTAATTCCAGCACTGCTGTTTTCTTCTTATTAGTATTGGCAGTCTCTCTCTTGTTTTCTTGAGTAGGCACCACTAACACAGCCTCTTTATGAGATTCCGTAATAGTTAAATGCATTTTAATGTTTTCAGGACTGATGAAAAAACATGTGCATTTACAATGGATCCCAGTGATTTTAATCGAGAATCCTTAATCGAGAATCCTTAATCGAGAGACACAAAAATTAGATTCATAAAGTTTGTTGTCTTAATGCATCTTTTCAGTACCTAGCTGGCCTTCATCTCCAGCCTAAGTAATCACTTAAAAAGTCATCCCATCTGAGTCAAATATTCTATTATAGTCTTTCTGTTTCTTCAATGAGAATCATGCCCTATTAATCATTTGCACAACTGGGAGACTAACAGATGTCCTCAGCAACAGCTTTTAAAGAAATGAGAAAATCACCTTCATGTCATTCATCTTTTGTTCCAGTCAAAACAAAAAATACTTTGTTCACTTTGATCCATCACCAGGTATGCAGTCATAAAATGTGTGCAGCTTCTGAACTTAATAAATAACCAATGTCATTATAGTTATATGAAAACATATATAGGATCTGTTGTGCTATTCTCTATGGCTATCACAGCTAGTACTGACTTTTGGATTTTTTTCAGTGTTAAACAAAACATAAAGCTTTTGAGTATTTTTGGGTATACATCATAGGATACCATGAAGGTGAAAGTGACAAACTCTTCATATTTTATTACAGAATTTACTGATAATAATTTTAAGGTGAATGTATAATGCCTTGAAATATTAACTTCTTTGCTCCTATATAGCTAAGCTAAGTTGAGCTGGGAAGCAGAGGTGGTTTGCCATTGCCTTCTTCTGCAGAGTCTTCCTTGTGGTCTCCTTTTCAAGTACCGACCCTGCTTAGCTTCCAGGATCTGATGAGATCAGGCTATACCATGTCCCCTTCCCGCCCTATGGGCCCTTAGACAGTATTGATATTCAGTCAGAGACTTACTAAATCAAAATTCTCATGGATAAATACTGGGCACGTTCCAAATCTGAATGCAAGTATTTCTGCCATTTGGGAATGGGTGGAAACCTTCTGATGGGTATCCTGACTTTGCTTGGTGGTTTATATTTTTGAGTTTCTATAAGAAGCAAGGACCGGGGCAAGCCATCAGAAATATGTGTACCTACAACAGCAGTGTGTGTGTGACAGGGACATGAGAAACAGTGCTGCCAGATTAGGAGTTTTTTTTGTGCTCAGCATTTCCACTTTCTACCAAAAATCCCACCATCTCATTGGACAGGGGAGTTTTTAAAAATTCTGTATGCCCTTGGGTCCTGTTTGCCTGAGCTGTTTCATTATCTGGGATGGCAAATGTCATGTACTACACAGGCAGGACTTTCTTTAGTATCTATCTGCAGATAGCTAGGCCGGGGGAGCAAGAAGTACAGAGGCTATAGTTTCCCTCAGAAAATGGGCAGCATCAGCCAACTATATATCCTCCAAGGATCAGAGGGGAATGCTTTGCTTGCATTTACTGGCAGGCAGGTGGGGAATGGCCCCCTTCAGCAGTTGGCATGTTGCCTTCACTGCTACAAAGGAGGTGGGGGAGAGCACTCTCTCTAAGTGTTTCCTTTGGTGGATAGAGGTAGAAACTAAGATTTCTTTCACTCAACAGTAAACCCAAACAAGCCACAAATCAGATGGGCTGCAAATGATGAGCAAAACCCAAATCACATCTGAACTGCTGATTCAATATCTGAGATTTTTCAGTAGCTGTAACTTCATGATAATTCTCGATGGGTAGCCATGCTAGACTGTAGTAGCAAGACAAAACTAGAGACAGTGGGACTTCAAAGACTATTCATCCAGCACCTGCTTTTGTGAGTCAGAGATTACATAATCAGGAGCAAATGTATCCATTAGGCTGATAAAGTTATACTAAAAACTGTATGCAATGGAAAGGTGTAGGGGAGATGTTAGAAAAAGGGGCCTGTTAAAAAAAATCCAATCAAAAGAGCAATCAGTTCATTCAGAATAGGTTAGGGCTATGGTGAAAGATCAACATATAATTAGAATTCATCTGGAAAAGTGCAGCATGAAAGATGGCAAGCAGATCCAATTAGAAAAACATAGAGATATAGTTGAACTAATTAACATTTGAAAGTGGCGGGATATGCTAAGATATTAGCACCTCTAGTGTGTGAGAAATCTCAAGATAGAATTGGACTTAATTATGAATCCCAATTCAACAAGTTTGTATTGAATTCACCTTTTGATGTTCATTTGTAGGAGATTAGTGACTTTTGGATCAAACACAAAACACCCTGGAAGATTAAAATAGTCATGCAATACTTTCTGAATATTGCAGTTTTTAATACCAGATTTGTGTTTGCGTATTCTTTTGCATAGGGGCTGATTTGTCCAATGTAGGGAGTAGAACCCCAATGGTAACAAATGATGGTTTATATGATAGTGGAGGATCAGCACGTAGATGAGCCCACAGTAGTATAGCTGATGTTATAACATTCTGTGATCATACTACTGAAGGGTATATGAGGACTAAGTTGGCATCCAGATTTGTTGCAGGTGCAGTTCCTGAGTTAGTCCTTCTTAGGTGGTTTGTGGTTGTTGGCAAGAAATTGCTTTAGGTTAGGGCAAAGCTTCTTAAACTGTGGGTTGTGACCCCATATGGGGCCGCATAACTGAATGTGGAGGTCGTGAAAAATTTGGCAACAGTAAAAAAACTGTTTTAAAATAAATTTCTTTATGATTTATTATCAGTAAATGTTTGATTTGTATACCTATTTTATATACCTATATACCTGGGGTCACGTAAAAGTTTCTCGGGCGAAAACGGGTTGTGAGTGGAAAAAGTTTAAGAAGCCCTGGGTTAGGGCATCGTCTGTAAGGTAGCATATTCCTCTTTCTGTTGTTCTTTTTTCCAGATTTTTTTTTTTTTTTTTACTGGCTGGACTTTTTATTTTCTGTGCTTTATTAATTTTAGCTGTTTTTCAGTATCTGGCTATTAGTTCTAGATTTATGGAATTAATTCCCCTGGATTTTGTCAGTTTTCTTTCAGATATTAGATTATTTACTCAAGCATAGAGCGGTAATTCTGGTTTTATTCATATCTTTAAAAGAAATCTTTGCAGTTTTGGACTGAAACCAACATTTTGCACTGATTTAATGAGATAATACAATATGAATAGTAAAAAAAGGTGATAGAAATGAAAGAAATAGTAATCTAATTTACTTCTACTTTAAGAATAAATAAATATATCCAGACTTATCTCAGCCTCCTCTGTTATATTCTGTCACTTAAAAGACAAAGAGTGTAATACTGTAGGATAGATAATAGTTTTACTGCACTAGCAGTGCACTGAAAATTATTCTATGGAAGTTTCATTTTTGTTCAAAGAGTAACCCAAGACAAATTTGTTAAATACTGAGGGAGTAGTCAATTGCTATAGCACATCTATTTACATTCAAGACACTTCTCTTGGCAAACCATCAGATCTCTTCTTGTCCTCAATCAGCCTTTTCTGAGGACTAACATAGTCATATACAGTGCAATCTAAACAGTGTTATGACCTTCTAAGACCATTTGTTGACTTCAATAGATTTAGAAGGGCAGAATCCTGGTGGAAATTGGTGAAAGGAACATAACAGGTGACACCATATTACTGACAAAAAAATTTGAAGACTTGAAATAACTCCTGATGAAGGTTAAAGCACAAAATGCCAAAGTAGGATTACAGCTGAACATCAAGAAGAAAAAAGTAATGACTACTGGAGAATTACAAAACTTGAAGGTTGACGATGAAGAAATTGAAATTGCCAAATATTTTATATTCCTTGCCTCCATCAACAACCAAAAGGGAAACTGCAACCAAGAAAAAAGGAGGAAAGTGAAACTGGGAAGGGTAGCCATGAAGGAGCTAGAAAAGATTCTTAAGGGTAAAGATGTGTCACAGGCAACCAAGATCAAGATACTCCATACCATAGTATTCCCCATTATTATGTGTGGGTGTGCAAGTTGGATAATGAAGAAGACTGACTACTGAATGATCTTTTAGATCATCCTGTGAATTGCTGTCCAATTGCAGTAGCCGCATTAACAAGAGTATTGGAGAACAGTAACCAGTCATGTAACATGTTCACCACAATGCGGTACCTCCCTTTCCTTCTGTCACAGAATCTACACTGGCAAAAGGAAGGAACTACATGAATGGAGCCCAGGAAAAAAGTGTTCCTTAATGTTTTTTTTCTTAATCACATTCCCATGTTGACCTGTCTCTGGAATGCCTTTTAGTTGTTTCACCTTTCAGTGGTTAATCTTGACCTCTGAATTGTAAGTAATGAGTTTATAATTATTATACTCCTGCTTAAGGAGACTACATTGTAACTAAGCAACAGATGCTCCATTAATTTAGGAATAAGGCAGTCTATTTTGGCTTATTTTGCTTGGTATATGAGCACAACATTCTTCACTTTGATGAATGAATTGCTGTTTATAATTTTTATTACTAATGAACAGAAGTGTTCAATAAAAATGACATGACAAAAATGTATGACATTCACTTACTTCATGCTGAAGCAAATGAACAGTACATTGAGGTGCTTGTAGTGATAAATTTTCAAAGTTTGTATTTGCAAGCTCTTGAAAGTTTGACAGGAGGTTGGGGACCAGCTTCATCAGTTGTAGCTCCATTCAGTTAAACAGGAGAGGAATATCTGATAGAATGACTGGGTCAAAATGCCAACATTTCTATACTATCTGACCATGGAAAGATGCAAAACTTGTTTTAGCATGGGGAATAAATGCATTTCTTATCTCTAGTAACTGTTCCTTAGGCAACTCAGGTTATATATAGTGAAGGCTCTAAAGTAGTCCCCTTTAATTAATTGTTTGATATATAAAGCAGCAAGTAATGTTGGCAATGTCTAATACAATACTCAGGAATCTACATAGAAGGAAAGAACCAAACTTTCATCTAAGTTGTTCCACATCATCCTGCCAGTTGACTTAAAATTAACTCCCCCCCCCAATGTATGTTACATACTAAGCAAGTGTTTCTAACTCCCATGTCATTGTGTTGGGGGAAACATACTTCCCAGGGAAACTCATTCAAAACAAATCTCTGGCCATCTTCAATGACAGATAATGATCTTGACAGATTAGACAATCTGGTAGGAAGAGTTTCCACAATGACCGAATATCTCTTTCCAGTTTTTCCACATTTGTGACATCTTCCTTCACTCATGTGCACACACTTGGAGACATAAGTTTACATTTCATTTTAAAACCTCAGATGCTGAAATCAGGTCGAACTCACCTGCAGCACCCAAGGACTAAACAGTGACTGCTAGACAAGAAGACTTATTAATCTCTAAAATTTGCACCCTACTTCTTCCCAAGGGCCAACCCAAGGTTTCCTATTATCCTGGGGGATATTAAAATGTTATTGCCCTCCAAACCAAGGAGTTTAATAATAGCCCATTGATTGCTCAAAAAGTAACCAGGGTACTATTATATTATTTTAGTTAGTGTTTGTTACTTTGTTACTTCCTCCTCTTTATGACTGTGCTTATGTGTTAGGCAGCTGGTGGAGATCAAGATGCCCTGCACTCCCATGACCCTGGAGTCCTGTGGCGTGGCTCCTCCAACAGAGCAGGCAATGGCTTGTTCTCCAACAGTGAATGACTATGTAGAGTTACTCCAGTCTAGGACCATTGATTTTCGTGGGTTTCGATTAGAGTAATTTGGCATAGGATTGCCCCGCAAAACGTTTAAGTGATGGAAGGAGTTGCCCCTAGACTCTTGGTATACTAAGTGGTTGTCTAATTTGCCACTATTGTTGGGCTAGCCCCCCCCCCCAATCTGGAGCCCCAATTCTGTTTATAATCAGTGCAACTCACATTCCATAACCCAAACAAGATTAAACCTGTTGGTTTTCAGAAACACGCTTACGCTTACAGTAAATGTCAAAGCCAATGAAAAGACTGGCAAATACCAGGGCTGTGAATACAGTAAAGCAATTCATGACTTTTGCTTGCATGCATTAAGAGTTTATTTAAAAGCACAGGAAGAATTCGCCATTGTTTTAACATCTTGGCCTGGAGTCAGGATGCAGCTTTGGTCTCAGGGTGTGATTGCAGCACGCATGATAGAATAGTCTTACCGAGGCTAAGCAGGTCTAGGTTTGGAGGGTATGTGCATGGGAGATTTTCTGGGGAAACCTGTGAAAGCCATCTTAAATTATATAATGGAAGAAAGGTGGGATATAATTCAATAAATAAATGAGGAATTTGATGGGATTTGAAAATAGTCATCCCCTTTCTCTCCTCCCATCATTCCCACTCACCCCCTTAAGCTTTAATGGTTGTATAAGGTAGCAAAAAACGTAATGTGATCTACATTTATTTTATATTTGAATATTGCCTTGGTTCTTTTTTCTTCCATGATTGATTGTTCCTCTTGACTTATTGCATAAGATAAAGTTATAAAACCAAACTAACATTAATCTTTTCCAGGGTTGTTTTAAATCTGAAACAACTCAGAGGATCTTATAATTGATTAATAGGGCCATGAAGATGCAACTAAACATGAAAATGTTATTCTTTTTTATATGTCACTGTTCTGGAAAAGTATTTTGTTCTCTCATGTCATTTATATTGGCTCTAGTAGTGTTTTATGTCTTCAGTCCTGTAAGTTCCTAGCTTTGGATTTTCATTGAGCTTCTGAACATTTCTCCCTAACCAATTTGCTGGTGCTCCAGCTAGGAATGTAAATTTATGTTATTAGGAAATAATTTTTAAAAATTCTGTCTCATAATAAGCATATACACCTGTACGAGGTACTCTGGTTTTTCTAAAGTCACATGGAACGGGCTAGAAAAATCTCAGGTCACTGGTCATGTACATTTTATACTGATGCCTACAAATTTGGAATGATTATTTAGCTGTGTACAAGCTGTAACCTAATATTATGGGGACTGAATAATGTAATGCTGGTGCCTAACATTTTAAAGTGTTGGAAACTTTAAAGTGGATTGCTAAAGCATTTGCTGAATTGGTGTAATTGTGAATAATATATCTACCGTCAATTGACACTGTATATATTGCTATGTTACACTGCTTGAATGTTGTTGTTTACAAAGCATGTCCTCCTCCTGCATTTTTCAGATGCTGAATCAAAAATAGTGACCCTCAAGAAAAATCAAGTAGTTGAAATAGCTTTTATGCTATATCCCCCTCGTGGTCTCATGCTGAAAACTGCAGCTACTGTTAGGTCAACCTGGGTGAGGCCAATAATTGATGGGGAAGATGGCTACAAATATATAGGTAAGAATTTTTATAGGGTCTGAATATTAACAGGTATCTGAGGATCAAAATATGCATTATGTGCAAGATCTTTGATCAGATCTCCCTCTCCCATGAGATATTACTTCAACTGGAAAGAAATACAGGCACCCATATTGTGCTTTTATGTTTACTTGCCAGGGCTAAGTACAGATCCGTGTGCTGATGTCTGCTATGAAAATGGTATGGGAGACAAGGGTCCAACCATTCTCAGTTGTGCAACTTTGATTTATATTGGAGACCCAAGGTGGTTCTTTAAGGCATAAAAATATGTTGGGGTATCCAGTCATAGATTGTCCATGTAACATGTAGCTTGACTCTGATTCTTTAGTTTAATTTGATCAGTGTAGGGTATATGTCACTCTAGAGCTGTGTTTGACCAGTAGAAACACAAATACAATAGTAAGCACTTACTGAAGTCCCAATGGAAAAAGTAATTTCTCATAAAACAAGAATTTCAGTTGGCAACAGAATTAGAAACAAATTTTTACATTTTGACCATGCAAAAGAATCATGAGATAGTCTGGATGTGGTTCTTGTGATCTATGGAGTCATGAGACTAGCCATGTAATGTGTTTGTCATGAAGACCTGACTGACTCATCATGAAACAGCACTTAATTGCACTTAAGTCCTACCATGATTCTCTAGTTTAATCTAAGATGTTAAAATTAGTGCAGCCCAAATTAAATAAGTAAGAAGTAAAAAATTACTTGATTCAGTGTTTTGATTATTTATTTTCTTTAGCACATATTTACTATGTGGACTTTTTGATGATTTGAATAATGGCTGCTAACACAATTAAATTGTTGCAAATGATTCTACTTTATGACTTCTGCCAACTGCTCCTTTGGACATGGGCTAGGCAAGAGTCCTGTTCATCCTAGGAAAGCAGCTGAAATATTGGTCTGAGATTCCCATTATATGTCTGGTTCAAGATAGCCCTTGAAGTGCCTGCACTGCAGGGAGAAAAACCCAAGATGAGGGACTCTGAGCATGACCTCTCTTATCATGAGTAATAAAATGTGGCTTTCCCTCCCACCCTTAAGCGTAGCCTTTTGGATGTGCAGTTTGTGGACATCAAGGTCTACTTCAGGAAGACTTTATAGATCTTTCCCCCTTGGTGACTGGCTATTGTATCTTTTTGAGTTACAGTGGTTATTAAACTAGTTGACAAGAGAATTGCAGCAGTTGCCTTGAAAAGAGATTAGTCTATTAAAGAAAGTCTTTCTGTGGCTCAGTGACTTCTCTTCCTGTAAACATTTTTGGAAAGATAGCCCTGAAAATTTATTGTATGTCCCACTATTAATTCACACATTGGCACAAGTTCCCAACTGTCTTTGTTTCTTGATTCTGATTCTGTGACTTCAGTAAACCTTTGACATTTGTGTGTTTAACAATGAATTGGAAGTTTGTGGATCTCTTTTTTCTACTAGGGTTAGAGGCCATTTGGCCTGATGATTCATCGATGTCTCAGGCTAGAATTAGATGTTAAGAGCTGTGGGACTGCCACTGAAATTAATAGTCCAGTTTCTCCTCTTTCTCTCACTCTTGTAACAGTGAGGATTATAAAACATGTAACATGATGTAATAGCCTATCTGGAGGATGGCCACAAGCACAGGGGAAGCAGATGTGTGGGCCTGGTGGACCCTCCAGTGGAGGTCATGGCAGTTTTGGTGCCCATGGTACACCTGGTGTGATGACCGGTGGGGAGGGAGGGGTCAGGCACTAGCCAACTGGGGTGGAGTTGGGTGGAGTGGGTCATATCCCTAGAAACCAGAGGGATTGTGGAGGAAACCACAGCTTTTGATAGCAACCATGCCATTCATATAAAAATAAGTTCTTATTCCAGTGATTTTGTAATTTTGAATATACACAAATAGCATTTAGTTAATGTAGTACTGAAGAAGAATGATTTTTTGCTTATATTTAATACTGCATAATATACAGTATAATATCTCTTCTAAATTTATTACTTTGATTTGTAATATGTGTATCTCCTTATTGTCAATTACACAGTAGTGTTTTCAGGACTTGGCTGTTTCTGATTTTCATCATAAACTATAAACATGAATGTTTTAGCAATAAACTTTTCAGATTTATTCAGGAAATCAATGAGGCAAAGTAAACCTGGGATACTGCACTGCCAATTTCAGAGACAGTTTTATAGGTAGGCCCACAGTGAGGGAAAGTATTAATTCCTCTGGCTCCTGATTTTCTCTGTTCAGATTGATTTGCAAAGACACATACTGATTATTATGCCGGGAGAGAGAAGTAAAATTACAGTTAGAATACGATTAGAAAAGTAATTGAACAATTTTTCTCAAAATGAATTGTATATTATAACTGAACATCATAGTTTGTTTCTCCACCAATCACATTTAGCTTTAAACGGAACCTTATGCAAAATATTGTGTTTGACAGGAAAACTCAATATTACGTTTTTCGTTAAAATAAAGACAACTTAAAAGTAAGACGGTGATGAGTAAAAGAACAGAGTAATTGATCAGAACGTCTCTTAACCCTCTTTCCAATAGAAATTTGAAAAGGGAAAGTCAGTAAAAATGGTACAGTGGACATCTTTTATTCTAATAGTGAAGCATGGGCCCATCTACAGATACCTAAATCTGCAGATCAGGCCCATTTACACAGAAGAAAGATTATTCTACAAACTTGATGAACCCCCCAGGTTTACAGAAAAATCTGACAATGGGGGAAATGGAGGGGTGCTTAAATCCCTCAAAACAGAGGAGCATTGTTTGCACACGTGCAGATAATGCTTCTCTGTTGGAGCTGGTGGTGGAATGGTGAGGGGGAGGCACTGTAGGGAGGTAGTGGCTGGTGAGTGTCCAACTGGCAAGTGAGGTAGGGAGAATGGGAGGGCAGAGCACCAGGGAGATAGAGAGGAGAAGCCACAACTGCTACCGCCATATTACCTGGTTGGAAGAGGAGTTGTTGTTGTGCTGCCCTTCCCACCATTATCACTGCAGCCTCCAGGACCAGCACAACTCCTGGTGTCACCACCACAGCCCCTGGGCCTGGTGCATCTCTCCCCCTTACTGATGACCCACATATTGCTTTGGCTACCACCCCCAAGCTCGGTGTGCTTCTTGGCATTGCCACCACATCCCCTGGGCCTGGCACTGCTCTCTACCTCACCACTGGCCTGCACCACCACTGCTGGGCCTGGCATGGCTCCTGGCATCTCCACCATGGCTGGCTCTGCTCCCAGCATCACTATTGCAGCCTGTGGGCCAGATACATTTTTCTGCTTCACTGCCAGCCCACACCATCATCACTGCTTCTGCCCCCAGGCTTGGCATGGCTCCCGGCATTGCCATCCCAGCCCCCAGGCCTAGCATGGCTGTTGGCTCAGCGACCTGGCCTCAGCCAGATATAAACAAGAAGGCCAGCCTAACCTCCACTGGGATGAGGGGGTCAGGTGAACAGACAGAGCATCAAGGATAGGGGTGGGGTAGAGTAGTGGAAGGGGGTGGGGACAGGGAAGGAAAGAAAGGCATGTGGAGGTGGTACCAAGTATGGGGAGTAGGTAGGGACAGCAGCAGGGATGAGGGTGCAATGAGGGGGAGGCAGTAAGGTTACCAACCTCCAGGTACTGCAGGAATGGCTGATAACAACAAAATTTAGCAATTAAGCCACATAAGCAGCATTCATGATATAACAAGGTGTATTCAGTGCAAGAAGAAACAAGGTGGAACATACAAGTTTATACAATAATGTACAAATACAATTTCAATAGTCCTCTTGGGTACAAAGATCCACAGTCGCTACACAGACAAGGTGTTCAATGCTTCATAATATCAAACTGAAAAGGAAGATGATGGTTTCTATTTTCTTCTTCAGTTCCGTTCAATCAGGTATTTCCAAATATGCACCCGTACTTCCAAACACAATATCAATCTCCCAGTCGGGATGCAAACCAACTATGTAAACTTCAATTTTCAGGTTCCAATACTAGGATATTTTCTAAATCCAACATAGTTGTACAGACGTTTCAAATAAGTTAACCGTTCCCAATGGGATACAACAATGAATGTTTTTACCACATAATCTTTTTACCACATAACAATGGTCCCTTGTCCACCTGTATCACAACAAACACAAAGCACGTAAAGACTGGAGTTTGATCATTTGTATTTAGCATAGGAGTGCAAGTTATAGGGTTTGGTCCTCAACATTAAGGCACATGCCAGGTGTGAACTGGGACATTAGAACACGCCTGGAGCAAACTTTGCTCAGTGACCCTTGCTGTGCTGGCTGCACCACAGAGGTACTTGGATCTGGGCAGTAGTTATGGTAGGGGGTGAGTGACCCCCGGGAATTGACTGGGCATTGATCCTCTTGGGTCCCTTGGCTCAGCTTGCTCCTGGCACTCAGTGGCCCTGCATGAACGTTTTCGGTAATATAGTGGGTTAATCTACCCCCGCACATACCACCTGAGGGTTTGTTCTTTGTTCTTTTTCTTTTTTTCTTAAAGAAAATCTACTTTTTAAAAAAATTTAGACATCATAAGACAATTTTATCTTTGGTTCTCGTAGGTTATCCGGGCTGTGTAACCGTGGTCTTGGTATTTTCTTTCCTGACGTTTCGCCAGCAGCTGTGGCCGGCATCTTCAGAGGAGTAACACTGAAGGACAGTGTTACTCCTCTGAAGATGCCGGCCACAGCTGCTGGCAAAACGTCAGGAAAGAAAATACCAAGACCACGGTTACACAGCCCGGATAACCTACGAGAACCAATGAACTCTGACCGTGAAAGCCTTCGACAAGTTTATCTTTTTTTATTCACCAATTCAGGTCAGATAGATAATGATTAATAGT
This sequence comes from Euleptes europaea, assembly GCF_029931775.1. Taxonomy (NCBI): domain Eukaryota; kingdom Metazoa; phylum Chordata; class Lepidosauria; order Squamata; family Sphaerodactylidae; genus Euleptes; species Euleptes europaea. The sequence continues at coordinate 43,724,561 of NC_079320.1, read as the reverse complement.
TACAGGAGTGCCAGCAGAAAAGTGTCTTTTTTATTTTTAGAATGATATTTCAAATTTGAATGATCAGTCCTAGGAGAATTGTACTGCAAACAGTAATAGACAAGATTGTTTCGGAATTCAGTATTGTTTTCAGGGATTTACTGGTCTGTAAAGCATTTCCTGGTCGGTTAAATCCTGCCCTGACCTGGATGGCCCAGGCTAGCGTGATCTCATCAGAACTCAGAAGCTAAGCAGGGTCAGCCCTGGTTAGTATTTGGATGGGAGACCACCAAGGAATACCAGGGTTGCTGGGCTGAGGAAAGAACTGGCAAACCACCTCTGTTAGTCTCTTGCCATGAAAACCCCAAAAGGGGTCGCCATAAGTCGGCTGCGACTTGAAGGCACTTTACACACACACATAACGTTTCCTAAATTTGTAGGAGAACAGATAATAATTTTCCCAACATTGCTAAGTGCCCTGCTTATAATTTGTATTCATGCTGTTAACCTGCAGAAGCTTATGCTGGAAAGAAGTGTGGAAAGCAACCATGACTGTGGCAAGTTAGTTTTATAAAGACTGATTTATAATCAGTCTGCTCATTGACGTCAGCTAAAGTTTGAGATTTAGACTGCTTACATTTACTGACTGTCTCATATATTAAAATGTTTGAAAGATCATGTCTTCTTTATGTACCTTGAATAATGAATTTCATTTGATAGATTTGTTCAATAAATAAGATGAATGTAATTCATAAAAGAAACATTAATATTAATATAGTTGTGAGATAGTGGGTAAAGGAACATATGTGGCTTCTATAAAGTCTCCAGACATTAGGTGCGATTGAATAGTAATATATTTGCCTGGTAGTGTCTTGATAGCCAGATAAAAGAGCAATATGTTTGTACGTGAAAGTATATATATAGATCAGTTTCTTGGCCTTTGAATGTTATTTTAAAATAATCTGTATTCTGTACTCTTAAAAGAAACATGGTATTACCATTTGACTTTTAAGACATTTACAATACAGAATGTAACATGCAATTCTCCAGCCTCTGCCTCTGCTGCAGTTCCATTTACTTCAACTATGTAGGTGGTTTGAACATTTCAGTTATTGTTTAATAAATGAATTGCCAGGAAAAAAAATGAAGACACCACTGCCACTTGCTTTTCTTCGGGGATAGTAGGTCACACACACCCTTCAGTTCATGTGAACTTAAAAAAATGATGTTTTTCAATTCCTTTGGGACTGAATGGGATTTTCTAGGTTGGATACTTTTTGGTGGGGAAGGGTTCCACATAGGGGATACACAGGAGGTCCACATCCCTAAATGCAAAAAGGAGCAATTAAGGAGACTAAATGTTATGCATAGAAGGCACAGAAGGAATACGTTCTATAAGGATTTTTCCACATATGAGTTCATTAAGTTTCACTGCAAGTCAGTATCTTCATGAAGAAAATTAAAAGTCAGCCATCCTTGGTGCAGGTGCCAGAACTTGAACATTATGGTCATTTATTCATGGCTGTTTGCTGCGGTTTCCATGCTTTGTTGCTCCGCACCTTATTTTTGATTTTTCACAGCTGCCGCGAATTGGCCCATAAAATTTGCAGCATCCCAGCAGCAACTCAAACCTGTGTTGCTACGATCTTTCCCTTTGCCCCGCCCTTTCTGCCAGAGGGTCCCATGAAAAACTCCCTGGAGTCGGATTTCTTCTCCCCACCCATCCCGGCAAATGTCTCCTCCCTCTCCTATGTCTCCCCACCCACAGGGGCGGCTATTGGCCAAGGGTTCTTTTTTTGTTCTGACCAGAAGCCCGCCCCTTTTTGTGCGCTTTGTGCGGCCACTAGATCCGCTCTTAAGTGCCGTACCAAATCCAAATCTCTACAGCAAGATTACAAGAGATGTGTGGCCTCCCATGCATAAATGGCCCTGGGCGCTTTGGCTGCTGCACTAATGAAGAAAGAAAAAATAAGGGGGAAACAAAGAGGGGGGTGAAAAAACAGTGCGCGAGCATAAATCACGAGGGGAGAAGTGAAAAGAACTATTCCAAAGGGGGATGAAGCAACAAGTCAGGACACACCATCAAAGGGGGGGGGGAACTAAAAGAGAAACAAGGAAAGCAGACAGAAGTAGAAAACAGAAGTCAATGGGAAAACGAATCCAAAGCTGAAAGGGGGGGGGGACCGTGCCGAGTCAAAGCAGAAAGGGAGAAAAGGGCCGTTTACACAGGGGAGGGTTTGCCTTGGATTTGCCGCTCTCTCTAGATGCACATTTTCCCCATCCAAATTCTCAAAACTCTGCATTGGGGGCTTATTGTTGAGTTTTGAGAATTTGGATGGGGAAAATGTGCATCCAGAGAGCGGCAGATCCAAGGCAGAACTCCCCATGCATTCGGTTGCATGAAAGTGGAGTCGAGCGGTTTGGAGCCCGATAAGACTTCTCCTTCCCCCTCTCCTTCGAATGCCTCCCCTCTACAAAGCTGCAATGGGCGGAGTTGTGACGGAGGTAGGGGCGGGCCTCAACAGTGAGCTTGTCGGCAGGAGAAGGGCTGAAACGTCAGGGGCAGACACAACCGCTGTCAAATGCTGTGGCCTTTTTCTCATGAGTAATCCAAGCTACATCAGGCTTTATGAATTAGATTCGATTCCATGAATAGCCTTTTAAGTTCGTTTTTTTAAGCTCCGCCTCAAGAGAGCAGCAATTTTTTGAGTGAATAATTGACCTATGACAAAGGATTATAGTCAGAGAGTTTTTTGTGCACAAACTATTAATATACCAAATCTTCAGTTTGGTCAGCAGAAAGGTGGATATATACATATGTGACAGACAGGTTAGGTTCCACCTCTCCCTGAGAGTGACCAATGGGAGCTGATGGAATGCTGGTGAAGGCTGACTGCTAAAAAAACCATTAGTTCAATGAGAGGGAGAACTGGCTGGCTGAAGAAGCAGTTAACTTGACCCAGTGTGCTGCAAAACCGCAGACTGATGCTGACTGGGAGAAAATCAACTTGTAACAAAAGAATCCTGCATGCCTGAATAGAGTTGTGCTTCAAAAGTTCAAATGTGGAGAAAATTTGTAATTGTCTACGTGATTCACTCCAATGTTGTGTTTAAGCCTGTGGGCTGGATGTGTACAGTCTCAGGGTAAGATACGCACACACAAACTAAGATCTCTCTCGATAGATATGAATAAATGATGGCAGTGTGTGACGGAAGCAGCATTTGAGTCCCAATCCCAGTAGCTCTGTGAAGTGTTTGAGTGAGGGTGATTGTTAAAAGGAACTGGGCTACCCTGTCTGGTGGTGTCTCTGGGAATGATGTGTAAAAGGGTCAGCGCTCTCTCTATATTTTAAAAGAAGCAAGATGGGTAGCAAGCTGTGACTGCCTGACCTTTCTGTAACCCTGAACCTGTGTGAAAGAGGTTGAGAAACGTGGCAGAGGATAGGGTCTGTGACCAAGTAGGGGGTCACAATATATGTTTGAATAATTCAATTACATTGATAATACTAAAATAAGATTTTTGCAGCATGTTAGGCTGTTGGTTCTGTATAGCCAAGGACCAAACTTACGGATCACATCGTAGGACTAGAACGCGGAAATTTCTATTGAAAAAGGTAAACTCATAACTGACTGAAATTTTGAACAACTAGATGTTGTTTTTTAAAACAGTAATCTGCGTCAGAATAACATATAATTTCATTTTGTAATAACATGCAAGTATAATTTTGATGAAAGTAAAAGTAGTATGTTTTTCCCCAACTGGGACAACTGTTTTCTGACTAATCAGGCAGAAGAACAGCTTCAAACTTGCAGTCAATTCAAGAAATTTAGGAATGTCAAATCTGTGATTCATACTTAGTCTCTGGAACATAAAAACAACTGAATGATTGATTTCCAGAAAATTCACCAGTACATTATAGTTGATGAAACTGCTTTTAATTTGATATTTGAAATGTATTCAGTATTTATTGCAATACTATATAATGATAGACTGTATAGCTGAATAGAGTAAGTTGCCAGCACTTGATAAACACCTCTATAAATATTACACTGCTGTATCCTTGCCTCTTTATTCCTCCTGAAGTGCAAATACACAAATAATCCTGTGTATTATTTTACTTCAAGGATGAACATGAGAAATCCAAGTGGTTTATGGAGCCCCTGATACATCATATGATTCCCAGTCTCCAGTGCTTCTCATTGCCTGAGACTTACTGTGATTTTAGACCCCTTCCCCACATCAGTTCCTTAATCAGAATCTTGCAGTTTCAACAGTTTCAACACAGTTGAAATATAATTGATTTTAAAAAGGTAAAGGTCCCCTGTGCAAGCTCCGGGTCATTCCTGAAATGCCATGCATAAAAGGCCTCTTTGGAACCAGGTGGGAGCATGGATCATTTAATGCTCCTCCTTACAAAAAAGCTCTCTTCAGAGAAAGCAAGTTAATGTCACAATAAAAGCAATCCTTCCCCCCCCCCATTTTAAAGGATTTTTTTTTAAAAAATGGAGTGTAATCTAGGCTCAGATTTGCACGTTGGCCAATGTTATGGAAGAAATTAGACACACAGGGTTTAGTGAAACTTCAAACATGTTTTGGTCTAGTGTATAAAATCTACTGTCCTGATCTGGGTGGCACAGACTAGCCTGATCTCATCAGATTTTGGAAGGTAAGCAGTGTCGGGCCTCGTTAGGACTAGGATGGGACACCACCAAGGAAGTCCAGGGTTCGTACACAGAGACACGCAATAGCAAACCACCTTAATTCGACTTTTGCCTTGGAAACCCTACAGGGTTGCTATAAGTCAGCTGTGACTTGATGGCAATTTCTACCACCATAAAATCTATCAAACCTCGTACCTGAAGCTTAGAATAATGGGTAATGCTCTTCACAGAATTTTGCCATAATGGAAGTTTCTGTTTGTTTGTTTGTTTTGTAGAGGAGTGTTTTACCATTTAACTAAGGTGTACACCGTTTCCTCTGCTCTGAGCACATTAGGAGTGATGCAGTTCTGCATGTATTTCAATTCACAATGAAATACTTTATAAGAACTGTATTTGTTTCAATGGGACATAGCCATGCCTAACTATGGAAGTTCTTCAGATACTAGTTACATAAGGGCTTTTTTTCATTTTAGAAATTTCCAGCACCAAGTTTCTAAGCCAACTTGTTAGCTCTCTTTATAAAAAAAGAAAAAGCCACAGCTGAAAGCCATTTCGCCTTTATCCCCCCCCTTTTTTTTTTGGAAATAACATCTCTCAGTCTCAGATTCATAGCAGTTGATTGGGGTTAAAGCAGTTGATTGTGGCAAAAGAAGCACTAACGCTCATTTCCAGAAACCCTCATTTCCAGACAATCCAACATGCAGAGGATATAGACTGGTAGCTGAACAAGTAGGAGGCCTCTGTTCTTGACACCAATTCACCCTGGTTCTCACTGACACCAAATCAGATGAGACATTGGGAATGACTGAGCTCTCAAGTGTTTTTCTTTTCTTTTTCTTTTCTTTAACTCTTTATTTTAAGTATATTTTATAATAACATCAACAACAACAAAATAAAAATATAACAGTAGGTTAAACATCGTACAGTTGATATGATTCAATACTAGGTTCCAATATAATACATTGGTGCTTTTTATAGAAATCATACCACTTAGCAGAACTTAATAAATGCAAATCATACTATATTTTTGTGGGCATTTCTTACTTCTTGATGCCCCCTTTCCCACATATTCTAGAAAAGACAGCCATATATTTAAAAACTTTGTAGAGTAAGATAAGTTATTTATTACTTTGAGTTGTGAAGATACCTTATCTAAAATTAAAAGGTTCTACACCTTCTCATACCACTGCCCAGTAGAAGGCATCTTTGTTTTTTTCCAGTATGAGGCAATCAGAAATTTTGCTGCCAGTAGAAGTATTGAAATTAGTTCCCTTTTTTAGGTAGAGAGTTGTTGTATTATCAAATTTTTCTAGCAGAACAATTAAGGCATCACGAGGGGCTTTGTATTGCATGATTGATTCTATCTCTCGCAAGATCTTGTCCCAAAATAAACTAACATTTGGGCATGTCCATCAGCAGTGCAGAAAATTAGCTGAGTTGCCACAGCCTTTCCAACATATACCTGAGTGCCCTGGTATGATATGATGAAGGCGAGAGGGTGTGAGATACCACTGGCTCATGATTTTATAATCTAGTTCTTTAATGTTGGTAGAAGCTGATTTAAGAGGATACATCTTCTAAATAGATGTCCAGTCATCTTCAGAGATATTAGAATTGATTTCTCTCTGCCACATCTTAGTATATGAAGGAATCAAAGGAGAGTTATCTTTAAAAGTTTTGTATAAAATTGAGATAATACCTTTACAATAAGTTTGTCTATTCAGTATCAGTGTCTCAAATTTTGTCAATAGTCTTTTAATACTTTGTTGGATAGCTGGTGTTTGAAACAAGTGTAATAATTGCAAATATTGAAACGAATGAATTTTACTTTCACTCATGATGTCTTGTAGTGATGCCCTAGTTTTTAATGTACCTTTTCGGACAAGTCTTTTAATCTATAGATGTTTCTTCCCCCCCCCCCCAAGTGTTATAGAGGCCTACGTTCTGTCCTGGTGGGAGAAAGGTTTGGCCAGTTATTGTAGAAGTGTTTTTCTTTTAAACAATATGTAGACCTCGATCAGGACCAAGAGCCTTCTCCATCCCTAGGGCCATTTCCTAACCTGAAATTGGGCAGATTAGGATACGTGTGTTTTCGCACATGAGCATAAGGAGCTGCCTTGAACTCAGACCATTGGTCTATAAAGGCCAGTATTGCATTCTCTGATGGCAGCAGTTTTCTAGGGTGTCATGTAGAGGACTGCCCATTGCATACTACCTGGTCCTTTTCACTGGAGGTGCCAGAGATGAACTTGGACTAGGGTTGCCAGCTCTGGGTTGGGAAATACCTGGAGAGTTTTGGGGCAAAGCCTGAGGAGGGGAAGGTTTGGGGAGGGGAAGAACTTCAGTGCCATAGACTCCAATTTCCAAAGCAGCCATTTTCTCTAGGAGATCAAGTACAATAGATCTCTATCGGCTGGAGATCTATTGTAATAGTGGGAGATCTCCAGCTAGTACCCGGAGGCTGGCAACCTTAACTTGGACCCTTCTGCATGTATAGCTTATGCACTGTCTCTGAGCCACAGCCCTCTGCAATGGGGCAAATAGCAGTACCATGGGGCCATTTCAGGTTGGTAAACTGGTAAATGAGAAGGATTAACCTTCTCCATCAAGTGCTAAAAACCCAGTCTGTATCAGGGACTCACACAACTGCTTTAAAAGAAATAAAAATAGCTTATTCACAGAACTTGTATAGTTTGGCCCAAAGAGACTGTCAGGATTACTGTGACAATGTATGTGAAGAGATTTAAAACACCTGTATGGTATAAATTCTAAGGATTAGTACTAAATGAATAGCAAATGGTCTAAGCAATTGTTCCTTTTCTGCAGGAGATATCTATGAAAAGAAATACAATAGTAAATTCTAGATCTGTGTTTTAGCAGTCTCGGGTTTTTAAAATAGTTGGTACTTAGACATACAGAGCTGATTCAACTTCCAGGTATCTATAGGTATTGGTGTAGACCAGGGGTCGGCAAACTGCGGCTCGCGAGCTGCATGCGGCTCTTTGGCCCATTGAGTGCGGCTCTCCGAACTTGGTTCGGAGCCCCTGCTCTCGCGCCTGCTCGTGCCGGCAGCCGGGCTGCGGAGCCGGCGCACCTGAGAGGGGGGGAGGGAGAGAGAGAGAGACAGAGAGAGAGAGAGAGAGAGAGAGAGAGAGAGCAGGCGAGCGGGCGCGTTGTCTCTCTCCCCCCCGCCGTGGAGAATGGCCGGGTCCCCCTTTCCCTCAATGGTTAGGAGGCTAAAGCCTCCCTCCTCCCCTCTAGCCACGCAATTGCTGGGCGGGTGGCTCGGCGGTTCCCGGCCTGCCCTGCCCGCCTATCAGCTGTTGGGCAGGGCAGGCTTCCTTTGGTGGCGCGTCTCCAGCTATGGTGCTGGGCCGCGGCGCCCTGTCTTCTGCGGCGCCGACTCCATTCCTCCATTGTCTTCTGCGCCTCCGGGTCCCTGTAGGGAAGAGGCACACTTTGGAGCCAGCAGGGGCTTGTCTGGTAAGTGGAGGGTGGCGGGAAAGCCCCGGGGCATGGGGTGGGGCCCCCGACCCGGGACACACGTAATGGTACAACTCGGGGTTGTCTGCTGAAGCTGGAGGGTGGGAGATTCAAAACTGATAAAAGGAAGTATTTCTTCACACAACGCGTGGTTAAATGGTGGGACTCCCTGCCCCAGGAGGTGGTGATGGCTGCCAACTTGGAGGCTTTAAGAGGGGAGTGGACCTGTTCATGGAGGAGAGGACTATCTATGGCTACTAATCAAAATGGATACTAGTCATGATGCATCCCTATTCTCTCCAGGATCAGAGGAGCAGGCCTATTATATCAGGTGTTATGGAACGCAGGCAGGACAATGATGCTGCACTGGTCTTGCTGGTGGGCTTCCTGGAGGCACCTGGTTGGCCACTGTGGGAACAGACTGCTGGACTTGAAGGGCCTTGGTCTGATCCAGCACGGCCTTTCTTATGTTCTCATGTGTTTACTGCGTCTGTGAATCGAGAGAAAAGTTTGCTCACATTGTTCACATTAAGTGTTTGTCAGTCATTGTCATTATTTAATTTTATGGATACCTTACTTACTTCCCCCACCCAGAGGCCATGTTTACCCACTGGCTTTCTTGGCGGTAGACCTGGACTCCAAGGAGGGGAAAAAGTCCCCCTTCAGAGGCCAGGTCTACCAATTGGCTTCTATGGGCCTCCGGAGGCCAGGTCTACTGCCAAGAAAGCCAGTGGGTAGACCTGGCCTCCCAATGGGACTCAGCCGGAGGCCAGGTCTACCAATAGGCTTTTATGGCGGTAGACCAGGCCTCCAGACGAGGACTCCGGATGGGGAGGGGGAAATGGCAGGGACTTACAATTTTTATCAATAAGATCACTATTAAGTATGATATCAAGTTTTATTCAGTGTACCTATAGTTTAATTAAGTCTTAAAACTTTAATTAAAGTTTATTAAGTTAATAAAAAGTGTACCTACCTATATAGTTTAAGTTTAAGAAATTTGGCTCTCAAAATAAATCTCAATCGTTTTACTGTTGATATTTGGCTCTTTTGACTAATGAGTTTGCCGACCCCTGGAGACTTAAGAGAGACACTGCCTATGTATGCTGCCTACATACAGACCCCTGCTCCTTTGTCATAGATCCACCATCATTATTAGGAACACCCATAAACTAACTGAAACACTGGTTCATCTGATCTTATTGGCTGGCTTTTAAGGAAGGTTGAAGCTATATGTGGCTTAACTTAATACATAATTTAACAAAATGAATATATATACCATATGTACTCTCAATGGCTGACCTCCTGAACATAGAATATTGCTTTTCATGGTTCTAGAAATTCAAATGTATTGAATAACTATTAGGGTCTTCAGTCAGCAACTGACGTCTAAATAAAGAAATTTTGCACTAAAATGCTGGAACACCTAATGATAAAATCTGCAATATGGTATGGTATTTGTTCCTGCCTAGTTAAATGGAAAATGTTATCTCATTATACAAGCTGAATTCTACAGCGTTTCAGAAGGTGAGTTGTAAAAAATAGGAATGGCAGACCTTTTAAATTAAGATTCTTGCTTGGCAGAAATGTATACTGGAGTCCCAATCATTCTGCTTTTAAGATTATATCTGATATTTAAATTTCTGTCCCAGACATAAAAACTGCAGCTGTTGCTAAGCAAATGTAATGAATTACAAGGGTTTTTTTTCCCCTGGGTGAAAGATGGCAACTCAGAAGCTTTACTGTAAGCTAATGTATACATTAATTCTTGTTATTTTTATGCCCCAGTTGACCAAGGTGATGTGCTCCCATTTGTGTTGGCCAAAAGTATGATGGGGTTTAGGCAGAATGGATGGAAGCTGGAAAGAAGCTCTATTGTACAGCTAGAATAACGCTTATAGCTTTTGTATGTATACAGGAGCCTCCTGCTGTGTTTTTAGTTCCTTGGCCTGAGCCATGGTCTGTTAATCATGTAACCATCTTGTAAAAATAGTTTTGTGAATTGGCTATAGCCACTGTTCCGTAACAGCTGTGTTTGCATAAGGACATTTAATTTTGTATTTATCATTAAAAGTGGGGATCCTGTTGGTGGTGGCGTAGTAAGTAGGAAACAACGTACTTTGTTTATTTTTTTCTTCTCAGAAAGTAACATGAAAGCAGATAGAAGTCTCTATATAGCTCAATAAGTGTCTATCCAATAAACAGCAGTTTTGGGGAGAGAGTATATCCAATCTATATGCCACCAGAAGTAGGGATGCTTGAACACCTGCCGGTTTGGCTCATTTCTGGTTTGCCAGTGGTGATCAGACAGCCAATTAACCTCTGGGTTGTCTGAGGAGCCCCATGGCGCAGAGTGGTAAGCTACAGTACTGCAGTCCCAAGCTCTGCTCACGACCTGAGTTCGATCCCAACTGAAGTTGGTTTCAGGTAGCCGGCTCAAGATTGACTCAGCTTTCCATCCTTCTGAGGTCGGTAAAATGAGTACCCAGCTTACTGGGGGTCAAGAGAAGATGACTGGGGAAGGCACTGGCAAACCACCCGGTAAACAAAAGTCTGCCTAGAAAACGTCGGGATGTGACATCACCCCATGGGTCAGGAATGAGCTGGTGCTTGCACAGGGGACCTTTACCTTTTACCTTGTTTGGCTGTCTGCAACCTGTCCGCAGGAACAGGCTACTTGTAGCCATCAGAAGCCGAACGATGGGCGAGGGAGTCGGTTGGGGAAATTTTGCCATATACCCAGGAAAGTTTTTCGAGGGGAAAGGAATTAGGAGCAAATTCCCAGTTAATCAGCTGGAAGTCAGAAGGGTAGGGTCTTCTGATCTCCCTGAAAACTTTGCTGATCCTGAAAACTTTGCTGCCACCCAGTCTTGTCCAGCTTATCTCCCTTATCTTCTCTCTACAAACCACTGGTTTGCACAAGAAAGAAAAGAAGAGAAAGCAGCTCTTTCTGCTCACCTTTTTACAATGCAGAGATTTCATCCGTCTCCACCCAGTTTGGAGAGGAGGAAGAGAGAGAGAGAGCTCTTTCCACCCTCCCTTTTGCAATGAAGATCAAATGTATTGCCTCTGTCCTGACCTGGCTTTCAAGGAAGGGAAGAACTCCCTTTTGCAACTTCACACTGGGTAGCTATTATGTTTAGGTGGGGATAAGAACACAACAGTGAGCTGATCCTAACCAAAAGGATCTGCTTCTAGTCTGCTTCTAGCCAAAAGGCACCTGCAAACTTAGTGTTTGGCACTTGTTCAAGTTGCTTGATGCAATCTGAATGTATCCCTGTTTCAATCACCGTCTGTTGTGAGCAGCCCTGGATCAGTGTGGAAGGATAAGCCATCATCAGAGGATGACCTGTCCTTGAGACCCACACTGGCAGACATTCCCTGTAAGGTAGGCCCCAATGAAGCATAACCTTAGGGTTGCCAACCTCCAGGTGGTAAACAACAAGTAACCAATGCTGAAACTGTAAATTAGCAAACAACAAAGCAGCAATACGGCTCACTCTAGAATAGTAATTTACTGACTGTAAGACAATTCAAGCATCTGCTGCTATTACAACTGATCTCCAGGCAACAGATATCAGTTCCCCTAGGGAAAAAGGCTGCTTTGGCAATTGGGCTCTATGGCATTGAAGACCTGCCCCTCTCCAAACCCTGCCCTTCTCAGGCTCCACCCCCAAAATCTCCAGGTATTTTATTTCCAAACCTGGAGCTGGCAACCTTTTATTGCAGATAAAAGTGCTGGACCTTTGATCTAACCCAGCAGAGCTCTTATTGTCTTTGGGGCTTAGAATCCTCCTACTGTAACACCACTCCTTCCTTTTTGTTTCTGTTCCTGATCCTGCTTCCTTCCTTGATGAAGTGACATCAGCAGGACGTGAAGAAACATCTTAGGGCTACTATTCTAAGCATACTTATTTGGGAATAAATCTCTTTGATCTTGAATAAACATGCATAAAATAAAACTGTACATTATTATACATTAAAAGAAAGACAACTATGCTGCTAGCTCTGTCAGAGCAGGAAAAATGCAGTGGAAAGACAAAGGGCTTTCCTAGAGACTCCCATCTTGGCTTGGCCCTCAGGGAACAGAAGGTGATTTTTTTAAAGTGGATTTTGCTGTTTCACTGGGGGTTATCACACTTTGTATTCCCAGCGATGTATTAAGAGTTTGAAAATGTTATTAAAAACATCACTTTAAAAGGGTTTTTGGATACCACGGCTTATAAATGGTTGGAAGACGTCTTCACAGCTAAAGGGGCCAAACAAAGTGCGAACAGTATTTTTTATAACGTTTTCAATCTCTTAATACATCGGTGGGAATACATAGAAAGTGTGAGCAGTATTTTGCGGTACAGTATTTTGCGAACAATATATGCGGTAACAGCCACTGTTAAAATCCACCTGCAAAGTGGATTGAAAGTGGATTGAAAGTGCATTATCCTGCATGTGTGAAAGCACCCAAAATGTGTTCAATGTACACTCTTCTCACTGTAGCCTTTGGAGAACAGGTTTCCAAGTTTTTCTATGGTTTCAAAAACCACTAAAACTTGCTTGACTAGAGGCAATGGTAGGACCAAGGGAATACATAGAATCCTCAAACCACTGGGAACATTTTTTAAAATTGTCTGTGTTCAGCCTTAGTGTTCAATAGCAAACCACAATTTCATACAAAAGAACTTGTACTGGTGTGAAATGTGTATGTTTAATAAATCTCGGGGCATTTCATAATATAGTTTAAAACGTGATATGTGAAATAAAAATAATCTAAACAGGGAAAGAAAACAGAAAGAAATAGGCTGCAAAGTTCACATGGCCCGTAGCTACTAAACATATAAAAATAGCTTTAAAAATAATCCCAAACCAAAAGTGGAAACAGAAAACCAGGATGATAAAAGAATGAAGGAAGGGGAACAGATGGAAGACATAATTGCAAAAAACCACAGACTGAAAACTTTTTGGCAGTATTTGTGGAAAACCAAATAGAATTGCATAAAGGATTCTAGTACCAATTATGGGGATATAATCCATTACCATATTCCACTCTCTTAAAAATGGGGCTTCAGATGTTTGAGATTATTCCACAGAAGTACAATGGCATTTTCTGCAAGAAAACATACTTTTTTCTTTCTTTTTGTTTTACATAGCATGCAGATTTCTTTTGCATGAATTGTTCAAGGGATTTCTATCATTGAAGTAAACTTCTGCATTGAATCTGACCAGCTGATTTTTTTCTTCAGTTGCTATGGAGGATATTATACTGAGTGATTGCTTTTGTGTAAAAGCCAAAGCAAGTGTTTAAAAGTCCTGGCAATATAGTCAACAAGTATCAAAACTAGCATCACCAGCAATCACATATGCCATTTTAATGTCATCCTTGCAAAAATTTTAATAATTCAGTTTATCACATAGGAACTCTACAGTAACACATTAAGTGTGTTGCGTGGAATAATGCTTAGAACTACAGGTCTTGCTATAAGGAAGATCATCAGAAAATCCATATAGATTCAAAAAAAGCTCACCAGAGTAAAGACTGGGTTACACTGAAACCCTAAACAAAATTATACTCTTCTAAACCCACAGACATCAATGGATTTAGAAGTATGAGACTCTGCTTAGGACTGTGCTGTTGGAACTTATTTAGTAGTTTGTTATATGAAGGGAGTATTTCTTAGATGAAGGATAATTTAAATATTCCATCCAGGATAATTTAAATTTCCCATCCAGTAGTCTGGAAAGACTATTGAACATTGCTTGTATCCTACAAGATGCAAGCAGAGACTGCAAACCAGGACCTGCCATCTCACTTTCCCACTGCAGGTGGGAATTCCCCATCGAATTTTGTTCTTAAGGATCAGCAGAACTTCAATAGAGGGAAGATGGACTGCAGAAGGAGGGGAAATCAGCAGAACTTTCCTCCTCCCCTGACAGAAATGTCCTTCCATAATTGGGAACAGATGATTGGACACATGCATATATATTGCTTCTGATGCAGATGTATTAGCAGTACACAGTATCAAGCATTTATGAAATAAGAGGCAGTCCACTGTATCTGGAAAATAGCGAAAAAGATTGTGATGACTCTATCAGCACAGAAACCTAGTTGGTTAAGGAAATTTCTCAAACTGATAACTTCTCGTATGGTACAAGCTACTTTTTCTCGATCCAGAATGAGAGCCATTCACTGAATTTACACCAGAAGGCAAACTTTGTCATTCACAGATTATTTATTTTGTATGTCTTCATATTCCTGTTATTATGGATTTTCAGGGGGGAACACTTTATTTTCAAAATATATCCTGCCACATGGTTACAAGGGGCTGCTTATCCATAGCTTTCCATTTCAAGTTGCAAATAAAAAAATAAAAAGCATGTAAACAAATTGTACAGATTCCATTCTGAATTGATCCCTTCAGCTGTGAATTGATCCCTTAAACTACAAATCTAGCCCAGGAGTCCCCATTAGGGTTGCCAACCTCCAGGTACTAGCTGGAGATCTCCTGCTATTACAACTGATCTCCAGCTGATAGAGATCAGTTCACCTGGAGAAAATGGCCACTTTGACAATTGGACTCTATGGTATTGAAGTCCCTCCTCTTCCCAAACCATGCCCTCCTCAGGTTCCACTCAAACACCTCCTGCTGGTGGTGAAGAGGGACTGGCAACCCTAGTCCCCAACATAGTGCCTGTGGGCACCATGGCACTCACTGACACCTTTCCTGGTGCCTACCAAGTGTTTTTTAGAAAGTGAGTGGGGCCAGGTAGAGGTTTTGCCCAGTCGGGTATCTGATTGGCCACTGGAGAACTTATTTGATGTGCAGATTAAAAAAAAATGTTTCAGAGGCAGCTGCCACCAAAATGTTGCTTTTAATTCTCTTTCCCAGGGTATTTTTAAAAAACTACCCCTCTTCTTCCCTGCACTTGGCCTTCCCCTGTGTGCGTGCATGTGTGCATGCTCTGCCTCCTCCCCTTCCCATGGCAGCCATTTTGTGATTGCGCTCACCACTCTGTGTCAGAATTCTTAATATGTATACGGGCTTAAAAAGTTGGGGACCCCTGGTCTATGTAGCTGAAAAGAAAAGCCACTTGGTAATGTGTTTAGGAGTAATTGTAAAATTCTGTTAACCTTAATAGGATTTTTACAAGGGATTTCATACATAGCATGGTTTCAGCGCAGCACATTTAAATAATATTAACAAGAGAAATAAGATTAATTCTTGAAGCAGCTTGGATGCAGGAGCCTATAACTAGGTTATCAAAAAGAGAACTAACATCAGTGCAGGACTAATTGGTAAATATAAGGAAAAGGAATGGTGAAGCATTACTTTGGTGCATGAGCAGTTCCAGCTAGTCTGATAACCTTGAAAATGTTTCCATCTGTGCTGGTACAAATGGAACAAAAATCAGACTTATTGTTCATGTACAAATTTCTAATACGTGTTATAAAAACCTTTGCAATCAGTCTTGACTGAGTGCTGTTGTATGGAATAGTTTCCTTAATGATGGCTCCAAACAAAGCTTATTAATATGGGTACTACATTTCCTTCCAGCATTTACATTCAGTATGTACCTGTATACAGCAAAGATTAATGGGACTGTAAGGAAAACATTCAAGTCATGCTACCATCAAACTGTCCACAATGCAGGTGTACATTAATGCATAGGGCTTCACTGTGGATGAATTCAAGAAATGGGCTGAGACCAGCTGGTGATGAATATCCTGGCCTCCAGCCTAGTTAATACACACATGCATGCATACACCAATTTAGGCACCTCTTATAGTTATATTTCAATGAGAATCTCTGAAATACATTGTGGGTTTGTGGGTAATAAATTCTATGTTAATTTTTTAATTACTGAAATTGATACTTTATGATCTCTACATAAGCAGCTATCTAGATGAGATACCTAGATGTGAAAATATGATATTTTGGTTAACTTGCTGTGATCTCTTTAATTAAGAACTTTGGGAAAAGGCAATTGAAATGCAAAGTTTCCTTGTTCACAATTTGTGTCAAGTTGGACTTATTAACACCTCAATTATTCGCTTACCATTCAAATGTATAGTATTTCGGCAGTTTTGCATTTGTGCAGTGGGGATATTTGGCATGGTGGTTGGCAGAAACACATTCATAATATGTTTTCTTTCTTGGATTATACATGCCCCAGGGTCAATGTGTGCAAGTAATACACCATTTAAAATTAGTGTGTATGTGCTCTTTTGTAAAATGAGATATTCCTCCCCCCCAATTGAGTATGTTCACTGAAATGGGGAGAGGGACAGTCTTGGCAAAGTATTTGCGATCTGGATTCAACAGATGTTGAGTTAGCCAGCGCACATAGGCAAAGTATTTCTGATCTCGAAACAGAAGACAAGCCATGCAACTTCCCTCTAGTCAGCAGGACTGAAAGACCCTTTCAGCTGATTTTTTAACATGCAACAATGATGAGGGATGGCGGATGAGAGCATAGAATGAAAGTTCATGTGCAGAATTTTTCAATCCAGCTTCCAACATGTAAAACATGAACATTTTTTTCAAGATATTGTCGAAGGTCAGAGTTCATCAGTTCTTGTAGGTTATCCGGGCTGTGTGACCGTGGTCTTGGTATTTTTTTCCCTGACATTTTGCCAGCAGCTGTGGCAGGCATCTTCAGAGGAGTGAAGATGCCTGCCACAGCTGCTGGTGAAATGTCAGGAAAGAAAATACCAAGACACCAATGTGCAGTGAATTCTGATACAATCCATTGGGTTTGTAGTGGGCATAATAGTGGGCATAGCTAACCTCAACAAATCACTTTTAGTATCTTGAAAATGTTTGGCCCTACATAATATCCAAGCACCTGTATTCTACACCCACACACACAAAATGCTGCCTTGTTGCCAACAGGTTACATCCCTTAGTTAGCCCAAAGCTTGCCGTTAGGTCTCTGTGGCCTTATTCTTCTGGCCATTCTGTGTCCCAAGCTGGTCCCAGCATTCCTCCCGGGACTACTGAGGAAACAGAATGGGGTGAGCAGCATAACCCATTGTACTGGAAGAACATGCAAAGGCTACTTTACCCTCCCAACCCATTTATTAACAGGCTTTATCTAAACCTATATAAAGCATGCTTCAAAGACAACTTTCAATAGCCAAAAAAGAGAGCATGCAATTAGTATCTGAAATAATTGTGATTACATTTTGTGCTAATATTAGGACATAAAAGAGAATAATAACACCAAACTGCATTATTGTCAAGGCCACTCAGCTGGTATTACAAAGCAGCGGAGGGCTGATCTTGCTTGTTCCTTACATTATGATGCTCTGCACAAACAGCACTCTGTCACCCTTATATAAATGTAAAGTGCATCAGAATTAGTATTTATACAGTGGTTGATAAGGATTTCATGCTTCCTTCTGGCCGCCTTATAAACAAGCTACTGTGATATTTTCACAGAGCATGCTTTAGCACAAATTTAAGCTAATGAATCTCTCTTCATGTGTGCAATGATGATGTGAAGATTACCTGCTTTTTGCAGTGATTCAAATCTTTCCCATAAAGTTTAAGATTGTAATGTCTTTGATGTAGAAAATGCCCACTTTGCAATAGACATGGCAAATTCCTTGGATCAAATGGGTAATAACAGTGTTCTTCTTAGGAGTTTATCAATGCTTTGTCTTCAGCATCGTCACTTTCAGTCCTAACATTTTAGTTTACTAAAGCAAGTCCACATACATGGTGTTAGACTTTGGTTCTTGTGCTGCCACTAATGCTTCCTGTAAGAATCCTCAGTTTTACTTGTTCCTGACACTGACACATAGCTAAGGTTAGGGTTCCCAGCTCCAGGTTGGGAAATACCTTGAGATTTTAGGGGTGGAGCCTGAAGAGAGAGGTGTTTAGGGAGGGGAGAGACTTCAGTGGGGTATAATGTCATAGCCCACCTTCTGAAGTGGCCATTTTCTCCTGGTGAACTGATCGCTGTCACCTGGAGATCAGATGTAATAACAAGAGATCTTCAGCCACCATCTGGAATTTCGCAACCCGAGCTAGGGTTCGGGTAAATGAAGCCTGGATTCTTCTTACAGATTAAATGGATCCCCGCAGTTATAAATATATAATTTTAAGTGAAGACAGAAAACTTCCCCCTTTTCATTTGAACCATTCTCGCTAAAAAGTTAGAAAAGCCTATTTTGTCACCAATCCTCTTCTCCCTTTTCAGTACCTTCCCTGTCTACTAGGGATGTGCAGTAGAATATTACAAGGGGGACCCGTGACACTTATGGGTCCCTTCCCCCTAAAACCTTTATTTCCTCTTCCCCCCAGCCTTGCTCATACTTCTGCTGCTGGGCCCATCACTACTGACAAGTCCTGTGCAGCTCCTGGCCTCCACAGCCAGGTCTGCTGAGATTTCCTCTTCCCCGTCATTTACAATGCAGGTGAGCCCTGTGTGGTTCCTGGCCGCCACCACCAGGACTCCCAAGGCTTCCTCCCCCCTCCCCCCTCCCATGCTGGTAGCAGAAAGTGAGAGCTATAGACAGCTCGGCTCACAAATGCCTGGAGGATAGGCACATCCCCTTTGCTGGACCATAAAATTGCACCCCCCCATCCCAAGTTCACCAAAGTTCAGTGACCATCTAAGGAGAGTCCCTTGCAGCCATGCTGCAAATTTGGTGACTCTAGCTCCAAAAATGCCCCCACAGGAGCTTTGGAAAAAATCCCCATAGACTATAATGGACCCAATTTTTTTGGGTAAACCCAGAAATAAAGCCAAAATACCCCTTTACCTGTATGGGTATCCAGCTTATTCCGGGTTTACTGGGGGGAAAATCGGGCCCAATAAATGCAAATGCAAAATTTACCTTTTCTTTTTTTTGCACGACCATAGTACTGACTAGGGATGCTGTGAACTTCTCAGCAAAGCTGTTCAAAAAATAAATTTACCTCATTCAACCCTCATAATCAGACTGAGTCCCACTTACAAAGCAAGGGCAGGTCCAGGACCACCACTACAACCCAGCTCTTGCAAGCATAAGGTTGCCAGCTACCCCTGGCAACCAGTGAGAGAGTAGGTGACTCTTAGCTGCAAATGGAGGCCTAGGCTTCATTACCATCTGCAGATTGACATCACTTCTGGAACTATCATCATCACATTGCCAATGACATGGGAGACACTCTGGTATTTGGGCAAAAACTCTATGGCAGAAGCTTTTTTTACCATAGAGTTTTGCCTAAATACCAGAGCATCTCCCTCATCATCACCAATATGATGACATCACTTTCGGAAGTGACATCAACATGGCAATGAAACCTAGACTTCTATTTGCAGCTGGTAAGATCACTGATGGCCAGCTGAACAGTGCTGGGGTGAGGGGGGACCAAAGCAGCGAATCCCCCACCCTCTGTGGGGGTCTGGCAACCCTAGGTAGGCAGTGTGGTCTGTACAAGGAATGAAGTCCAAAGTCAAGCTAAAAAGCTGCCATTCACAGTACAGCCAGGGGTGAATCCAAAAAGCAGGGTCTGGTTCACTATCAGGCAGCAGGTTCTCCAATTCAGGGGCACAGTTCCAAAGCAGGAAAATCTACTAGCTCACAGGCACATTAATCTTACACTGACCTTGGTCTCACAGCCAGCTTAATAAGCCATTTTCCCTTCCATGTGCAGCTGGATCCAGTCATTAGGATCAGTGCTCTTAGCTGAGCCACACTTCCTCCTCCTGAGGAGTAGCAGGGCCCAGATCCTGTAAAGACTCATCACTGGAGTCTCCTGCATCTACAAGAGAAAAGTGGCTGTGGGCTGCTAGGCATACTCCTGCGTCTGCTCAGGGCCTTCACCCTGGCTCTCTGCCTTATCCTTTCCTGATGTCCTGGGGGAGACTGGTGGGTCTGGAAGGGAGTCTACCCATACTGATGCCTCCTGTCTTGAGGACCTTTCTGAATCAGGGGCTGGTTGTTGTACTGGCAAAGGGTGTCTTCTGGGAGGAGGTTCTGTAGGGTTGCCAGCTCTGGGTTGGGAAATGCCTAGAGAATCTGGGGGTAGAGCCTGAGAAGTGCAGGATTCAGACAGGGGAGGGACATCAATGCCACAGAGTCCAATTGCCAAAGCAGCCATTTTCTCCAGGGGAATTGATCTCTGTCACCTGGATATCAGTTGTAATAGCAGGGGATCATATATATATATATATATATATATATATATATATATATATATATATATATATATATATATATATATATATATATATATATACACACACACACACACACACATTATCCCACATACAGAAGAATGGAGAGCTATATAATATGTGACAGATTTATGCATTGCATAAAGAACATACTATTGTCCTGAACATGGTGCTAATGTGCATGACTTGCATTTGCTTTTGTTTATGTCAAGTTTCATCTTTCATTTTGTTGTTCATTCACCCAGCATGGAGATACTCTTTTTAGAATTCTTTATAGTCTGACTGGGATTTAACAGTCAAAATTGATTTGGGATCATCACCAGTTTGGCTATATTAGTGATTATTCCACTGATGCCTCCATATCTTTTCTATATAAATGAAACAGCACCAGTGCTATTCTAGATCTTTAGGAATTCAACTTTTTGCTTGTAAGTATGCACATTGCATACTTACTTAGTATGTCTGTCTACCTACTTATTGGACAACTTCAAAGAATTCTAAATGGTCCCTGCCCACGCTAGCCTGATTTCGTCAGATCTCAGAAGCTGAGCAGGGTCGACCCTGGCAAGTATTTGGATGGGAGACCTCCAAGGAATACCAGGGTTGTGAAGTGAAGGCAGGCAATGGCAAACTACCTCTGAATGTCTCTTGCCTTGAAAACCCCACCAGGTGTCTCTGTAAGTCAGATGTGACTTGACGGGGCGGTGTAGGCAAACTTCTCCTTTACAAAGGCCGTGGTGGGTCTTCTACAGCAAGGCTTGTTCATCTGCAGTGCTACTGTGCCACTGGATTGTTTTAGCTCAGAGCCAAGACACAGTGCAGACTTCCTGGGTAGTCATGAAATGGCTTTCCCGGGAAGCAGAATATGTCCCTATGGCATACAATATAAGCATTCTATCAAGAAAAAAATTGGCTAACTAACATATACACCCACTCTGTTGTTATTCAGCTCTGTTTTTTATATAAAAGCTGCTTATTACCTTCACAAAGACTATGCTGAGGAGCGCATACATAGTTGCATAGTATTGGGACATGCTGAGAGCTGGAGTGACATAGTGATGAGAGTGTTAAGCTAGGGCCGGGGTAACCTTGTGCCTTTCACGCTGTCATTCCCACTCTTCCATGGAAACTCACTGGGTAGCCTTGTGGCTTTCATAATCTCTCAGCCTCACAAGGTTGTTGTTTTGAGGTTTAGATGGAAGAGGGGACAATGATGTGATAAGCCTCTTTGGATCTTGATTAGGGAAAAAGTGGGATGTAAATTAAAAATACATTTAAAATATAAATAAGCATTGTACCTGAAGGGCTACACTTTTGCTTTGCCACTTCTTTCTTTTGGAAATAGTTTATTACTTTGACACTCATGTAAAGGGTGTTTTGTCTTTTAGTAACAAATCAGAAGAAATATTTCATTTGTAATGGATGTTACTGTAGAAGTTACCTGCCATTTCCACATCTATCTAACCTTCCTGAAGGTTAGCCTGTTTGACAGTGTGCTGAGGAAAGAACAGCTTCCCTCCATTCTCCTCCCACTGTTTTTGTGCTGGGTATTTTCTCTGACACTCAGGTTAATTTTCACTGAACTTGTTTTCCCTACCTGGGATCAAATCGTTCTCTATGTCTAGAGGATCTCTTCTGCCCTCTAGAGGAAGATAGAAAGGGTCAAGGAGTTGAATCATTCCAGTGGCTAATAATTTCTGTGGCCCTGCCACAGAATAATGCTAAGCATTATTAAATCCCTCACAGATATTTTTTCTGCTGTTGCCACAATAAAATGTACATTCTTGCTTTTGTGGACTCTCTCAGCTATCCTAAGCAGCTGATACAAAGGCAAGAACAACAAGCTATTTTAAAACACACATTTTACCTTTCCTAGGGAAGTGATAATCCCTCCCAATATCACCTTCTTAAAAAAGAGATTATTTTAAAAGATATAATAAAAATCTTATCACAAATGGTAAATTATTGCCATTCTAGTGTCCCTGAAAGCGTCCTGGTAGAGAGCAATTCTGAGAGTCTATGACAAAGTAATGATTTCTTAACAATTTATTGTTAGATTTTGACATGGTAAATTGACATGGTGAATATTTTTGAGTGAATTCAAATGATGAAAGTCAGCTTTAAGAAATAGGCTGCAATGATATTGTTGGAATTTTGTTGGAAATCTGTACTACAGATCTTTTAAACATTTTATTCCTTTGTATTGGCAAAAATCTGTATTATCATGCATATTTTCTCAAATAAAATCTCCACAGTTGCTGTCCATACTGCGTTCATTTTAGATGGCTTCTTAATTGTACACTCTTAATTTACCAAGAAATCTGTTCTGCTTGTATTACAGTGGCTGGGCATCCCACATTAAAGGCAGCTGATATTCGAATTGCTGGAGACTTAGTAGCTGCATCAATGCGACGATCGAAGGAGAAAAATAATGAAACTAAATTAACTTGTTCTTTACTAAGTTTCTAACATAGGAAGTAGTTCATACACAGTGGAATTAAATGACAGTCCACTGATTGAATGATAGTGGATTGCAAACTTCATTTCTAACTTTATTATCTTCTGATGAAAATATCCAACACATAATGGAAAATGTTTCATTTTTACAAGAAGAAAATAACCAAAATAGCTGTCCTGAGTCCATATTGTACATATGTAGCTATAAGATTAGAAGCAGTATCAACTAGGATTTAGAAACCTAATGTGTGAAAATTCAGCAGGTAAACTTAATCATTTGGATCACTGCTGGAGTAAGCAAAGTTTTATCCTTGGCTTTCTGTATAGCAATGTATGCGGCTAAATAAAGTTTTTTGCTCATGAAATTTTATAGCTGCTCATTAAATTATTTTGTATTTTTAAGAGTAAACAAAACTTGCATTTAGTTACGTAACCCAAATCTATAAAACACAGCATAAGGTCACTGAATAGAAGCCTTTACCTTTCCATTGTTAAGTTTTCTATAAATAAATTGGCACTTGATCCTCATCAAGGAGCAAGAAATATTGGATATGCTCTCTAAATGTCCATTGTGAGGGCTTTTTTGGGGGAGGGGGAAGCTATCTACCTGATAGAAGTCATCACTTATATGTAAATGAACTGTCAATGGTTTGCCACTGTTGGCAATCACTGGACTGTGAAGGGTATGTCTTAATAAGAACCAACACTCTTCACAGACTTTGATTTACTGGAAATAAAATCGAAAAGTCCTCTGGGATTACGAAGGACACTTGTTTCAGATAAAATGTCTAGACAGTAGCAATATATCTGGAGCTTTTATTATAGCAAAACTGCAAATTAGAATGGAGAAAAAGTTCCTGTGACCCAGCAGAGTTCAGAAACATAGCTTCCCGTTGATCTTCCCCCCTCCTGCACCTAAACCCATATTAAGTTCATAAGTATAAGAAGAATACAAAAGAACAAAAAAGGATTATATTTAAGCTTTCAAAGTAGTGATTCTTCAGAAGTTTTCTGAATTTTCTACCATCTCATCAATGTTCTGTCCTCTGTTCAGATTATCTAAAACAATTCTACATTTTCATACAGGGCACATCTGAAATACTTTTCCGATGTAAGAGCTTTTCCTGTCAAACTCCTAACCCAAACTCCCACTTTTTGTTATGTCTAATGGTAGACATAATCAAAAGCATTCAGATTTCATTGACACAGAAATATTACCTACATTCTCTAACAGAAAATGGGAAAGAGTCAGCTAAGTATTCTGAAGTTAGTTTATTGACAAATTGAAGTAATCTCATTAGGATTTATCTTGACCCACTGATTAGGAAAAAATAATAATCTGGAAATGGGTTTAGAAATCAACGTAACATGATTTGGCAGGATTATGATGACGTTGTTGGCAAAATGTTCATTGCAGTGGTTCTCAATCTTTTTGCGTATAAGGATCCTTTTTAACATCAAAAAAAATGCTGACTCAACCACATAACAGTAGTTGTATTATTAGTATTCACGGATTGAGAAAATATATAATGACAAAGAAATATATAATGTCAAAAAGATCAAAATGACAGTGTTTAGTGCACATATGGATCCATGGACCCGTTACAATAATTCTGCAGCCCCGCAGAGGTCCTTGGTCCCCACGTTGGGAACCACTCGCATATTGCGTTACTTTACCATCAATTTTATGCCTTCATTTAAAATGCTCAGTTTTTCCCAAAACAGAATTTGACAGTAAAATTTGGGTGCCACCTTTGTAGAACTCACACCATATATTTGGGGAGGAGTTACTGTGTGAGAGATTCCAGCATGTCCTACAAATTATGCTGAGCATTGGCAGGTCAAGGCAAATTGCTCAAGTACTGGTGTAGGTCTATGATACAGTATATCTATGACATCACTTCAGTATGTGTTGTTGAACAATTATAATGCACCACAAAAACATGTAGGAAAGATAATGGGAAAACCTCATTTCTTGTCCACTTTAAATCAGTTGAAACCATTCCATACAGCTGTTCATTTCTTTTCTACTTGATTGCATGGATTACAATAATCAAATGTACTAAATGTTGCAGTTCTCTACTTCAAAATTTGCCTGAACTTTTTATTTCTTACAGATATTATAGCTCAGAATTTGAGAAACTGCTACGAGGTCCTCCTTATATAAATTTGTGAAGTACTCTTTATTTATTCCAGCCTGTGGGGTGGCAATCCAGTTTAATATTTTAGTGGTTCAGAGGTTTGCTTCTCCTGTATTGCAAAGAGTCATGTATGGTCAGGTTCTGTGGCTGTATTCTCCTTTTATAAAATACCTATAAATTATATTTTCTTCCAAACTGCCTGTTGCAGAATTCTGTCCTTGTTGTTTTGAGATATCCTTTCAGCTATTTATACTCTCCTGTGCAGATGGTATCCTTATTTTGAGATATTCCTTGAGCTGTTTGCTTTTCTGTGCAGATGTAGTTCTGCTATTTTCCCCCCAAGATATCATCTCCCAATATTCTGCTCACTTGCCCATTGTTTAGTTTCTCAGCAAAGCTGTTATTTTTCTGCTGGGAAGGACTCAAAACAGTTTTTAAATAAAATGTATCCTTTAAGCTATTTTTAATTTCAGATTCCATGAACCATACTGACAGAGGAACTCCTGGGTTTGTTTGTATTACAGTGGAACTGTTCAACATTTACCCCTACAGCTGAGAAAAATATGGCTATATCATAATATTGTAAGTCACTAGTGGTATAAATATCCATACTCTGAGTAAGGAAACTGGTCTCCACAAACAGCACTGAAGCTGATATATGCAAAAAGTTATATTTTAATGGATGAGGTATGATTGGCAAAGTATTAATAGTTCCAACATAAGCAGAGATAACTCTTCTAAGTGCATTGACTTCAGTGGGCATAGAACGGTATAACTCTCCTTGGGGTGGAACTATACATCTGCCCCCATTGCTTACAGGAGACCTCCAGGTGTCACAGACTATCAAGGCTTGTATCTTGATCCTTTTGAGCCCTTCACTCATTTCTAAGACAAATTGCATATTGCTCTGACATTATGGCCATGAACACATGGCCAGGTTCTCATTTGTTTGTCCCTGTTCTGTCTCATGCTTTGTGATCCTGCTTTCAAAAAATTGAATGCATGGGGCAATAGTCCAGGGACAAAAAAAAATGCCACCAGAAAGGGCACTTTCCCCACTGGGTAGAAGCCACAGCCTGGCATGGCAGGGGCAGCAGCAGCAGTGGTGGCACCTTTTCCTCTCCCCCTACCCCATGCCTCTCTGTCTCCCCCTCTCGACCCGCACCCTCTGCCTCCCCCCAGCACCAGCCAGAGTTACAGGCCCTTACAGCCCACCTTCAACCAGCCTGCTGCCCGGAGCCCCACTGGCTCCTTCTTATGCTCACACTGCACACTTCCAGCCGCCATCTGAGGCGGAGTGGCGGCGGCTCCTTCCTGTGCCCATGCAACCACTCCACCTCGGACAGCAGATGGAAGCGTGCACCGTGGTCATATGAAGGAGCCAGTGGGGCTCTGGGCTGCAGGCTGATTGAAAGTGGGATGTAAGGGTCTGTAACTCTGGCTGGTGCTGGGGGGGAGGTGAGGGGAAACCATTGGTGGGTGGAGGTGGTGGAGACTGGAAGGAGCCGCAGAGAGAGAGAAGCTTTCAGGGTTCCAGAAAGGTGCTGCCGCTGCCACTGGAAGGAACCGCCACTCCTCCTCTGATGGGTAGAGGCGAGGGGAAGCCAGCGGAGAGTCAACCTGGAGGCTGCAACATATGGGGAAGCACTCGCAAATGCTGCAAGGCTTCCTTTAAAATCAGGACAAAGCAGGTATTGGAAAACCTGTGGAAGTCCCGGAAGTGGGCGGGTTGAACATGTAGGTGAGAGATGACCATGTGTGTGGAGTTGGGAGAATCACTACATACGAGGGAGAAACCAACGACAAAACAGCCATGCAGTAACAGCCTATATTTGGCTACGTTTTTCTCATACATGAACAGTCTGCTCACATGTGAGCCCAGAGTTCAAGGATAACAGCTACAGGAACTTCAAGAAGTAATTTTGGAGTTTTGATGAGCAGAGAAGTTGTCATGGCTGAAGTTCCCTTTCATTTGACAAGAAGCAACATAATATGTCATCTGGCCTGAAAATGGACTCTGAAAAT
This sequence comes from Euleptes europaea, assembly GCF_029931775.1. Classification (NCBI taxonomy): domain Eukaryota; kingdom Metazoa; phylum Chordata; class Lepidosauria; order Squamata; family Sphaerodactylidae; genus Euleptes; species Euleptes europaea. The sequence continues at coordinate 43,697,652 of NC_079320.1, read as the reverse complement.
ACACATCACATCAGTTGAAAATGGTGTGTGCGATTCCAAAATGGATATTACAGCCAATGCATAATTTGCAAACGCATAAGTATAAAGGCAAGAAGAAGGGAATGCATAAAGAAGGCAATTGGCCAATGCATGAAGTATAAAGGCAAGAAGAAGGCAGTGCATAAGTATAAAGGCAAGAAGTCCATTGGTTAGATCAATACTTACATTGGGATATTTGTCACATTCCAAAGTATGGTTCAAATTAAACTACATGACATAGAAACTGTCAACTCAAACTACACAGTTAATTTTCTTTTGTGAAAAGATTTTTACTGCCATGTTGTAGTAATTTTGAAATTTTTGGGGTGATGGTGGTATTTATAATAATTACAGGCCCAAAATAAGCATGCACCTCAGTTCAGCATTCCTTTAAAATCAGTACAAAGCAGGTATTGGAAAACCTGCGGAAGTCCCGGAAGTGGGCAGGTGGAAAAGCTTTTTGTGGAGGCAAGAAGGATCCCCAACTCCTTGCTGTGTCAGAATGTGCCTGAGCAACTAGATACAGTGTACATGATTCTCCTGAGAGAATGCCTGCCACTTGAAACTAGGGACAATATCAAATTTCATGACAGCTCTGGTTCAGTTTAATTCAGGTTTCTTTTACGGTTTCTTCATGGGATGAAACTATCATCATCCCTTTCCCCAACTGGATTAAAGATATTTGATAGAAAAATTGCTGCTAAAATGGAAGCCTGTTTTTGGTTCAGTTAATGGTATTAGAATGATGTTCAAATAGCACAAAAGGGGGGGGGAATTGCTAAAGAAATTAGAGAAAAAGGTATTTCCCCAGCCATGCAGGAAAATTATGGCAATGATTTTTCCCCCTAGATCCCTCACACACAACTCAAGACTACAGAAGGCAATTCTAATAATAACAGGGTTGAAACTATATTCACAGTGTTCAACAATTAATTGGTATGGCTCTAACAAACATTCTTCCTCTCTGTACTGCAAAACATGGATGAGAATGTGCAATCCTATCCATACATAGGCCGCCTTATATCTTTGGACAACAGACTAGCTCAGTATTGTTTAGCTTGATTGGCAGGCATTCCCAGAGGGTTTTGTCATACCTCCTAACTGAGGACCAAACTACACAATATGTTTTTTCCACAAGCTTAGTTTTCTTGCAGTCACACAGCAGCTGTTAGGAATGTTGTTTTTTAAAGCCTGCAGAAGCTCAGTTTTGCTTAGGACAGTGGGTTGGGAGGGGCAGACTCACCATCTCACCAGGACTATTCCCAGTGGAGGGCCAGTGGCAAGGCTAACGGGGCCATCAATCATGGCAGCTTGCAGAGGCATCTTTAAAGAAACAGAGTACGAGGAGAGAAAAAGAGGCCAAGAGGGATGGGCTGGGTGGTGGTGGTCCTGAACTAGAAGGGAAGGGCTACCCAGGACCCCTTTACTTGGCAGATTCCGCCACTGTTTCTCTGGGCTTCTCAGGCAGCTCCAGCCTAGTGCAGTTTTCTTGGACTGAACCCATTGTTTTTAAGGCAATCCCAAAGCTGCTGTTACTCTAGTGTGTATGGTGAATTTAGAATTACAGCCAGAACTTGATATATGTTTACATGGAAATGATTCCCACTGAAATCAATGGACTTTGCTTCCTGGTAAAAAAGCATAAATAACCAGAACTTCCTCTTTATTTCTTGTGCTAGGATTGCCAACCTCCAGGTAGGGCCTGAAGATCTCCCAGAATTACAACTCCAGGCTACCAGTGTCCCTGGTAGGATTGCCAACCTCTGGGTACTAGCTGGAGATCTGCTATTACAACTGATCTCCAGCCAATAGAGATCAGTTCACCTGGAGAAAATGGCTGCTTTGGCAACTGGACTCTATGGCATTGGAGTCCCTCTCCTCCCCAAACCCCACCCTCCTCAGGCTCCACCCCAAAAACCTCCCGCTGGTGGCGAAGAGGGACCTGGCAACCTTAGTCCCTGGAGAAATGGCTGCTTTGGTGGGTGGGCTCTATGGTATTATACCCAATGAGGCCTGCCTCCCAAGCCCTGCAGGCCTCATCGGGTATAATGCCATAGAGCCCATCCTCCAAAATACAATAGAGCCCACCCTCTCATGGTCTTGTGCAAGGTAGCCAGTTCTCATCTCACCACATTCACAGTAGGTGGCCTTAGGCAAACCATTCTGTCTTCATTGTCACTGAAAATATTTGGCATCCAGTGGGATGTAGTGGTTACAGTGTTGGGCTAGGAGCTGGGAGATATGAGGAAGGTCCCCTTTCAGCCATGAAGTTTGCTTCATAACCCTTATGCAGCTGGTGTCTCTCTCTCATCATAACGTAGCTCACAAGGTTATTGTGACAATAAAATGCAGGAGGTGAGAACTATGTATGCTGTCCTGAGCTCCCTGGAGATGGAGTGAGATAAAAACCCAGAGTCATGGATGCTGCACAGGAAAGATACAACACCCCCCCCCCCAATTTCTTCTGCTTCTGGGCACCATTTACTTTGGGGCCCTAACGGCACCTTTTCTGTGCCCTAATGACACCTTTTCAGCACTCTAGCCCCACCAAAATGCAGCCTACGCTTCATACACAGATTGAGAAAGGGACTTTACTATTTGTATATTTTCAGATCTAAAAGCAAAAGAAGGCAGACCTGTATGAAAAATGATGCACTTTTCTACAGGAAATCCTAGTCTGGCATCCTCAGTATTATAATATTTTGTCAGAAAGATTACACCAACAGATTTTTCTACTGATTCCTTAACACTGTGCCTCCAAGCCCTATGTTGTTATAGCAGTTTTCTGCAGCATCTATCTTGTGTTCAAGTAGGTGCTATATTTAGAATCCATTTTCACTGTGCACGGAGTGCATAGTACACTAGACCTTAATGTGTCCTTTATGTACAGGCTAAAGAAACAAGGGGGAAAAAATCTGCTAAGATTAGTTCAACTCTGGATTCCCCCTCACACACAAATAAGTTTCTGAAATTTGTACAGCTTTAGTATATGCACTAGGAATAGAACCCACTTGCTAGCAAGTGTACTAATTGACTAATGTATTTATTGAAATAAAACAATTCAGTGGATACACGTTGCACTGCAATTGTGGCAATTATAATTACACTAACTGGAGATACACTGGCACTAAGGCATGGTGATGCCATGTCTACATTTGGCTAGTGTAATCCAGGTACCAGCATACAATTGGATGGCATCAGGGGCATGTAGGGGGATTGGACATGGCATAGCTGCCATCCTAAACCTCAATAGCCTGCCCTCCCCAGTATCAGCATAATGTTTCACCCCGGTTTCACGTCTGCAAGTCTCTCTACCACCACATAAGCACCAACCACTGCAATTGTGGCAAGCAATTTGCAGTGTCACTATTAATTTATTACAACTAATTGCTGATTTAATTCATCTGACTTAGTGGTCTCCTCTATATAGTGTATGGTTTACTCCACAGTTTGTGATGACAGCTATCTAGAAACAGATGCAGTAAGAAGCTGCCATTCCAACAAGGCAAATGTGCTAGTTTGGATTTCTTCACTTTGATTTCTCCTCAGCACTATGAATATGTGTAGACCTAGATCCTTCTTACAAAACTTTGAGTGCTATCTTAAGCAGAGTTAGATACTTGATTTTAATGGTCTTAGTAGGGTATAGCTCTGCTTAGGATTGCACTGTTGTGAGCCAGAGTGATGTAGTTACAATGCCAGATGAGGATCTGTGAGTCCTGGAGAGCCATTCCAAGACCCCAATGCTGGTACATCAACAATGCAAATTCAGCACTGCAACCCACCAATCAAGGTGCAACATATTAATGATAAGCCTATGAAATCAGAGATAGAATCAGCTTACCAGTGAAGGCAATATAGCAGTGAACCCTGACATCAGTCTGCCAGTGCCCAAATAGATGTGTGTTGGCTCCCATCCTTCAGTGCTTGCATTAGTTTTAAATGTGCCCAACAGGAGGTCATAGAGATATAATCCAAAGTCATGCTCCTTAAAGCACCAACCAGCTTTAAGTGTCCTGGTTGGTGCTTATGTGGTGGTAGAGAGAGACCAGTGATGACTTGCAGTCTTGAAACCAGGGTGAAATGTTATGCTGATACTGGGGGGGGGCAGGCTACTGAGGTTTAGGATGGCAGCTATGCCATGTCCTTTCCCCCTACATGCCCCCGATGCCATCCAATTGTATGCTGGTACCTGGATTACACTAGCCAAATGTAGGCATGGCACCACCACACCTTGGTGCCAGTGTATCTCCAGTTACTGTAATTATAAAATTAAAAAGTGGAGTAGTCAAGTGTGACAGAATGTAAGCCATTAGCAGAGTCTACTTGCCTCAGAATACCTGAACTCACTTTTATACAAGCCAGTATAAAAAGTAACAGATAATTTGAAACCCATGCTGTAATTCATGCAAACTATCCTCATATTACATAGGTATTCACGTAACCAGCAGTACAAATATGCAATACAAATATGGCTGCACTAACTAGCCTAAGCCCTGACCTGGATGGCCCAGACTAGCTTGATCTCATCACATCTCAGAATCTAAGCAGGGTCAGCCCTGGTTAGTATTTGGATGGGAGACCACCAAGGAATACCTTGATCATTATACAGAGGAAGGCAATGGCAAACCACCTCTGTTAGTCTCTTGCCTTGAAAACCCTACTGGGTTGCCATAAGTCAGCTGTGACTTGATGTCACTTTACACACACAACTAGCCTAGGCTAGTTAGTTAGGCTAGGCTAGTTAGTACATTTAGTACAGTTAGGCTAAGCTAGTTAGTACAGTTAGCACAGTCCATCTACAATGCCTATTAATGTTGCAGGTCTCCGGTTCATGAAAAATGCTGATATCCATTTGTGTTAGGCTGTGTTTGAAATTATGTTTTTCCCAGTTACCAAGCAATGCATGATCAAGTAGACTATACTAAGTATAGTTCTTCAGAATTGGAGCTTTATACTTTGTACTTACTAAGTAAGTGTTGCAACAGCCTGATTAGCCTAGTTTAGCCTGAGCTCATCAGGACTTAGGAGCAGGGCCATAGTCAGTACTTGGACTGCCATGAAAGACTGGGATTGCTAAGTGGAGAAAGGCACTGGCATCTGCTCATCTCTTGTGTGGAATACCCCATGGAAGGGGCTGCCATGAGTCAGTTGCAACTTGACAGCATATTCTTCTTCTTCAAGTAAGTGTGCCAAGGATTGTGGCTTAATAGTGTCATTCTAAGCAATGTTACACCATTCTAGATCCATCAAAGTCAATGAGCTTAGAACGGCTAATACTGCTTGGGATGGCATTGTAAATGGCCTAATATGCCTCGAAGAGCTTTACAGATATTCTCTTTGCTGTTAAACAAAACCATGTTGTTGTTGTTTGTTTGTTTTAAGGGAAGGGAGTGTGTGCCTTACAGTACAGACCTAATTGACTTCAGTAGACGTCGATTCATTTACAAGAGTGTCACTGTTTAGAATTACATTGCTTATCTTCAAATAGATTCATCTCAAACATTATCATGCCAGGTGATTTACTTAGGGTATGCCTGCCTGTCCACTTTCATATCAATTAATTCCCATGTTAAAATAAGATCAGAGACAAGCCTATCTACTAAATGCCCATCATTCAATATTTTAGGGTGGCAGGAGGACAGATTACACTGGGGCAGCCAACTTGTTGGCAAACCACACACAAACAGCTTGCTGCGTATAGCAGCAATCACGTGGATACATGTGGCAGCCATTTTGTGTGAAGCATGCTTTAGAGAAAGAATACTGGTTTTGCAATTTAAAAAAATCAACTTATCCAGTATAATAAGAATCGATACATGTTTACTTGACAGCTGCCTTTCCAATTACTTTTCATCTGTTGGGAAAATCTATTAATTAGAATGAATCCTAGCAGCATGAAATGAAAATAAAGTATTATGTATATGGTTCTGTAATAATCATGACATATTTTTCCTTCTCTAAGCTTGATTTTCATCAGTCTGGATGTGTTTTTCTAGCTTGTGGAGAACTTCAGCGAAAAGTGTGTTATTTTATGACTGAGGCCAACCAAAAATCATTGGCATAACAAAACTGCAGATTTTACTATTTCAGTGCAGCTGCTCCATGACTTTTAAGCAACTGTGAAAGCACATTGTTTAAAGTGTGTTTATGAGGGCTGATGTCTGGACCTCCTCTTCTCATCACTTTCTCACAACAGCCTTAAAAAACCTTGTAAAATCAATAATGAATAAAAAGCTAGCAATGTTAATAAACCACCACTTGGCTTATCTTAATACATGATTGATTTATATTAATTTAATGCCAATAAAGGACGGTGTTAATGTCAATGTCAATACATGATTGATCTTTCCATAAGAGTGAAAAATTAAATATATAAATTAAATATATAAAGTATGTGTGTGTAAAGTGCCTTCAAGTCGCAGCCGACTTATGGCGACCCCTTTTGGGGGTTTTCATAGCAAGAGACTAACAGAGGTGGTTTGCCAGTGCCTTCCTCTGCACAGCAACCCTGGTATTCCTTGGTGGTCTCCCATCCAAATACTAACCAGGGCTGACCCTGCTTAGCTTCTGAGATGTGATGAGATCAGGCTAGCCTGGGCCATCCAGGTCAGGGCATGTGTGTATACACACACATAAATACATGTATTTCACAGAAGTAGAATACAGTCCTCTGCTATGGTGAATCCTTAATACTATTTAAGATGCCTGTGGGCCTTATGAAACAGAAATTTCATATTATGCATTAAATTACCATAGTAAGGTATTTTATGTAGTACTGACTATGCGTGATAATTGTGTACAGAACTGAAATGCATCCTCCATATATAAAATACCTTCACTGGCCTGTGCTCCCAGAAAAGTTGGTCCACAGGTGCATCTCTTTGTTGAGTTTTTCTATTTGATAACATTGGGTTTTTCTGTTTGAAAACATATTGTCCAACAGTATTTATTCAAGCAGGCTGTGTCCTTCCAGATGTTTCACCCTGAGTTTTTTTTTTAAAAAATTTATTATTGTTTTTCTATACTAATTAGACAAGGTATTCAACAATCAATATAGGTAAACATCAGAGTATACATTCTAATAAACAATTGTTGAAAATACATACATATATAGATAAAAAATAAAATATAAAGACTTCCCCTACACCTCCCTCAATCTTGTCATTTATTTGTAATCTCCTTTGTTTAAGATTCTAATCCTAATATTGTTACAAACGTTTATAAGTTTTTTTTTTATTTAACATTACTCATAATCTAAGTATTTGCTATTTCATTTATCTATATTCAAATAAAGAAAAGGAAAATAAAAATAAAAAAGAAAGAAAAACAGAAATAAAAAGCATTATTTTTATAATAAAAATGGATTAGATAATAAGTATCATTTTTAACTTCCTTTGAAATGAATATCATTATGATTCCTCCATTTCTCCCACATATCTAATAAGTCTGTTATGTTAATGCCATTAATTATTCTGTTTTTGTCAGAGCCAAGCCATTTAATCAGTCCTTTTTAATTAAATCCCGAGAAAAACTAAACCCTTTGGCCCAGTCTCTTTATCTTAAATTTCCAGCATCTTCCTCTTTTTCCCAGTAGCTTTAAATGTCGAAGGGCATCCATGGAAGTTGTTAGTGCAATTCCCTCTGTAAAAAGTGATGGGGTATAGTAAATCTGCAGCATGTTTTCTTCGTAAGGAGAAGAAAAATCCCGGTATTTCCAACTTTTTGCCCTTCTAAATTCTCCCAGTTGACTTTGAAAAGTTCATCAGGTAAATCATACAAACAAAAGTCAAAGTCTCTTACGTTCATATCCATAGTTGTCAATTGGGTTGGTTCAATTCCTTCTTGCAGATGTATATCCTTTGGTAGTCCTTCATAGCTCTCCATCTCCTTTACAGAATTTAATTCTTCTTTTAATGGTTTGTCGTTTGGGGAGCTTCCTTCTCTCATCTCTGATCTCATTGTCATAATTCGGTCTTTTATATCCTTGAGATCTCCCGAAATTACATCCAGTTTCCGATTGACATGTTCATAGATATTGTTTGTCAGAGAGACTAGTCGATCCATGAATTTAGTCTCACTTTCCATGGTTGCTACTTCTGGTAGTCTGTTGAGGTTTAATTTTTAAAATCCAGACAGGTATATGTTGTGAGTTGTAAAGTGGTGTTACGGGGGACAGGATATAAGGTCGCTCACCTGCTGTTCCTTCCTTTTGCCTAGGAACTTGGGAAGTATTTGCCGGTTACACAGTGGTGCCACACATCCGGTCTCAAATCCCGTAGTATTCTCGCGATGGCAGACGATAGCTGATGCTTCCGGATAAGACGTGGCTTGAAAATTTGTTTACTCAGAAAAGCCTCCTCCCAGAAGTGGGGGGGAATCTGCTAGTCCCTCCCCTTTACACTTCTGAGTTTCTGATTGGTGGCTATAACATCATTCAAAAGGTCCCAATTGTTATGTCTATCCACCGATCAATTTGATTAAGATCCTGCCTGCTTTTCCAATGTTTTTAATTTTCAAAGAGTCATCCAAACCTCAAATGGGGAGATACGGATTCTATAGATATTTTTTCCACTCCTTCGGGACTTCCAATTCCAGGTAAAACTAAAGAGTTATTGTTACTTACTCAGATTTTAGAAGAGTAGGTATTCTTGCTTATATATCGTTGCTTAGATGGTAATAGGTAGGGGAGAGCTTAGCCTAATTCCAGAGAAATGTTCGCGGCAATGGTTTCCCCTCTGGCCAGGCGGGACCTCATCCAGGATTCCGAGAGTCGTCCGATGGCTCTCTCAGCAAAACTGGGGGTCAAACCGCACTTCATGGGCAGCAGGGGAGATCCTGTTTCCCAATCCACTATTTAGGGTTGGGTAGGGGTGCAGAATTACACCCCAGATTCGAACGAATCTTGGTTCCCTTGGGAGCCCCCAAGAGACGTGGTGCTCAGCTCAGCGTCCCTAGCGGAAGTCAGTGTTTCATCCTGAGTTTGATGTACTTTTACATGAAGTTCAAATTAAGAAAATTAGTTTTTTAGGATGCAAGTGATCCCTATACTGCCGTCACCAAAACCTGGTGAGGCTGGCTCTTCTAACAAGTCAAACAGAAACAATGCAAACCATGGAATCCCAACAAAACCACAGGGCAATGTGGCAAGCCAAACACAACCAATGTCAAACTAGAAAATCTAAGCCAGTGTGAAACTGGAGACTCCAAGCAAAACCAACTTATCAAGGAGCCCTGTATCAGCCCAGCAGATATGAAACCAGCATTTAATAGTGTGATACTGCTCAATGCTCATTTGACCGAATGGATTTGAGCGGTATCACACTAATAAAGTTAAAAACAATCCTAATGGCCAGATTTCAGACTCAGACTCATTTATTTATTCATATTATTATATCTTGCTATAACTTGGAAAATAATCTTTGCAACAGTCAAAGTGGCCTTGTGTTCAATGCCTGCTAGGAGCACTCTCAGTTTGTCCCCAATAGGTATATTTGCCCTTCTTTGAAAAAGGGGCAAAATCCATAATTCTCTTATATTGGAATGAAACACACATTCCGAAAAACAACGCTCCAATGTATCAGTTTTCCCTGATTGTCACAAACATAATCTATTCAACTAAGAAAGCTTCTTATATAGCAGTTCATCATTTTATTTGGAGTCATAGACCATCAAACAAATTGAATTTACATAACTGAATAATATAGAGTAAAACAAGTACAAAATACAATTAAAATTTAAATGCTTAAAAATGGGGAAATGCAGAGGTATATTGCTAATTAGTATCAAATAGAACGAAAGCTGTATATTATTAAAATTGGAATGCTTAATAATAGCAAAAGAAAGCTTCTTATAGTGACCATCCATTATTTGAGAAGGTATCATGCTTAATCTGGCTAACATAAATGCTCTTCTATATCATGGAACATTTTAAATATTTGGGACAGTCCCTTGGATATGACAAACATAAGTAAAGGGGGGAGAAAACTCTACATGCTCTATCATAAATGCTCAGGAAATCCAGTTCATACAAACAGCTCGAAATCAGCATTCAAGCAGCTTCCATCCCCAGTGACCTCACGTCCTCAATCTGAATTCCAAAAAAGGGGAGCTGAAATTCAATCTTATCCAAGGATTTACATAACAGTCCTTCCTCAGCAAGGATAGATAACCAATCTTATAAAAGACAAGGACCACTTTCAACCACATGCAAAATGCCCAGTCTCATGCTTCCAAAGAGTGCACTCCAAATTCTAACCACAGAATAGTTCCTGTTACACAAACTGGAATTTGGGAAAATATTGTTCCCTGAGGCACCACACACAGTAGAGGATGCCGGGTGGAGGTCCTCTCCCCTAGTGCCACCCTCTGTCCCCAACCATGGAGGAAGGAGATCAGCCATTGAAGGGCTGTCCCACAAATACCTGTATCAGTGCGGTAGTGGGTCAGAAAGTCATAATCAACCATGTCAAATGCTTCTGAAAGGTCAAGCAAAAGTAGCAGAGCTGACCTGCCCCAATCCAGCTCTTTGGAGGTCATCTGTGAAGGTGGCCAGCACAGTCTCCGTCCCATGGATCAAGGGCTGATGTGTCATCCAGGAATAACAGGTGCTTTATCTTGGTCCCTTGGTGCAGAAGCCTTCGAAGCAGTAGTTTTCAGTGCAATCCTAAGCAGAGTCAATGATCTTAGAAGGATTGCACTTATACGCAGGGTAAAAAACATAAAACACAATGCTGCATTTTGGAAAGGTGTGGGATCATCTACATCCCATGTTGGAAATTTCCGTTATAAGGACTAAATATGTAGCCACTATACTTCCTTCCTGTATTACATTGCAGCAACCTAATATTGTGTTAAAACTGAAAAAGGGATACATGTTAACTGTGGAAAAGTCTTTTAGTATAAATATTCACAGAATAGAAACACCAGAGGTCCCCACTGTCTGCTCTTCCCATAAAAATCTAGCCCTGAATATAAAGGTGCTTACAAAGAAGTTTGCTTAGATTTGAGCTGAAGTATACACATGTGGTTACCAGATAAACAATGCTCTTAATTCTAAAGAAAGCTGTCTTATTTGGAAAACAAGGGACAACCTTTTAATGAGTCATGTTACCATTAAACAACACCATCAGCATAAAGACAATGTTAAATTTTCCTAGGCAATATAAGCAAAAAAAGATAAAAAGTTCATATACCCCCAGGGATTCATAATCTGAATTTGGATGGGCGGAGGATAATAGAAAGTAGGGGAGGAAATGGAAGAAAGCAAAAAAGCAAGTGCAACAAGAGACAATTGTCATTGGCAGCAAATGGAGTTATCTGTCATTGCACTTCATTTTAGGGCCCAATGTTGTTATGTGTAAATGCACATGACTGAGCCCTGATACTGTTCTTTAAAATGAAAAGCACTTATAGGAGAAGTGAATTTAAAACTGAGAAGTGGGTAGCTTTGTCCTTTCTCCAACTGCCATGTCGTTGCTGCCTGGAATCCTTCACTCATTTGTCTTCCTCCTCTGCAAGCAGGGATGAAGGTAAGCTGGTATGGGTGGTAAGGTGTGTCAATAAGAACATGGACACAGTGGTACCTCTCATCTTCTGCTTTGAGTCCTCCAAGAGACACAGTATGGGTAAGAATTTTACAGTTACTTGACTGTAAGGCAACAAAAGCATATTTACCCTCGGTAATTCCTGCCTATCAAGCTGTTGATAATGACAGAGCAGCAGTCCAAGGTTGTTGTGTTTTTAAAAAAATCTGCAGTTGTTTATTCTAATACCACATTTTCAAAATCTTAAGTGTGTGCAAAAGCTATTGATGTTACCAAAGTTCATAATTATCAGGCTCGGAATACAAATTTGTTTAGATCACACTGCATGGATGTAATATCTTCTCCAGCTCAGAATGTAAAATGAAATTCTGCACATGTAGCAGAAGGAACCACAGCCTTCATCAGCTACCATCTTAAATGGGTGTATCCTAATAGCAGACACCAGGACAGCAAATACTTCACCTTATTTGCATATGCAAAAATTCTATACCAAACTAAACCTAGACCCCATTCCTAAGTATCTGGAGATGCCACTAACCCACAGCAGAGGTAATCTTAAACACTGTGTTGCCAGGCTCAAGGTGGGGCCTGATGTCCTCCTAGGGATGCCAGCCTCCAGGTGGGACCTGGGGATCCCCTGGAATTACAGCTAATATCCAGACTACAGAGATCAGTTCCCCTGGAGAACACGGATGCTTTGGAGGGTGGACTCTATGACATTGTACCCCACTGAGGTCCTGTCCTGCCCAGGCTCCATCCCAAAATATCCAGGAGTTTCCTAACCTGGATCTGGCACCCTTACCCCCCCTATCCCCCACCAGTAGCCACGGGGGAACCTATTAACCCTATGTTCTCCTAGAATTACAAATGATATCCAGACTACAGAGATCAGTTCCCCTGAAGGAAACAGTAGCTTCAGAGGAAAGACTTTACGGCATCACCTGGTTGAACTCCCTTCCCTTCTCAAACTCTGCCCTCCCTTGGTACTACCCCCAAATCTTCAGGTATTTCCCAAGTCAGAGATGGCAACTCTTATTATAAACCCCTTTTACTCATAGATAGATTACAGCTATGTTGGTCTATTCCAGGGTCAAGGCTATGCCTAGTAGTCTACAGGGAAAACTCCGTCTCTTTGTTCTACTTGTGACCAATTGAAGGGGATGAGGAATTATGTTGTTTCCAACATATCTGCCCTCCTTCTGCCTCCCCCCCCTTTGGATGGTGATGCACAGTTACACATGTTTGATTGTTTCTTATGAACAACTATTTCTCACTCTTTACAGGGGCAGGGAAGAACTTGGACTAGGCACCTGATTGACATTGGTAACAAAGGGCAGGACTGGAGGACCTGTTATGTTTCTGTCACAACTGGCACTTTGATTTAGGCAGGAACTCAACCTTAGAGGATAAGAAGGTTGAGCATGAATACCCTCTACCCAGGCAAACAGCTGGAATGTGGTTCTGGCACATTCCTAGGGGAATGGCTAAGAAGACATACATCAGGATTGTACTTGCACCAGTCTTCTCAAGCTCCCCTGAAGATGATTTTGGTGGCATTTTTTCAACCACTCATATGCCAGTTTACCAGGTTGGCAGTTGTATCCTATTTTTCCTGAAACCTGTGAGTTGGATTCCTTTCTTCTACTGAAGCACAAATAATTTGTTTTTAGCTCACCTTGATGCCCTCCTCGTCTCATGGGAAATTTCTTTGGATTTCGAGTGTGAATTAAATCCCTAAAAATGCTGAGTCATGTTTGAAAGTTAACTTTTTTAATGAAAGCAAACACCTCAACCAAAGAATTAAAAGAGGTGTAATATATAAAAATATTCTTAACAGTGTCCAATGTAACTTCTAAACTTTGATTGTTTTTGCAACAATCTTTTAAAGAAGTTTCAGTAGATGTTTTAAAAACGTAATCTACCCAAGTTGCTTTTGGTTTCTCAATTAAAATCCAGACAAACAGCTTTTTACGGCAATAGTATCTCCAAGTGAATACAGTATAGTTCTTTCATTGACATCAGATTAGCTCCTGGAGCCAATCCAGACTTAATTGAAGACAAGAAAACCTGATTTACCCAGAGTCTTCCATTCATATCTGATCAGTTTCCAGATTGGTTGTCAATGGAAGCACTGTATATGCAAAAGCCACTTATTCTACAATTCCCCCATTCACACTGTTTCTCAAAAAGCTTAATGTTCGTATTCAGTTGCATCAGTGCCTCTAAGGATAAGCAAAGAGAATACATCCTTCTGTTTGTTAATAAATCCAACTAAGTATTTCCTAAGAAAACATGCCCATGTAACTCCATTGCAAGGAGTATACATTTTATTTGTGTGTGTGTGTGTGTGTACACACACAAATATCTGGGATAAAGTTACCAACATTACATTTCATTTTGAACCAGGTAAATTACTCTTTGTAAGTGCCATTAACAGTATTTAAGCAAAGGTTATTTATGCTTGGGTATTAGCTGTCAACCCTGACCTGGATGGCCCAGGTTAGCCTGATCTCGTCAGATCTCAGAAGCTAAGCAGGGTCAACCCTGGTTAGTATTTGGATGGGAGACCACCAAGGAATACCAGGGTTGCTGTGCAGAAGAAGACACTGGCAAACCACCTCTGTTAGTCTCTTTTTTTATATAATTTTTTTATTTTCTTATTAAGTCACATACAATTCCAATATTGTCATCTTCAGAGTTACATAAAATAAAATAATTTCAAATTTAACAGCGTAATCAGTATTGACTTTTTCTGACTTCCCCTCTCCCCTCCTCTATCAAATTAATATCTATATAATCCCCTCTGTATTTGCTTTCTAATTCATTATAGTTCATTATATCATTTCAATAAGCTACATATTATCATCTTCATCCTTTCAACATTAATCAATTGAATTAGATTAAGTCATAACCTTTAACATTTCCCATATTTAATTCATTTTCACAATATGTTATCCATGCCTCCCATTCTCTCACATATTCTTCATTGTCTTTTTGATTTACTAAAACAGTAAGTTTAGCCATTTCTGCTAGTTCAAACATTTTGTTTATCCAGTCATTATTGTCTGGTATCTCAGACATTTTCCATTTAGCTGCATAGACCAATCTTGCAGCAGTGGTGGCATATATCAAGAAAGTTCTTTGTGTCAAGATATGTTCTGGTATCATACTTAACAGCATCATCTCCGGTATTTTTGGGATATTTTGCTGTAAAATTAGTCTTAGTTCATTGTAAATCATATCCCAAAAGTTTTTAGCTTTGTCGCAAAGCCACCATATATGATGAAAAGAGCCAACTTCTTCCTTGCATTTCCAACAGTTTGGTGACATTGTACTGTACATTTTAGCTAACTTTTTTGGTGTCAAATACCATCTGTAGACCATCTTGTATAAGTTCTCTCTGTTAATCTCTTGCCATGAAAACCCCAAAAGGGGTTGTCATAAGTCGGCTGAGACTTGACAGCACTTTACACACACACACATTAGGTGTCTGTTCCAGGCTGAAGTGGCCCACTCCCCCCCCCACCCCGAGTTCTTCACAATTACAGCCCACTTCAGAAGTCACTTCAGTGCTGGTGCTCAGTTGCTTCACCTTTCCAGGGACCCCTTTAAATGTGACTTTTTTTGTTTTGCTCCAGACCCTGTGCAAAGCAGCCACTCAGGAGTTCATGAAGAATCACAGCTGCGGGGCTCAAAGAGCACGCCCTTCTCCCACCCACTGTTCTCTTCCCTCCCTCCCTCTTCCTGTGGAGGCAACTTTCCTCCGATGGAGGCCACTTTCTTTTGTACTGCTGTAGTCAAGGGAGTTAGTGAGGAGCTGGGCGCGTTCAGCAGCTTGTAACAAAGGGAGCCCTACTGAGTTCAAGGAGCCTTACTCCCTAGTATGTGTGTCTCATTGCCAGCGAGACACTCCCCCCGCCATTCTCATCAATTGGTGTTAAACTGCCGCTGTTTGATTTAGGGAATAAAAAATGGAGGGGGGGGAGAGTGAGGAAATGACTGGCAAAGAAAAGGTTAAGTACGCCCTCCTGCCCTCCCTCCTCCAGTGCCAATATTGCTATTGTTTCCTGGAAAATGAGGGGGGCGATAGGGAAATTGTAATTGGGGTAACAATATGGTGGAGGGACAAATCTTATGTCTGCCTTCTGCGCATGACATAGCACCATTTTTTTTCTTCCCTGAGGACCAATTGCAGCACTAGGCGGCCAGCCAATGGGAGGGTACAGGGGGAGGGGATAGAGGCTGAGTAATGGCAGGGGAGGGCGACAATGAAGGCGTTCCACTCCCTTCGGGGTGGAATACTGCGGGCTGACTTTGAATGCGGGCTTTGCACTTTCTCTTTTCAATGCGCAGCCATGAATAGGCGTTTTTACATTTGGGTTATTTAACTCTGCAGCGAGCGAGCGGCAAAGACAGCCCTGCATAAATGACCAAACAGTACAGTATGAAACTTCCAGAAATGTAAGCAAGCAAAAAGAAATAGAAATACCAGGAATATGCTTTTGGGAAACTAATCAAAAACCAACCTGACCACTGCACATCTTAATATCAGTAATAATCCAACTGCAGTGATTTCTGATATGGTAATGATCAGAAAACTTCACCTCTGACCATTTTTTCTGTGACTCACTGCTGTGACAGAAAATAGTTTTAGGAAGGTCTCTGTGCCTCATGAAATTCTCAGTGATGTCCCTGGGAGTGAGAAAGAAGACATTCCAATTAAGACTGTTAAAAATTCTACTTATATTACATTTTTATCCTCCAAAGAATTCAAGGTGTTCAACTTTTCACATTTTATCCTAAAATTGGGTTAATTTGGAGGCATCTGTCCAAATTATCCAAATTAATTTGATTTAATAAGTTCCGTTTCAATTTTGCCTTGACCTGGATGGCCAAGGCTAGACGGACCTTGCCAGATTTCAAAAGCTAAGCAGGATTGGCCCTGGTTAGTATTTGGATGGGAGACCACCGAGGAAGTCCTGGGTCTGTACACAGAGGCGAGCAATGGTAAACCACCTCTGAACATCTCTTGCCTTGAAAACCTTACAGGGTTACCATCGGCTGCAACTTGATGGCACTTTCCACCTCCGTTCCAACTTTAGCTAAGGGTGGTAACCTATCAATAGTACTAAGATTTACAGTAGTTACCAATAGGCTTCTAGACAAAACTAAAAGAAGTGCAAGATTTTAGTTAAAAACTATTAAATGTCTCAGGCCCTGTCAGACAAACTGGTTTCTGTGACTGTTTGCAGGTTGAATATTGTGTGCATAAACATCACAGAATGTCTTGTCACTTGTGACCAAATATATCAACTGTCTTTTTCAAAAATATGTACTTGACGTGAAGTGAAATGATACAAAGGCCCTGCGGTCAACAGTGGTGGCCTTTTTACGTGAGAGAATCATTATTTGGTGTTGCTTTCATTAAGAGCATGCATGTGTGATGTGAACTCACCAAAGAACATCCTATTAATGGTACCATCTGCTCAACAAATTTAAAATGGCAGTGTTTGTTGAGTATAGCCCTGGAGGCTTGGCAAAGCCCAAACCAAAACTTCATCCAGGAAAACCTTCAGATAGCTGTGTTATTGGAGATGAAAAGAGTGGGAACTGGCAATGGCCTATTCGAATATATATTTTGATGTTTCAGAAAATAATTACCTTTTCCAGCATATCATATAAGCCATTATTATGCTATTTCTGGTAAAAGAAATCACTGTTGCCACAAGAAAGATCTAGGTATGGAAACTGTCCCACTAGCAGTTTATGAATGTGTGTCTGCTTCCCAAGCTGGGAGAACCCATGTCAGAAACTGGGATTTTGGAATTGAAACAGTCTCCCTGAAATTCAGCACCCTCCCTACCTTTTGAATGATAAATGGATGTGGAAGTAATAGCCACAAATATGTGTATCTATATCACAATAGTCACTAAAGTTCAATTGCAGGCTGAAGTACTTGTTCACCAGTGGTGGTGGTGAGGGGTGCATAAATCCCCATCAGGGGGCACTCGTTCTTGCATGCAGAACTAGCTTTGAAACTGCAGCTCAATAGGAGCCCCAACTGTTGAATGTATTTATTTTTTAATCTTTTCTAAATACATTACCTGCATGTGCCTGGGGTTATGCATGTGAATCAAATGAATTAATTATAAGCATTCATTGTTTCTCACTCCAACATGAGCCTTTTATTTTTTTGCAATTATAATCAGTAGCTGTTGACAATATTATGGCACAAAGGAAATAAGTGTTAAAAGGGAGAAGAAGAAGAATCATCATCATCATCATCATCATCATCAGGAGACCAATTACTTCCAGGAAGTCTAGCTTACAGAAATATAGGCCATTTAAACATTGAAAATCAGCACTATATTCCATCACAGAGGATAGTTGATCGCAGAATGCTTAACTGTGTGCTTGATTCTCCGGGTTTCTGTGGTCACATGTATTGTTGTCAACATGGAAGGCAACGCAGAAGACAACATGATTGCAAATCCTAGCCAATGAAGCTTTGGCAACCATATTACAGAAAGATTACGTTCTTGGTGAAAATTAGGGCTGAGCTTAAAGCATTCACTGCTTTAATATTTATTTTTTGTGATCATATTAATTGCCAAAGCTACATGATAAATTCTTGTCAGTCACTCACATTATTTATAACCGCATTGAAAGATGTTCTCCCCCCCATCACATTGAGAGTTTTCTCAGTGATTGCTTAGACAATGTTTACTTTTAAAGAATATATTACCCTCACTTTGAACTGACTTCATTTACAAACAGTGACACCAGCATGTAGCTGGGGCTGATCAGCTATGTAGCATCATGACATCCAGTTCATTATATGATCCCTGGCTGCTGAGGATTTCCCATGAAATGTATATCAGAAGCATTGAATTTCACTCTCTATTAAATTCTGCTTCAGCAGTGTCATCATATAGTCAATCTGGTTGCCTACAGAGAGTCATTATGTAATCTCATTTATATGTGATCCCCAAATAGACCAGATTTCCCATGTGATTAGTCCTGGAAAAAAAGATGATATAGTAATTCTAAGTAAAATGGCAGTGAAGCAGCAAAAGATATAGGAAGTAACGACTATAATCAAGATTAAACAATTATAGTTTGGAGGGAATATTTCCGTCTTTACCCTGAAAGTATTACCTTTGGTCAGAACACTGAAGTGGAAGAACGCTCAGTGGAATCCTACAGAAAATGTCCAGAGTTATGTACTGAAGCTCATGCTGTTCTGTTAGGACTCAAAGTGGGAAAGCTGCATTGTATAGGATGTAACTTTAAAATATCCACATTCACCCATTCATAACAATTAAGGTGTGTTTTGGTTGACAAGCAAATGCTACATAACTCTTCAATAATTACATAATCAGAAAAAGAAGCATAAAAATGACAACATGTCAACCATCCCTGGTGAACCTCATTGTTCTGCAGTTCTCTGAAATGTCCATAAAGGAACGCCTCTCCTTCTGTTTATGTTACACTTATTGTCAGAGTGGTCTTGCTGGGTTTGTAACATGTTTATTTAAATAAGCCTTGCTTGTAGAAAACTTTATCATTAAACACCTTGCATAAACATTGTGCAGCTGCTCTTATTATACACCTTTGCTGCCTGTTTGTACAAGCAGATTGTTTACAGTTCTCCTTTAAGAAATCTCTTTGCTTTGGTGGCTTTCATAGTCCTTCAGCAAATAAAGCACACTATCTATGGCTGGGTAAGCAGATTGTTTACTGCTCTTTAATAAATATTTTTATATTGGCAATTTATATTAATGTGTCATTTCCAGCTAATACTGAACTATGCTAATTTCAGAGAGAAACTGGTTACCTGTCAACTGCATTCAAAATTATTCAGCTTTTCAGCAGAATGTCCAAAGAGCTAAAAAAGATTTTGTTCCACAGGCACATAAATTTGAAATTTGAAATAGGAAAGTCACAAGACTAGATATTTGGTGTCTGAGAGATTTTTGCAAGAGTTTTTATGAAATGAAACCTTAGCTTATCTTGGGTTTTCAAAGAGAAACTTAGAACTTTCCCACCGGAAGTCTCTACGGCCTAATTGCAAGGTGATTAACAAATATGTAAAAATGATGTATCCTTGTACAATGGCACTTTAACTACACTGTGTTAGCGCACCAACAGTATTATGTATCCAGGCTATGATGTGTACATGGGCATGGCTACCCATTTTTTAAAAAATACACTAGCCATTTACAATGCTAAATGGGTAGTTTTTCTTCCACATTTAGATTGGTCTTTTGAAATGCAAAACCAAGAACTGCTAGAAGTGTGTGAGTTGAAAACATTCACTTTGGTGTGGTCTGAAGATAAAAAGAGGAAATAACAGCAGTTCACCTTAGGCCTTGTTAAAACTCCCCATCTCTAAAGTTACTAGGGTTGCCAACTTTCAGTTACTAGCTGGAGATCTCCTGCTATTACAACTGATCTCCAGCTGATAGAGATCAGTTCACCTGGAGAAAATGGCTGCTTTGGCAATTGGACTCTATGGCATTAAAGTCCCTCCCCTCCCTAAACCCTGCCCTCCTCAGGCTCCGCCCAAAAAAAAACCTCCCACTGGTGGCAAAGAGGGACCTGGCAACCCTAAAAGTTACCATATAGTGCACTGCATTGCATTACAACATCATAATGGAAGAAGTTTCTTTTTGCTTATCTCTTACAATTCCTGCAAGGACCATACAAGAGGGAGGAAAGCAGCCTGCTCTGCCCCTTTTTCATGGGATTGGATGAGACACTTGGGCAGAAACTCATTATCCGGATGTCTGTAGATGCCTCTACCATCAGGAGTGGACATTTTTGTATGGTGCGAAGAAAAAGAGGATGGTTACAATCTTTTCATCTTTCTCAAACAGCCACTAGGAACCTTCAGGAACTAGAGAGAAGAGCTACCTGTACTTTCTAATGTAAGAGGAGCTGAGGTGCAAGTTCACTTGGAAGATGTGCCTATTACTATGGAAGATATTGGCCTAACCCTAAATATATGTTCCAGTTGTGGTGAGGGATGCTATGAACTTTACCATGAGGAGAATCAGCAGACAAGACAGCTGTACTTGAGTGCTGGAAATGCTGATGGGCTAAGCTTTGCATCTCCCCACCTCTCCATGGTTGGCTTTCGGCAGCTGCCAAATGGACAGGCGGTGGAATGGGACAGTCGTGGTGGCAGCAGCAGGGGGCGGCTGTCAAGCTGCAGTGGGCAGAGGTTAGGGTTGCCAACTCTGGGCTGGGAAATTCCTGGAGATTTGAGGGTGGATCCTGGGGAGGATGGGATTTGAGAAGGGAAGGCTATAATGCCATAGAGACCACTTTCCAAACAAGCCATTTTCTCCATTCTCAGATACTTCTCACACCTGGGCCCCAGCACATTTATCTATTTGTTTGTTTGTTAGATTTGTATGGTGCTCATTCCTGACCCTCTGAGCGGCTCACAACAAAAATTCAATGCAATAAAAATACCATGTATTAGACACAATTTAAAAATTAATTAAAATCAATTAGAACATTGATTTAAACAGCTCTAAGCAGCTCTTCCCCAGTTTCACTCAGTTAGACATACTCTTTTCCCTCTCAACTCCTTCGCTGCCAACTCCCAACTGTTTTCCAACTCACTCTCCCCAACATTGCATCAGCTCTCACTGGTCACTCTTAGGGAGAGGCTGAACGTACCCTGTCAATCACAACACCCAACACACAAAATGTTGAGGAAGAAAATGCCAATCTGCCAAAATGAGTGCAGTAATTGGCTTCCATTTGACAGAAATTTGGAAGACCACACAAGACACCTCAATCTCCAAATTTTGCACAGGTCATCTGTGCTTATTCCTAGCACTGTATTTGGTTTAATGTGTGGGATGCTATAGTAATCGAATCCAGATGTCATACAATTGAAAGGCAGACCAGCAGACTGGTTAAAAAAAAATTATAATGCTTGATTTAATAGGGGAAATTATCCCCCGAGTGAGATTTTGATGCTCAGGATAAAATTACAATTATATGTTTGAACTAACAGAAGACTTGTGCCAATTTAATCATTATGACTCCGTTGACTGGACAATGTACACCCAGTACCTGCTTTACACACTCATGCACTAACACAGATTAATTCAGGGGCACTGGAGGCTAAACATGCTTAATAACAAAACAAAATGTGCTAGGAATGACAATTCAGCTTGAACAATTGAAGGAAGTGATTAATGTATATTTTGTACAGGAAAACCACCCATGGTGGGAATCATTTGCAAACTGATAAAGGCAATGGGGCCCATGCCCCTGTCCTGCTCAGTCTCTTACGTGCCAACACATCACTTCACAAGCCACCACTTTCTCACATCCAACATTAAAAGCCAAGCTAGATATGACCATGGAGGCGGTGGGGTGTGTGTGTCCCCTGCATGTATACATGTGTTCGCCCATTCATGTGTAAAGCTGTATTGAAGGTCTATTTTCTCAACAAAATAAATTACATGGTCAAGGGGGGGGGTGGTTAGTGGCTGTCCCCCCATCTTACTCTGCTGCATTCTGTCACTTTAAGGATTTTATGTGTGCCTGGCTGAAAGAAAAGAGCTGGGAGCAATGGTGTACAACTGTTCTTTTTGTTTTGTTTTTAAAAATAGAATCTGTCTGGCCGGGAATAGGAGGAGAGGTAATCCTACAGATATGAGGGTAGTCACGCTGGACTGCAGTTGTGCTTCTGTATTCCCCATTTGCAGGGGAGGAGGTAACACCAGCATGGCATTACATGATTGTGCTATGTTGCCAGTGAGGGTTGCCAATCTCCAGGTGGGACCTGGAGATCTCCTAGAATTGCAATTAATCTCTAGACTACAGAGATCAAGTCCCCTGGAAAAAATGGCTGCGTTGGAGGTGGACTCTAAGGCATTATACCCTGTGAAGGTCCCTCTCTTCCCCAAACTCTGCTTTCCCCAGGCTCCACCCCAGGGCAAGATTTAAGTTTGATGAAGCCCTAAGCTATTGAAGGTAATGGGGCCCTTTATATGTCCAGCTGTCCTTTGTCAACAACAAATTGTCGCTGTTTTTTGTGTTGAATATATGCTATATGTAACCAGTCCATGCAGAATATAGGCACCCTATATATAGAAATGAGCAAACCAGTGATATTTTAGGGAGCAGGCTAGCAGGCGGGGCCCATTACTTACACCATAGGAGCCTACACAACACAAAACACTGTTGCTGTATGTTTTTTATTTTATGTTTTTTATCTTATATTTTGGAAATGTACATCCAGTTTTTTTCCCCTTTAAATTTTTTTTGGGGGGGGCAAGAAAGTGGGGCCCTAAGCTATAGCTTGTTTAGCTTATACGTAAATCCGGTACTGCTCCATCCCCTAAATCGTTAGGTATTTCCCATGCCAGCGTAAGCTCTCCCATCTATATTGCACAAACTTACTGCTAGCAACTGTTGAAGGAGGGAAGATTGATGTGGCAATGCACAGTGTAAGTATAGGAAGAGAAGGATGAACCGTTCTGGCTGTCATGGCTTTGGTCAGCCCCCCCCCCCATTTTCCTATGTGGGGTGCATTGTTCTTGCAAGCCCAGTTGGAGGTGTGGGGATATTTGTTTCCTGAAATGTAGTAGTGTAAGGACTCTGAGCAAAGCAGTGTTAAGACTTACGCCACAATGTTTGTTCTCTCCCTTGGCTGTTTGTGTTTAGAACTTCCTCTTTGTCCAAATGGGTGGGATTCCCATAACCAAAGTCCCTCAACCCTTGTGTGTTCAAAGTGTGTTCAACATGAGGTCAGAGATATAGTCCCATGTCATATGCCCACTCATCTGAGCTACCGGTTTCATGCTTGGGGCTTATATAGTGTTCTGGAGGGCTGTGATTGGTAGCAGCCTTAGGTGCTATTCTAAGCTGTGGTGAGGCTTGGGGGCCAGCATGTGTGGACACTTGTTTTTGTCAACTGTATTGGTTTCCATGGGATGTTGTAAAGATATGCCAGGGTTTCCAGTGGTGTAGCATTGTGCTGGCGTCAGTAGCATGCTCAGAACTGGAGAGCATTAAGAACCTGGCTAAACCATGTTCCACCCCCCTGACTAAACCATGTTCCTACACACCTTGATGCCACCCAATTCCATTCTGGTATTAGAATTACACTGCCAATGTGAGCACATCTCGAGATACACTGGCATATCTTCTGGATTCACCAGTGCATCTTTGATTTATACTGGTGTAGGAGACCCGTGGCGCAGAGTGTTAAGCTGCAGTACTGCAGTCCAAGCTCTGCTCATGACCTGAGTTTGATCCCAACGGAAGTTGGTTTCAGGTAGCCGGCTCAAGGTCGACTCAGCCTTCCATCCTTCCGAGGTCAGTGAAATGAGTACCCAGCTTGCTGGGGGTAAAGGGAAGATGACTGGGGAAGGCACTGGCAAACCACCCCCTAAACAAAGTCTGCCTAGGAAACGTCGGGATGTGACGTCACCCCATGGGTCAGGAATGACCCTGTGCTTGCACAGGGGACCTTTACCTTTGGGGCTTACTTGCCATTCTAAGCTGTTCAAAGGGGTTAGGATAGTGCTGTTGTTATACCACAAGAAAACATCTGAAGACACCTAAAGCCTAGGCTATTCAAAAACGAAATGTGAAACTTGATAGATTCCTAAAGTGCTTCCTTTCTCTTTTATTCCTTTTTCTCTTTTATTCGTTTTATAGTATACACTGTATTTTCTAGGCGATGTTACTGCAAAAAAGAAAATTCTTAACTCTGACTACGCTTGAGATTTAAGTAATCTCTCTTCAGAAAAAAAACCCAGAAATATTTATTTCCTTAGTGCTGAACTGGAAAGGAATACAAAGTACCTCCCATATTTTCTGCAGGGATTTACTGGAAGGTGGAATTGGCTGTTATGATTCTTCTTCCCAAGGGTTTCAGCTGTTGAAGCATCTTGAAATCTTTGTTGAATCCACATGGACATATATTGAACAGCACCAGCTCCTGGCTTGCCAACTGCCTTTCTCTTGTAAAAAAAAGTAAACCACTTTTTACATGCTATCCATCACTGAAGGTCTGATGATATGGGCAGAATCAATGCACAACTCTGACTTAATCAATTGAGTTGCTAATAGAGATTTTATTTATAGAAATGATCTAGAAACCCATTCCCATCACTGAGAAGCAAGCAGATGGCATCTGGAGAAGCAAAAGAAATTTTGATTTAACTCCCGAGTTTCAGCTTCCAGTTTGATAATGAATTTGAAAAAGTCACCTTTGTTTTTTGTTGCTTGCTTTTGTGATGGTCTTCAGCATCCATTGAACTAACCTATTGAGAATGACATAAATTGGCAGGGACTAGAAAATGCTGGCAGTTTCATTACATTTATTGCATTATAATTGCTCCTGTGATACATGAATCAAAGGCTGACAATTAATATTTTATCAAGTACAAAAACATTTTTATTAAAAAGTCATCCTCACACTTCAGATTTTTGTGTAATGCATTAGACGATCTATTGCTTTCCACCCTTATAAGTTAAAAAATCCATTCATCAAACACATATAACGAGCAAGGAACTATGACAAAGCACTTTCAATGTACATAGTACTTTACAGAGTTTCTGCATCTAAAAAACAGAGTTTACAGTGTAAATGCTCATGCTGAGATAGACAGAACAGGCAAGACTTGGAGCCAAGCCAACAACGCATGAAGCTTCATCTCAATTTGTGATTAGGATATTCTGGCTGCAATCCTAAAAACACTTATCCTGGGAGTAAGTTCCACTGAATAAAACGGGCCTTACTTTTGAGTAGACCTGCTTAGGGGCTGCTTCCTACATTGGAAGCCTCTTTATGATATTCATGTAACTCAAGTGGGACTCTTCAAATTTCTAATGTTGTAGGCCAAACATTCAAAAACTATGGATTATCTATTTTTATGGTAATTTATGGCATCTGTTCCTGGAGACTTGAGGTCTTTTGCATAGATCAGTTATTTTCCTCCACCATTCTACAGCTTCCAACAAGATGAAAATTCATATAATCAGATTATTTTTAGGGATTTTTCAAAATCCATTTTTACTTCCTAATCATGATTTCAATTTGCACAAACATACTCATTTCAAATAATTCTCTTTGTAAGATGTTCTATTCACTTTTGTATCACAATATCCATTACAATGGTAAGGATTTAATACATTATGCACCAGGAGAAAAAAGAGAAAATAATCAGTTTATGCACTTTTAGCTAACCAACATCTGGATTTAATAATAAGCAGAGTTTGAGATTTTCATTCTTTGGATATGTGACAAGCCCACAGAGGTTTCTCTAATCTGGAGTTTTAGCCAGAGGCAACAAGCTTAACCACTCTCAGAAATGTCTATATTTCAGTCTTAGCAGTTAGTATCACCATTTAATGCATAATGCTGTTTTGGAGCATAAGAGAGCCAGCGTGGTGTAGTGGTTAAGGGGTCAGACTAGTACTTGGGAAACCCAGTCCCCACTCGTGCCATGGAAGTTTGCTGGGTGACCTTGGGCCAGTCACACACTCTTAGTCCTGACCTTGGCAGACCTCCAAGGAATACCAGGGTTGTGTTGCAGATGCAGGCAATGGCAAATCACCTCCTAACATCTCTACTTTTTTGTTGTTGTCAAGTCACAGATGACTTATGGCAACCCCATAGGGTTTTCAAGGCAAGAGACGTTAGGAGTTTGCCATTGCCTGCCTCTGATAGGTATATTTAAGTCAACCGCCAACTAATTTTACGTTGCTGCTAATATTAATATTTCACTTCTTAGCACTTAGTTTAGTGGAAGACCAAAATACATCAAACATGGGCATTAGCAACCAGGCGTGATTGCAGCAAAGTATCAAGACGGGTTTGCCAGCTTAAGGTGGTGGGATGAGAATATAATTTTTCCAGCAACAAAATATTATGTTAATTACCTGGGGAACTGCAGTTTCTCTGTCATATCCTTGAGGGAAGATAACTGAGTTTCCTGTAAGAAATCAAACTATCTGCAACGTATCTAGGAGAACTCAGTAGGATCACAGCAAGGAAGAATCTGTCATTAGTGAGAGTAACTTGATGTTTATGTTGACAGCTCAAGCCTTTGGAAGCAAGCAGTCTGAATGGGTGAAGAGGAGTGAGATAGGTTCTACTGAATTGATGGATGCTGGGGCAGAGACAACAGTTCTTTCTCAGCAGTGTATTCTTTTCTACATAATTGGGAACATTACAAAAAGGCAGCATCCATGATTACGCACAGTGTGGGTACTGTCGCATCCATGTGCAGCTCTGTTCAGGCCTTCTGCTGAGGTTAGAAAGGGAACAGCAAATGTAATGCAGGCGGCCTCCCTATACATTCAGCTAACATGCTTTTCAAGGAAGGAATTAGGGATGCTGCACACTTTGCGGTGAAACTTGCCATGTTCAACAGCTGTGATCACCTGTAAACTGAATGTCTGATGTGTTCTTCTGTTCACCTTGAATGGCTGTCAAATAGTTTCGCAACTGTGCAGTGGTGATGGTGATGGAGTTTTGTTTCCTTGCAGTGGTGGAGTTTCATTTTCTTGCCTGCTGGGGGCTTTTGCATCTATGAGTAGGTGAGATGGTTTTACTCAGGGTCATGGATAGGTCAAGTAATTAAATGATGGGAGGAGGTAACTACACCTGCCATGTGAAAAAGCACACATGCAAACTAACGCTGAAAATGTAATGCCTGTAATCATTATTGTATGCTTTTGTGTTCAGTTTGCATAATTGCTCTTCTGGAAAGGCTAGGCTTAAAGTATAAGAGCAGGTTTGAAATACTATGCATTCATGTGCACACACACATGAGGGCTTTGGGAAGGTGGCAACCAGGAGCCAGGAGTCAGGAAATCAGGCTGTCGGTGTCTGATACAGCCATCCACCAAGACACGGCCCAGAATTACCTATGGCCTAAGGAATGTTCCCTGCCCCAGATCATGTAACCAGCTAAGGTGCCGCCTCAACTTCCACTGATAGGCCTATGTTAATCCAAAGGTGTCCATCATTGGGTCTTTGTGTATCTATGCACTATATTACGTATATTGTAACACCCCCGACCAGAGGTTATAAATGTTGTGGCAATCCTTTGTTCTGGTGTGCGAGCTGTCTTGCGCATTTGGGAAGCTCCCACCCGGGATGTATTATTAAGCTTAATAAACAAACTGCTTTGAATTATCAACCTCTTCCTGTGTTATAGTTATTGGGACTTAAGACTATGACACAGGCACTTCAATAATAACACGAATACCAACTGATAATAACAACTGTTGATTTATACAACTGGTTTCTGAGCTGTATACAATGACCACAGGTGGGAGGAATGGGGGCTAGGACTCCCATTAGGCCAAGAATACACATGCATGAAACACTGCAGACTGCACTGTACCATACTGTTTGAACATGTGGAAAATAACATAACAGGTCCAAATTGTTCACAAACAGCTGAACTGCAAAAAATGTTTTGGCCCTCTGTCCATGAGCCAAACCAGTTCAAGCATCCCTATTAGGAAGAAACAGGCCTCCTCTTTGCAGCAATTTCTATTAACTCATTGAATAGCATGTTAAACTGTATGGATTTGTATATATGCGCATATTTTTAATACTAAAAATAACAACAGCAGCAACAACAATATTTTATTTATATTCCGCCCGCCCCTACCAAATTGGGCTCAGGGCAGATCACAACAAAAATACACAACAAAAACACATCAACAATATTATGCACAGTAGAAATAAAGCGCATTAAATAAAAACATATATACAACTTTGAAATAACAACAGCATCTAAACTACCACTCCCTGGTACTAGACATAACTGGTTTATATTATAAAATAATGCACAGGTAACCATAACCAGACAGTGAATTTGTCGTTCTACCTTAACCTTTCTTAAAATAATTTCAGATTTATGCTATACTAGCAACAACATTCACCCTGAAACCTCTTAAAAGCAAGATTTCAATAGACATTTCTGTTTTAAAGTGTAATAACTCTCTTTTAAAAATGCTTTTGCAGAACATCTAGTATTATTTCAAAATATCCGGGCTAGTTAATTCAGAAAGACATTTAGACTGAAATCCAGAGCCTTCAAACAAAGCAAAGCCATTTGTTGTGACTACTGATGAATTATATCTAATAGAACCAAGGTTAAATACATGGAAATTGCTGGTAATAGTTACATGTATTTTTGAACAGGCTAATCTTCAATTATATTAACTCTTGGATAGAAAAAAATGAATCACACCCTGGTTTTATATATATATATATATGGATAATCTCTTACAAATGAAACCAATTTAGATTATGGCATTTTCTCATAGAGTGGTACATTTACTGATAAGGAAACATTATTTACAGATTGTTCATAGCGACTTTTTGACACAACTTTTTAGCTGCTATTTCGAAGCCTTCAGGAAAGTTATTCACTCAGTGATTTTAATCTGTATTTCATGAAAAATGAAGGCCTTTGGACTGGTCAATTTTAGATTAGATTTATATTTTTCTCAACTTTATTTTTAACAAGTTTCTAATGCTGCTGCTGTATAGTATGAACATTAGCTTTAATCAGTACGCCAGTCTTCCATGTGATTTAATAGTTGGAGAGACTCTGGATATACCCATCACTTTAAAAAAATCTTGTAAACTGGATATTATATCTCTGCCTTTGCCCACCATCAATTACTTTTAGGATCTGAAGGAAAGAGGGCCTTGAATGGGTAGGCCACCATGATTTTTGACATTTTATCTAATCTTGTTAGTTCATATTAGTTGAAACTTTTACTGAACTTTAAAAGTACATCTGTAGCTGGACAACTGACTGTAAAATGCTGCCTTAGAACTATAGTTCAGTGCCCTTTGTGTGTCCTCTAGGTTGTAATCTTTCTAAGCAAGTTTATACACATACTGGTATGAACCATAGGCTGGTGTATTCATCTTTAAATAGAAGTCAATACACCAAGTTAAAGAAACTAAGAAACTATACATGACACAAGGATGAACATGGAATTAATGGGATATTTTGCTGCTTATTACAACCAAGGGAACACAATACACAAAGCTTGCAATTAAAATACAAATCTCCCTCTCCCTATCTATCAATGGAGGTTTTGATTGCAACTGTTAGATAAAAATCACTGTGCATATTTATTTCCATGGAACCAACATTTGGCCACAGATTGGAACCATTTGTATATTATTTTATGCATCATCTATAACCTCATGCATCATTTATAACCACCATAAGGTATAATAGACAGGTAGATGAATGTAGTTGGGATTGGTCCCATATCTCACACTCCATCACCATTTTGTAATATATGTTCTAAATGATTATGGATTATGTAAATCAGAATGGACTAAGTAGCAATGCAGCAGCCCTTGGATATTGTTATTCTGTAATGATCTGGGACTCATTTCAGTCAGGACATGGCTGTGTAAATGGAAGATGGTGCTTAAGTATATGAAAATTGCCATGTATAGTTTTCTACAGAGATTTGAGTTGCTGGGATTCTAATGCTGTGTAGACTTGTATACTGTTGTGTGAGATGTGAAACACTCTCTTATCATGCAATCCAAAATAGTACTATTGTATTGTAAATCTCAGGTAAATCTCATGCAAATTGGTTCCTGTCCAACAAGACGTTTGGTCTTGTTGGACAGGAACCAATTATACAAGAAACTTCCAAAATTTAATCATTTTAGAAGTGACAAAAATGGGTACATGATATTTACATTCAAGTTCTCAAATACAAACACTGAATTTTTGATTTGTAATTTCAGAGGTTACATTTCTGCTGAGCACATTCTTTCTTTCTAGACCATCAGTATGTTACATATTTAGGCAAGTGAACTCGCAACTTATTATATAGTCATATTGTCCCCTTCCACATGCTTATGCAAACATTCTCACTAACACAAATAAAGCTGTTCATAAGCTGCTTGAATGACTAAGATTTTCAAGCGTAAATATGGGGCTGATGGATCCTTTTTGCTTTGAGAGCCTATGAAGGCAAATACATATGCATTATCTAAGATTTCACATTTATTTCCCAAGGTTATATTTTAGCAAGCCATATTTCAACATTTCCCAAATTACTGCAAAGCAATTTGTCACTATAGCAAAGTGCTTCTGTCCTAAAGCAGCCAAATCCAGTTTGCAGCAATGCCAGTCAAAGGACACCTCTTCTTTCAAATGTCCTTAATGGCAACTTCCAGACATCACTGATTCTATGTCCTGATCCACTTCCATCGGTAGTATAATTTCCATGAATTTCTCCATTGATCATATTCAGAAATGTCATATCTTTAAGGTGAGCATCCTTGTCATTTAATGGATAGAGTCTGGGATGTTTAGACTCAAAGATGAAATGATTACATTAAGAACACAAATTGATTGTAGTCTACCTGGCTCTCAAACAGGGAATTCATGTTCTTTGATTAAAAGAAGCATCTTCCTTCCACCTTTCTTTCTTTGTCCCTCTTATTGGCTTCAATACAGATATAATATATTGGAAAAAAGATATGCAAAAGCATTTTTCCTGAGACAACAGAAGAGGATCTGCAGGGGCCCCATATTGCATTATTTAGTATCCATTAAAACATTTATATCCTGCTTCTCTACATAACCATATATGAGGCAATAAACCATTTTCAAACCAATAATAAAATGTATCATATTAAAAGAAAAAGATCATAAATAGTCAAACATTTGCATAAAAACAAGATGGGCAACCCAATCCTAGCTGGGGGTGGGTGGGTGAAAGGGGATAGGAGCTGGTGTGACCTCTGTGCCAGTTACTTTCTCTTGTGCCGGCTAAAGTGGCACTAATGCCGGCATGGGACTCTTACGCCAGCTCTGGGGAGCTGCATGACAGCACCATGTTTGGGCACCAGCTCAGCATCGCCAGCAGCGTTTTCCTGATGCAGGGGTTCATGCCAGCATCACAAGGGGCATTCCCAGGGGCGGACCTGACTTTAGTCAGCTCCCTAAGCCCTTTTGGCCCAGGAACGTCCGTTTTTGAAGGCATCCCTTCCCCCCGCCCCCAGCTTGCTGTGCTTGGCAGCAAGCTGCTCTGGAGGCATTGTGGCTGCTTTATCCCCAGGAACTCCTTAACCATCACCACCCCATTAGGATTGGACCGTAAAACTACAGTCTAAAACATTAAAGGAATGAGAAGTTAAAGCTAACTGTAGGAAATCTAAAAGGCTTAATCAAGCCATATTCATTTAGTGCCTGGAAGAATGTAAGCTTGGCACCAAGGGAGTACCTATGGGAATGGAATTTCAACGCATAGGCACCACTACTGAGAAGACCGTCTTTGATGCCCACCCACCTAACTACAGAACATGGGGGCATACAAAGCAGGACCTCTAATGCAGACCTCAGTTGGTGGGCACGTATATATGTAGAAGAAGGCAATTCTTCACATACCCTGGTCCCAGGCCATGTAAGGTCAGCACCTGTGCTTGGAAGTAAACCCCAAGCCTGTTTAAAATGTCTAACTCCTAGTGTTCTAGTCATCATATTTTGCCATCCCATTGGAAACCCTAAGTAGATCACATTGCACTAGTTGGGATGAGATCAGAGCATGGAAAACTGTGGTCAGCCCTGCTTCTCATGGTAGGGCTGCAGTTAGCAAACCCTGCTTCTCATGATAGGGTTGCAGTTGACTGGTTAAAGGTACTATGCACAACATAGGAGAGCTTTTCCTCCATCTGTAGCCTCAAATCAAAAAGCACCCCTAAACTGCATGCAAACTGTTTAAGGGAGAGTGGAACCTCATTTAGAACCAGCAAGCAGACACCAGCTGGCCCTACTGCCACCCAATAAGACCTTAGTCTTATCTGTACTGAGCATATTCCTTCATTCCATTGTCATCTCCTGGCACTAGTTTAGGACATCCATCATCCCTCCTGGCTCTGTTGAAAAACAGAAGCAGACCTCAGTGTCATCTGCCAGTCTGAAGGTTTGAGGCAAGTTACATTTTGAAGTCAAAATAAACACTCTTCAAATACACCCCTTAAACAGTTCTTGAATTATGGCAGAAATCCACAATCCTTGATCTATCAAACTCTACTGGTTGGTCTGGCAACTAGTTTTCTAAAAACTGTTGCTAAGAGAGCTATTATAATTTTAATGGCATAATTTTAATGGTATTTTAAAATTATTTAAAGGTTTTAATGTTTTTATGTTTGCTGCCTTATGGACCCTGATTGGGTGGAAAGGCAGCATGGAAATTTCTAAATTCCAAGCTTGAAGTCCTAACTAATCCTCCTGAATGCTCTTAATCCATAGTAATTGAAAGTCAGTGTAAAAATAGTAATCTTCAGAAAGGTTTCAGGCTTAGAATAAAGAATTCTATAACTATGGCACAGAGAGGTGCTACTACCACTGTCTCTTTACCTGCCTTCATTGTATAGATTAAATATAATAACTGGGCACTTGTGAGTTAAACTACAGCCTCCAAATGATCATTTGGAAAACACACCAATCTCATCTTTATTGAGCTGGGACAAAATACAGCTATAAAATCATCACCATTACAACAAATTTTCCCCAAAGCTCTAATAAAGCACCCTCACTGGGCTACATTCCAGGGCAGGGCCACAAGTACCCAGGCCCACATTTAAAAAAAATGGAACCTAGCTTTGATTTTTTATTTCTCAGCAAGCTTTTTAGTTGAGTTATATAGTAAATACAAGGGACAGTACATCCTCCTCACTCATTCATAAACTTCACAAGAACCCTTATGTGACTCCTACAGATTGTCTTCATTGCCAACCAGCTTCCGACTGTCTTCTATTAGTCATCAAGCATTGTTGGTTGCACAGATGCTGCTGATGCATGTTTCCACTTTATGTATCTATCCATTGAGGTTTTTTTTTAATGAGCTGGTGTCATCTGATCATTTATTTTGATAAAAGCTCTCTATAACTGATTCAAGTGGCTTATCTTCTGAAGCAGACTGTTGACATGCAAGTAGGCTATGCAATGCCTCAACTAAAGAAGCTATCTACAGATGCCTGACATAGACCTATTTGTTTGGATCAGCTTATATCTAAGTGCGTTTTTTGAAGAGTACTAAGTACCTTATGTGCCTTGTATTGTCCTTAACCTGTTTCAGAAATATCGTGGAATTGTGTATTGTTTCAGAAATATCGTATCTATATTTTTCTCTGTTGCATTGGGTATTTACTTTTAAGTTCTCTTTTCCCTTATAGATTACTACATTTACCACAGTTCCTTATATAGCAGCTTCAAATTCAGTCTCTTCGTTTTAAGATGAAATTGGCAAGATTAGTTCAAGATAATTTTCAGTAAACATACATTTAGCTATAACATATGACAAAACTAATTGCCATCATTTTGCTATAAAAGGAGTTGTTCTGCAAGCTATTAAATCAAGCACTGATAGTACAAATGATATGAATGACAAAGAGAACTTTAAGAGGGTTTTTTTAAGATAAAATGAAACTCCTCTGATGAATGTGCTTATGTTTTTGTTTAGCAGGAGGAACAGAGTATTACCATGTTGCCACAATTATTTATTTTACAAGATTTATAAACTACTGATCACAAATTCCAAAGCTGTATATAACAAGACGCCCTGACCTGGATGGCCCAGGCTAGCCTGATCTCCTCAGATCTCAGAAGCTAAGCAGGGTCAGCCCTGGTTAGTATTTCGATGGGAGACCACCAAGGAAGTCCAGGGTTGCTATACAGAGGAAGGCACTGGAAAACCACCTCTGTTAGTCTCTTGCCTTGAAAATCCCATAAGGGGTCGCCATAAGTCGGCTGCGACTTGACGGCACTTTGCACACACACACACACACAACAATACAAGAAAACCATTAAAATAATGATGTGGAAGGAGGGAATGGGTAGAGCTGTGGCTCCATTGTAGAACATCTGCTTTGCATGCAGAAGATTCCAGTTTCAGTTCTCAATATTTCCAGTTACAAGGTAATAATACCTTTGCCTGAGACCCTTGAGAACAGCTCTCAGCCAGAGTAGGAAATACTAACCTTGATATATCAATAATCTTACTCAGTATGTGTGTTCACAATGAAGTTCACAGAGAAGTTCGTAAAAAATATTAATTAAGGACCTTATCTTGGAGTATTCAGACCATGGTGATCTCCTGTCTTTGAGAGCAGAAGAACCTCAAGGATGCATCAGGGAAACATTAGCTCCTGTCAGTGGTGGTATTGAATTCCTGAAGTCAGCTGGTGCAGCATGCACATTTTTTAACTTCTTTATCTAGACTACAAAGACTGTAGACACCTGTACAATTGAGAACAAGAAACCTCATTTTTGGTTGTCTAACTGTCCATTTGATTATAAACTTTGCAGGGCACCATTGTACACTAATTCCACATGTGTTCGTGGTTTTCTGAAACACATTGTTACTACAGTAGAAGATACCCACAGGCTGCAACCCTAAGGACACTTTCCTAGGAGTAAACCCCATTGAAGAACATGGGACTCACTTCTGAGTATACCAGTTTAGAACTGGTCCCTCAAACTCCTAGAATACTCGGAGAAAAATAAATCAGTATAGTGCCCAACATTATAAGGAATATTGAGTGCTCGTATACAGTGTATTGTAGCAATGTGCTCCAAGTATTTCAAAATAAGGATGATTATTTCTGCACTCTTATCCACAGCTAGCCATAGCCTGCATGTTTCCTTTCCCAGTGTGCTCAGACCATTGACTTTGGGCAGTGCATCATGAGTGCTTCCTGTAAAACATGCACTACTTTAGCTAATATCCCATCAAGATTGCATACAAGTTGAATGTTAAGGCTATGAATTTTTTTCCAATTGTAATTCACAGTGTCATTTTCATTTGGAGCTATTGCTGGAAAATATGAGGCATTCACCAATCCCAAGATTCCAGGAAACTTTGCTACAGCAAGACATGTATATTTGGTCATTGCAATTTGCTCAGGGTCTGTGGGGAAGTATATAAATTAATGTGCATGTCACAACATGGCAACCAGTTTCATCTAACTATCTTGCTCCCAGGAGACTTTTATCTAGTATTGATGATACAGTCATTATGGGGAGATTTCTGATTTTATGTGACCTGCTGAACCATTTATAAGTTACTGGGTACATTTGTAATGTTGAGTTCATAGCTGGCCAACTAAGGGATCCACCTCAACAATTCTGTCGAGAGACAAGAATGGGTAATTCTTTGGTCACATCTGCATCTGAACAATTGTCTTTATTGGAAATGCTGTGCAGGATAAATGGTTGTGCAATTGAGAAAGCATATACAATTGCAATTATATATGCAGTATGATATCTTTCTCTCTACACAATTTCTTAGAAAAAGACTACAAGAGGTCTCATAGCACTGGCAGCTATGAAGGGTACTCCAAAGCACATGGAGGAGCCCTCCTGTCATAGTTCCCAAGTCAGATGGGAATATGTAGCTATGTGCTGTTTTCAGGTGGGTCAGTCTCAATAGCTGTTGTCCCCAAACGAGCATGATGGCAAATCTCACTTTCTAAGGAACAAAGCATGGGGAATTAGGGTTTGGGGCTGCCCCAATGCAAAAGTATGGAGACCCAAAACATCCCATTTTCTGAGCTTTGGGTTGTTTCTATATGAGCAACAGAATGCCACAATAGAAAAGGAAGCTTTGCAATCAAATGTACAGCTGGTTCGAAGGTATTACTTAATAAATAACCTAGTTGGATACAATGAAGGGCTGCAATGCATGAATCCAGTGATGGATGTTTGCCTTAGGGGGCCATTCAGTATGCCACTGTGACCTTTCTATCCTGTTGGACAAGTTAAGCAGAGGGGCATTACAGAGGCTGCTTTATCCTAGAATGCAAGGAGCTGTGACTCAGTGGTAGGGCATCTGCTTGGCATACAGAATGTCCCAGGTTTCAGGTTCAATCCCAAACATCTCCAGTTTAAGTGATGTGAAACACCTCAACCTGAGACCTTGGAGAGCCACTGCCAGTCTGAGTAGACAATACTGACCTTGATGGACCAATGGTCTGATTCATTATGAGGCAGCTTCATGTGCAAATGGAGTGTGTGAGGACACTCACCTTCAGAAGCTGCTTGAGGCCATCCAGGCTGACTGGAAGCAAATACAGCAAAAACAGAACCAACAAAATACAGTATGCAAGGGTGTGACAGGGTAACACATCCCTAAGGAGGCTTCAAAATGCTAGCCTCCTCTTGGAATGTAATTAGTATTGCTTTACCAGCTTCTCAGACAGAGGTGTCATGAGCAACAGAGAGCAGTATGGGTCCAGTATGGGAATTCAGCCCAGGCTCTGCAGGACATGGACTGGCAATTGATCTGGCTAGGACCTGGTGGCTCACAGCAGCATACAGACATACAGATAGCAAACAGACAGTCCAGCATGAAAATGAGCGCTAGAGAAAGACATTAGGGGTCTGAGCAGGAATAGGAGAGCCTCACTTGACCTATGAGGAGATAAGCCTTTACTAACTAGCCTATGAAGGCTACCCTGTAGAGAAGCTGCTAATTGAAGAGAAGGTTTCAAACAGAAAACAGGTTTCCAAAGGTGTGTGCGCTCAGCTCCAATAAAGAACACATCACACACCTACAACTACAAAATGATAAAACGGTAAAAAGCAAGATTGCAAGTGTGCGGTCAAATATGTGGTCATTATCTAAGAATACTTTTTGTCTTCCTTTCTTTAATCTGTTCAGAGTAATTTGGTAAGTGTTTATTGAAGATTTGTGCAGTAACACTCATACATTGACAGTTATACTCCATGTATTCAGAATATTGTAACATCCTGTATAGTCAGATACAAAGAATAATCCCGGTAAAACCTATTTCCAAATAAGAATCAACGACAGCAAAAGTGTTGTTAAGTGAGAAGGTGCAGCTGAATAAAGCAGTTTGCCACCCACTTCTGATTGGATGACCAGATTTACAGATAGCCTATCACATCTTGAGCCTCACTTGAAGTTAATTGGGGCTGAGGCAAACTGATCCTCAGCATCATCTGCTGTGAATGCCTCAACTAGATGTATGCTTTAGCCAAATGCTCAAGCCATAATGCCATTTCACATACTTGGCATTTGAACGAAAACTGAATTCAGATGGTTAAATGCTTCAGTTAAATAGCTGCTTAAATCAAGGCATCTGGTCAATTCATTTCATCAAATGACTACTTTGACAGACAGAGTGCTTTGTAAGTGGCAGCTAGTGTATTTCTTTCATTATCAACTATTTGTTACAGATGCTATGTGTCTTTCAGTAAATCATGTGCAGTTAATTTATGGCTAGATTTTTTAAAAAAGTTTACTTAGCCTTAGGACCCTGAAATAGTATATGAGTACACTGTGTTGTATGATATATGTACTTGTAATATACCCATCCCTTACGGTTTGAGAATCTTTTTTTTTTTTACAATACAAACATTATGTAATACATATGCTACAATAAGGTGCAGTAGATTTTATCAAAATTGTGCATTGGTGTCTCACCTATTATGGGATGTATGGAGGGTTCTCATGGTATATATACATATTGGCTGCTCATTGATTTTGTAATGCGTGAAGAAATCCACTAATAATAGAGCCTCTATTATCACTTTTTGGTTTACTATACCCCACCCCCCATCTTGGATAATTATCAGTAATCACCAGTCAACAAGGTTCTCTCCAGGTATCACTACGGCTTTCTAGGGTTTGCTAGAAGCTTGGAATGTGAATCTCCTAGAAACTGTCAACTAAAGTTGCCCTTTTTTGACCTTTCCTGCCCTTGGGCAGAACCTAGCCCTGTGGTTTACCGTAGAACTGGGTAACCTGAAGAGGGCCAGCTAATGTTTAGAGTGATGCTGGA
Source organism: Euleptes europaea (assembly GCF_029931775.1). Taxonomy (NCBI): domain Eukaryota; kingdom Metazoa; phylum Chordata; class Lepidosauria; order Squamata; family Sphaerodactylidae; genus Euleptes; species Euleptes europaea. The sequence continues at coordinate 43,659,231 of NC_079320.1, read as the reverse complement.
GGAAAATTTGTGCTGAATCTGACAGAGCATGCTGTAGAGCTCATTGGAAGACCTATGAAGCAGCAGTGATAATAGTAAAGAAATTTTATTTCTTTGCTACCATTGTGTCTGCTAGTTCACAGCTGTCAAATTTTATAAGCTATCTCAGAACCTGCTGACTCCTAAATCTGAGCCTTTATTGTCACAGAAACAGGTGATCTGATTTGATGCAGGTTACAACATAGTTCAGACAGAAGATATAGTGCATTGTCTGGTTCATTTGTGGACCATTTCAACCCAGTTACCATGATGGCTGCCGACAGGATCTCTGGTTCTATGGAGGTGACCGCTTGTGGTCTGGATCCTTGCCCATCCTTACTGCTGAAATCATGTAAGTATCACATTAGTGAGCCTTTGGTGTCCACTGGCCATCACTGACACAGGATGCCTTCCCTTGGCAACTGATACAGTGGATCATGTTGCCTTGTTAAGACATTTGGAGGCAAAAGTCAGTATCAGAAGATGGATGTGCTTTGGTCTGGTTTAAATAATTTGTTATGGTCTGGTCTCAAAGGGTTTCTACTGAAAACCAGTTGTCATCAGTGTGGGGCTTGATCTGCAAATGCAAATATTGATAATATCCTTACCATGTTAAAACATGTGCTTTCTTATGCTTGTAGAATGCTGTAATCACAATTCAGTTAGTAAGAAGAAGAAGAGTTGGTTTTTATATGCCGACTTTCTCTACCACTTAAGGCAGAATCAAACCGGCTTACAATCACTTTCCCTTCCCCTCCCCACAACACACCCTGTGAGGTAGGTGGGGCTGAGAGAGCATGACTTGCCCAAGGTCACCCAGCTGGTTTCGTGTGTAGGAGTGGGGAAACGAATCCAGTTCACCAGATTAGCCTCGGCCACTCATGTGGAGGAATGGGGAATCAAACCTGGTTCTCCAGATCAGACTCCACCGCTTCAAACCACTGCTCTTAACCACTACACCATGCTGGCTCTCTACATAAGGATATGTAGTGAATTCTGCTTCAATACGTGGAACTGAGCAAGAACACATAACCTCGATATTTCATTTAGCAGTTTGACAGTGGGCGACTGGTGCTTTGACACTGTAAGATTCTGAAGTGTCACACCCAGCCCCTGCCAATCAGGGGCAAGGTTCTGGGAACAATGGGACTTCCGGTGGTGCTGCTGGGGAGAGCACTCCATTTCCCCAGGTCGTCCTGGGAGAAATCCAAGTTTGCGTTATTTCTGGGGTACATAGATACCCCAATCCGACCCTTGCAAGTGGGTTGGAAAGCAGGAACTCCCTGCAGCCCGCAAACGCGTTTTGACCTCCTAGGTACTCTGAGGGGGCTTTTTTAAGCCCCTCGGAGTCCTGGACGCCGGTCCTGCGAGGGCACTAGGGAAGGACATCGCCAAAACGCAACTTAGGCATCAAGCTCCACCCTCCACCACCTTAATACCAACATAAGGACTACATAAAGAAAAAAACCTCACCTCTTGACACCCAAGTGAGTACAAAAGAACTCTTCGTCTACCTACTGGAAACTTGAACAGACGGGGGGCTGATAAGAATATTTCTGGGACCCCCACTCCCCCTTAATCCGAACTGAAAAAGTTTGATCTGAGTTAGCCATCGGGATTAACGACAGGAGCCTTATCAATCCGATCAGCCTAAACCATAATAAAGAGTCGGAAGGATACCTTTTGATTGACAAGAATTATCACCAATGGGTCCAAGGGAAGGGGAGGGTGATTTTTCTTCCTGATTTTCCGGCGAAAAGAATATCCTGCCACGTTTGCAGTAAGGGAGTGCCTGGAACGGAAGACCCTCTATAACACCCTCTCTATCATCGGAACTAAAACAACAGGAAGTAGTCGTTGGACTGATTACGCGTCGCACTCGAGTTACTCTGAAATCATTCCTGAAGGAATAACCACCGAGAAGAGGCGGTAGAAGGTCCACGGCACTAGCAACTTCCTGTATACTTCCTGATCAGCCCGACCTAGAGCGACCGAAAAAACTCACTGGTATTTCAAAACTTTAAAACGCAATTTTAGAGCTAATTTCGACTCTTTTCAACCCGAAAAAATTATAAGGCTGATGTTTGAATCATTATCTTTTAATTAGTACTTTAAAGGCCCTGTCTGTGGACATGTATTTTACCAGCTTCTTTTGAATGTAAATGTCGGGAACTCGACCCCGCTCTGGCTCACTACACAGCCCTGCCTATACTAAACTAAGGGAATCACTACAAACCTCAACCATGGAAAAAAAATTACAGGACATGCTAACTAAACAAACAGAGGCAACAAATAAACAGTTTGAACAGATGTCTACACAGATGGCACAGTTGACTTCTATGATGACAAATCTTGGTCAAGCATCCCAAGCTATTAATCAGAAGTTGGATGTGGTTACAGGAGACTTGAAAGAAGTAAAAACTCAAATGACTGTCATGAAGACAGATATGCAAGCGATGGATGCATCAATTAAGAAAGTGATGGATGAGCATAAGGATACAAAGAAAAAATTAACAAGTCAAGAAAAACAGATTGAAACAATACAAACTGATCAGATGGCGGCAAAAAATCAAATGGCAATGATGGAGATGAGAGTGAGAGAGACTAACCTTCGTATACGCAACTTTCCAGACATGATGGGAGACAATAAAGAAACTGCACTACCAAATTTGGCCTACTTATTTCAGATAGATGAACAAGAATTAAAACAAGCCATTAACAGAGTATACAGGATACCATTACCTGCTAGAATGAGGAGATCTAAGCCAAGAGATTTGATGATAGTGTTTTATGACACTAGAGTTAAAGATAAGATTATGAAGATCCACTATGAAAATCCAGTGTCAGCAGGAGATTCCCCTCTCATATTACTGAAGGATATTCCAAGGCATCTACTTTCACAGAGGAACAACTACAAAGATTTTGTGTCTACATTGAAAGCTAATGGTATCAAATACCGTTGGATCATGCCACAAGGTTTGGCTTTTACCTACAAGGAAGTGAAAACGACAATTCTATCTCAAGCAGATGTGGGGAAATTTCTGAGAAAGTATAAAATGGACCTTAAAGAACTACCTGGGGAGAAGGAGGAAGAAGAAGAGGAAGAAGAAGAGGCACAAGGTGCAAAAGGAGGTACCAAATTATAGACTTTTTACTCTGTTAAAAATACTACATTATGGCAAAAGCAATTTCTTGGAATGTAAATGGACTGAATGAGAAAACTAAAAGGGCTAGAATTTTCAAATATCTACAGAAATATAAATACTCCCTAATTTGTCTACAAGAGACTCATATAGCTTCAAAGCATAAAAAATATTTGGAGAAACAGATGCTTGGACAAGCATTTATTGCCTCAGCTAAAACTAAAACAAAGGGAGTGGTAATTTATGCCCACCCCACTCTTTGTCCAGAACTATTATACAAAGATAATGAAGGAAGAATTGTAATTATTAGAACTAAAATATTGGGACAAAGGACAATAGTGGTTGGAATTTATGCACCCAATGAAGGGAAAAAATCCTTCTATGAAAATCTACATGATTTGATAGCCCAACACGCAAAAGATCAAATCTTATTGATGGGCGATTTCAATGGAGTTATTCTCCCATCATTGGACAAAAAATCAAAAGCAAAAGACATCAATGACGGATGCTTACCTAAAACTTTCTTTACTATGGCTTCAGAATTAGAACTACAAGACATTTGGAGAACAATGAATACAACTGCTAAAGAATACACTTTTTACTCAGCGAGACATGATTCACACTCCAGAATCGATATGATATGGGCCAGTAAATCAATTTTCACTCAGTTACGTAAAATCCATATTTTACCCAGAACTTTTTCTGATCATAATCCTGTTACTTTTGATTGGAACAATAAACAAGCATTTAGATGGCGAATGAATGATAAACTTCTAAAAGACAACAAGATACATAAGGAATTACAGGTTTTAATGAAAGACTTTTTTGAAATTAATCTTAATGGGGAAACTTCTTTAAATACAGTTTGGGATGCATTCAAAGCTGTTCTGAGAGGCTTTATGATACAGAAACATTCGGCTTGGAAGAAGACTCAATTACAATTTACAAACAATTTACTTTGGAATTTACAAAATTTGGAACAGAAATTGGTAATGGTAACACAGGAAGAGGAGAAAAGAGAAATTCAAATAAAGATTTCTGCATCTAAACATCAATTAAATTTGGTAATAATGGAGGAAATGAATAAAAACTTGAAACTTGCTAAACAAAAGTATTTTGAATATGCAAATAAACCAGGAAAATTTTTAGCAACACAACTGAAGGACGCATTCCAAAAAAAGGTTATAACAAAAATCCAAACTGTTAAAGGACCAGTCTATTCAACTTCAGAAATTCAGAAAGAATTTGTTTCATTTTATTCTAAGTTATATCAGAAAGAAAATACTCCAAAACAGAAAATAGATAAATTTCTAAACTCAATACAGATGAAAGCTTTGTCAATGACCCAGAGAGAATGTATTGAAGCTCCAGTAACAAGGGAAGAAATACAAGAAGCAATACTGAGACAAAAAACGGATAAAACACCTGGACCAGATGGAATTACTGCACTATTTTACAGAACATTTAGTGACAATTTAGTTGGATTTTTTGGCTTACTTTACAATGCAATTTTGGATGAGGGAACATCCCCGGAGACTTGGTCACATGCATTTATATCATTGATACCTAAAGAAGGAAGGGATCCAGAAAAAACATCCAATTATAGACCTATATCGCTGTTAAATGTGGATTACAAAATTTTTGTTTCGGTTTTGGCATGTAGGATAAAACAATTCATTAAGGATCTTATACACGAAGACCAAGCAGGTTTCATACCAGGAAGACAAATAAAAGACAATGTAAGAATTTTACTAGACTCACTGGAATATTATGACCAGAATATCCAACAAACTGCGGCTTTTGTATTTTTGGATGCAGAAAAAGCCTTTGATATGGTCTCTTGGAACTTTTTGAAACGGATTTTGGATAAATTGAATTTTGGAGATCGTTTTCAGAAAGGTATATCGGCTATTTATACCTCCCAACAGGCTAAAATTTTGGTTAATGAATCAATGTCAGATAATTGCCAAATCACGAAAGGGACCAGACAGGGATGTCCCTTGTCTCCACTTTTATTTTTGTTGGTGTTGGAACCGCTATGTGTGAAACTAAGAAGTATGGAGGACATCCGCGGGTTAAGAATTAAAAAACATGAATTTAAGTTGAGAGCATTCGCGGATGACCTACTGTTAATTTTGGAGAACCCAACACAGTCAATGAATATACTTCGGGAGACTTTGGACGATTTTGGGAAAATATCAGGCTTCAAAGTGAATCAAGAAAAAACAAAGATAATATTTAAAAATCTACCGGAAACACAGCAACAGGAATTTATATCATATACTGGTTGGGAGAAAGCCAACAAAGTTAAATACCTGGGAATTTGGATTACTGCAAAGAATAAAGATTTGATAACCAACAATTACCTCAAGTTATGGGGTAAGATTAAAACTGATATGATTATATGGTCAAATAAAAAATTGTCACTAATGGGACGTATTTCAACGATTCAAATGAATGTCTTACCAAGGATGCTCTTCTTATTCCAAAATTTGCCAATAATATCACACACTAAATATTTTGATACTTGGAGGAAAGACATTTCAAACTTCATCTGGCAAGGGAAAAAACCAAGGACTGCTTATAAATATTTGGTGGATCTAAAAACTAGAGGAGGTTTAGCACTGCCTAATTTTCAACTCTACGCTGAAGCGGTAGCTTTAGTATGGCTAAAAGACTGGATGAATTTGTCAAATATACGTTTGCTAGACTTGGAAGGTTATAATAACTTAAGTGGATGGCATGGCTATTTGTGGTATGATAAAATTAAGTTACAAGCAACATTTCGTAATCATATAATCAGGTCCTCTTTACTTCGTATCTGGATGAGATATAAACACATCTTGGAACCAGAAACACCGATGTGGATATCGCCTCAAGAAATGCTAACATTGCGCCCACTTAGACCAGACAAATTTATTACTTATCAAGATCTAATTAATTGGGACAGAAAGAAATGCTCACTAAAAGACTTTCAACTTCTTAAGGATGATTTACAATGGCTCCAATACTACCAAATTAAATCAGTTTTTGTACAAGATGCTAAAAAAGGTTTTTCTAAAGAAAAATCTTCTTTTCAAAGGATTTTACTAGATAATAATACAAAACTGATTTCTAAAATGTATAATCTCCTTTTAACAATATATTGTGAGCAGGATACGATTAAACCAACTATGATCGACTGGGCTCAAAATGTGGGACATGATATTGCTTTAAATAAATGGGAACGACTATGGTCCAAAGATCTAAAAGGAATAAAAGCACAGTCAGTGCGAGAAAACATTTATAAAATGATGTATAGATGGTATTTAACACCTAAGAAAATTGCAAAGATTTATAAAACAATGTCCCCTATCTGTTGGAAGTGTAACAAAGAAATTGGTTCCTTTTATCACATGTGGTGGACCTGTGACAAAGCTAAAGACTTTTGGGACATGATCTATAATGAATTGAGACTAATACTACAAAAGAATATACCCAAAACACCAGAAATGATGTTATTGAGTATGATTCCAGACGACTTATCAACACAAAGAACCTTTTTGATTTATGCCACAACAGCTGCGAGACTGCTTTATGCAGCGAAATGGAAAGGGTTAGAAATTCCTGAGAAAAAAGACTGGATTGTTAAAATGTTTGAAGTGGCAGAAATGGCAAAACTCACAGCTATTCTAAATGAAGAAAATGACGCTCGGTTTCTGGGGGAATGGGGGGCGTGGATGCATTATTGTGAATATGAGTTAAAATTGGGAAGAATGGAAGAATATTTTCTAATCTGATCCAGAGGATTATTTTTGGTTTTTTTATAATGAATAAGCATAATTATATTTACTAACAGATTATGGTTTTTTTTTATATATGGTATTGATAGTTTATTAAGATTAGATTAACTATGACGGGATGAACTTTTTATTAAGAGGAAGATAGAGGTGAAGGGGAAGTCAAAAATTTTCCATTTCTTTTCTTTCTTTCTTTTTTTCTCTTTATTATATGTTATGGAATTATAACAACTTTAGGTTAGAATTGAAATTTTATATTGTCATAGATGTTGTTTAATGCAATGGAAAATTTCTAGTATAAAACCCAATAAAATTTATATATATATATAAAAAAAAAAGGTTCTGGGAACAATGGCAGATATTGACCAAATCTGAGGGACAGTGACTTTTAAACCACTTTTGGTTCCTCAACCCTGGACTTGTAAAACATTTTTAAAAGGAACAAGTACCATTAAATAAGGTCTTCCATTTGGAATCCTCAGTTATTATCTGCACACCCGTGAGCAGGACATAATTATGGCTTCCAGACATGGGGGAGGGGATCACTGGCAATTTACAATTGAAGTCATAACTCATGGGATAAATTCTCAAATCCTTTTGTTTAAGGCAACACAAATGCATCCATTTTCAAAACCCAAAGCAATTATAGCAAAAACTGAACTCTTGATTTCATGTAAGCCCTCTGTCCTGCCCATTATCTTTCCCTAACACTGAAATAATTAATTATTTTTTGCTGCATGGATAATGATAGTTAGAGTTTAGAACCTAGTTTCAGTGCCACGGGTGAGCACTGAAAAATATGAAGTAATGCTGAGAACTTAGCAGCAAACATGCTTGCCAGATGAACATACCTTGTTCATCCACTATGATCTACTCAAAAAGTTGAGCCTAGATCGATTCTTGGCCTCACTGCCACCTGATTTAAGTCCCAAGCTAGGAAGATGTGCAGCTGTTCTGTATTAATGGTACATAAGCTTCATTTATTTATCTCTCCGGCGGCTCTCATCTCTACACAGCAGGGGAAATCAATCTCCATTCAAGGTCATGGACAGATCAAAACATTAGTGCACGGATCACTCAGTTTGCATCATTTGCATCTACACAATAGGAAGTAAAATTTAAATGACCTGAACTGGATACATTGCTTGCTATTGGCAAGCCATCCCTGTACCATTTTTACATTAAAAATCTTTAAAGCAGTTTTTTCCAGTGATCTGGAAGGACAATAAACTACAACTCCCACAAGCTGTGCAAGAACGCGCATGCTTACAGCTCTAGGTCTGAGCAGTTGGTAGCCACACACGAACACATATGAAGCTGCCTTATACTGTATCAGAACATTGGTCCACCAAGGTCAGTATTGTCTACTCAGACTGGCAGCAGCTCTCCAGAGTCTTTCACATCATCTACTGTCTGGTTCTTTTAACTGGAGATGCCAGGGATTGAACCTGGGACCTTCTGCATGCAAAGCAGAGGCTCTTCCACTGAGCCATAGCCATTAATGTTCAAGCTGTCAGATGGACAGACTCTGGTGGACAACAATCAGTAAGAAAAACATTTCCCCCATTAAATTCTTCATTACTATCTTATCTTAATTCTTCTTTTATGCATGAGGTTAATGCAGGTAATGTTTTTCTGTACATGCATAGTAACAGCAATTACCATTGGACAGGTTCAAGCTGTTCACACACAAACTGCCTAGTGACCGTTCAGTTCTGGTGATTGCAGCATGTAGTCAGAATGCAAGCTGAATGGGCAGGTGCTCAAGCATCCCTAGTAATAATGTCTGGCCGTGTGCAGTTTCTTCACTGAGCAATGCAGAGCTATCCACCATCTGCCTAGGTAACAAAACAAGCCTTATTTGGGCTGCATCAGACTAAAACGGCTCTCCCTCTGGCACCTGTCTGGAGTCTGGGAGATCATCTTCCATGCTGGGAGGGAGGAAGAGAATAAGATGTCAGTCACTGGAACAGATAGGCTCGAGACTCCAGACTTAGAAACTCCTAGCAGACTTGGCTTCAAGGGGATTGATTTGTATCACACACCCTCCATCTCACATTGGTGCCTTTTCCCCCCCTAAAACGTTTGAACAACCTATGAAAACACTATTCTGCACCTCCTCCACAAAGAGTGAAATGAAGCATGAGATGATAACCCTCTCCTGAGACACCCATTTAAATAACAAAAACCCATGGACTGAAACATAAGACCAGTCATAGCCAGGGAAATGAGAATATCTTAATCTTTCAAGGAATGGGGAGTCTCACTGCTCAAGTACACAACCAATGGCAGGGAAGCAACATTCAAGAATGGTACATTTCAGCTCAGGCAAGGAGGACTCTGCGTGGGCCCCCTGTTTTCTCTCAGTCTAAAAAACAGCTATTGTGCTTGCCTTTGCACGGTCAGGTGGCAGAGGCTAAATTCGGAGGCAGGCTTCTAGCTGCCAGGCTTTGGCTGGGAGAAACTGGCTCCATTCCAAAGAATGGCAAGACAGCCTGAGTAGTTACCTGTCTCACCCACTGGGTTCCCATCTTCTCTTCCTAACTGAGCTGAAGAACAACTGAACACTACTGGCGTCTTTCCTTGTATTTCTCTTTCCCCTGCTTTGATTAGTGTGGCCTCTGCCATCCAATCTGTAATGCTAAAGTAACGAGGCTAGTTTTACATGCTTCTCTTTTCAGGCATGGAAATCCCTTTGCTGGAACAGAGTTTTCCTTCAGGTTTACATTAAGGATACTGGACCAAATTACAACAGTGGCATTAGAGACAGCCACTGAAAAGACAAACTAAGCACACCTCTTCATTGTTCAAGCAAAGGGCCTGCTAATCAGAGGGGGGTGGGGAAGAAGAGAAGACAGATGCTTTCCAATTAGAAAATTTCTTTGAGAAGTGGCTACCTTTGTAATAGTTTTTGAGAAAATTATCTTTCAAAAAAAGGTGCCTATACTGAAGAATTCTCTCCCCTTAAAGTCTCACCTAGCATCCAACCTGAATTAATTTAGGCATCAGGTGGTTCTATGGATCCTTATAGACCACTACAGTTGGTTTCTGCAACCGCATCTTTGTACTGTTGCTTTTACTCATTGATTTTATTGATCCTCTTACTGATTCCTTAAGGATATCTAAGATTTTATCCTGCTTTAATCATGTTGTTTCGCTGTTTTATTTTGATATTTTACTGGTTAAGGTTTATATTGTAAGCCACCTCATACGTTGTTAAAGAGAGAGACAGGATAGAAATATTTTGAGTAAGTAACTATCTTCAAGTACTTGAAGGGCTGCCATATAGAGGATGGTGCAGAGTTGTTTTCTGTTGCCCCAGAAGGTCGGACCAGAACCAATGGGTTGAAATTAAATCAAGAGTTTCCAGCTAAACATTAGGAAGAACTTAAGCAGGCCCTCCATGGAACAGGCTTCTTTGGGAGGTGGTGGCTCTCCTTTTTTGGAGGTTTTGAAGCAGAGGCTAGATGGCCATCTGTCAGCAATACTGATTCTGTGAACTTAAGCAGATCATGAGAGGGAGGGCAGGAAGGGTTGCATCAGTGTTTGGCTCTCGTGGCCCTCTCTTACATACCCAGGGAAATGCCGATTGCTACTTTGGGGTCAGGAAGCAATTTTCCTGCAGGCCAGATTGGGTTTTTTGGGGGGGGATCTTCTGGGCATGGAGTAGGGGTCGCTGAGGGTGTAAGGGGATGTAGTTGTGGATTTCCTGCATTGTACAGAGGGGTTTGACTAGATGACCTTGGTGATCCCTTCCATGATTCTATTCTATGATTCTAAATCATTTCTGCTGGCATGCCTTTTTACACTACTTTCCTACAACAATTGACACTTTCCTGTCTGCAAATATCAAACTACAACAGCATCTCTTTGATTTAGACAGCAAGCCTAACATGGAGGGTTTTTAAAAAGTGCGGTCAGAACTTACTTTCTGACCTGCTGGTTTCTGAGACCCCCCCCCCAATCTGTTAGTTGCCTGCTTTGTAACTTAGTAACACTCACTGAATCTTTCCCTTTGGGCTCCAGCTACAAGAGGAATTGCAGACTTGAAACCCGACACAAAGTAATTCTGGATAGTCGGTCATTGTTTTACTTACTTACTTACTTACTTACTCACCTACCTACCTACACTCTAACCACTATATCACACTGGCTCTAGTGAGATGCAGCTCAAATTAAGTGATAAAACTGGTTCTCAAGTGGTTTTATAAAACCTATAAAAGAAACCTGATACATAAATCTAGCCAGAGTGTGTTGGCTGAGAGGATACTTAGACTATTGCCTTGGAAAATTTTAATTGCAAAGGCAGTTGATAAGTGTGAAAAGTGAAGATTTATTAATTTTAAACTTGCCCAATAGTCCTGGAACATCATCTTTTGTCGCCTCGAACTGACTCAATTCTTCATACACTCTTTTCAAATGCAGTACTTCTGATGTGAATACAAGCTGTCCATTTTCCATTGTGAAAGAGACTCCCTTCCTTCACCATCTCCCCAATTCTTTCATTCCATCACTGCCTCCCTGCCTCGTTTCCTGCACTTGATAAATAGAAATGATTATAGTTTATTTTTATGTTTTTTTGTAATCTGCACCTCAAAATGGTCTTTTTGCTCACCTTGTTGCTCATTTACACTTGTTTTGCACCTTTCTGTTCCTTCGGACAAACCTTCCACTTTTTAAATGAAGCCTTTTTGCCTTGTATGGCTTCCTAGACATAAGTTGTTAAGCATGCAGATGAGCTTTTGGGCTTGGTGGTATCTTGGTGGTACCTAACCTGAGGTATGCATTCTATCTGGACATTAATTAATGTGGTTTTTAGTAGCTCCCAAGCATCCTGAAGGGATTTAAATCTCTTAATCCTTTCAGCTTCCTTCTGTCTAGTCCCCTAATTTTTGTATAGTCCCCTCTTTTGAAATCAAATGTGATTGTGCGGGACTTTGGCGCAACTTTCCATTGACATAGAAGTGGTCACTGCTCAAAATCAGTGCAATAACATTTACATCTTGTACCAGGTCTTGAGCTCTGCTTAGGACCAAGTCCAGGATCACTACTTGTCCAGTCTTCTCCATGAATAACTGTTCCAATGTACTGTCATTTAAGAGGTCTAGAAACATTATTTCTATGGTTAGCCTGGTCAATGTGTGCATAGCTGAAGTCACCTAACATTAAACCATTTTCTGCTTTAGTCACTACTCTTAGTGCCTATCTGATCAAAACCACTAGGCTGTTCTCAAGATGGAGAGGGAATAGTACACCACCACCCTAAGTAACCCTTAGTGTCTCTACCCATAGTGATTCCATGGAGGACTTTATTCCTCTGTTGTTTTCTAGCTTATTTGACTCTATGCCTTCATTGATATATAGAGCAATGCTGCTCCAAATACATCCTTCCTATTATGCAAAGCATTGTGCTAGGACAAAAACGTTCCCCAAATTCAAAATCAGTAGATTTTTTAATGCCCTAGAGCCAGCGTGGTGTAGTGGTTAAGAGTGGTGGACTGTAATCTGGAGAACCGGGTTTGATTCCCCACTCCTCCATATGAGCGGTGGGCTCTAATCTGGTGAACCGGGTTGGTTTTTCCATTCCTACACATGAAGCCTTGGGCTAGTCACAGTTTTCTTAGAATTCTTTCAGCCTCACCTACCTCAAGGTGTCTGTTGTGGGGAGAGAAAGGGAAGGAGATTGTATGCTGGTTTGATTTTCCTTAAAAGGTAGAGAAAATTGGCATATAAAAACCAACTCTCCTCCTCCTCCTCCTTTTTCTTCTTCTAGATGCTTTTTTTCTTTACAGGAAGAAAACTGTAAGTGACTGTACTTTGGGGTTATTGTTTACTAATGTTATTATTAAAATGTAACCTTTTACACTCCTAAACTATACATGCATAACCTGCATATTTACAGCAGAAACCTAATACAGCTGAGATGCACTTGACTTCTCCCTCATTTCCTCCCAGTCCAGCTGTTCTTCTTTGTATGAAACTGAGCTCATTTAAAATGCACTTCTTACTTAAAAAACTGAATTCGGAGCTCTGAAATATTAAAACATCCAACGGGGAAGAAAAAATGATTTATTTCTCCTTTGATATGCAGTGGAACTTTACCAGATGGATTTCAGTGAAAAACGGTCACAGCCTTCTCTCTGTTGGTGGTTGCACTAAAGCTGGGCTAATTCAAGCCTTTATTTCCTCCCAAAGTGGGATTTTGGCCTGGATCCTACTGACATCCGTGGGAATTTCATGGTAAAACACACACACACACACAGAACTTGATAAACATATGTTATGTTGATCCAGTGGGGATTTTCCCAAGGCCATATATTAAAGACTACACATTGATTTTTTAGTACTTCCTCTTTCTTTTGTAGCATATAAAATACTGAAGAAAATCTCCATTAAAATTTAAAATTCTGGGAGATTGAAGTTTTTAATGCTATCAGCCCAGTAATTTACATGTAACACAAGCTCTGCAGGAGTCAGTTTTCTCTGGTATTTCCCTTTGATGCCCCAGAAAGCTTAGTACTAAGCAAAGAAAAACATGATGGCTGCCTCTTAACATGTGTCCCGTTTTGTACAAATAAGCATTGATCAAAGGGAGCAAGACAATATGGGGGGAATCATTAAACATATAGTGAATGCATTTTTAAAAATTCCATAACTATTAATAAACTTTTATTAATATGGTTGCCAGGTCCCCAGTCACCTTTGGCGGGAGGTTTCTTTGTAGATTGTGCCGCAGCAACCCTTTACCACTCAAACTAAGAGTTTAAGTCGTTTAAGGCTCCTCATGAGGTGGCACTTCCGGTTGTAAACCGGAAGTGCAACGTCGGCGCACACGTGCACGATTGCCCGCCGGCCCTCAGCTGGTCGACAGGCAGAGGGGCACATTGCCGGTGGTTTGCCTGCCACCAGCAGGCACCTGGCAACCTTATTTATTAACCTTATTTGTTATTCATCTTGATGCCAGGTTGTCAACTTAAGGAGAAACAGCAGCAGCATTCATACAGTACTTTATAGTGTTTACAGCACTTCACATACATTATCACAGTAGAAGGGCTGTAATCCTAAAAATACTTTACTGGGAGTAAGCCCAGTGCGTAAGTCAGGATCGCTGTTGTAATCAGGCTCTTAGCTTTGAGAGGTTGGTGGTCTCCATTACCACGAGTAGACTTGAAAGTTAAAAGGGCCGTCTCTTGCCTAGAAAGCACTATGGGGGCACCGTAAGTTGGCTGCAATTTCATGGCACTTTCCACCACTAGAACAAGCCAAGCTGATTGCCCCCTAAAGATAGGGTAGCCATGTCCTTCCTTGTCACTGGCGGGAGCATCGTTGTGGTGGAGCTGGTGTGGGGGGCAATTGGTGTGTAACATCACTTGTGGGTTTATCCTGGAAGTGATTTGGGGACGCTCTAGCACATTCCTCCAAAAACTCTATGGAAGTGACGCTAAACCCCCCCCCCCGCTTCAGCTCGCCTGCTTCCACCTGCTGGCCAAAACAAAATAGACATGTTTCTTTCATGAAACTGTATAGCATAGAATTGGGGGAGGGGGATAGGTTACGAGTCTGTACTGTACCCAAAGGAATTATATTTAGGCCCTGGATGTAGTACATGGGACTTGGGTGGAGCTATGGGCAATAATGGTGCACAGATGGTGGAGAGATCTGCGTAATGAATAAGCAGCCACAGGCCAGCAGTGACAGGACCAGATGGGCTTGGTGAAGTTAGCCAAACAACATTGAGGTCTTTATGAACTAGCCAAACAAGCCTGATCTTTATTTATTTGTTCCTTTTGTTAAACTTTAGCTACCTCCTTTCAGGGAAAGGCTCTGCCCAAGGCAACATGCAATAAAAATCAATCTAGAGTAACTATAAAAACAAATAACAATCCCTATAAAATAATAAATATTATACTGGAGTGACATAAAGTGCATTAAATAGCCTTGATCTCTCCTGGGATTTATCCACAAGGCACTGGGGCCAGGAAGGAAGCCTCCTAGCATTCATCCTAGCCTCCCAACAAGCCTTGCAATCTAAGAAGCTTCTGACAGCTTGGCAGCTGGAGTTTCTTAGGATTCAGCTTGTTGGGTAAACAAGAGGTTTAGGTTCTAGGCATGTCTGTGGTTCCATTGCATTGCATAGGCCTTTACATCAATGCAGCCTATGAAAATGATGCATTACTGACATGGATGTCATCAAATTTACCCTGACCAACGCTGCAAATCCAGAGTCTTATGAAGACTGACGCTTGTCAACCATGCAGTATACAACATACTCAGCACTCAATTTATATATCCTTCCTGGGTTCTATATTAATTTATATTAGGAAAAACATTAGGAAAGAAGGCGACTAAGGGGAGAGGTCTATAAAATTATGCATGGTTTGGAGAGAGTGGACAGGGAGACGTTTTTCTCCCTCTCCCATAATACTAGAACGCGAGGTCATCTGTTGAAGCTGGAGGGTGACAGATTCAAAACAGATAAAAGGAAGTATTTTTTCACACACCGCATAGTTAAACTGTGGAACTCCCTGCCCCAAAATGTGGTGATGGCTGCCAACTTGGAAGGCTTTAAGAGGGGAGTGGACATATTCATGGAGGAGAGGGGTATTCCCGGCTATTAGTTAAAATGGATACTAGTCATGCTGCATACCTATTCTCTCTAGTATCAGAGGAGCATGCCTATTATATTAGGTGCGGTGGAACACAGGCAGGCTTGTGCTGCTGCAGTCATCTTGTTTGTGGGCTTCCTAGAGGCACCTGGTTGGCCACTGTGTGAACAGACTGCTGGACTTGATGGGCCTTGGTCTGATCCAGCAGGGCCTTTCTTATGTTCTTATGTTCTTAACATTTTACTTTGAAAATCTTAAGGTCTTAGCATATGTTGCTAAAGAGTTCTTACTATTAATATTAATAATACTGAGTTGAATTCAGAGGTCATAATAAACATTGATGTGTTGCACAAACTCTGGTTAGTCTATCAGACGTACATTACAAACTGCACTTTGTTTATAAATCCAAGTTAGTCTGCTGCTTGCTTCCTCCACTTCCAAGCAAAATCACCAAATGATACCCTTAGCCCAACTTGCTGTTGCTCAGAAAGGAGGGAATTGAGGTAAAGCCTAGAGTGAGCAAAGCCTCCGCCTCATCCTCCTTGGTATGGTAGCCAGGGAGATTTTGAGGGTGGAGCCTATGGAGGGTGGGGTTTGGGGAGGGAAGGGAAGGGACTTCAATGCCATAGAGTCCAATTGCCAAAGCGGCCATTTTCTCCAGGTGATTGATCTCTATCAGCTGGAGATCAGTTATAATAGCAGGAGTTTACCAGCCACCACCTGAAGGTTGGCAACCCATGGAGATCAATTGTAATAGCAGGAGATCTCCATCTAGTACCAGGAGGTTGGTACACCTACTCCTAGGATTAAAATAATCTGTCTCTCTCCCTGTTACTGTTACTGAAATCAGTCCCTATGTCAGACCAGGCATGTGAAAAGCATCTCCTACATGAATAGAATTTGAACATGGATTCCAGGGTAGGAATAATTTGAGTCTAGGGCAGGAGTGTTAAACATATGGCCTGAGGGCCAGATCCAGCCCCTTGAGAGCTGTTATCCAGCCCGCAAGCCAGCCAAGGCAGCCACCCCTCCCCGCACACACACTCCCAATCTGGGCTGGTGAGGCATGGCCCAGCCCGACCAAGTGACATTTATGTCATATCTGGCCCTCGTAACAAATGAGTTTGACACCCCTGGTCTAGCGTATATACACTTCCCAGTCTGGTGCAATAAATATGCCAGGGGAAGGAAGAAGGAAGTAAGGCAGATACTTAACCAGCAAGTAACTTTATTTACATCCCCAAATTACAGAAAGAAAAATTGGAAGAAAAATTCCAGTAGTCGAGACAGGGTGGGTGAATGATTCACTGGCAGCAATGTATTACTATCTATTTGTAGGGATCTAATAGCAGCCATTCACTTTTGCACAATGTACAATGTGAGGGAAGTTCTCAGAACCTTGGTTATTATCCTGAAAACTTGGTTCATTACTTGTGGTAAGTTGGATGAGCTTTGGAGAGCCACACAAAAGACCACTGATGGATGTGCCCTTGAAGTACTCAGCATCCCAGCTACTTTCTCTTGCAAGTGCCTGGGGGGAAATTACCTTAATTGAGAGATCCTGCCTTGATATCAAAAGGATGAATTTATCCACTCTTCTGGCATTGGAAGGCTAGAGGATCTTGGGGTGCAAGAGGACACTGGTCTCACTAGGGGAGATGGGGAGCCACATCCCCTTTTCTATCTAGCTGCTTCACTAAAATGCTGAACTCTTTTACTGTGAAACGAAACAGATCTCTTACAGCATTCGCACACCACTTTCCCTTTAAATGATCTTCATATACCTTCCTCTCACCCTTTCTGCCACTTCAATATATTCCCTGAACTATGCTCTGCAACATCTCTTTTACAGTTCTCACCCACTCTTTCAGCATTTTAGGCTACTTTTCTTTCTAGAGGGACCTAAAGGTGCTTATATGTGTGTGCAAAGTGCTGTTAAGTCACAGCTGACTTACAGTGAGTCCAAAGGGTTTTCAACAGAGGTGGTTTTTTGCCATTGCCTTCCTCTGCATAGCAAACTTGGAATTCCTTGGTGGTCTCCTATCCAAATATTAACCAGGGCCAACCCTGCTTAGCTTTCAAGATCTGATGAGATCAGGCTTGCCTGGGCCATCAAGGTCAGCATCAAAGGTGCTTACAAACAGTAAAAGTTCCAAATGTCAAAACAAATGCAAACAAACCTGGGCTGCTCTAAGCCCACCAACCTGAATAATGCAGAACTCAGGCTGTAAGCCCCAGTTGCAAGCTGCAGCTTTTGGTTCATGCTTTGGTTCACTCTCAAGGGCTCATACTTCTGGCTCCAGCCAGGTAAAACACCTGCAGAGAAAGGAGGAAAAAGGTCACCCTTGATGGACCTCAGCAGCTGCTAGCCTTCTGCAGCAAACCAACAATATGTTCCCCAGAGAAGCTTACGTTCATGTAATACCAACTTGCTGGTGATCCCTGGCCCAAGGAGTATCTGGCTGGCCTCGACCAGGACCAGGGCTTTCAGCCCTGGTCCCTGCCTGGTGGAATAGCCTCCCTAGTGAGATCAGGGGCCTGTAAGAGTTCCGCAGGGCCTGCAAGATGGAGCTATTCCTCCGGGCTTATGGTTGAGGCCAGCGATGGTTCTCATTATAATTACTGGCCTCCCTAGTCCTTCCCCCCCCCCGTCCCCCGCTGCTGCACACCACCCCTTTTATACCACCTTAGGGGATGGTTAGATTCATCTGCCGCCTGCAGATTGCTATTTTTGGAGTTTTAGCGCCATTGAGGGGCATTATTGGGCTATTTTAAATTGTATTTTAAATTACATTTTTAAATGGTTTATTGTTTTATTATATTTTAGATTGTATAAGCTGCTCTGAGCCCAACCTTCGGGTTGGGGAGAGTGAGGTAGAAATGTAATAAATAA
Organism: Euleptes europaea; assembly: GCF_029931775.1. Lineage (NCBI taxonomy): Eukaryota > Metazoa > Chordata > Lepidosauria > Squamata > Sphaerodactylidae > Euleptes > Euleptes europaea. The sequence continues at coordinate 43,640,792 of NC_079320.1, read as the reverse complement.
ATATCTCATTTTCCCCTTGTTGACTTCTAAATTTCCTTTCTGAAGAGGCTGAAGTTTATGGGGGGGGGGGAATCCAGGAGAAGGTGTGTGTAGAGAAAACACATGAAAGGAGGGGGGCTTAGAAAGCATCATCAGTAAATGAATTAAGCTAGAGTGGCAAGTTTGGTCTAGGCTTCCTCTCTATATTCAGGAAGAGGATAAGAGTGGTGGTACTAATGAACATACCGGGATTTGTGCATTCAGACTTCATGACTAGTCACAGTTAGTACAAATCATAATTAACGAGCCACGTACGAACCATGGTTTAGAATTCTGTTTTGGGACCCATCAACAAATCACATTTTGTTGAGCTTCCCACATTCATACCTTACATTATAGTAGAATTTAATCAAACCATGGAATATAAACTATGGTTTATATGAATGCGGCTTAAGGACTTTTATAGTGCTTTATAGTGCAGGGTAGATGTTTGGCAGAGGCTGAAAGACAGTGGTCTCCCTAAGTCTACCTAAAGATTTCATGATTGAAGTGAAATGTGAATTGGCAACTCTGAGGCTCCCTTATCTATGTGCAGTACCAACTATTAGAGCATTACAGAAGCTTCCCACAGCTGAAACAGAAAGAAGATTCTCTTGTGAGAGCCAGCATGGTATAGTGGTTAAGAGAGATAGACTCTAATCTGGAGAACTGGGTTTGTTTCCCGCCCCTGCCCCCCCCCCCCCCGGCCTCCAAATGAAGCCTGCTGGGTGACCTTGGCTTAGTCTCTCAGAACTTTCTCAGCCCCACCTACTTCACAAAGTGTCTGTTGTGGTGGGGGGGGGGAAAGGGAGGGAAGACGATTGTAAGACACTTTGAGACTCCTTGAAGGTAGATAAAAGTATATAAAAACCAGCTCTTCTTGTTCTTCTTGTCAGGCCTACCGGCCCACACGTTGTTCTCTCACTGGTATGATCTTTTGTCAGTCTTCAATCTGAGAGACAGCACTTCATATTACTTCTCATCTATTGATTGGGTGGGGTGAGCAACTCAGTACTTATCAGCCTTCTTTTTATTTCGTCTCTTTTTAATCAACTCTGTGCAAGGGGAAACCTCTTTTGAGCTTTGCTGTGCATTCCCCATATTGATCTCTGAAGTGCACATCTGCTATTTTTAAGGAGGAAAAACAGCAAAGAAATGACCCCCCCAACACTATCAGCATTTCCCCCTCCTACAGCCTTCCCAATATACATGGCAAGACATGTAATATCGTGAAGACTTGCACTATCTGTTAGCTGTAACATTCTTTTTCTCCACATATAAGGAGCTTTTTGAAATACTGGAACACTTATGATATACCCTAAATATAAAAATTGTGAGGTAGTACTTGAAAATTGTTGGCATATACTCTTAAACGTCCTGGCCTGGATACCCCAGGCTAGCCTGATCTCATCAGATCTCAGAAGCTAAGCAGGGTCAGACTTAGTACTTGGATGGGAGACCACCAAGGAAGTCTAGGGTTGGTACACAGAGGCAGGCAATGGCAAACCACCTTTGAACATCTCTTGCCTTGTCAACACTATGGGATTGGCTGTGACTTGGTGGCAAAAAAAAATACTCTTAAAGTTGACATTGTATAAAACAATTCAATACAATTGAATGGCAATGAACTAGGCCTTCATTTTCTCTGCATCCTATTGGTGATGCTTAGTTTTCCATCAAATTGTCACATTTATATTTGCAATCATTAGAATACTTTTTTTTAAAAAATGAAAGATGATATGATCAGGAGTGGGGCTCAGAGAGTTTATAGGCTGTGTGAAATTTCATAAAGAAGATGTGCAAATCCCCTTGAGAATATGCTGTTAACTTACTGAAATTCTTTCAACAATTTTTCCTGTAGACTTTTTGCCTGACTGGGGCCTTTAATTTGTTTTGAATTGTGCAATAGATGGTAATGAATTTCCCTTTTCTAGGTGTCAATTACAGATGTGTAAAAAAATCCCTGACAAATTTGCTGCTGTTTGATCTAAATTCCTTCAGATGTTTTGCCTGAGAAGAAATCTCCAATTTCCTTTGAATTCCACAGTAAATGAAACATAATTAATTAGAAGATGCACTTAACTGGCATAGAAGCTGGTTGGTATTTTGCAGCATCTATGTCAGCTGATACTTTGGAGGCCGGAGTTTCATTAGTAACTTTTTGTAGCATATCAAGATAATGTGAACACCACTCTTTTAAAAACAAAAATCCCCATTGCAGAATCACCGTGTTTTCTTTATGGGGTAATTTCAGGTTACAGGCCATCTGTGACACAGCACAGAGACTAACAAAACTCAGAATTGTCTCCTTATGGTGGAAGCAGCACAATACTTCAACACATGCTCAGTACCAACAAGCCAGTGACTGTAGAAAACAGAAGTCTGATTATTACTGTATGTTCCTAGTTCACTAGGAGTGAAATTGGCCTCCCCCACAGTCTTTTATTCATGCCAAATAATCTTTTTCAAACTCTAGGAGTTCAGTTTAGCTCCTTTTGACATTTCAGTATAACCTTCACTGTTCTCATGCTTATTCTGGAGTCAGGTGCATTTACTGCAGTAAGTCACAAGAAATATATATATGGGGTATGAGTGTGTGTATGTAGGTAATGTTAATAATGGAATTCCTTTGTTACTGGGTACTGTTGAATTAAAATAGTTGCACCAACAGGGTTTCAAATAAAGATTCTATATATTAAGCTTAAAATGCACAGTGACTACATTAGCAATAGCACCAATATTGCAGTCAAGAAAAATCCTGCACCAACATCGTAGACTAGTTCAGACAATGCAGTTCATAAAGTCTGAAGGATTTGAAGCAGTGATGTAAAAGAACAATCTGATTGCAAATTGCAAGTACTGTTCTTATACAATGGGAAATTGTTTGCTTTTTATTAGGCACCCAAAATTGTTCTAAAATGTGTTGCACAGCTGTTTTATGCATACACATTCTAGCACTGCTTTTTTGTGGTTGTTTCTCCTTCCACTGGTGGCTATCTACCCAACTTACAGTGGTGTGTTATATCATTGTCTTGGTCCTGTAGTGTTCAGGATAAATTTGCATGGCATTTCTTTCTAATATGACCTCTCTTTCTTATATTATCTTGCCTGCCTGATTCCCAAAGCTATGTGTTCTAAATTGGGTTGCAAAACCTTTCTGCATTCTTGCACTGCTGCCTGAGAACTGTAGTTCAATCTGTCAAGTCAGCGCATGTGCCAATTTAATAACTAATGCTAACTGCACAGGTCTAAAAGCAGCACACACACTTAAAATGCAGCTGATCGTAAATGACACTTAACTTGTCCATTATGACCCTTGTGCATATGCAGTTCCAGCAATCCAGTGAATTCCAAGCATGCCCCAGTAATGGCTTCCCAATCAGTTGCAGACTGAATGATGCAAAGCCATTTGAAATAGTGCTTGTTTTACATTTCGATTGTGTGAGCTGAGGGTTTCTCAGCTTGAAAAACGGGCATGGTGAGCAGGGTAAGTTCAGTTTTTGAACACATAAGAACACCAGGAAAGAGCAATTGATTAAGAAAATATCCCTCCTCCTCCTTTACTCTGTAAGTCAACATTTCCAAAGCCACAGGAAGCAAAATACTGATTTCACCAAAACCAGTAATCAGCAACGAAACATATGCCTTCAAAGCTACAAAGAAACAAAGATTTACCAGTTGCTTAAAATGATGTATTATTTAGAAGAATATAGCTGTAATCAACCAAGCACTGCCCTTGTGAAAGACTGATCCTTTCCAAAATGATTGACCTTGAGAACTAATGTTATAGAGTGGCTAAGATAAAAAGCTGTGACCCAGGAAGCTGCTGGCTCAACTCTTTTCTGCCAGGAATTCATTGGGATAACTTGTAGCCTCTGTATCCCTCATCTGTAATAGTAAGGGTTACTATGATAAAGTGCATTAAGCACTTTAAACATTCCAAAGCATTATTCATTATTATTATTACTATTATTATTTCCTTAACTGTATAACCAGCTCAATAACTTAGGATCCATTAGGCTACTAAAATCCTTTATGAATTGAGTGCTAGAAGTCCTTCTAAAATACATAATAATAGTTTCACATGATTATATTCCCACTCTATTTCCACGTTCAGATGTACATTTTCCCATCCAAATAAATGAAATGAGCAACACAAAGTTCCTTGCCCATAGTTTCTTACTCTGTTTTAATGTATTTATTTCACACACAATTGACCAAGATTGGGATGAATAGAGGTATACAGTAGAAAAAGTTAGTATGTCTTCTTTTAAAAAAAAACTAGTGTGTGGTTCATAGTGTAGCAAATTCATTTGGACAATGATTTCATAGGACTTATAATAAGGGCCTAATACATTTTTCATACTTTTAGAATTGCTTTGTGGCAGCGAATCAAGGAAAACAGTTGTATAAGTTACACTATAAAATGTCAGCCACTGAGTTCTTTCTAAAAAGGTAGCAATACATTATGCTGAAATATTTTCCAACTCCAAATAAATGCACCATAAAGTACTCCCTAGGTGAATGGCATCATTATTTCATATGCTCTAATTGAGTGCTGATGAAGTCATTTTATAAATTCAGAAGCTGTAATGATGCAAGAAAATCAGCTGATTATTTTGATGGACTGAGAAAACGGACCTGTGATGGAGCACAAACCACATTTGTTTCCAACAAGCAAGGCTTCGTTTAAATCAGGGTTTGCCAAGGCTCATCCCCAGAATCATTCCCCTCTGTGATATGCCTCAGATTTGATGATACAATTTCAAATACTTTGGCTTCCAGCCTGGGACTGGGTAGGCATGACTTAAAATTTCTGCTCAGCCAGGAAGCCACGTTGACCTGTCATATTTCCCCAGTCTGACCTATCTGATCAGATGGCTGTGAGGCAAAAATAGAATAACCCTAAGTGTATTGCCCGGAGCTCCTTGAAAATAGGGTGGACTGGACTTTTAAAAAAATGTAGCACAAATGTTAAAATATCCTTCAGCAATTAAATTATCCTAAAATGATTTGCAAATCAATAAAATGCAGGCTTGGACAAAGATGTAAGGATAACTTCAGATTCTTACCACATCAGTAATATTTTTGAAGCCTTTTGCAATTATATGTGTAAGCATTAGAAAGAATTCAAATGAAGTCTGCATTTTTGTAATTCTCATGTTTTTTTTTTGTTTTTTTTTTGGCAAATAAGTCCCAGTGAACTCAGTGCTTACTTCCAAGTAATCATTTCGGTTGTAGGTTTCTTGGGCTTCAGTCATATGCACATTTACCTACCGTAGTTGGATTTACTTCTGCTTAAGATAGCATATAGAAGTGCTTCATATAGAAGAAGTGCTTCAAAGGATATGACACATTTTCAGTTTTAATTTTGTAGATGATAACTTGGGGTGCATAAAAGTAAACCTAAGCCCTGAAAATCAAGTAATGCTATGTCTAGTGCAGCAGGATGGGGTTGCAAATCTACATTTCATACGTGAATGTGTTATACAATGGGCAACTGGATTACTAAATTGGTGCTTGAACACAAAACAGAATAAAACAATCTGGAATTGTTTGAAATGTTATGATCAAGTATGAAGGAATAATGACAATCAAAGAATTTTACATGCCATTTTTCTCAGGGATGGATCTGACAGGGCATCAGCCAAAAGGAGCCATCAAGTGGGCACTTGGAAAGGTGAGGGAAGCTATGTGACAAAAAGCATCTAACTATCTAGTACATTTATATCCTACCCTTACTCCAAGGATCTCAAAGCAAAAGGATAGGTCATCCCTTCCTCAGGCTGTCTCTTCCTCAGTAACTCTGTGGGGTAGGTTATGCTCAGAGAGAGAATGAGCAGCCCAAGCAACCTTCATGGCAGAGTGGGGATTTTAACCCAGTCTAACTCTCTAATCCACTGTACCCCACTGGTTCTCTAGCATGAATTGGATATGATAGAGCTTCTAGCACTGAAAATCTGGAAGAAAGAGGGAGAGGATGAGGTATGAACTTGTTTTAAAGAGGGAGAGCAGAATGGGGTGCAGTAGTCAACATAACCTTATCCATAGGGCTGCCATGTCCTCTTTGCTACCGGCGGGAGGTTTTTGAGGTGGAGCCTGAGAAGGGTGGGGTTTGGGGAGGGAAGGGACTTCAATGCCATGGAGTCCAATTGCCAAAGCGGCCATTTTCTCCAGGAGAACTGATCTCTATCGGCAGAAGATCTCCAGCTGCACCCTGGAGGTTGGCAACCCTACTTATCCATCTGTCCCACTATCCTTACTGATTAATGCTGAAGCTTGTGACCATGCCTGAAGCCTATTTGGACCTGCAAGAGCTCAGGAAGGGTGATAGAATTCTGCATAAACCTCTGCCAGGAAAAAAAAGAGAGGCAGCTTTACACGCTCTTCTCCTTGGCTGGCAGAGCCTTTTCGTTCTTAGGTCAATCCATCCCTTTTGGTCTCCGTTGTTGTAAGGTCACACATTCCAAATGTAGTTGTGTAAAAAGAGACACTGACAGGAGGGGAAAAGATGAGCAAAGCTAGCAAGCTGAACAGAAGGCAATGATGCTGAATATAAAACTGGGAAAGAGCAATTTTTTGTACCTAGCAGAGCAGATGCTGCAGAGATCCTGAGGCTCAGGCAGCGGCGGCAGCTGGTGTATTGGTAACATTATTCGATTTTCAGATAATCAGACTAGCTAGACTTTTGTGAAGGCAGAGCTTCCTGGCAGTTAGAAAAGCTGTATGCTGTCCATGCTTCCTAAGAGTCAGACTTATGGAGCAATCTCTCTTTCTTTCTCTCAACTGAAAAAAAAAACTATATGAAAAATGCAAAGGGCTCACTGAACACAAAGAATAGAGAGAGGTTTTGTGTACTACTCTGTGCAGCTTCCTACCCAAGGCAGGTTTTCTACTTTGAGCTCTGTTCACAAAACATAAATATTATTCCTCAGATAAATAATGGAACCTGACCCTGTTGTGTGCTGAGTGACTCTTTCCCCATCTCCCATCCATTAAGAATGTATTTCTCTCTTTTATACTTTGGCAATACTTGCATCACTTACTGTGAATGTGATATCAGTCTACAGTGGTGGAAAGACATTTGGCTAGGATACTTAATGGAACGTCTAAACATACAGGAGCTGCTGCAGTCTGGCTGCATAGGGTCAAGGAGAAATATATGTTTTTGTTTTATGCAAGCAAAACCCTTCATGACAACACAGGTCTGAGTGGCTGTGGAGGAATGCAGTGTTTCAGAGAAATCAATACAAAAGCTGTAGCCTTAGATCCGTAATGCAGTGCAAAGATAAATGCTAATGTTCAGCTCTCAGGTCACGTGTGACATTGCAAAGGTTCCCAAGGCAAATCTCTTGAGTTGTGTAATAGAAACACTTATGCAACCAATAATCTTAGGGTAGCTCTGTATATAAGATTCATTTCCAATTTTCATACAGCCACAGCGTGTTATAGAACTAGCCAGTGTATATCATGCTGCAAAACTTTGACTTTAGAAGGAACCAGTAGATTAGAGGGTCCTGAACAGGGTAAAGTCAACACAGGAGAGTAATCAAGAATATATCTTGTTACTGTCTTGAACTGATTGAGAGCTGACCCCCTTTTGTTCAATGGTTGCACTTGCCCTTGATACTCCAAGGCAGCTCTTTGGATTTCTGCACCTTTAGAATGCAGCAGTTCCCTCCTTTTCCCTATATGAAGGACAGTACTTTTCCTCAGATGGCTGCCCAGGACATCACTGTACTCTGATTAAAGCCACTGCCAACCAAGGAATGACAACAGCACTGCACTTATGTATCTGAAGGAGATAACTTCCACCATGGTACATAAATAGAAATGGGACACATGAGATCGCAGGTGTTTTAAGCAACACCTTCTTAATATTAAAATGGTATTCAAAAAGAAAATGCATTATGTAAAATAAAAGAAAATATTCAGAGGAAAAGTGAGATAGAAAGAAAACATAAGCCATGATGGTTAGTTTCATTCAACACAAAATGCCCGGGTTTCCACCATCAGCAATGTGATATGTGAACAAATCAGCCAATTATAATTCTTACCTGTCTCATTAAGTCTTCGCTAGCTTTTTAATACCTATCAGTGTACATGGGTGGTTCAACATGATAGTGAGAAACTGCATGCTGACTAAGCTGGATGAGGCAGCTGGACCATCATGGTAAACAGCCTCACCCATTCCGCAAATGTCCTAAATTGCTGTGAAATTTCATCACATTCTAAAAATATTCATGCACAGAGTGACTAGTATCAGGGTGGGTAAACCAATTACTCACAAACCAAATCTTAGCTGTAATGCTAAAATTTCACTTGGAAATATTTGGCCCCAAATCAGCAGGAATGTGGACACAGCATACTTGTGCAGGAGATTTTTATTTCCCTGTCTTCATTTAACTGTTTATCCAGAGATAGTTATGCACAGAACAACTGTGTGGTTCAGACCATATCGGCATAAGTGAATGTGACCTCCCATCAGTGCTGAGAGATGAATGGGATGCAGAAGGGAATGATCATTCATATCTGTCTTGTGCAGTAACACAAACAATTATATTGCACTGGTTGAATATTGATGTACATACTCTTCAGATAGTTCATGCCCATGTTTCTGCCTAGGGAAATACTAGGTTGATACATGCACACATAGTATATGAGAGACATATACTAACCAGTATCACAACTAGTACCAATCTGACCAGATGTTTGAGTAATTGGTAATAGATTTTACAACTTATACACATGCCTGGTTGGGTTAGAACTGTTTGCATATGTATGCATGTATTTATTTATTTCTGTAAATGTGTGCAGGCTAACATGGGTTTTAATTAACCACTGATGAAGACCCAATAGGCCGAAACGTGTTTGGTTGTGGTTACAGATGTCAACCTTAGGATATGCCATTGTCCCATTTTAATGTTTTTAAAATATTTTAGCCTTTACATAGCACTTCCAATAAATTAAATTTACAGTATTTATATACATACATACATATAATACACACACACACACACACACACACATATATATTCCTTTTACCCAACCTCGGGTACCCAGCAGGGAAATAAATACATTCATTAAATGAATTAAGCATTTATTGGTTAGATTATCCATACACAGTGGCATCTAGTGCCAGCCTATGCAAACCATGCCTTCTTTTTGAATCTTTGGTGCAGGGTTCTGCATGAATAACAGCTATTCTGCATTGGCAAATCAATTTCTGGACCAAGTTGCTAGTTTTTAGATATGGTATGTGATAAGATGGAAGAGTTTGTGTTAGGTGTGGTGCATATTTTACATTCTAGTGACTCTGTGATTTGAAATCAATGGCTGGAACCATTCTGTAGCCTCTTAAAAGTTTTATCCTACAGCAGGTGTAGCCACACAGAGACGTGATGGTCTCTCTAGCCATATGATAATCCTATCCAATGCAGAGATGCAGCAGTATTATAGACTGTCCCAGGTGGTCTTTCTGGCTGGCCAACTAGAGGCGCAGTATTGGGTTTGCTCTAGTTTTTCTTAAAATATTTTCAAGGATCTCACTGTCTGTAGCGATTTGTGCATTCTTATCTATAAATACAAAGTATAGCACTGTCTAGCATCTCTCTCTCTCTCTCTCTCTCTCTCTCTCTCTCTCTCTCTCTCCTTCCTTCTTTCTTTCTTTAACATACCATTCTCGAAAAAGGATTCAAGGTGCCTGACAAGGTTCTGTATGGCTACTAGTCAAAATGAATACTAGTCATAATTAGGGTTGCCAACCTCCAGGTACTAGCTGGACATCTCCTGCTATTAAAACTGATTTCCAGCCGACAGAGATCAGTTCACCTGGAAAAAATGGCCACTTTGGCAATTGGACTCTATGGCATTGAAGTCCCTCCCCTCCCCAAACCCCACCCTCCTCAGGGTCTGCCCCAAAAACCTCCCATGGGTTGTGAAGAGGGACCTGGCAACCCTAGTCACAATGCAACCTATTCTCTACGGTATCAGAGGAGTGTGCCTATTATATTAAGCGCTGTGGAACACCGGCAGAATAATACTGCTGCAGTCGTCTTGTTTGGGGGCTTCCTAGAGGCACCTGATTGGCCACTGTGAGAACAGACTGCTGGACTTGATGAGCCTTGGTCTGATCCAACATGGCTTTTCTTCTGTTCTTATGAGCATCCATGTAGTGTCAGTGCCAGAGCCTTCAGCCCTGCCTGTGCAACTCTTCCATCTCCTGGATCTGCTGTCCCAATTCACTCCTGCAGTAATCTTTGAAACCTCCCCAGCCGGTGTGACAAGCTATGGCTTCCAGCTTGATAGATTTGGTGCCATTTCTGTCTGAGACACCTGTGTTTAAGCCTGGACAGCATGGCACAGCCATAGTGTATCGGGGGTGGACTGAGCAGAAAATAAGGCTGCAATAGTATGTATTCCATCAACATGGGAAAAAACTCTATTAGACTAATTGTTACATTTATTCTGTTGAAACACATAGATCATCATAGTGAGCTGCTGCATCTGCATGTTTCTTTGTCCTAAAAGTTAGCTTTATCACTGATGCAGCAGGCCCCATGTTCCATGGTATATTTTCTCCCCCAGCCCCCAATACAGCTTTCAGGGATGGTCACTTTGGACTCCTGGGAGAAAGGGAAAACAGGAATAACCTGCATCCATGGCAACCCTTGTGTTTTGTAGGTTCCAACCTCCCCTTTTTTGCTTTTGTTTCCTAGCTATATGAACCACAGTTTGAGTTACTTTACATATTTTGTAATATTTAGTTAAATGCTAATTTTGTTTTTTCTTCTTTGTTGCTTGCTACATGAACTGCATGGTGAACTGCTTTGCCCATTTGATTAATTTTTAGTTAATAACACCATATGAGAACTTTTGTGTTGTATACTTAAATGCTAATTTAGTACTTTGCAACAGTATAGAAGGAAAATTCTTTGCTGTGGGTTTGTTGAGTAACCTGTATGAAGCAGCAATAACACATGTTTATTTTTTCAAAGTTGAAGGATATTGTTTGAGGAGAAAATTGGAGTAGGAGTGGTGCACTATTCCAGAAGCAACAGATCTTTTAATCTTGGGCACCCTGGATGAATGAATGGGACCCGACGAAACAAATATGCATTTAAGATTGGGCTGTTAGTCAAAGCAACACATTGTATTTGACTGAAGCCAGCAGGAAGAGCAAACATAGATTCAGAACATGCTTGGTTTGCATTTGTGATGGTTGCCCAACCAACAAAACAACACAGAACAAAGACAGGGAAAGTGTGTATCTGTGTATAGCATTGCTGTAGTTATCCAACACTACAAAACCTCTTAACAAGCAGGGAAGGAATAGATATAGGACATGCTGTATATGTCTTCCTTGCTGTCCATATATTCCTTGCTATATGTGTACATTTCAGGCATAAAATTTGCAACCAGGCAATGGCACATAACTGATTATAGCCAAGCCAAGAAGCTTAGTTGAACACAGACCACACACATGAAGCAGCCCAGTAACAAGTCCAGACTGTTGTGTGTGCCTTGGAAAAATAGTACCCAATCACTACCTTAGCTATGTATTATGAGCAGAGCAAATCTGTACTCCAGACTTGGTAATTACAGGATTTAGCACCATCCCTAGTCTTCATGGTTACTGTAAAATTGGGTTTCTTTTACACTTGTATTTTTCATTTCTTTTAAACCACCTCTTCCTGAAAGGCTTCCTAGAAATATATATGAAACGAATACACTTGAGCATGGCAAAACATTCAAAATCTAAGAGAAGTGTAACATTAAAGTGTAGACTCTCTCTCTCTTCCACAAATTTTGATAACAATTTTTTCTTGGAACTGTGAGCCAGAGTTTTACTAGACCTTGATTAAAAATTTGTAAGGCCTCTGGAGACCAAAGAAAATTGGTCCACCTGATACTAGCTGACCATATTGCATGAAATTTAGTTTAGAGAACTACTCCACATTTCACATAATACTAGGTCAAACTGGTAACATGAACATGAGCTAACCTGGGTTGCATTAAAGCTATGGCAGATAATTCCCAGTACTCTTTCACTTTTGGTGTGGGCACCTGTAGGTAGTTGCTGTCCACACTCAAAAGTTTGTCCTAGGCAGTAGAGAATGAAAAGCACCAATTATTTGCATTTGGTTCCTGAACAGACCTTTTTACTTTTCATGCTACCACATATGATATGCATTATAAAGTCACAAATTGCAAAACCTCTGAATGAGATAAATTGAGATGTGGTTGGCCATTTTCCCCTTTTATAATTTGTGGTTTAGTCTAAACAGGTAGTTGTTGGTTAGGCTCCACATGTTGTATTCCCACTTCTCTAAAATTGTGGTAAAATTCCAGTTTTCAATTGGGTGCTCTCTAGTTTTTAAAGTACCGTATATACTCGAGTATAAGCCGAGTTTTTTAGCCATGATTTTTGGCTTAAAAAACTCACCTCGGCTTATACTCGGGTCAATATGGTAATTTGCCTGCCGGGCCCTCTCCCAGCGCGCTCCCGCCGGCTAGCTGATGGGCGGGCTGTCCCGCCTTCTCCCCCCCACCCCACCCACACCTTCTGCGCGGCGGCAGTGGCTTCTTCCCACCCCACCCCACCCGATCGCGCCTTTTGCGCGGCGGCGGTTTCTTCACCCCCACCCCCCCATCTCACCCGGGCCGGTCCTCCCGCTTGCCAGCTGACCCTGCGGGGCCTCCTGCGGGCAGGGAGGGGGCCGCCGGTCAGGTAAGCCTGTGGGAGGGAGGGGGTGCATTTCCCCCTCGGCTTATACGTGGGTGCCTAATTTTTCCCCATTTTGGGGGTGAAATTAGGCACCTCGGCTTATACTCGGGTCGGCTTATACCCGAGTATATACGGTAATTCTGCTAATAGTTTCTGCAAATTGTGCCTGTTAATAACCTTATCACCACTTTTTGGAGAAGCTGTAATGTCTGAGGCCTCTTCAAAAGCATCTTCATGTATATCACTATGGTGGGCTACCAGGGGACAACCAGCCTTATGTACTCACCTAACTCAATTCTTTTTCGTGTTTCTCTTTATTTAGTTTCTACTAGCCATGCTAGTTCTCAGGGAACAACTACAAAGAATTCACTAGATTAGCGAAAACATTTTACTGTAAGACCTGTGGAAAAGTGCAAAAGTGCATTAGAGCATTGCAGCAAAATTCTGGGCCTCAGAACTGGGACACTGATCTCTTACAGAGAAAACATAATATTATAGCACGGTATTAGAGAGACCACTGTAATTTCCTTTCTGCTATACTCAAAATACTTTCAGATCAGAAGTGAAACAGATCAACCCTCCCCCTAAACACACCAACACAACTTATCCACTGTTGTGTCAGATGAGCTTTTAAACATCACAGGACTTCCATGACCTCTCTCTTCTGAGCTCATTTCATTGTTTGTTTGAACACAACGGCAAGAGAACTCTGCATAGAAATCAGCTGGCCTACAGGAAGCACCGAGAAGTTAAAACCAGGTCATACTGCAGGATCAGTGAGGATAGTGAAAGGAATGAAGTACTTTAATGGATACTTCAAAATGTATGGAATGGAGGCAAAGGGGTAATCGAGAATGGTAACAGTTCAAAAATGGAAATGGAAATTCCATTTATCATGAAGATAAATAGGGGGGAAAGGATGGGGAGAGGAGTATGAAACCATGAATATGAATTTTGAAAGCCTTTAAGTGGTTTTCAAAACCAAAAACGGGGGGGGGGGATAAGACCAGCCCATTTACAAGGCCTGTGAGAATAGTGAAAGGCACAAGACACTTGAATGGGTGCAAAGCAGGCATGAGTAAAAGGCAGAAGGGTAACTGAGAACAGTGAACGTTTCAGACACAAAAATGTAACTAATGGATCGCTAATGGATAAGTAGAAAGACTGATTGTGTTTAGGTTATATTAGTGACCTAGGAGAGAAAAATGCATGGAGGTGAGGCAATCTATAGGTGGAGAAACGAAAGTGTGTATGACAGAAATGCAGTTAAGAACAAGAGAAAAGGACTCAGGATGTTTTAGACACAATAAAAATTAGAAACAACAAAACACTTTAATATACTAAAAATAGCTTTAATTGCTCCCCCCCTACACTGAGAGCCCTGCTTTATAAGAAAACAATATGCATTTTTTTGTATTTTTTTAAAAGCAAGACCAAACTGCATTCCCATCAAGAATGCACAGGGTGGCATGGCAAGTCAGAATCAGTTTCCAATCCATGGGGTCATCACAGGTAAAGTTCTTTCACTGCTCGGCTGACTATTTAGTTAATACATTTATAACCAACATTCTCCACATTTTTGCTTCAGCAACCTCATTAAAACAGTATTTAATTAAAAAAAATCATAAAAATAGCAGTAAAACCAACAGACACAAAACTGTAAAATCAAATGATATGTTTTGCACACATTATCCCAGCTGGTGATTCATCCGGCATTCAGATGCAAGCTGCCTGCAGGCTTTGACCTCCAGTTGGAGGTCAGAGCCAGCAAGCAGCAGGGATATGTATGCCCCAGTGGTGCAGAACTGAACTGAGCCTTCAGCTCTGTGCCGCATATTTTTCAGATTTGGGTTTAATAAACCTGAAAATTTTCATTTTAAAAAAAAAGCAGAATTGATTATATTTGGCATTTTAGCTTTTTCGAAAATTTCTGGGTTTATTGAAGCCGAACACAAAAAATACTGGAAAAGGTGCACAGCCCTACAGGGATCCCTCAGAATTACAGCTCAGCTCCAGATTACATAGGGTGAAAACGCACAGGAGGTTTTGCCTTGGATTTGCCACTCTCTAGATGCATATTTTCCTCATCTAAATTCTCAAAACTCTGCATGGGGGCTTATTTTTGAGTTTTGAGAATTTGCCTGGGGAAAGTGTGCATTTAGAGAGCGGCAAATCCAAGGCAAAACCTCCCATGCGTTTTCACCCATGGATGAGCTCCTCTGGAGAAAATGGATGCTTTGGAGGGTGGACACTATGGCACTGTACCCAACTGAGGTCCTCCCCAGGCTCCATCCTGAATTTTCCAGGAGTTTCGCAACCCAGATCTGACAATCCTACCCCCCCCATCCTCCACCAGGGGTGCGGGGGGTCCTGGCAACCCTACCCACAGGAGTATGTTCACAGTATGAACCCCTTTATACACAGCATGTGTCAGAATATACCCAGAGTTCAGAATATGGTGCAATTGTTTCTCCATTATTTAATCGTATGATGGTTTGTGAGGGGCTTTTTAAATAGAGTTGCCTTTTATGGAGAGGGTTGCCAACCTCCAGGTACTAGCTGGACATCTGCTATTGTAACTGATCTCCAGACAATAGAGATCAGTTCACCTGGAGAAAATGGCGGCTTTGGCATTTGGACTCTATGGCATTGAAGTCCCTCCCCTCTCCAAACCCCATCCTCCTCAGGCTTTGCCCCAAAAACCTCCTGCCAGTGGCAAAGAGGGATCTGGCAACCCTATTTATGGACCCTTTAAAAGCTAACGAATTTTGAAGTTTCAGTTGTGAAGAATGTAATAAAAATATTTCAGTCTATGGAATCTTGAAAAAAATGACAGTTGGCTTCAAACTTGAGAGATATTTGTTAATCGTTTTAGAAATAATCTAGACATTATGATTGTTTTCTGTTAATTTTGTCATTAAGGACAAATTTAAAGCCAGGTCAAAGATTCTTGATTACAGATTATGTTGGCTGAAATGCATTTTTTCCAGTCTTAATATACAGATAACTATTGTTTCACTTCCTGGCATCTGTGCCAAGATCCCTATAGCCTAAATCAAATTAAAATAGCTGAGGTATAAATACCCTGAAATCAGGTTTATTATGGAAACTCCACTGGCAGCCTCTCTTCAGCTCTGTGACTGTGGAAGGTCAGCCTGAACATGTTATATGGGTGGCAGTGCAAAGTAGTGAAAAAAATTAACATACCAAGAGCAATCTGAGATAATAGGCCTCAAATAATGAAGTGAGCATTAAATATGAATTCATATTGGAGCTGCTGCTCTCATTATGACCTTCAGTCCAGCTCTCTTCTTTTTATTATATGCTGCAGAGAAACATTGCCTTGACACCCAAGTCTCTCATATACAATAAGAATCTGAAGATTCAAGATTGAGAAGACAGGGTGGTTGTAAGAGGGGCTGTGTTTAAACCAGAAGCTAGCAGTAAAAAAACAATATATTATTTCTCATCTGTTCTAATCCTGCTCTTTATTATGGCCTATATGGGAACATACCACACGATGACAGCAAGATAAAATTAGCTGGGGCTGCCTTTGACTTCCATGGCTATACATTTCAGTGACCATTGACTTCAGTCTGCATTTTAGGGTTGCCAACTCCATACTGGGAAATTCCTGGAGATTTTCGGGTGGTTTGGGGGAGGAACCTCAGCATGGTATAATGCCATATAGATCTCACCCTCCAAAGAAGCCATTTTCTCCAGGGGAACTGATCTCTGTAGTCTGGAGATCAGTTTTAATTCTGAGAGATCTCCGGGCCCCACCTGGAGGTGGGAGCCACAGTGGCTTCTTCCTTACGCAGCGTGAGGGACGGGAGGCTGCTCTGCGCTGGGGAAGCTGGAGATGAGTTTCACCCCCTGAGGCGGCTCAGACTGGCAAATTGGAGCCCTCCGGCATTTCCTCCCCCTCCCCAGGGTCTCTTGTCTGAGGGGAGCCGTTGCGGGCTCCGTGAGAGAGGTTTAGGTCGGGCTCAGCTTTTGTGCTTGGTTTCTGCCTTCTCTTCCCTGCTGCGGTTTCTGCATTGAAAACTGCCTTTGGGGGGTGGGGGGCGATGGCAGCATTCACAAAAGGGGACGTTGCAACCCCTCAGGACATTCTGTTCAAAGTCTCGGTACTTCAGGAAGGAAGAGCAAACCATGGCTCAGTGGTAGAGCGTCTGCTTGGCATGCAGAAGGTCCCAGGTTCAATCCCCGGCATCTTCAGTTAAAGCAGTGGTTCCCAAACCTTTTGCATCATGGAGCACTTTTCAGGAGAGAAATTAGTCATTAATTTTCACCTAGCAATGACAGTAGATTTTTTTTTCCAGTCTCTTCACAGAGCACTAGGAGATGTTTCGCGGAGCACCAAGTGCTCCATGGAGCACAGTTAGGAAACAGCTGAGTTAAAGGATCAGAATTTCGGTGATGTGAAAGGCCTTGACCTAAGACTCTGGAGAGACACTTCCAGTCTGAGTGGACAATACTGAGGATCTGATTCAATAGAAGGCAGCTTTGTGCGTTTGCAAAACTTCCAAGGAGATAGATCGGGATGGGTCTTAGTCTGTCTGTAGCAGTAGAAAAGAGCAAGAATCTAGCACCTTAAAGTCTAACAACATTTCTGGCAGCGTATATGGGCTTTCGTGAGTCACAGCTCACCTTCTTCACGGCTCACTCCTTCCAAGGGCAGGGAGATTTTGATTGTGAACGAATTGGGGTTGAGTGTTTCTTTCCTACTGGTGTATTTTGTTTTTATTTACTGTATTGGCTTCTCCAATGATCCCAGGCGGAGCATATGGTTCCCCTGAATTGCTGAATGTTCATGAGCACAATTAGCTGCCTTAAGCAAACCTAACGTAACATCTAAAATGTCTCCCTATGTGATTAAAATACATCCTGTATTTTATATATCAGATATTTACATTACGATTCATAACAGTAGCAAAATTGCAGGTATGAAGTAGCAACGAAAATAATTTTATGGTTGGGGGTCACCACAACATGAGGAACTGTATTAAAGGGTTGCGGCATTAGGAAGGTCGAGAACCACTGCTCTATAGCATTATGCCTCACTGAGGTCCCTCCCCAAACTCTACCCTCCCCAGGCTCCACTCCCAAATCTCTAGGAGTTTACCAACCCAGAGATGGCAATCCTAAAGTCCCCCTTGTGCTGACAACTTTTTTCTCATGTAGTTCCTAAACGCTGTTTTATCAAGCTTTTTTTTTTTAATGTCACAAGGCTCAAAGATAAATAATCCTGGGATTTTATAGTGCTCCAATATTATATCTTGTCATTTATTTTTCAGATATCCAGGGCAGATTTATATATTCCCAGGAAACCCTGAAAAAAGAGCACAAATGAATCTCACTTCCTGTTTTTAACCTTCCTAGATGACACTGGAGGGGGAATTTACAGACTTCCTTGCATGAAGCACATGCTTCATCTCACAGAGGAGACAATGATTCTTCCCCTAGATACAGTACGTAAAAGAATAAGGGGAAGCATGTTGTTTTCATGCTGTGCTTTCTACCAAAATGAGGTACTGCCTAAAATAAATAACATTCAAGGAGTAATTAATGTAAATTCTGTGAGCTATGGCAAAAAACAAAACAAAAACCAGCATTCAAGTACATGCATTACTGAGCAGATTGAGAAAAACTCTCATTTGGGGGGCTCATGCCAATGTGGAATGAAATTTGGTTTCGGATTGTAGTCAAATGGCCAGAAGATGCATTGTCAGTTACTGGTGATATGTTTGTTCTCTGCAGGACAATACGGTCTATTTAATAAGCAAATATTGTAGCTTTGGAATAAGGTGAGCAGATACCGCTGGGGTGTAAAAACTAAATTCACAGTATTTACATCTACAGGACAGGCTTTTCACTAAAAAGTATATCTCTGGAAAATATGGTTTGCTTGTTTGCTTGTTCCTCTTAGTTTCTGTACATGGTTGGAAGACCATCTTTGTCCCACCTGATTTCTTTGCCAAATTTTCTATTTGTTCTTTCCATATTCCCTCATACCCATTGATCACTTTTGAGAAACAGCTTCGGTCTGTAAAAAACACACACATTATAATGGCTTTTCTATCTTACTTGTTCTCTTCAAGGCATTTGAAATGTTTCTTTTGAACAATTTGAACGTGGCCCATGAATATGGATAATGTTTTGTGCACTGTAGAATATGTTGGACATCTGCCAGCTCTCCATATGAAGAGGGATAACCTTCATAACTCTACTGCTGAGTTAGTATTGCCCCTGCAACTTGTGAGGTCTTTAGTCAACTTCATTGCAGAAACAATTTCTGTCTTTAGCAGCAGGAAGCTTGTTAACCTGCTAACCATGTGTTTCTACTTCTCATAATTAAGGAATACTAGAAAAGTCTGCAAGACAAGACGGTTTGTATCATACTGTGAAATGAAAGTTGTGTGATATAAAGTAAGATGGGGAAAGAGGGTGAAATATACCAACTTTTCAGCACACTTGCATAGCTAATGCACCACTAACAATTACATATATCATAGGCCTTGAAAGATTCTTCTCATGTTGCTAGATTGACCTGGCAGATCCATAATAAGCAGATCTTGCTATGACATCACTCATCCATCAAACATTTTTACAGATATATGTTATTGCCTCCTCTGAAATACGTTTTCCCAGTTTGACCAGAAGTAGGGTGATCAAGCACTGGAAAACTCTCTTAGAATCCTTCATTAAACAAAATGTTGACACCAGCTTTCGGTCACCACTTATAATGGAGGAACTCAGAAAAATCCAAAGGAATTTTGTGTATTTAGTCAGAAAAGAGGTCTGAATGACAAGGGGATAGATTGTTCTTGGTGACTATTGTGAACAAGGCAAGAAATAATGAGCTCGTCCTTTACCAGTGAATGATCATTAGAGCACTACATTTCCTAGAGATGTGGTGGAAATTTCAAAATCGTGATAGACAAACAGTTGCTTGGATCCATTTACGTTGTCGCAGTGCTCAGGGGAGTAAGAATAACAAGATGGTCTCCTGAGATCTCTTTCAAGCTTTATGTTGGAAAAAGAGGCAGGATATAAAAATAAATAACTAAACCAATAAATAAACAAACAAACAAATATGAAATATCCATCACTGGAGGTAGAAATTTACAATACCTTTCAATAGACTTCTGCCTCTGATAAAGGCTTAGACAATAACCCAAGATTCACCTTCTACCTTTGCGATTCTGTTCAGTGAGGATTTCATTCTACAGCAAGGCCATGAATACACATGAGGCTGCCTTATACTGAATCAGACCCTTGGTCCATCAAAGTCAGTATTGTCTACTCAGACCGGCAGCGGCTCTCCAGGGTCTCAGGCAGAGGTCTTTCACATCACCTTCTTGCCTAGTCCCTTTAACTGGAGATGCCAGGATTGAACCTGGGACCTTCTGCATGCCGATCAGATGCTCTACCACTGAGCCACAGCCCCTACCCCAATGACATGACGGGTGTAAAAGAAGTTGCTGCTAAACCCAATGTTCTATAATGTGGGAGATAAATGAATATAGTACTAATTAATGAAATAACCTCAAACTATAGATTGCTATTTTCCCAACAGTCTGCTTTGAGAAAAAGACAGCAAAGAATGTTTTTCCACTTGCATAAGATATATATAGCATATATATAGCATTGGCTGAACCCCATGTAAGATGAAATTTAGAACTGCCTCAGAAAGTTCATTTTGTTGATCCTGATGATCCAACACTTTGTCTTTCAGAAGCAGAGTCCTGGAGACTGCAAATCAGGAACAAGAACCCTCCCAATAACTGGCCACTGGGATCTGCTGTTCAGGGTAGCACCAAGGTATGGGTCGCAATTTGGGCCACAGCAATCTAGTGTGGTGCAGTGGTTAGACTAGGATCTGGGCGACCCAGGTTTGAATCCCACTCTGCTATGAAAACTTACTGGGTGACCTTGGGCCAGTCACGCAATCTCACCCTAAACTACTTTACAGGGGTTATTATGTGATTAAAATGGAGGAGAACAGTGTAAGCTGCATTAGGTCCCCATTGGAGAGAAAAGTGTGGTATAAATGAAGTAAACAAATAAACGAAGTAAATAAATAAAGTGACTAGACTAGGCAGTCACAAGTTGGTTCATATAAATCATCTGAACCAGCAAGGCTCCGAATTCAGGTCAAGACTTAAATATCCAGAAAAGGTAAGCAACCCCATCTGTGCAACTACTTATTCCTTGGTCTTTTCCTGCCAGGGCTTTAGTGTGTCTTGATCCTTCAGGGGACTACATATGCCAGAACAGCAGTCTGACTCAGTGGTTGGAACACAAGTCATGAGCCTAATGCTTCTTCTTCACATGCTTGCCACTTCTGCTGATGTTGTCAGGTGAGGGGGAGAGAAATCCTGGGGCTCCGGCAGTATTGGACTTGGCTCTAGAAGTGTAAGGATCTGGAGAGTCAGCAGCATCTCCTGGTGGAGGTGTTCTAGAAGCAGACCCTTCTGCCCAAGCCTTGGAATCCACGGTCTTTGAGTGTGGAAGCCCCCTGATCTTTCTCAGGGGAGGTCCCCAACTCCTCGGCTTCCTCCATACACAAAGAATCCTGATGCTAATCAGAGGAATAAGTGAAAGATAAAAGCCATTTCCACAATCCCTTTTATTTTGTATAGATATACTGAAGAAAAGTTTTGAGGCCAACGCATTGTCTTGACATACACAGAAATCATTGGAACTTTGATGTGATTCAGGACCAAAGCTAATTAAGTAAGGAAAAATAAAAAGGGTACCCAGACGAAAGGAAATTAAGCTAGAGCCCTTAATTTGTCAGCTTGCAATATGTATCTGAGCATTTGTATAGGATTACGACCTCACAAATCAAGCAGAGGTGAAATATGTCTATTTTTTGGCTACCAGTGCCATGTAACTCCATTAGGTAATGCTTAAATATATAGCCTCTTAATCATGGATGTTCATAAATGAAAAATGCACACTACCCATAAAAAGTTTATCATACAGCTGTGCCTGACTATATATAGCACAGGATTTTATTAGTTCATGTAGTTATGAAACTACTGGACTGCCCTTGAGTGTCCTTTCTGAGATTCCAGATAATTAAGCTTAGGGAAAGGATTTCTTACTTTAAAAGTTATTTTTGTTATTTCAGTAGGCCAGGGGAAAAAATTACTGCCATCTCTAAGCACTGACAAAAAAAAAGTAGAGCAAGGTCTCTGGAAAGACTTGGGTTCAGTGTCGGTGTAAATGAAACCACTTGGGCTTCTTCAACGCTTGGCAGAATCGCACCACAGTATCGTTTTAGTTTTAGCTCATTTTACCTCACAGCTCGGGCATTGTAGGACTCATTTAACCAACTGTCATCATTCTGAAGTCTTGACATGAAGGAGCATTTGCTAAACATTTAGAGGATACCAGAGCATGAAAGATAAACAGAACAATTTAAAATAATAAATATTGCCATGAGTGCAGGAAGAGGCTAGCTATAAACACAGGTACGAATCCCTAGTCAGTTGAATCTCATCTGAGACTCTGCAACATGCTCAGAATGGTAAGGGTAGAACTGTAGTCTCTAACTTGCCCACAGTATAAATAGCATCTCTTCTGCTGAAGTCTCTCATCCTCTTAGTTTTGTAGATCGTTGGTGTACTTCAAGATATATCTAGAAAACTCATTTCCTTCTTACCAGAAGAGAAATGAAGTCTGATTCCACATATGTGTGTGGGTAATGGTGCAAGCATCTATTGGCATCACTCCAGTAAGACACCACAGTCCCCATCCCATTCCCAGTGCAGTTTTTGCAGTTTCTAAAATGTAACATTTTTAAAATCTGTTCATTAAGTTGAAACACACACGCAATGCACATAAATTTATTTATTTAGTTCATCTATACCCCACCTTTCTCCCCACTGGGGACCTAAAGCACCGTACATCCTTTTCATCTTTTCCGTTTTATCCTCACAACAACCCTCGAGGTAGGTTAGGCTGAGATTTTGTGGCTGGCCCAAAGTTCTCCAGTGAGCTTCCATAACCGAGTAGGGAAGCAGGATGTGGGATACAACCACCATGAGCAAGGGCAAAATAATATTCCACAAATGTTATCTATATGATTTCAATAATAAAATATACTATGGCAAAGGCAGCAAGATCTTTTTTATTCCCATTTTAGTACCATATTACTGAATCACATTGTCTATAGTGAACGAAGTGGTATGAAAGGTACTGAGAAGTAAGAATGTAAAAGAACTTTCTCACGTATTTTATTTTTACATGAACTTTGTTCACTGGAATGAGTGCTTTTAAATTGAAGAATTAAATTGCAGCTGCCAAACATATTCAACTCACAGGCAATTTTTGCATGGTCAATTTTGATGCTCACTCAGCTCTTTTTAAAAATGCAACTTTAAAAATGCCAGCGCAAAAATTCCACACACCCCACTTGCCTGCTCCTTTGTTCCTGTTTGCATAGCCATTAGCATGTGCATAGCTAATGCACCGCTATTGTTTTGCATGGTTTCTTCAGGGGATTCTTCTCGGCTCATCGGAGTAAATACAAAAGGTTGTGTTATAGGGGCTCTTAATTAACGCAAAGCAGGTATGTGCCTGCTTCACAGTCACTTCTGGAATGATGGTTCAGTGTGAAAAATTCAAAATAATATATGGGGCAATTCAGCCTGGAACACACTGATAATTACCATGCAAAAATGGCCACAGACAAACTTCAACAGAAACAAACAAAGACATCAGTACAGGTGCCTGTTGTTTTGAGTGTTGGGATAAAAAAATTTCCCCCCAACTGCGCACTGCTGGCTGATAATTTTCGTGTTATGGTGAGGATTCATAAAGGCCAGTGTTTAGTCAATGAAGAAGAGAGATTATAGCTCCAGGCTACATTCTGCGGGTTGGAAAAACTGAATTTAAAGGAAAGCATTCTGCGCTCAACTTCAGCTTTTCTTAGGACACCCACCCCCCGCAGTTTTAGCCATTAATTATGCAATAGTTGTCACAATTTTCACATCAGAAAACCTCAGGCAATATTGCAATCAGCTAGAAATGTGCTTAACATTTAAAAAGACATTCATAAAGCAAGCATAAAACAATTGATTCCATTTCAGTTGTACACCCAAATGGAGATTTCTGGGGAAAGGGAAGGCAAAATATCTGAAGACTGACAGATCTGTACATCCGTACTGAAAAGGCACTTTGCTTCCAGCTTCCATAATTCACCAATAGGGGTCACCATCAATTTCCACTCTAGCTGACTGGGTTGTAAATGCATCTCTTTTATTACAGTGCTGATTTCCATCTCATTCCAGCCAACAAAGTGATGTACTGCAAACAGAACATTCCCAGTGAGCAGACTTCCTTCTACTGTTTACATACTAAACTTGCAAGCTATGCCATTGGCCCACTCCTAACATAAATACAAAATGACTCTGTTAAAATAATGTTAAAGGTCAAAATAGCGCATGAAAAAAAGTGGCTTCCCTTTAAGATAAGCAGCGTATGTCTACTGCCTACTACCTTCTTAATCCCTCTGGTTTACTGCTCACCTTTTAACATGCCAAAGTCCAAGTCAAGGCACTGGGCTTTCATGATGGATTGAGTATCACAGAGATCTTGCATCATACCTGAGGTTGTGAGCTATGCCAGGTACACTTTGAAACTAGATTGGCAGCGCCATTGATGACTGCCATGCTGCAGCCATGCTGGTGTGTTGTGATAGAAATGACTTTAATTTACATTAGGAAATATACAGAGTTTTGACCAATAAAGTGTGGCAAAATGGCTTTTGTCATATTTCCTTGGGAACTGATGTTGTTCTCACATTTTTATAGATGTTTTCATACTAATGCTTTATAATATAATGTTTATGTAATGTTTTCATATTACTGGCAGCTGGATGTGTACAATCTTAGGCATAACAGAGAAAACAGTGACTGGACATGCTACATCTTGCTTAAACTGTCAGAACTGTGAACAGAGAGTGCAAAGTGTATATAGGTGCAGGGAGAAGGCTTGAAATTGACACAGATTTCCCTCTCACTTCTGCAGTGGAGAAGCCCCTTCTCCTTAGAGGTGAGAGTCACTGTCCCTTGTCAGTTTCACCTCAACACTACTAAAGACAGGTGGCAAGAAGGAAGTCGTGACAATTTCACAGTCCTTGCACCTGCGGCTTTTGCAGGGTACTCAGAGTTCAAGCAAGATGCTGTGTTAATCTAATCCAGAGCTTCTGTGAAGAGAAACAACAGCAGACAAGCCAACAACAATGGGGAACATCAGTGAGGTGCTCCATCCTGACATGTTTTAGCCTGGAGGACATGAAGCAACAGATACCAGAGTAAGTACAGAGCAAGCAACATGTGGATCATGTGCCTGCCACAGAACCTGTCACTTGGAGTACCCTGGGGGGACAGGCACAGATCTGTGGTTAACTAAAATATGATTATAGAAATCAGACATGGGAAAATATTTATACAAGTGGCATCACCGCATGAAAAAATGACAACCAAAATTCATACGATACTTTGTGTACAATAACTTTGTGCACCCAAAAATTATGTTTTCGTTTAAAATTGGTTTTGTTTCGTTAAACTATTTGTGAAATATTCATTTTAGTTATTCACCTGGTTTTTCGTTTCCATTGGTCTCACTGGGAAACACGTGTATAGCTGTACATTTCCCCCCCTATCCGGTTGAAATGAAATTCTCTGAGATTATACCAGTCATCCTAGAGATTCTTCCAACCACATTTCAAACAGATAGGAAAGTGTCCCTGCTTCATCTGTAATTAAAATTATCATTTGAAGGGTAGGTATAGGGAGGTGTTTGACAAACCAAGACAAACCAGTAGCATGGCAGAGTGGTCATGCAATAGACTAGACATTATACCAGCATATCTGGGAGTTATGCTGGTGCCACCCAAAGGCGCCCCAATACAGCAACCAACTGCCAGAGGTATAACAACATACCTGCTTCACCAGCACAGGGGAATGTGGTGGGAGTTAGTAAGTTCCCTAAGCATCTCCAGCCTATGATTGCCTCCCAGAACTGGCAGAAAGTTAAGGCCAGCAAAAACCACAGCATAGCCATAGGTGTCATGCAACATAAAAGGTGAGGGACAGGGTGCACAATGGGAGTTGGCGTGGCTGGCAGTTGCCCCCACTGGGTTCTGTGATACTGCTGGCCAAACACTCAGGGTACCTATTGCAGGACGAGCCCTATGAAGCAGCACCAGTGAATGGAATGGACACAGTGGAAGTCAACTCCACTGGGATGTGTGTCATTGGGATGGCTACAGCATGCACCTAAGGGAGGAAATAGAGCCCCCTCAGACCCTGCTGGTGCCCCACAGGAATGGACCTAGCAGTCACAGCCACAGTTTGTCATCATTGCATGTGTTTCTGTTTTGCGTTTGACCAAGGAGGGGATCTGGGAGGATAATATTCCCAGCACAGTATGGGCTAGCTGCAGTAACCAGAGCAGATCTTAGCAAGAGGCTGACATCTCACCAGTTCCAGCCCAGCTACTGTAGCATCCCAACTCAGACAGCCATCCGTCCGACAAGTACACAACCCTCACAGGCATGCTGTGAAAGGGAAGGATCGTCCCATCTCCCCATGTCTTCCTGAAGCAGCTTGTAAAGACACAGGGGGCATACTGGACAGAGGGAGTTCACAACCCATCATCAAATCTCATTACTATTTCCCTGCTGCTGTTCCATAAAGTCTGGAGTGGTCTATAGCTGTGTCTATGTTTGGTGTTAGGTAGATGAGTAGGGTTGCCAGCCTCCAGGTGATAGCTGGAGATCTTCTGCTATTACAACTGATCTCCAGCCAATAGAGATCAGTTCCCCTGGAGAAAATGGCTGCTTTGGCAATTGGACTCTAGGGCATTGAAGTCCCTCCCCTCCCCAAACCCCATCCTTCTCAGGCTCCACCCTTAAAATCTCCAGGTATGTCCCAGCCTGGAGCTGGCAACCCTATAGATGAGCCTAAGACATGCCCCCATGCCATACCACTCCCCCCCCCCCAATTTCCCCATAGAGCTTTCTGGAATGATCTCTTCACAAATCTGAAGGAGTGAGCTCTGAGGCTGGGGAGCTCATTGTTGGATCAATGCCATTAGTTTTCACAGGGCCACTCAACCTCTGTTTTGTTTAGCTGCAAAATAAAACAAAAGTACAGTGTCATGTTGAAGACTTACAACATTTCTTTCAGTATGAACATTCATGGGCCACAGCTCACCTTTTCAGATACGTTACAGACTGACATGGCCACCCACCTTGCAGTCCCTTTGTTGCAAAGTGAATAAGAGCTCACTGACTTTGTTTTCTCTCCGGCTTGGGTTTACTCAGAGATGAAAGCCCTTGGGTGTGAACCAAAGGGCAATTCAACTGTTAGCCTGAGGGCCGTAGCCTTGAGCTGGGCAGAAGATCTGCTAGAAGTGGGAGAAAGATTTGCCCTGTACTCAGAAGCCTCCACTCCCCTCTTTTAGGTTTACTTCTACTATAATTTTTTTGTATTGTAATATGCTTTGGGTCCCGACTGGGGAGAAAGGTGGGACACAATCAAATAAATCAAATAAATAAACCACGCTGATTGCATACATTCCCTATCAGTTACATTTTTGGTTGAATCATACTTTGCTCTCTCTACCCTTCTCTGATTTCCATAAATTCTCAATGAGAAACCAAGACCAGAACAACCAAAATAATGGGCAGTTCTGAATTGTTCCAAAGATTACCAATGGTGGCTATTTTTTTTCCAGTTTGAATAAGTTATAACAATTATATTGATGAATGAGGCTTTCTGATTTAGGTAGTGATTAGTTAATAGCTGAGTATGCATGCCGAATAGATGGGTTACTCTGTGAAGCCATCATTTAACTGTCTGCTTTGTTGAATGTTGGAACATTTTGTGATGTGTTTCACTAAGGCTATAAAAGGTTGAGGGGAGGGGGAACAAACAATTTTGCTTCAATTCCCTAAATGAAAAAGAAAAGCATGTAAAACTTATCCCTGCCAATCTTGGGGGCCTAAGGGCAGATTAATTTACCCTGACATGCTATAACAAAAATATTGTACCTCCCATTTCAGTGTTTTTTTGACAGGCTGTCAATGAGTTAAGCCTAAGGAGTCAACACAATCTGCACAGGAGAGTTCTTACTCCATTTACAGTTTTAAGCTTGCTATATAAGTTTGCCAAGCACCGTCATTTAAGAAAAACAGCGTTGAGGAAGAAACCGTTCATATCGGAGTATTATAACAAAGAGAATGCATTGTGTGTTGCTACTCTACATTTCCTCTAAACAAACTTCTACCTCAGGTATTATTAAGTTGGCTCCAATCAAAGAAAGCTAAAGAAAAACCCTGACTATTAATAAATGCATGAGAATACTTTCTGCATCTGTATTTTTACATCAGATATTGTTCTAGGCCTGTGGAATATGTGCCCTGCCGAGCCAAATATAGCCCGTTAGTCAAGTCCTGTTTTGCATCACAGACAGGCAGCAACATAGTTTTAGTAACAGTACAAGCCTAAATTGACCTGCCCTTCTACGCTCATTGAAGTCAATGGATGTAGAAGAGGGAAACACTGCATTGCCCCACAACCTGATGGTAGGCTCCCATACAGAATAGAAGAGTGAGTTCAGCATTACTCTAAATTGGGGATATTATGAACTCAGTTATGCTTAGTCATGTGCTGGCTTCACATAATAGGCATCATATACCTGAACACTGAATTCATCATCTTAGGCTTGTATTTGTGTCCACCTACTTTCTCCGGTGCAGCAGGTGGCCATGAAGAATAGGGCCTTTCCCCACCTATGGAAGACCCTTTCCTTCCCCTGTGCCTGGCACCATCTTTTAAAGTCTTTTGGTTCCATTTTTTAAAATTTCAGTAGGCTTTTTACTGATTGGTGCATCTGTTGGTTTCTCCTGGACTTGCTATTTCCCCCCGCTGCCCTATGATTTTAATTGGCTGTTGTTTGCTTTAAGATACTGCTGTTATTCTCAGTTGACACATTTGATTTTTCTGGTTTTTCCCAGTTGCACCAAGGTTCTAGATTTTATTATTATTTGATGATGGAATTGTTTTGTAATGTTGAATTGGTTTATTATCCTGTGAATCGCCACAGGCACATTTTCTGTGGTGAGGCAGTCTGCAAATGTTTTAAATAAATAAATCATGAGGTCTTAGACTAATGATATTTTGAAGATATAATGTGGTGACAGAATGTAGAGACCCTTAATGCCAGGCAAACCTTCAGCTCTCTGCTAGCTGCAGCACACACAGAGCTTAAAAACAGACGGGAAATGCCTTTGCACCTTACACTGGGTAGCATTCTTTGAAGGCAGTTTTCAGCTGATATGGAAGACTGTGAGGGGAATTTGATTCTTAAGTATGTAGCACTGCTAGGCTTCTTTGTTCCTCAACATATGCTTTATATCCAATCACAGAACAAGCCAGTGTTATATTAACAGGAATTAATGGGGCATGGAATCCTCAAACTGACTGTTGAGTAACCTTTTCTCTTCTATTTCACAATGCAGATAGGAAATACTGAGGGATATCCATTTTGACCATTTAAAAAAAAAACACCCTAATAACTATTTATTTATTTACTTACTTACTTACTTATTACATTTCTATTCCACCCCTTCTTGGCCAAGGTCAGGCTCGGGGTGGCTTACATCCAATATAATTACAATCTTCATACAAACAAATTTAAAATAACAATAGCATAATACATAATAAATTGCTATTAAAATTTCTAGTAAATTAAACACTATCAAATCCAGAGGAGTCCAATCAAATCATTAGCAAACCCTGAGCCAGGAGAGACAAAGGCAGGTAGGCAATAATAGCCTTTGGTCTATCTTGCTATGCCAGCATGTAATTATGCAAAGCACCAGTATGCCAACCCAATGTCATAAAACATCCTTTAGCACTAACAGTGCAAATCGTTGCGAAGCTGAAGAAACAAGCACGCACGCAGGCACAAATGTTTTAGAACTGGGGGATATGTTTAGGAAGATGAATTTCTTTCTTTCTTTCTTTCTTTCTTTGCCTTTGAGTTGACATCTGTTTTTAATTCTGATACAGGACTAACATAGTTTTTAATTATAACAAGAGATATTATTAGCAATAACAATGGATTTCAGAGTTGCGAGCTCAGAAATGAACTTCCCCAATTCCTGGGCCTTTCTTGGGCCAAACTCAGATCCTCTCCAAGATTTGGGCTTGGCTTCCAATGGCAATAGACTCAGAAACAGCTCTCGCTGTTGCTGCAGCTGTCCCTTCCCTTGTGCATTCATACTGACTCGGCAGCAGTGTCAGCAGTAATGAGGAAGGCTGGAACCAAGCTCACCATTACGTAGCAGCATCCCATCTGCCGGAACACGACATTTCCCAAGCCCTTTGGATCCAGGACTCTGTTAACAACAAGGGGCTGGTTTAGGGTTGCCAGCTCTGGGTTAGGAAATCTGGAGATTTTGGGGGTGGAGCCTGAGAAGGGGAGGGTTTGGGGAGGGGAGGGACTTCAATGGGGTATAATACCATAGAGTCCTCCTTCCAAAGCAGCCATTTTCTCCAGGTGAACTGATCTCTGTTGCCTGGAGATCAGTCGTAAT
Source organism: Euleptes europaea (assembly GCF_029931775.1). Taxonomy (NCBI): domain Eukaryota; kingdom Metazoa; phylum Chordata; class Lepidosauria; order Squamata; family Sphaerodactylidae; genus Euleptes; species Euleptes europaea. The sequence continues at coordinate 43,610,421 of NC_079320.1, read as the reverse complement.
AGCGGGAGATCTCCAGCCAACACCTGGAAGGTGGCAACCCAAGGCTGGCTGGAGCAAGGCTTCTGTTATAATTGAAAGTGCTGCTGCAACATCCTGGGCACCAAGACATCTGGGAAATGGAGTTTTCCCAGTGCTCCTGAATCCTTTCTGATGTAATCAGGAATCATGCATGTAATGTTTTTAATGCATGTTATTTCCCTTTTTTGCATTAAGATAATTAGTATTAGTTGGGCCCATTGTGAGTATTACCCATTATGAAAATATATTTGGTATGTTGTTGGGTTTGTTTTTTCGGAGTGGGGGTGGGGTTATCAAGTTGCAGCCGACATTTGGTGGTGCTTTAGGGTTTTCAAGGCAAAAGAAGTTCAGAGGTGGTTTGCCATAGCTTGTCCCTGCTTAGCAATCCTGGTATTCCTTGATGGTCTCCCATCCAAATACTGACCAAGGCTGACCCTGTTTAGCTTCTGAGAGCTGATGAGATCAAGCTAGCCTGCACTATCCAGGCTAGGGCATATTTGGTATATAGAGAACATAATAAAACATGCCTAAAACCATGCAATGAGGAAGCATATTTTAATGGGACCAGATATCACTTTTGCACAATAAAGTCACAGTTCAGTAGAACCTATTTAGAACTAATCTCATCTAAATGGGTAGGCAATCAGTTCAGTTCTTTCCATCTTCAAGATGAAAATGAGTTGTTGTAGAGGTAAAAGGGAGCATGGCTTAAAAAAAATTAATTAGGTTTTATATCATGCTCTTTAACAGGAAAAATGGCCATAATTCATAGTTAGTAAGAAATGGCATAGGTTATTCTATTAATCACTTTGATAATAACATTGCTCAAGATGACCTCTACTTATTCACATAGATGAAACCCCCACTTCCATGAGTACTCAACTGTAATTTAGTATACATTAATGGCTATTTTCCATAAAGCCTTTATAAGAAACCATAGATAGATATAGATAGATAGATAGATAGATAGATAGATAGATAGATAGATAGATAGATAGATAGATAGAATCAATGGATCTGCACATCATCAGTTATTGAGGAGGAAATCATTATATAATCATGCCTCTCTAGGAATGGCCAGAAACTCCATGGTAAAATTATAGATTTCCTAGTGATCCCTAGATAAGGCTGGTAATTATAGAGTTCCTAGTGATCCAGATAAGGCTGGTAATTATAGAGTTCCTAGTGATCCCTAGATAAGGCTGGTAAGCTAGCGCTCTCTCTCTCTCTCTCTCTCTCTCTCTCCCGCCCTCCCTCCGGTCTGTCTGTCTGTCTCATGGTGTGCTGTACTGCAGATCCATGGATTAGTTCTATTGGTGGTTTTATATAACTGGATGGTGCATCGTATGCGGGAGGCCAGCACTGGGCTGGGGATCTCAGTGATTGAGGGGCGCATGAGATATGGCGGTGGGAGCAGGTATTATAGTGGAAGGGGGTGGAGATATGGGCCTGCTCAGCTTCCTTCCAACCTCCATCCTATCCCAAGATATGATGGTGGTGGGGCTAGGATTTCAACCCTACCTCTGACACTGATGTTGTGTAATGCCTTCTCACCTGCCTGCTTAGTCATCAGTACGAGTATGTAAGCACCGTCTGGATTTTTGTTTTTAAGCTGTTTAATTCTGGGGTATTATAGTTTTTATTGTAACTATTTATTATTCTGATATTGTTTTAACTAAAATATTGCTGGATGTGAGCCACCCCAAGCCTGATCTTGGTCGGGAAAGGATGGGATAAAAATCTAACAAAATAAAAATAAAATTTGCATGCCTGCTTGTGATACCTTATGCCCATGTAAAAGGGAGATGGGAAGCTCTAACAGCTGAACTACATTTTTGTGCCTAGTTAATTTCCATGTTGGTATTGTTTTTTGGTATAGGAAATAGTAATATACATTCACAGGTACCACACGGTGTGTGGAAGTTCTATAATTGGTAGTGCTATTCAGCATGACATCACCAAATCCCTACTCCATGACACCATTCCCACTCATTGAGTTTCAGTGTTTGGGATTATGGAAATCTGGCAAACCTATCCCCACCCCCCATGTACTCACACTCCCTCACCATATAATTTCTGTCCTGTCCTGGATGCTCCTTTCTAATTTTTTCCTGTCGGGGATGTGTGCCTGTTCATTGACTGTAGAATGTGATGAATTATCTGCTCATCTGCTTTGGCACAAAATCCTACTCTTTCTTCAGGGTCTTTTGGAATCTCTATAACTTCTTCAACACCTCTTATAACTGAAATATTTCTTCTGTAATTAACAATGCAAATGGAAACCTCTATTTTTATATTCCTTAAGAAGTAATCCTAAGCAAGTCTGCAGAAGTAAGTCCGATGTTATTCAGTAGGGCTTACTCTCGGGGAAATCTCCTTAGGATGGCACTGCTGGCTGTTCCTGCACTTAGAGTGACATGCCTGGCATTGATCCAGACCTCTTACTCTATGGAATAGGCTCCCTGAAGAGGTCGGGGTGCCCTTGTGTTGAGTTTGTTAAGAAATGCTGGAAGTCCTGTTTGCTTGTCGGGGCTTTTGATGGACTGTAAACAGCAAGCATCTTGAGGGAGAGTAATGGGGGTTTGTTATTTTATTTAAGTTTTAATTATTGTTGTAAACCACCTCAAAGCAATAAGAAAGGTGGGGTAAAATATTTTAATACTAAATATTGTTAGTTTATCAGTCAAAATTTCAGTCTTCTCTGCAATGTAATAAGTGAAATGTCTATAAGGAATTGCAATTCTGTGATATCCGATTCATTGCCAAGATTTACTCACAAAACATATTTTTATTATACAATTAGAAAATAATGTATAGAAAATAATTAGAGTTTCTTCCTAGCTTTATGAATATTTGCTCATTAGAATCTGAACCTACACATTTGCTAAAGAGGTTTTAAAATATCACCCCTTCTAACTTCATGCCTTTTACATTAATTATATATTTCTGTTTTTATTATCTAGATCTTAATTTTTATATTCTAGTTTATTTGGGAGAGGCCAAAAGAAGAAAAAAAGAAGAAAATGTTAATACAAGATACTTTTCAACTGGTTACTGTTGTGTAGGTTTTCTACATTTACTTTTAATTCTTATCTTTCCTTCCATATTCCCTGTACTATAATTTTATAACTGTTCTTCTGATTGCTAATTCTAAACTGATGTAAAATTATTAATAACAAAAAGAGAAACACACTGTAATTTAACAAATCCATTAAATTTAATGCTCAAACCCATTAAACATTTCCATGCAAAGCTTTACTTTTATATCATCCAGAGTTGGACAAGCTTGTTCCATACTGAAGTTACTTTGCTTCTTTCCAATTCTAGGATCCATCTGACTACTTTGCAGTCTTAATTGGTTCTCCCTGCATTTTCATACACTGTAGTTATCAGCCTGTGAGAAATAAATCAACTAGTCGAGCAGTCTGTTAATTACACGACTCACTGTTGTTTAGCATCTGGAACACAACTGAAATAGTCATCACAGTTCAGACCCACCCAAAAGAGGAAAAAAAAACAGAGCAACAAATTACTAGTCTTGAGTCTTTGGAAATGAGTAGCAAATCATTTGGAAAATTGCAATGAGACTTTGGCAAGCTGCCCCTTCTGAGAAACATTTCTTTCAATTTTCCAGTTCCCCCCCCCCACAAGTAGAGATGGGCTTTACTGTGTCCAGCTCATCAACTTTAAAAATTTGTATTTAGAGGCAACCAGAGTTTGAATTGATAAAGAAAAGGTTTCCAGGACTCAAGCTTGCCTGGCAGATTCTCTGACATGACAATACGGACCCCTAACCTTAGACCCTAACCGGGTCATTCCTAACCCATGGGGTGACATCACATCCTGACATTTACTAGGCAGACTTTTGTTTACGGGGTGGTTTGCCAGTGCCTTCCCCAGTCATCTACCCTTTACCTCCAGCAAGCTGGGTACTCATTTTACCGACCTTGGAAAAATGGAAGGCTGAGTCAACTTTGAGCCGGCTACCTGAAACCAACTTCCGTCGGGATAAAACTCAGGTCGTGAGCAGGGCTTTTGACTGCAGTACTGCAGCTTACCACTCTGCACTATGGGGCTCTTAAACAGAAGCTTAACGAGATGTAATTTACAAGATGATGTTATTTATCTGTGTGTTACAAAAACCTTTAGCTGTCCATTTCCAAACTTTAAGGCTCTGTTGGCAACTCTACGGTACTGCAGCTTACCACTCTGAACCACGGGGCTCCTAACCTTAGATGCATGGTGGATGTCTGCAGTTATTCAGTGAGAAGGAATCAGTCTCTCAGACTGCTTGCTTCTCCAGTAGCTACCAAACTCATCTAATACATAAGACAAGGTACTCAGGTTCCAGCCCTGAAAGCAGTTTTGGAATCCAAGGCCCCAAAACAATGAGAGTTGCCACTCGGTTGATTTTTTTTTTAACCACGTGAACTGAAAAAGATGAGACTCTTATAGTTTTCTCCACCAAAAGTATACCTCCAGCCATGAAATGGGGCATGATTTGTGCCTGGGGAGGTAACAAGGATGACTTTGGGCAATTGGGCTGAGCACTTGCTGTCAGCCAATCAGCTCTCAAGCAGTTTCTTGCTGCCTGCCCCAGAGGTCAGCCCATGATGGGACAGGTGGGGCACACAGACCTGCGGGCTGCCAGCTTCCCTCTGGTACATAGCTCAGGCTGAAAGGAGCAGGCTGAAGAAGTGCTGCTTGGCATTCAGCAAAAGCAATGCTGCTGTTAAGGGGAGTATATGAGGACCAAACTAGATGTGACGACATCCTTGTGTATTTCACGGGGATGCTGCCACCATTTTAAAGTGATTTTAAGATGCTGCAAGGGCCTGATCGATCTTGATCCAGTGGGCCTGGTGAGGTCCACAGTGCGGCAGAATCCACCCCCCCAGCACAGCTGTTTCAGCACTTAACTGGGTATGGGGAGGGGGACAATTGCACCACAGGCAGATGTGCTGCTGCACAGCATTTTTAAATCACTTTAAAGTGGTGTCAGTGTGCCTGTGGCGGACCCAAGAATGCCATCCCTTCTTGTTTGGCTCTAAATGTCCAACAGTGCAAACCTAAGCAGAGTTACATGTCATTCTAAGACAGCTGACTGTAAAAGACTTAGAAGGGTGTAACTCTGCTTGGGATTTTCCACCACAATAATCTTGGATACGAAAACGCATTTGTGTTCAAAACAGAAACAGCAAGGGAAGTAAAAAATCCAACTGGTTTAGCCAATACATCCCTTCCCAGGGGAAAATAATGTAATATTTTGATGCCAAGGGTATTTAACTATCCTGCGTCCATTAAGCTTTCCAAGGGATTTGTTTTGTCTCTCATCAGTATTGTTTGTTTTCAACCCTTTGGTAAATTTCTGTCTCAGACATGATGTACTTGTTGGACGGGCTATGCTCTGTAACAATTCAATTTAAGTTTAGTGCTTCTGCCTTCCAGTTTACTAATGTCCTAAAAGGAAGTGCTCAGTGGCCCTTAAGGTTTAAAGAATGTAGACTTGTGACTACCTACCTGTTGTTTTGCCTAACATTCAAAGCTGGAGTGGAGAACCAAGGATTTCAATAGAATGTACAAAACTATTCCATAAAAAGTTCTTATGATATTTCTGCATATATTCTTGCTTGATCTTTTCACACTTTTGAAATAATTCTCAGAGTAGAGACATGTGCATCTCATCTGAACTAGATGTACATCTGGGTCTCTTGCATCTCTCCATAGATACTTCTGTGGACATTATACCAAAAGGAAATGTGCAGTGCCCAAGAAACTCATACATCCTTTAACACAGCAGTTCCTAGCAATATCCAAAGCCGCATTCTTGCTACAGGTGCTTACAAATAGATGACTCTGTACATACCAGGGTGGCCAGTCCTTGTCTGTGTTGATATTGATGCAGATTGCTGGTATAGAAACAGGTATAGTGCATCAGAATTCTGACCTAGTACTTCTTGGTTCTCGGTACTGAAATTAGCAGTTGTTCAGATTAGCAGAATGTGCTTTCAAGGACTGAGTTCAGGACTCAGATTAAGAGGATAGCTGTGCTAGTCTGCAGTACAACAACTAGATTTGTGTCCAATAGCACCTTGGAGACCAAGAAGATTTTTTGAGAGCTTTCACTCTCCAAAACTTATTCCCCCCCAAATCTTGTTGGTCTCTAAGGTGCTACTGGACTTGAATATAGCTGTATGCCTCAGATGTTAGCCATCACTTAAAGGTTTAGCAAAACACTTTTAGTCTGAAGAGCAAATGAAAAGAAAATGCTGTGCTCTATTGAACATATGGTTTGGGGATGAATTATATTAGTAATATGCAAGTGTTTATAGGACATTGATGTGCCATAAGAGATGTATTGATTTTAGTTTTGTGCTTAATTCCAAAATTCCTTATTTAGTCTTTTTGCTGCAGCAACTGCTAGTTGTTACAAAGCCCTCCATGAATACATTATGGAAAGTGGAGCAGGGTTCTTCACTTGTTAGCCAAGTGCATGCCTGCTGGGACTTTATACTGGGAAACAGTGGGTTGTTTTTTAAAGCTAGAGTACACTAGAAACTTGGTTTAAAAACATAAGCATCTGGCAAAAAACAAATGTTCATTAAAATGCCCCATGTTTTTGTGCAATACTTATTGCTTTGCAATGTACAATGTATTTATCATGACTTTTGTATAAATACGTTTATTTTCTCACTGCATTTCACCTTCTGGAGCCCTGAATTTTTTTTAACAAGTCTGTTAAATGAGAATTTATTAGACTTGTGCATGAGAGTTTGGTTCATTTCTTTCATTTTTAAAATTAATTCCCAAAGGGACTGTTTTGTTATTGGGTCATTTTGTATGGTTTTGTTTCCTTATTGTTTTATTCGTTATTGGGTTTTTTCATAATTCTGTTTTATTATTTCCCATTAGTTTCCATGGACCCCCACCCTTTTTGGTTCTGTACCTTAATTGCTTTCCTACCAAACTGGACAAAATCCTGGAAAATTGTAGTACTCCCCTAGGACATTCACACTGCCAAATTTCAGACAGCAAGAATAAAGGGACCCCCTTTTTGAGACAATGAAAAGGCACCCATATTTAATATTAAAGTTTATGGAAGAACTAATCGGAATGATTCCAAACAGTAACACAGACAGCACTGTAGCAACCCATGGGGTGATGTATCATGAGGAAGAGGTAGACTGACAAGGCATTTGGTGACACAAGAAGAATAAGGCATCTGGGCAACTAAGCAGCAGGACCTTAAGGTAGATTTTCTTGGATGGGAGACAAGGGTTGAAGAGCAGTAGGCAAACAGGGGAGTGCCGACTGAAGGCTAACATTTGGCACAATAGGGCAGGCACTGGAAGGATAGAGGAAGAGAGTCCTACTCTATATTGTTCAGGACTGGGATACCTCATATGTGTATGTAACCTTAGCAGGTAATCAGAAAACCCCAGAATCTCTCTCATTTCCCCCTAAGGAGTACTGTGCTCTCTCTATGTCCATATTAGAAAAACACTGACTGCCTTGTAAAAGTGAAACCAACAGAAGGCAGAGACTGCAATAATGAAAAGAACCAGAACAAAACAAAAGAATACATAACAGTGAATACTGTCATGACAGGTGTATATGAATGGAATGAGATTGGGATAATTTGTAGAGTTAGTGACCATGTGCCTTTACAAACCAGCTAGCAGCTTCCTGTTTAGAACAACTTCATTACTGGGGTGTAGGCTGCAGAAATTGTGGAGGGTGGAGATATTTTATATTTTGCATATTTCAAATTTTAATTGAGCCATGGGAAACTGGCAAGGTATATTTTATTTAATAAATAAATTCATAGGATGAGGCAGTTCTATCCATGATACCAATTTCAAACTAAATTTTAAATTTATGATTGCATTGATGCAGAGCTCTGTTGACAAAAGATAGGTCTCACATAATGGGTATAATAAAGGTACTGGCTAGATATTAGCAACAAAAAATTTACAGTAAAAGTAGTTCAGCAATGGGTATAAATTATGGGTGGAAAGGTACTGGCTAGATATTAGCAACAAAAATTTTATACAGTAAGAGTAGTTCAGCAGTAGAATTGGCCTCCTAGGGAGATAGTGAGCTCCCCCTCTCTGGCAGACTTCAAGTATTGGCCTGACAAACACCTGTCAGGGATGCTCTAGGCTGATCCTGCATTGAGCAGAGGCTTGGACTAGAGGACCCATATGGCCGCTTCCAAATCTATGATTCTATGAAAACTGTCAGTTCAGCTGGAATTTTTTGGTGAAAAAATTTGGATATGGTCCCTCCATGTGCATCTTGCGAGGTAAACATTTCTCTTTCCAATCAATTTAAATTTTATAGCACTGAATTATGAGATATCAGATACAAAACAGAATATCAGATACAAAATCAGAATATCAAAATACAAAAACAATATCAGATACAACAGATATCAGATACAAAACAAAAAGCAATGTAATGAGCTATAGTTAGTCTGAACCAAATAGAAGGTTTTATTAAGTCTTCACTATGATGTATGTTACAAGGTAAAGGTAGTCAGTCCCCTGTGCAAGCACTGGGTCATTACTGACCCATGGGGTGATGTCACATCACGACATTTACTAGGCAGACTATATTGTCGAAGGCTTTCACGGTCAGAGTTCATTGGTTCTTGTAGGTTATCTGGGCTGTGTAACCGTGGTCTTGGAATTTTCTTTCCTGACGTTTCGCCAGCAACTGTGGCAGGCGTCTTCAGAGGATTAACACTGAAGGACAGCCCGGATAACCTACAAGATCCAATAGGCAGACTATGTTTACAGGGTTGTTTGCTATTGCCTTCCCCAGTCATCTACACTTTACTCCCAGCAAGCTGGGTACTCATTTTACCAACCTTGGAAGGATGGAAGGCTGAGTCAACCTTGAGCCGGCTACCTGAAACCGACCTCCATCAGGGTCAAATTCAGGTCATGAAAAGAGCTTTGACTGCAGTACTGCAGCTTACCACTCTGTGCCACGAGGTTAGACCTGTGGAAACACAACGACGCATAGGAAGGATCATAATTGCTTTGTTATGATAAAAATATAAATAAGGAATCTAGCGCTGATATTGAACAGAAAGAGCACTGGACATGGGCTGCTGTCCAGAAGTGTACCTCTGCAATCCCATCTTTTTACCACACAGAGTGGTGGGGCCAATAGGGACAGCAGTGCAAAAACCTGCATAAGAGTGTTTTTGGCCAGGCAGTTACATGCTACCACTGTTAGGACTGATTCACCTAACAGAAGGCAGCCTCCTTCCCCCAAGGGTCATTAATAGGCCAGAAGTTGTTAACGGTGTTACAGTGTACTCAGAAAGTTATGGCCTTTAATCCCAAACATGGTTTGCTGCATTATCTTTCCAAGGGACTGGCATGATTATTTCAGTTCAAAAAGCAAAATGAGCAACGGTGCCTTTTTTGTTAAACATGGAAGGAAAAGAGATTATTGTGCATTATTTTAACAATGAATGTTATAAATCTTTGCAAGTGAATTTACAATAAATAACTGATTAATTTTCCTTTGGCAGCTTCATGTACTGGGATTTCATGTGGCTGTAAACAATGAAAAGTAAAAGGCTTAAGAAAATCTGTTTGCTTGTTTGAGTTTTTTTTTTTATTTGAAGTAGGCCATTTCCTCATTATTATATAGAAATATGACGGAGCAAGCAGCCTCATACTCAAAAGGATTTGTTTGCTGAAAATGTGTTTATTTTCAAGCATTATATCAACCCTGTTTATCCTGTGCTCATATCTGTACATGGAAAAATAAGCAAAATAGTACAGCCAGTGTGGTGTAGTGGTTAAGAGCAGTGGACTCTAATCTGGAGAACTGGGTTTGATTCCCCACTCCTCCACATGAGCGGTGGACTCTAATCTGGTGAACTAAGTTGGTTTCCCCATTCCTCTGCATGAAGCCAGCTGGGTGACCTTGGGCTAGTCAAAATTCTCTCTGAACTCTCTCAGCCCCATCTACCTTACCAGGTGTCTGTTGTGGGGAGAGAAAGGGAAGGAGATTGTAAGCTAGTTTGATTCTCCTTAAAAAAGATAGAGGAAGTCGGCATATAAAAACCAACTCTTCTTAAATAAATAATTTGTTATCACTTACTGAATTCAAGGTGTTCATAAAATAACTTAATAGAAATTAGTTATTTTTGCATACTTCAGCATATGAAGAGTGCCTTTTTTACATAATTAAATGCTCATACTGGATTCACTTTTATATTCATTCAGAGATGAATATACATGCATATTCTTTAGAATGCAGATCAGTGATTCCAAGGTTGCCTCTGCAGAAGCATCAGTTTCACAACATATTGTTAGGCATTCCCCACTTTCTTGAGTGATAAGAAATGCCATGGACAGAATTATCAGGTTTAGATTCCTTAGGATGGGAGAACACTTATGGGGGTTGGAACCAAGGAGGCTTTCTCTGCTAAATGAAGATCTTTTCTTTGTTTGTGGCTGGGAATCATCTGATACAACCCACAGTGTATCTGTAATTTGTTATTTACAAATACACAGGCAGAGTATAAGTAGAGGCACAATGGACCTTCCTTACAGGCAAAAGATCACCCATAAGAAACGTTAGCATCTGTCCCCTTCCTTCCAGGTTTGTAGCCCTTCGGATGACCTCTGTAGCTATTAAAGGATGCATTAATTCTCTGGCCAATCCTCTAACTCCTATCTAGAACTACTTTAGGTGAAACCATAATGATAGACTAAGGATGTCACCCAATTTGGGGACAACTCTAGTTTAGTTTGAAGATCTACATTTCTTTTATTTCTGTATTCTTGGAATAAAAGCTGCAGTTGTCCATTTTCTCAATCATAATAACAGAAATATTACTGTGAAAATTGACGCCTATTTTTTGTGTAGAAATGGCAAAAAAGAAATAAATAACAGTGATAAATTTGCCAAAGAAAGTCGGTGGATGAAACTGGTCTCCCAACCATACAGGAAAAATGATAAGAAACAAATAGCTTGTAATTCCTATGACAACTCAATTAAGTGTAATGAGAGAGGAAAATCACAACAATTTAGTCTTGCAATCACTTAGAAAGACTAGCGCATCTCCAAGGATTGTAGGTCTTCAACCTTGTTGAGTATTTCAAGACAGAATATTAGTCATGTTGCAGACATCCTTGGTCTGGATAATATGAAGAAAATTCTGATGTTGCTGTACTTTCTCATTAGTCATCCACCCCTTCATTAAGGAAATCTTTATTATTGATTATTAGAACAGAACCAGTAGTGGCTTTCAACATCCTCTATTTATCCCCACAGAGGGTTAGGCTGAGAGTGTGTGATTTCCCATGAACAATGGGTATTTGAACCTAGATCTCTCAGATCATCTGACATGCTAACCACTCCTCCACATTGGCATCTTTTATGGCTGAATGCCTTATAGAATAAAATATACTGTAAAAGAGAACTATAACAGGGCTTGTCATAAATAAAATGCTACTTCCCCTTTTGGTAACACAAATACCTTTCTAACTAGCCTGATAGAGTGGGTAAATATATTCACATACTTTCTGAAAAGATTCATGTGATTGGACTCCATCTTATGACATCTTATAGTGTTAGATAGACTGTTCCATAGTATTTTATGAATAATATTTTAAATTAATAGTCCTGTGAAGAAGCATATTAGAATCATGACCTCTGGTTGCTGATTAGTCCATTTGGCTTGTCACCCAGGGAATTTGCAAGGTGAAATGTTACTCAAACTTTCTGGATAAATAACTGTAATTTCAATTTAATTGATTTTTAACCTTGAACTGCAATTATTCAATTATAATTTATTTCAGGACAACAGATGTCTAGGCTGGCAATTGCATACAAGCTGGTAAAATCATGCTGTAAAAGGGTGTGTCGTAACTAGAGACTTTATTTATTATAGGTTCACTCACATTTGTACACAGTATACAGCAGTCAGCTTGGTTTCTTTTGCCTGCCATGTAATTACCGAAGATAGCATAATTTATAAGGAAAACTTTATTAAAAAGTGATGGAAGCCTAGGATACACAAACAATAAAAATTCTGGCCTGAAAGCTGTTCTTTTGCCCTTGCTACTAGGGTGGTACTTGTAACTATTTTCTTTTACTGTGCCAATACCCATGATTGTGCTAGAATCCTACACAATAAATCTGGTTCTTGCACTGAATCTGGGCTATTTTGCCAAAAACATATTGAAGTTTCCAGCTTTGGTTTAGAAGGAAGTACATTTTCAAACCTCATGGGTGCAGAGAGACATAATAGTGATCTGTCCTCATGGTTCAAAAAAGAGAAGGCACAAAAATAAACATATTTGAGTTGCCTCCTGTTGAAATCTGTTTTCTGAGGGTGGTAGTCAAAGTTAAGGCCCACAGCAAGCAAATAAATTATGAAAGGAAGATACAAATTCCTAACATATCTATTGTGGCATTCTATGCTCAATTCCATCTTCAGGCTCTATGACCTGATGCCTCCCGGACCCTAATCCAACCACTCATAAAAATGTGATTTAGAAATAATCAGAAGTAACTCATGTGTTTTTTTTAATGCTCTTGTAATCCCATAATCAATGTGGTACATATTCTTCAGTGGTAGCAAGATCACCCAGTATATCAAATAGCTTGTGAACATGGATAGCTGTACAATTATCAGCTCTCCAAAGTAGATATAAAGGTCCAATGACGAGAAGTGAACTCAAGGGCACAGGTTATTATCTGCCCTGAGTTCAATGCTGTTGGGAAGGGGTTTTATTTTTAACTGCATCCTCATAGCCTCTTGGTGCACTTGAGCACTTCCCAGGGTTTGCCTAGCTTTTCTACAATCTTTCTCACACCTCCTTTGCTCCAAAGTTTTGGGAAAGATTACAGTAAAACATGGATAACTTCTGTGTGGTGAGAAAATCCAGATGTTCCACCCATATGGCAGCCATTTTCCCTGTCTCTGCAACAACCATTTCCTTCCCTACCACAGGGCTTTTTATTTTATTTTTAAAGTCAGCACTAGACTATCATACTATTAGTATACTATTGTAACAATAGGTGTAAGTCTTTAGCTCTTTCCCTTGCAGAGATATAAGGGGGAAAGCATATCTTTACAAAAGAAGAGGATGGAGATTTACTTTTTACAAAGTGAAAGCTGGAATTTTACAGAATCAGTTATGCCTATTGTTACAATGATGTACTGATATAACATATTATAGATCCTTTAAAAAAAAAAAAAAGCAAAATCTCTGGTGGCCCAAAGGAGGAGGGTGCCCACTGCTGGGGGACTAAGGAAGGGAAAATGCAGGGAAACCTGCCATGTGGAAGCCCTGTTGCCACTGCAGTTGATCTGCAGCCACACCAGCAACAGGGAAACCAAACAAGCCACTACCCATGTGGAAACTACCATGATAAACTAAGTTACATTTTACAGGAGCCAACAGAGGCCAAATTCTATTCAAATTGTTTTTCAAGCTCTCATGGCTCTTCCACCATGATCAGTTGTGTTCCAAGGATTTAGGAGCATGTCCTTTCCTCACAGGCCTCTTCCAGAACTAAGCATTCAAAGGGGAGGAGTGATAAGGCGTGACATAGTAGATCTGTGACATGGATCTCCCAGAGTAGGGTTGTGCAAAAAAATTTGGGGGGTAAATTTAAGGTTCGGGTTTATTGGGTGCAAATTTTTTCAGTATACCCAAAATAAGTCAAATACCCATACTGGTAAATTAGTATTTCAGCTTTATTTCCAGCTTTCCTGAAAAAATGTGGGTCCATTATAGTCTATGGGGATTTTTTCCCCAAAGGTCTTGTGTGAGCATTTTTGGAGGTAGTGTCACCAAATTTGAAGCGTATCTGCAAGGGACTCTCCCTAGACAGACACTGAGGTTTGGAGAAGTTTGGGACAAGGGGGAAATTTTATGGGCACGCAAAGGGGTCACCCCCATTCTCCAGGCATTTGCAAGCCGAGCGGTCAATTGATTTTCAGGTCCAGGAGTTCAGCATTGCCGAAGACTAGCGGAAAAAGCTGATTGGCAGGCTTGTGCCTCAGTCTGGGGGCTCCATTCATATTTGGGGCGCATAGCATGATGTCCATGCAAATTATCTTCCAAACTGAGGACAGTGGCTTAAATGCAAGAAAAATAAGGCAGAGAAAACATTTCTTTTGGTGGCAAATAACACCCTGTGAACTATCTTTTATTATAGTAATCAAAAATCTGATTTCAAGAGATGGTCACGGTGTGGGGAAACGAAGCCACTATTCAGGGTGACCTTCAGTTTGACAGCAGGTTTTCATGGGAGGGGGGCGGTATCGGAGCCAGATGAAGTCATGACCAAGGCATCTCTTGTGAAGAAGATTGCTCATCCATGTGGATGAGGAGTCTTCTATAGAAGTTGGAGATGCTGGTGTTTTTTAGTTGGAGGGTATGTCCCTCTGGATGGCACTGGGTGAGCCCCATCTTTTAAAATGACCCTTCAGACTAGTTTGGTCTGACCAAGTTGGCTCTGATTACATGATCCCTGCCTCAAAAGGACTCCAACTATGGGGCCCTAACAAAACCAGTCAAAGACAGAAAAATGAGAGAAAGCACAGAGCCATGCATCTGAGCAAAGGCGAATAGCCAAAATCTGAAAAAGCTGAATACACATTCACTTTTTCGAGAATTGCTTATTTGGCTTCGGCAGATTCCTATGTTTTGGTATTCGGTCTAACCGAAACCCGAATATTGCCAAAACGGATAATTTCAGGTTTATTTTCAGTTCGAGTATATCGATATGCACAACCCTATCCCAAAGTCACTGTCTCAACTAAATAGCAGCCCTTGGAGATCAGTGAAGTGGCACCAGAGAAGGAAGTATTTAACCCTTTCTCCCCATTATGTTGTCCACGTTTTGTTTACACATTAGACTAATGCCAGCTTTTTGGGAGGAGTAATTTGCATTAGAAAATATCCCTTCCCTACCACCATTTCTTACATAGACTGCTAATTAGTTGTCATGTCCAGTTTGGGTTCCTTTCTTTCTTATATTTACAAATGGAATGTTAGCTTGTGGCTCTTTGAATGTAATAGGTACATTTTTTGCTAAACTCCCAGATTTTTAATGGAAAGTTACAGAAGCTATCTGTGATAACCTAAATGGTGTCTAAGCAATGGAAAGTAAGAGTAGCTCGATAACTGAAAGCAGGAAAGCTAAGTAGAGGCAAATACCAAAGTCACCTATGTTGTTTACAGCCTATCTGAAAGAAGCATTCCACAAATGGAATAAAAATGAGAAAGGTTAGACATTTGAGATTTACACATACCATTGAGGCTTTATCAGATGAGATAATCTTGAAGAATTAATGTTTTCAATAAGAGAACTGCAGCAAGAAGGGTAAAGGTTAAGCTATGAACACAAAGCAAGCAAACATAATGTAGAAGCATCTGATCAAAAAGAAATTCTGCAGTCTACAGGGTGAACACACTCCAGTGAAATCTGTTGATGAATTCCAATGCATGTGTTCAGAGCAGTGCAAGAGCATAGCGCAAGTCCGGAGAGAGGGGAAATCAAACAAGGCTTGCTTGGAGTGGGCTTGGGCTTTCAAGCCCAGTGGTTTTTCTGGAGGGTCAATTCTGTTCAGAAGTTTAGAAAATATATTCCACTTATCAATGATGTATAGAACAGAAAGCAAGATCAGCTATCAAACATGTGACTGGATGTTACCAGAAAAGATTGTAAGGCTTAGGAGAGACAAAACTATATAGAGGGAAATGTTGATACTGAATAGGCAAGTTTATTCATAAACAAGTCTATAAAACCAGGCCACAAAAGAAGGAAATAAAGGTTGACACAAATGTCCAATGTATTTATAAAGATGAAACAAATAAAATATGTGACAGACCTGAGGAGGATATGTTAGGAATTGTTAACGTGTTTGGAGGGTAGTGAGATAGAAGGCCACAGCTAATATGTGTTTTGTATTTGATTCTACACAGGGGCAATTCCCTGATTACCTCTCACTGCTGCTGCAAATGCAGAGACATTCTTGTTGCCTTCTAAGGTGCCACTGGATTTGAATCTGTTTCACTGCAGATCAACACAGCTGCCCTCTGAAACTATTTTTCTCAGTGTTTATGCTTTCCGCCCACCATTTCCTACCACTACTGCCACTGGTGAGCTTTTTGCCAGATTGAAAAAAAATCAGTAGTTGTATATTGCTATAATGTTAACACTAGATAACACAACATATCTACTACTGATAAAGACCTGGCCAAAAAAAACTCCTCCCGAAGTGTGTGTATGGAGGAAGGAATGACAGGCGGGAGCCAAAATGACACTGGACACTGAATGAGGGTAAAGAGATATGGAAATCTGGAAATCTGCACTTCTCTGTCCATACTTTCTCTAAACCCACTTTTTGGTACAATCTTTCAAAAATGCTCTACCAGAACAAGATGGGTGCAACCCATAGAGAAAACAGAAAATCCAAAAGTTCAGGGGAAGCACAACTATGCCACATGGAAGCCAAAATTAAAAAAAAAAAACACCACTGTAGTTTTGGAAGAAACAACCAAAGACAATCTTCTTCAGCATGTTGGCAGTGAGGCTTGCCCAAGCACAGAATCATAGAATCATAGAGTTGGAAGGGACCTCCACAGCCATCTAGTTCAACCTCACACACAATGCAGGAAATTCACAACTACCTTTCCCCCCGACACACACCCAGTGACTCCTGCTCCATGCCCAGAAGATGATAAAAAAAACCCTCCAGGATCCCTAGCCAATCTGGCATGGAGGAAAATTTCTTCCTCACCCCAAAGTGGTGATTGGCATTTCTTTGGGCATGTAAGAAGAGACCATAAGAGCCAAGCACTGATGCAGCCCTTCCTGCCCTCCCTCTCATGATCTGCCTAAGTTCACAGAATCAGCATTGCTGTCAGATGGCCATCTAGCCTTTGCTTAAAACCCTCTAAAGAAGGAGAGTCCATCACCTCCTGAGGAAGCCTCTTCCACTGAGGAACCAGTCAAATTGTTAGAAAGTTCGTCCTAATATTTAGACAAAAGCTCTTTTATTTAATTTCAACCCATTGGTTCTGGTCTCACCTTCTGAGGCAACAGGAAACAACTCTGCACCATCCTCTATATGATAGCCCTTCAAATACTTGGAGATGGTTATCATATTACCTCTCAGTCGTCTCCTCTGCAGGCTAAACATACCCAGCTCCTTCAACCTTTCCTCATAGGACTTGGTCTCCAGACCCCTCACCATCTTTGTTGCCCTCCTCTGAACATGTCCCAGCTTGTCTACATCCTTCTAAATTGTGGTGCCCCAAACTGTGGGGCACTAGGTGACGTCTAACCAGAGCATAGTAAAGCAATACCATCACTTTGCATAATCTGGACACTATACTTCTGTTGATGCAGTCCAAGATTGCATTTGCTTTTTACCTATCACATCACACTGGTGAGTCATGCTTAGTGTATGGTCTACTAAGCCCCCTAGATTTTTTTTTCACACATACTAATGCCAAGACAAGCCTCCCCCAACATATAATTACACAGTTGATTTTTCCTAACTAAATGCAGAACTTTACATTTATATCTGTTGAAATGCATTTTATTAGTTTTAGCCCAGTTTCCAGCCCATCAAGATCATCTTGTATCCTAACTTTGTTTTTGACCCTCCCAATTTAGTATCATCTGCAAATTTAATAAGCATACCCATAGAAGCACTTTCGGTGCCTGTCCTCTTGTTCCCCCACTGAGGTGAAGCAGCCATCTGTCCTCCTCTGCAGCCTCCCAACACAAGGAGGCAGCAAGGTAATGTGAAGTGAGAGGGGGCAGCAGCCATTCTAGGTGACGTACAGTGATGAGGCAGTGCCTACCTTGCTCACCCCTCAGGAGACACATCTCTCACCCCTCCCACCTCACCTTAGTGCAGCTTCTTGGGGAGACAGTGAGGGAAGGAGGGCTGGACCTGTCCAGCCAAAGGAAGGAGGAACAGCAAGCTCCTCACAGTTGCCTACTAGCACCATGGGGCTTCTCCCAGAGCAGCACAAGAGGGGTAAAAACAGGGCTGGAAAGGCTCTACCTCTGGCACCCTAGCACATGTAAAGTACCATCAAGTCGCAGCTGGCTTATGGCTACCCCTTTTTGGGGATTTCAAGACTAACAGAGGTGGTTTGCCAGTGCCTTCCTCCGCACAGCAACCCTGGTATTCCTTGGTGGTCTCCCATCCAAATACTAACCAGTGCTGACCCTGCTTAGCTTCTGAGATTTGACGAGATCAGGCTAGCCTGGGCCATCCAGGTCAGGGCGGGTTTGAAAAAACACCAAAAAAGAAAGGGAGGGAAATCCTGATGGAACTCAACCAAAATGCTGATTACAAACCAAAGAGGTTGAGCTGAAAAATGCTAAAATTACAAATATATAAATTTTAATAAGGTGCACATATAGATTAAAAGCATAAAACTCCTAGTAGAGACAAAAATTAACACATTCAATATATACAAACATGAACAACTGTGATGTACAATCTTTCATTGACCAATATGAGATCCAAAAAGGACCAGATGTGTATCGGCCTGGAAAGGTCCCCCTAAGGATTAGAATCCAGGAGCTGCCAGTTTGGAGGCAGATCACAGCAGAACTCTTTACTTTACTTTCTTTTGTGTTCCCTACCTTGATAATATTCTTTAAATGCATAAATATCTGTAGCATATTTGGAGATCTTCCATGTGTTCCAGGAAGCCTCTTAATACATGCCTTGCTAACATATATTCTTTCTAGTATCCATATCATTAGCCTTTTAACTTGCCCTTTGGACAGTTATTTGCCTTAAATGCACTGGAATTTTTTTTCCAATAAATATTGTTTTACACCATTTTGAATGTTTCCATTTCCCTTTTCAATGAATTAATTCAGTGTCAAATATTTTCATATTATTATAATGAGTCCCTTATTGAAAGGGAAGGTTGTTCCACTAAGTGAACTTTCCAGTGATATCATTTTAAAAAAGAGAAAATGCTTAATGAATTTGTCGAACAAAAAAAAGTGTTCTAAGAAATTCGAGTAGAGTTTTTCCATAAATTGAAATTTTCCTCAGTGTCCCATTTATTTCTGCCTTTAAAAGTAGAGGCAATAAAACAAGTGCAAGCCAGCAGGTCAGGGACTGTGAGTGGGAATATGTTTGGAAGCAAAACTGCCTGGCTGCTCAGCATGACTCTGATGTGAGATGACTGAGAGACTAATTCAATATGGCTGAGCATCGAAAAAAGAGCATGTTGATTTAAAATGACTTTAAAGAAGAGAAAAGCATGTGTATATGCAATCATCGGAGAGGATGTACAAAACGCAAGAGAAAACAAAATGGTGCAATCAGTAAAGCAGCAAATGATTACCCTCCAATGTGCAAAATAATGACAGAGGTAAAAATATGTCCATCCTAAGGGACTGAGTCAAAATAATCAATGTTTTATACAGAAAATGTTTACTGAGTCGACAGTAATGAGAGCATGGGACAAAACTTTATACTGAGGAAAACAAATGTTTAAGTGCTTTAAAATTAGGGACTGCACAATACTAATGCATACGTTAATAGCAAGTTCTGAAGACCTCTTTTTAAAGGCATTGTGCTCCAGCCCTCTTCTTTACCTCTCATATTGAAATAGTGACCGTTTAATGATTCACATGAATTTATTTTCCTTTTCGAGGGTTACGCTATTTGATATGATTCCCTTTTGTGCATTGTGTAGTAATTTTTGTGTAGTAATTTTCTTGTTGGACAGATCTGGTAGTGATGTAGGAGGAGTTCTAAATTATGAGTTCTCACAACTGCAAACGTAGGGGTATGTTTCCCCCCCCCCCATTGGTCATTACAAGCCCAAACCAAAGTTCACTTCAGTTTGATTCCACTTCATAATGTCTTTTACTTGGTGCCCCCGTGCCACTGCAACTTCCTTTCCCCCAAACGTTACCTGGCATCAAGGTGGCCATGTGTAAGGCCTCTATAGGAGGCTTTCATTCCTCCCTTGCAATGTATGCCAAAAAAGCAGCATCCCAGGCCCAATGAACCTTGAGGCATGAGTATCTAGAAGAGATGTCCACCACAATAGAAAGCACTACTGGGACACTGCTGGGTATGCTCATGATTGCATCACAGGTGCAAGGAAGACTTGGGGCCAGGGGGCTTGAAGGACTACTTTACCTGTGCTGTCTAACCCACTGGTTAAGATCCTCTTTCCAAGACATGAGTGTCTGAGCCAATTATTGCACTGATCAAGGTGTTTGATCCAATACAAAGCTAGCACTGCAAACAAGATCAGTTTGAATGATGGTTGCCTTTTTAAAATTAAAAATTGCAGCATCCCTGAGTGCAAATTTTGGGAGCTTGTAATGCACACCTTAAATATAAAGGTGAAAATGATAGCCATGCATTTTTTTTCTGTTTGAATTGCCCATTACTTGCTTTGGCTTCCCTTCTTTCCATCTTCCTCTCTCTTTCCTCCATCTCTTATGCTGGAGGCTATTTCTGACAGTGGTGACAATGGAAGCCAATGGGAGGAGAGACAAAGTACCTATCTCAACTCCACCTGCTTTCTGCCCTTCTCCAGAACCACAGGTGCTGTTTCAGATTCTATACATAGCAAAATCTTATCCACTGAATCGTTCCAAGAATGTTTCAAACTGTAGCATTTCTGTCCTATGAGTAATGACAATGCAGATGCTAATGAGAGCTAGGGCTGTTGAATTTAAAAAAATTCGGTATAGTTCAGATTCGGCCGAATTCGGCCTGTTTAGATTCGGGATATGCTGAAGTCCGAACTCCCCTGCTTCGGATCCGTTCAATTCGGCGGGAATTAAAGTTCGGGGAAAAAATTCGGCTGAATAAAGCCATTAAAAACACAATCGCGCCTTTCCGCGGCTCTGGGGGGGCATTTTTGGGGTTAGAGGTCCCAAACTTTCAGCAGAGCTTCAAAGGACGTTTATTGAAAGACTCCCCAAGTTTTGTAAAGATTAGGTCAGGGGGGGCTGAGATATGGGCCCTGAAAGGGGTCCCCCCACCCTTAATGTGCATCTCTCAGCAGAGCTTGCCGCCCACGCACAAAGCTCCCAGCCCCGACAACAGTTTGCAAAACAACTGCAAAGCAACACAACCTTGTAAAACAACACCTTTGCAACAGGGAAAACCAGAAGACACACAACTGAAACCTCCCCCCTCAAACCAGGGAGCGAGAGACTCGAGGGGGAACACACACCCCAGGCAGAACCGACGAAAGCCCCTTTTGGCTTCCCCCCCACCCACAGAAACTGCTCCCTCCCCATACACACACAGACTCTGCTTTCCCCCACGCACACACACATACACAGGAGAAAAATTATAGATTAAAGCCCCCAAAGGGGTCTTACTGTGGCTGTCTTCTGTTCCATCAGGAGGGGCTGGGGAGGACGTAATCCAAGATGATTCCAGTTAGGCACGGGACGTTTTGCTCTGGAGAAGATGCACACAGGATTGGCTGATCCATTCATCCCAATAGGGGAAAGGGGAAAGGGGAAAGGGGAAAGCCCATATCTCGGGACCCCCTGACCCAATGTTCACAAAACTTGGGTGGTCTCTTAAGAACACTGGTCTGAAACTCCGATCAAAGTTTGGGATCTGCACCCCCAAAAATGCGCCCCCTGCAGCCACAGAAAGAGAAAAGGGGGAGGCGATATTTCTGCCCCCACTGAACCCATTTTTACAAAACTTGGGTGGTATCTTAAGAATAATTGTCTAAAGCTATGCTGAAAGTTTGGGGGCTATAGCCCCAAAAAAGCGCCACCTGCAGCCACATAAATGGAAAAGGGGGAGGGAAAAGGGGGAGAGCCCATATCTCGAGACCCCCTGACCCAATGTTTACAAAACTTGGGGGGTATCTTAAGAAGCTTCATCTGAAGCTCCATTGAAAGTTTGGGGTCTGTACCCCCAAAAATGCGCCCCCTGCAGCCATGGAAAGAAAAAGGGGGGAGCCCATATCTCGAGACCCCCTGACCCAATGTTTACAAAACGTGGGGGGTATCTTAAGAAGCTTCATCTGAAGCTACACTGAAAGTTTTGTGTCTGTACCCCAAAAAATACGCCCCCTGCAGCCATAGAAAGGAGCGAATGTGCACAAGCACCCCCCCACACACACACACGAGGATTTTGCTCTCGCTCGCTCTCTCCCTGGCCGGGCCGCACATCAGCTGATTCCTCCAGTACTCAATCCTGACTGATTGGCCAGAAGAAGACCCAGCTTGGCCACCGATTGGCCGGGGGAGGAGAATGCTGCTTACTGACGGTTATGCTGCTTACTGACGGCCTGAATTTGCCGGATTTATTCACGAACTCCCTAACTCGCTGAATTCGGCCCCCCCGGTTGCCCGCCAGTTTTGAGTTAGGTTCCTCCCGAACTAAAAACCACCGAATCAGGGGAAATTAGGCTGATTTTCAGTTCGGGCCGAACCGAATCAACAGCCCTAATGAGAGCTGTGCATTAAAAGATGAACTGCAAAAGAAATTGGGGTGGGGGAGAAAGAAGTCTCACTCTGTGTACCCAGTTGAGTTTAAATAGCACAGTCGGTGGGAGTTGAGTGTCTGCCTGCTTGTTTTTTCAAGATACCAGACAGGGCAGAGATTGGAATTGTCTTTAGTCATTGTACTCTTTCATCTGCCCATTGTGAGAGAAGGATAAGTTTCCAGCAACACCTAGATATACCCTTTGTAGAGATGTTGGCGACATTGCTGATGTTGTGCCCACGCCAAATCCCCACCACCAGCCCTTAGGTTGCCAGGCAACCCTAGTTTTGAGGCATCTACTTCATTAGAAGTGTCCTTATGATTGTGCAGAATGTTTAAATCTTTTGAAATGAAAATTAGTTATACAAGCTGAGACATGGAAGAAGCACATCTTTATTTGTACTCAGGTGGCCATTTTTTCATGGGGGAAAACCAGTTGGGAAGGTGGGATTATTTCAGCAGTGTTTCTTCTTATAAAATAAATATCCAATGCTTCCCTTTAAAGCATTTGTCACAAAATCAGGAAGCTTGGAGCGGGAGGGATCAGCTGGGGAGCCCTTTTCTAGGCAGCAAGCAGATCTGCATAGCCTCATCCCACTCTTCCTCCCACTCCCATTACCTTGAGCTAACCAAGTATGGTAATCCACTGCCAAAACTCCACTTATGAAGGGTCCCTAACTTGAGAGAGCCAGGAGCACCCCCTTCTTCTGGATTTCCCCTGGCTGCACTTCCATTGGCCTCAAACAACTCTAAAGGTGTATTTCTTGTTCCAGTTGTAGGGTTGTGCATATCGATATACCTGAGCCGAAAATAAACCCAAAATTAGCCATTTCAGCAATATTTGGGTTTCGGGTGAACCAAATACCAAAACATGGCAATTGGCCTGAAGCCGAATAGGAAATTCCTGAAAAAGCTGAATAGATATTTGGCTTTTTGGGTTTTGACTATTCGTCTTCTGCGGAGTCTCCATGTTGTGGCCCTTGTTCTGTTTAAAGAAGAGCTATCTCCTTTCTTTGTATTCTTGCCCCCTGGCTGGTTTCCAGGGCAGCAGGAGAGAGGGAGCAGGCATGTTGGAGTGGCCAATAGGAAGGCTCACTGGAGTTTCCCATGTGGCCAATCTACCTGGATTGCAAAAGAGGACAACCTAGTGAGGAGGAGGGAAGCCAGGAATTCTCAGTGGCCAATTGGAACACAGGTAAGGAAGAACAGTGTTCTTTCACCAATCACAGAAGGTGTTTTTTGGCTGGAATTATTTTCAAACTTTTCTGTGCTTGGCCAAAGACTATAAAAGCAGGTCTCGTTCCCAGACTAGGCCATTTGAGAGTATTTGTTGGCATAGCTTGGCTTTAGCTTCTGTTGCCTGATTCTTCCTCTGCGATCCTGGAGCCTCATCCTGACCTGCTGGATTACAACCTGCTGCTTGGATTGGATTCCTTCCTGTGTGCTGCCTGGAGGAGAAGACATTGAAAGGTTTGAGATATGATCGTTTTCCTTTTAAACAAGTTGTATTTGGGGTTTATTTTCTAAATTTGGCTAGAAACCAGCAGGCCTTGGTCTGATGGTTAGTCATGGTGGGGGGAGGGGTTGCTAGTTTGAGGGCATGATTTGATTATTTTTGTGTGGGGAGTGCTTCCATTTCTCCACTGTTTGCTGGTTCAAAGTTGCATTGTTTGAATTTGGTTTTTTTTTTTTTCCTGCTTCAGATCTTGCTGGCTTTTGCCTGAAAGGAGGGGGTGATTTGATTGCTTGGGGGGCACTGCTTTGTTGTTGTCATCCTCATTCTCATTGTTGAATTTAGAGAGAGGTGTGTTTTGTTTTTTTTGTTTTTTGGCAGTTTGGTGTCTTCTTGTGGGAATTTTGCAACGGTTTCCTATGGGGAATTAGAGCAACCCCTTTGGGACCCCATAAAATTGGACCTCCTGACCCAATCTTCACCAAACTTTGGTGTTCATGCAAGGAGAGTTCTTTCAAGCTACCTGGAAAATTTGGGAACTCTACCTTCGAAAACACCCCCACAGGAGCTTTGAAATCCCCCCATAGACTATAATGGGCCCAATTTTTTTTCAGTAAACCTGGGAATAAGCCAAATACCAATTTTTACCAGTACGGGTATAGGGCTTATTTCAGGTTTACCAGAAAAAATCAGGCCCAATAAACCCAAACCCAACATTTACCAGATTTATTTTTACAACCTTGTGCGGTTGTATTGTTTTCATCAGAATACAGAGGCAAGTGGCTCTAGAACCTTTTCCTCTTAGTGTGCTGTCATCTGTAGAAAAAAGTGTTCTCAGAGTACAACCACTTACCACTTAGAGTTTTCTTTCTGTGAACAAGAAAAAAAACCCATCTTAGCTAGACCACATGAGAAATCAATTTATTTTGCCATCGGGGTAGGGTGTTGTTGTTTTTTGCCTTTTATACAGGGCCATTTCACTGTGGTCAGTCATCCCCGCCAGCTGCTTTGGGGCTTCCTTTGGATTATACATGCCTTTTCTGCCAGTCAGAGGTCGCCTTGCTCTCCCCGCACGTTTTGCCCATGTTTTCCAGATGCTGTTTTAGCCAGAATCTGGAAAATGTGGGCAAAACATTTGAGGAGAGTGAGGTGACCTCTGGTGAGTGGAAGAGGCATGCATAATCCAAAGGAAGCCCCAAAACAGTCGGCGGGGGTGACTGCGGGGAAACATCTCTACATAGAAGGCATTTAACCCCTGCTCATTTAATCCATATTAGGGTAGGAAAAAGTTCGCATGAGTTTTTAAATTTGTATTGGCGAGCTAAAGCCCTTCATAACAACATGATTCCACTCCTAATGTCCCTCCTTTCCCACAGAGAGATATGTTCTTGAGGTAGAAGAATACCTCAAGGTACCAAAACAATACAAATCATTAATCTGAGATGTTTTTCTTTAAAATACATGAAAGTTTATGTTAGTTTTCTAATCTCATAAAATGAAAACTATGTTCTTGTTTCAAATAATTGGATTTGGCTATGGGTAAACATGTAACACAAATGCAATATGTGTAATTTTTTTTGGAGGATAGTTTGTAGCTAGCTTTGACTAGCTACTGAGTCTGAGACATTAAACACCCTGAGTTTTAGGAGCTCCAATTAAATGATTGCATTCAGAACAGAGAAAGCAAACAGTGTGATAAGTTCTACTCACACACCAAAAAAAGGCCATTCAAAAGTGATGGAGGCTTGCTTAGGAGATCAGTGGCAAAGATGTTTGGGGTTTGCTCCAAAGTCAGCACAAGGTGATCGGAAGTTCTGGGAAGATGCACAGAGGCACACCAGCTGGTTAGCTGGCACTGTAAGAGCAGCAGAGCAGAAGCAGCTGGGATGGGATGGGAGTTGTACTTGAGGAAAAGGATTTGATCAGAAAGCCAAAACCATTTAAAAGGCCAAAGTAGGGCAAAGCAACAAAGTCCCAAGCACATAGGGTTGCCAGGTCCCTCTTCACCACCGGCGGGAGATTTTTGGGGTGGAGCCGGGGTTTGGAGAGGGGCGGGACTTCAATGCCATAGAGTCCAATTGCCAAAGCGGCCATTTTCTCCAGGTGAACTGATCTCTATCGGCTGGAGATCAGTTGTAATAGCAGGAGATCTCCAGCTAGTACCTGGAGGTTGGCAACCTTACAGGTACAACTAAAGCAAAACTGTCCCTGGTTCACTTACAGATAATCTAGGAAGGTCATTCTATGCAGGAAAGGGTGCAGGGGGTCAGAAAAGTCTGTGAAAATGAGGAAAACCATAATGAATCCCGGGTTTCCATTCCCATGATTCATTATAGCACTTTTGGATTTTACAGCAGGGACTGGATGTGCAAGTGACTTGGACTTCTGCTATAACTTTTGGACAAACTCAAGATGCAGGAAAACTCTGTGTACTTTGCCTGTGGTATCTTTCCTTAAAACATTGAAGGATTCAGACAAGAAACCCAAGTGGCCTAGTTTGGGCTTATACAAAGAGCCTATTCACCACGTGGACTTTCAACAGATGTGTTCTGGGAGTTTCCCACTGGAAACATAATTCCTGGGTGTGTGTGCGTGTGCTCAGAGGAGGAGTATGGTATGTGAAGAGAAGGAAATTGCCTCCCTGCACTGCTTGTTTGACCTGAAATGGCTCTACGAGTATCACATGTCTTGATGATTACACATAACTTTCTCCTTGACTTCCAAGGGCTGTTTTGGGATAGGATAATGGTATGGAGCAGAAGGCTTCGTTCACTCTGAGCACACCATGGTCCCAATCTGAATCAAGCCCCTCCATGCCTGGAAATTGAGCTCCCAGCACACAACTCCAGGTGTAGGTTTGTTCCAAAGTAACTGCAGCAGCTATGTGTTCTCTCCATGGACTTTATAATGTGTGAATTGGCCCTGATCACTGACTGCCGTCATATGCCCTGTACTATTGAGTATATATGAAACTTTCCTTTTTATTATCTAACCTGCAGAACCAGAATGATAAGAA
Organism: Euleptes europaea; assembly: GCF_029931775.1. NCBI lineage: Eukaryota > Metazoa > Chordata > Lepidosauria > Squamata > Sphaerodactylidae > Euleptes > Euleptes europaea. Next base: position 43,583,418 of record NC_079320.1, on the reverse strand, counting down.
TTACTCCAAGGCAGGAGCACAAAAGATGTGAGAGCCATTTTAATGAGTTTACAATTAAAAATGATGGCCAAAGTTCTTTGCAAACCATACTCAAAATGCCAAGAATTATGAAACACTGTATGTGTGTTTGGGGGTGGTTCTATGCCACCTCTTGGAGTAAGTTGCTGAAAGCCTTTATCCAACTCCTTCAGGTCTTGTAAAACTGCAATCTGGAAACTGAAAAGATAGATGATTCAAAGTGCAGGCTACTGTGGGAATGGTTATTAACATGTCTCTTCAGAAATGGGACTCCTGCCAAGAAAATCGGAGGTTAAAAAGAGCATCTTGAGAAAAAGTCTCCTCAGAACTGATAAGGAGAAGGCTTCATCTAAAGGAGGTACAACCTCCTTTAGTGCCAGTTCTAGGGGTGACCTTCAAATATTATTATTACATGAGGAAATCCCATAGAAGCTGTAAGATTAATTCGGTCATTTTACTGATAACAATGTTACAAGTGATATCTTCAGAATAGACTGGATTTTAAAAAAAATCTTCCACTTGGTTTGAACAAAGTTGAATAAATCCTGAACATTTGTTAAAACACAATAGATATAACAAGTCCCAAGGCTATAAATAGATCATATCGGATCTATATTTTAATTACACATGCATCATTGGAATGACCTCTGATGGCATTCTCACAGACAAATTCTAATGAGTATGTGAACTCCTATGATGATGTCCTATCAATGTTTTGAAGTCTAGCTTCCTGAAATATTCTCTTCAGGTTTACCTGAATTAGAACTTCTTCTTTAGCAAAAGAGGGATACAACAATTCCACAAAGCTACTCAAAGAGATTCAGAGCTATAAACCAGGCTTACATAACCGTTACAGCAAAATGATAGAAATAACGCTTGCTATGTCTTGTTATCTTTCCACCCAGCATAATCACAGATGACACCATTCTGCCAAGGTTAAAGAATTCACCTAGCAGATCTATCTTAACCTATTAGTTACTACATGACAAAAAAGTTTGGTTCCAATAGTTAATATTTAATCAACTACCATATTTTCGCTCCATAAGACGCACCTGACCATAAGAGGCACCTAGATTTAGAGGAGGAAAACAAGAAAAAATATATTCTGAATCAAATGGTGTACTGCCCCTGGAAGCCCGGCGAGCGGGGGGTCTTTAAACTCCTCTGCACTGCCATCCCAGGCAGCACAGAGCACTTTCAAGACTCCCCCCTGGCTTCTAGGGACTCCCTGGAAGCCTGGCGGAGGGGGGGGTCTTTAAACTCCGCGCTGCCATCCCAGGTAGCGCAGAGCACTTTCAAGACCCCCCCCCCGCCCAGCTTCTAGGGACTCCCTGGAAGCCCGGCGGGGGGGTCTTTAAACTCCTCCGCGCTGCCATCCCAGGCAGTGCAGAGCACTTTCAAGACCCCCCCCGTCCGGCTTCTAGGGACTCCCTGGAAGCCCGGCAGGGGGTCTTTAAATTCCTCCGCACTGCCATCCCAGGCAGCACAGAGCACTTTCAAGACCCCCCCGCCCGGCTTCCAGGGAGTCCCTGGAACCCCATGGGGGGGGTCTTTAAACTACTCTGCGCTGCCTGCCCAGGTAGCACAGAGCAGTTTAACCTCTGCACTCCCCGGCGCTTCCCTGTCCCGAGGCTCAGCTGTTGGGCGTGTCCCCGCCCAACAGCTGAGCCTCGGGACCGGGAAGCACGGGGGAAGGTTAAACTGCTCTGCGCTGCCTGGGCAGGCAGCGTAGAGCAGTTTAAACCCCCACTGCCCCCCTTCCCGGGAGTCCCAGAAAGGGGGGCAGTGGGGGTTTAAACTGTTCTGCACTGCCTGCCCAGGCAGCATGGAGCAGTTTAAAGACCGCCCCGCCCAGTTTCCTGGGACTCCAAGGAAACCGGGCGGAGCGGTCTTTAAAGGTGGGCTGCCTGGGATGGCAGCGCGGAGGAGTTTAACCTCCCCCCAGCGCTTCCCGGCCCCAAGGCTGCGTTGGGCCGCTGGGAGGGGCCTCCCGCCCCCCAGCTGGCTGGCTTTGTCCCGGCCGGCTCCCGGGGTGGCCCAGCTCAGCGCCCAGCTGCCGCGGGTAGGCTGGGAGGGGCCTCCCGCCCCCCAGCTGGCTGGCGGCTTCCTAGCCGGCTCCCAGGGCACGCCGGCTCTGCACTGGGCTGCCGCGACCGGGGGTCGGCCGTGGCTCCCAGGACCTCTCGCAGCTTTGCCCTTCTCCCCGGGGGCTGGATTCACACACATTCGCTCCATAAGACGCACAGACATTTCCCCTCACTTTTGAGGAGGGAAAAAGTGTGTCTTATGGAGTGAAAAATATGGTATTTAGAATTTTTAAAAGGTAATCGTACCACATATGCTACATTTAATTTAGGGTGTATACGGTACAGAGTTATGCATTTCTAAGTGAATTGAAGCCAGGGGTTGCACTACAAACTCATATGTTTAGGGTCTTAAGAAAGTTACAAAGGGATCTTGTTTTATTGAAATGGATTATCTTTATCACAGCACCACACAATTAAGTATAAGAATTCAGAACAAGCAAAGCAACTTTGTGCTTTCCCTTGTGTCCCCTTATTTATTTACTTCATTTATACGCTGCCTATCTCCTGAATGGAGACCCAAAATGGCTTCTCTAATTCTCTTCTCCTCCATTTTATCCTCACAATGACCCTCCAAGGTTGGTGTTGTATGACTGTTACACGGGCCATGTATGACTGTCCCTAGCTCACCCAGCAGGTTTCCATGGCAGAATGGGGTTTTGAACATGGGTCTTCCAGACCCTACTCTGACACTCTAACCACTATACCAAGCTGGCTGTCAATTGACTTGAATCTGGCATCTTTAATACAAGGCTGGTTTATCATGCACTACCCCTTTAATAATCACAGTGTGGGCATTGCAGCCAGGCCTGTGCAGAATTGTATGGTCTATAAACCAGTAGCTCCACCTGGGTGAATAAGTCCATATCCAGCCTGTGCCATGGGGCAGTCCCTGGAGAATGGATCCTCCTCAGAGGAGGAACTCTACCAGGAGAATTCAGTCCAATGGAGTTGCCTCTGACCTTGCAGCCTGAAGTGGGGCCTGATTCAGCACAGCCTGGTGAGGAGGCTGACAGCCCTGAAGCTGGTGACTCTCCAGAGCAGGCACAGGACTTGCAGTCAGAAGTCATGGCAGAACCAACCCCGTCCTGCTCAGAGCCTGGACCCAGTGGCCCAGCTGTGAGCCCTCAAGCTACTAAGGCAGCAAAGGATGACAGGTGGAGGCAGCAGCAGAGAAAGGCACTGGTGGCTAAAAGACATCGTGCCTGACTGGAAGCCTACCGGAATGTGCTAGAACAGCAGTGGAACAGTGAGTCCTCCCAGGAGGAGGACTGACAGAGAAGTCAGATGCCAGAAAAGCCTCAGCTGAACAGCCCAGGGTAGAGGAAGCAATGTAGTGCATACCTGAGCAACCTGCTGCCTGCCACGCCTGAACAACTCTCTGTGTCTTTAGACCTTGGACTGGCTGTTTGGACCTCTGAATCTCCATGACCCTCAATCTTGGACCGACTACCTGGACTATGAACTGTAACTCTGATTTGGCAAGTACTGGACTCTGATTTCTGGCTTTGACAAACGAACTTGTTCTTTGGACTCTGCTTTACCCTCTCCCAGCTGTTGCCAACTGCCTGGAGCAGTATCTCAGAGACACTGAAGTGGAGACCTGAGCATTGGCAGCTAGCCAGCACAGCCTGCTACCATGATGATGGTAGCATGTCAAGAGCCACTTTCCCCTCATTGACAGGTTAAATGGGTGTGAAATGAGAAGCAGCTCATAAACAGACTACATCATGACTGCAAATGGCAACATTATTGTTGCAGTTGTTTTACCCGGAGAGATGAGCTGTGTCCAACCTTCAGTGGATCCCGGCATTTAATATCAAATGAAAGGAAAACAAAAGTTAACACAGCTATTTTATAGTTTGTGCCCACAGTTAAGCTTTCTCTGCTTGAAATTCAGTGCTTTACTTCTGAATGAAGCAAAAGGTTAAATACTGCAAATTGTGTAAGTGCCCAAAAACGGGAAGGTCTGGTTGAATAACAGTGACTGTTAAATGGAGCCTGCTAATAAATTGCCTCTGCCTCATAGGCACGTAGATAGGAAACACAGTTGTGTTTGCAAGGAATGGAGGTGGAATGTGGAGGAGGTGTGAGAAATTAAAATGCAGGACAAACATTTATTCACTTGTCCTCTCATTCACTGTTCTCTCTCTCTCTCGAGAAATTCTGGTGCTGAAATCTGTATACTATACAACTATTATACTTCTATCCATGATAGTGTAATAGCTGAATGCAACTATTGCAAGAGCAAATGCTTATATAATACTAGTGAAATGCCTGCCATTGTGATGGAAGGGGAATTTATTTTGTGATGGAAGGGAAATTTATTTCAAGAACTGCTGGGAGACAAATGTACCTCTTTGTGTTCTGTGGCCACCTGTGAGGTCACCATAAGCAAAGCCTGGGACACCAAGCATCAAATCTGACAAAAGGCTTAGCCCTCTCCCTTCAACTTTGTCCTGGATTGCAATTATTTTAGTTTGTCACATAAAATTCTGTGATAAAGGCAAAGTTCAAACCAGGGGAGTTTAGAATGCAAATGTTTCCCATTCAAAAACCATTACACCAAACCTTTTTCGATTCCATGCCTGACACACAGTGTGGTGTATACTTACTCTTTCTCCTGGTCAGCCCTCCCTACCCCCTTTGCAAGCAAAACAGTTTTATTTTTGAGAAGGGGAAAGGAATCACCTGAGGTGGGAAGAGCTTATTATGGGCAAGAGATGGGCATAGCTCAGATCTTTCTATAATTAGAAATTACCATCCTGAGAGATTCAACAGCACTGTTTCCTGTCATAGAGCACTACAGCTTCTTTTTCTCTGAAGTAGAGGAAATTATAATCCCATTCATCCTGGACAAAAGGACAATGAATAAGCACAGGATTTGTCAGTTCCTTTGTTTGTTATTTAATTCAGGAGGCAGGGGTACCTACAAATCTCAAATATGATGTCCTGGATCAGGAGCAATGCTCCTGGGCATTTTAAGGAGAACATTTCCAGTCACAGACAATGTCACCAAGGCATCTCTTGTCTCTGGCATCCCTTTGCACAGCTTGAAACACAGTGGTCCACAGCACGAAACATAACTGTCCTTCTCAAAAGGTCCTCTTTTGAACATTGGAATGGACTAGGATACTTGAAGGTCAGGGGGGTGTTTACCTAGGGTTTTTTTTCTACCTATTGTTCCTTTAGGAAGCTTGAAAATACAGAGTGTGGTGTAATGGTTAAGAGCGGTGGTTGGAGCGGTAGAGTCTGATCTGGAGAACCGGGTTTGATTCCCCACTCCTCCACGTGTGCTGCGGAAGCTAATCTGGTGAACTGGATTTGTTTCCCCACTCCTACGCATGAAGCCAGCTGGGTGACATTGGGCAAGTTACAGCTCTGTTAGAGCTTTCTCAGCCCCACCTACCTCACAGGGTGTCTGTCATGGGGAGGGGAAGGGAAGGATGATTGTAAGCCGGTTTGAGTCTCCCTTAAGTGGTAGAGAAAGTCGGCATATAAAAACCAACTCTTCTTTATAGTGTGTGTGTGTGGGGGGGGGTTAATAAGGCTCCAATTTAAAGAGTGGAAATTTAAGCAACCACCACTACAGATATACATTACTAACAACTTAAAAAGTGGGGGACCCACAACAACTTGCACAGGTGGGCTGGGAGACTGGAGGTGGTGGAAACTAATCAAAATTGTCCTGCAATGCCATGATGTCACCAGTTCAGAACATCAACAGCATCCTTTTCTAATATAGCAGGGCTCAGGAAGGGTTTTTTTTTTTCAAAACAGGTCTAATCACTGCCTTCTTGAGCATGAGTGGGACAACTCCCATTCTTAAGGAAGCATTTACCATCCCCCTTACCCACTCAACCAGTCCCCCTCTTATCAGCCAGTAAGGTCAAGGGTCGAGAACATAGATGGTAGTCTCGCCCATCCAATGATTTTGTCCACATCCCCTGGATCCACAAGCTGAAACGTATCCATTTAAATCAGACTAACAGATACCCAAGGTATATCATCTGAATATGCACTCTTGCTGGCTTCTAATCCAGAGTGGATCTGGATGATTTTGTCTCCAAAGCGGCAAATTGATCACAGCAGGTTGTCCTTGAGACCATTGCTACCACAGGATAGGCCCAGTCATGTGGGTAGCAAGGTACCAGTGGTCATCATCCAGATCTCTTCCCATGAATCCACTTTTAATCAGGGGACATGATGGGATGAGGATCATGACCTTTCCCAGGGCTGTTTTGGACTCCAAGTTACAGAAGTTACAGAAACCAAGTTACAGAAACCAAGGCGTGGAAGGCTCAGCAATATTGCTATAGTTGCCTAGCAACTTCCAAAATAGCCAGTTTTATTCCACCCTTCCTCTAAGGGTGAAAACACATGGTCGCTTTAGCCTCCTTTATTCCCTGTTTCAGCCAGGATTCAGACAGGTTCGAACGTATGCATTTCGCCAAACGAGCGTTCGATCCTGGCTGAATCCTGGCTGAAACAGGGAATAAAGGAGGCTAAAGCAACCATGTGTTTTTGCCCTAAGTATCTCCATGCAGTTTACAGGGTTTTCTTGTCCTTCATTTTATCCTCCCTTGATGAATTGGGTGCATGGATGTCAGGGATTTATTATGATGTTTTCTAATTTTTGCTGACTTTGCTGACCCCTACACCATTTTATTAGTAGAATAACCTCAGACACTCAGAGCAACTTTTGGTACCTTTTGCTTTCCCTGTTTTGAATGCTATGTTTTAAATAAAGCATTTTAAAACTCTGCTGGGATGTTTAACATCTCAAAGCTGGTTGCTTGGCCAGGCAACGTCTGATAACAGAGACATTGTCAATGGAATAAAAGAAAAGATGGTGGTCTGGTCCCCCAGAGGTTATGGACCCAATGCCAGATTGGTGGCAGCACATTACTGTACACCATACATCCATGGTTAATTAGTGCAGGAAGAAGGGGGTCAAGGGAGTTCTGGGGTACAGGTCAGTCTGCCACCCATAAAGGGGGCTCCACAGCTAAACCCATCTCACTCCAAGCACCTTGCTTCTGCTACACCTCCTGACAACTCAACGAGTGAGGTTGAGTTGGGCAAAGTTATCTAGTGAGTTTCATGGCTGAACATGAATTTGAACCCAGATCTCCAGAGCCCTATTCTCTTCTGTAGTGATTCACAGAAATGGAACACAGTTTTCAGTTTTCATATTTATAATACTAACCAAACCACCGGTCAATTTAGACAATGTTGCCTGTCACAGGTGAGGTACAGACATATAGGTTTAAACTCAATGACCCTACAGCTATCAAATACATTTGTCATAGGTATATGTCTTAAACCAATAGAACAGAAATAACTCAGTCATAAAACAATGTCTTATCTTAAGAGTTTAATGAAGCCTTGATTAAAGTAGAATATCATGCCATAAATGTGAGAACCAGACACACAATATCAAATTAGGAAGAAGCCAAGCAGAATGTGGTCACTTCTCCATTTTGATGGAGGAATTTATTATTGCTTGAGGTCAGAGACTTAAATACTGTAACAATATACTTTATTGGGAGAGCTGAGCTGCTGTCTGGAGGCAGCACAGCCGTGTCACCTCCAAAGGAGAAATCCGATCATTCTTTCACTCTTCCATAGCTTTTCTTTCTCCTGTTAATATACATGGTGTTTGGGTCATCTGGAAATTATTGAAAGCAATATTGTGTATTCCCTCAGGAGGAATAAAATGCCAATGGTGATACATTCAGGTGGTACAGAAGTCTGACCAAGACTTCTCCTCCCACATTGTGTGGTGGCAGCACAGGCAGGGTCCCAGCCAATGTTGCATAGAGTCTGGCATAACGAACATTATGCAGTGGGGGCCAGGCAACCCCACCACATATTAAATGCTACTAACCACTCTCCAGATTCTGCTGCCTTTGCCTTCATTGCTGTCAGCTGGTAATGATCACACACACTCACCAATTACTATTCACTAACCAGTGTCAGGTAGAGCATTCTTATCACCTGCAAGCATCACGGAAACCAATGACCTCCTTGAGCTAAGGGGGGACACTACTATTTGCACAGGGAAACAAATGGGTGAAAAGGACATCAAATCTTAACACCCTTTAAGATGTACAATGACAATTGGTCCATCATTATTTTTGTTCTGATTGACATCAGCTTTCCATGCTCTTTTTCAAAATCTGCTAGATGACAGCAATTAACATGGAGATGCCCAGATTTGAAATTAGGGCCTTTTGCATGCCATGGCTCCTGAGCCACATACCTTACACATATTGTTTTGACTTGATATTTTTCATTGTTTTCTTGTTATTTTTCATTATTAATCTATCAGGCAAGGGGGGGATTGCAAACCCCATATAAACCCAAAGGTGTCCATGGCAAAATTCCCTGATTTAGGAAGCTCCACCAACATATCTCCTGATAGCTATGAATTGGTCTTGAGTAAGAAGAGTAATTACTATTTTTTTAGCTTGATATATCACACAAAACTACAAAAATGAAATAATAGCAAGAACTTATTTTTCCACTTACCCCATTGTGGCAGATCTTGCCATGAAATATCCATTTCAGAACCATTTCTTCACACTTTTCATATCAGGATCTTCTATAAAGTTGGCATGCTTGACTCTCACTAGCATTATAATTCACTTCATACCTGTATGTCTATTCTAGACATGTTGTTCAGTCACTGACATTCAGGCAATGTGACTTTGGCAGTGCTGACTGCAGGCATATTCCTGAGAAAACCAATGGACGACAGGATTAATGAAGTGTCTCTGCAGAAGCACTAAAACATGAAGTTAAATTACACTGCATTTCCTTCTCTCATAAACTCAAATATTTTAAGATCCTTTATCATCATTTCCTATTTTACATGAAAACATTGCTTTGAACTCACTCTGAATATAATAAACAGAAGCATTAATTCTAGAAGACATATTGAACCTGGGTGACTAAATAACATACAAGTAGGGCTGTTGAATTAAAAAAAATTCGGTATAGTTCCCTGCTTCGGGTCCGTGCAATTCGGCGGGAATTCAAAGTTCGGGGAAAAAATTCAGCCGAATAAAGCCATTAAAAACACAACTGCGCCTTTCCGTGGCTCTGGGGGGGCATTTTTGGGGGTAGAGGTCCCAAACTTTCAGCAGAGCTTCAAAGGATGTTTTTTGAAAGACCCCCCAAGTTTTGTAAAGATTGGGTCAGGGGGGGCTGAGATATGGGCCCCGAAAGGGGTCCCACCCACCCTTAATGTGCATCTCTGAGCAGAGCTTGCCGCCCACGCACAAAGCTCCCAGCCCTGACAAACAGCTGAGAAGTTTGCAAAGCATTGCAACATGAAAAGCAACACAACCTTGTAAGCAACACCTTTGCAACTGTGCAAAGCAACACCTGACACCTGGGAGTTTGCAAACCATGGAAAGAGACAGAGGCAGCTACCTATGCATAATGAGCAGGAGGGGTGGAATTTCCCCTTTTGCATGGAACTCCAAATGCATTCTTTAAGTCACCATTTGAAAACAAGTTTTGAGCAAGCATCCAAATAGACCTAACCGCTCTTATGAATGAGGGAAAACCTGAAGACACACAACTGAAACCCCCCCTCAAACCAGGGAGAGAGAGACTCGAGGGGGAACACACACCCCAGGCAGAATGGGCAAAAGCCCCCTTTGGCTTCCCCCCCACCCACAGAAACTGCTCCCTCCCCACACACACACAGACTCTTCTTTCTCCCACACACACACACATACACAGGAGAAAAATTATAGATTAAAGCCCCCAAAGGGGTCTTACTGTGGCTGTCTTCTGTTCCATCAGGAGGGACTGGGGAGGACTGGGTAATCCAAGACATTTCCATTTAGGCACGGGACATTTTGCTCTGGAGGAGATGCATACAGGATCCCATTCATCCCAATAAGGGAACGGGGAAAGCCCATATCTCGGGACCCCCTGACCCAATGTTTACAAAACTTGGGTGGTCTCTTAAGAAGGCTTGTCTGAAGCTCCGCTCAAAGTTTGGGATCTGCACCCCCAAAAATGCGCCCCCTGCAGCCACGGAAAGAGAAAAAGGGGGAGCCGATATTTCTGCCCCCACTGAACCCATCTTTACAAAGCTTGGGTGGTATCTTAAGAAGGATTGTCTGAAGCTATGCTGAAAGTTTGGGAGCTGTATCCCCAAAAAAGCGCCCCCTGCAGCCATGGAAATGGAAAAGGGGGGAGGGAAAAGGGGTGGAGCCCATATCTCGAGACCCCCTGACCCAATGTTTAAAAAACTTGGGGGGTATCTTAAGAAGGCTCATCTGAAGCGCCACTGAAAGTTTGGGGTCTGCACCCTCAAAAATGCGCCCCCTGCAGCCATGGAAAGAAAAAAGGGGGGAGCCCATATCTCGGGACCCCCTGACCCAATGTTTACAAAACTTGGGTGGTCTCTTAAGAAGGCTTGTCTGAATCTCTGCTGAAAGTTTGGGGTCTGTACCCCCAAAAATACGCCCCCTGCAGCCACAGAAAGGAACGAATGTGCACAAGCACCCCCCCCCACACACACACACGAGGATTTCCCTCTCTCTCTCTCTCCCCGGCCAGGCCGCACATCAGCTGATTCCTCCAGTACTCAATCCTGACTGATTGGCCAGAAGAAGACCCAGCTTGGACACCGATTGGCTGGGGGAGGAGAATGCTGCTTACTGACGGTTATGCTGCTTACTGATGCCCCGAATGGGCCGGATTTATTCGTGAATTCCCGAACTCGCTGAATTCGGCTCCCCGGTTGCCCGCCATTTTTGAGTTCGGTTCGTCCCGAACTAAAAACCACCGAATCAGGGGAAATTCAGCTGTTTTTCAGTTCGGGCCGAACCGAATCAACAGCCCTACAAACAAGATCCAATTGTTTTAGCAGCCTGGAAGAATCCTAGGAGAATGGCATTTGGTTACCTGTTTAAATTATTCTCCTTCGGTCTCTTTCTTCATAATCAGTAGAGCAGATGGACACTTCACAAATTCACTTGGATGATATTGGATTTCTAGTCGGTTACTCTCCACTATAAAAGTAAGAATTCTTTATCAGTATTCCTAGAAATTGATTGGGATATTTGCACCATGTTGCAGTTATTAGAATTAATGGTAAGATGTTGGTAATGTGTCTGAAAAACCAGTTGGGTATCCTAAGGGTTTCTTTTAAGTAGTTGTGCCCATTCTCAGTCTAGTCTCAGAGAGATTTAGACAAATGCGTCTTGGGCTTCTTCAGGGATCCATCCACTCTATTTTCCTGTTTGGTTTGATCTGGATGGCCCATGTTAACCTGATCTCATCTGATCTTGGAAGTTAAGCAAGGTCAGCCCTGGTTAGTACTTGCATGGGAGACCATTAAGAAAGTCTAGGGTTGCTTCCCAGTGGCAGGAAATGGCAAACCATCTATGTTTGACTCCTGCATTGAAAGCCCTAGTGGGTTGCCATAAGTCAGCTGTGTCTTGATAGCACTTCCCATCACCATTTTCCTGTTCAACATTTTCTCTAGGCAGTGCTGCTCTTAGTTCTTCTTGTCCATCCTCAGGTCATCACTGAAAACTGGATGTTGGCAAGCAAACTCTATCTCAGCCCAAAAATTATGATCCTGGAGTTATAAAATAAATAATATCAGTAAGTACATTGTGCATACAGTGTATAGTTGCGTTGCTACTATTTGAATCTATTTGTACTGAGCATCAACTCTGGATCACTTTTCCACTTTTGTTAGTTTCTGTAAGGAAGTGATGTAGAGTGCTGCGTCTCTGCCAGTTTGACAGGTGGGGAATAACATTGCTGTCAGATTTTCTGCTAGCCGTCTGACTTAAAAAGTGTTAACTAGATTCCTTTAAAAAAAAAAAAAACCCTGTACATTAAGAGAGTCATACATTATGCAACCACAAAAGTTTAGTTGAATTTACACCAGTGCCTCTAAAAAGTATAGTTTCAGACAGTACTGGGCTGGGCTTTGTTCCATCATCTATTACACTAAAGATTCATTTGAGTAATATAAAAAGGAGGAATCAGAACAGTGACTTTTAATAACACTGGCTTGCTAGCACAATAGTGACATGAAACCCATGTTTTTCTTTCTCTGTCCAGAGACAGACAAACATGGGTTTCATATGCTCTTATACTAGACACTCAGTGTTCACCTTTGTATTGGTAGTGTTTCAAATATTGGGCACTTCATATACATCTTATGGTTACTTATGGCTTCAGATTCAATACTGAATAGGACTCCTTTGATAAGCACTGGTTAGGGCATGGTTTCTCTCTAACATCTCATTCACCCATGCAAGCCAGATCTTCACATTGATAATGAAATGCCCCTTGCTTTTCAAATCATGTTGCAGCATTTACACTCCAATCCTAAACAAAATTACACATGAGGTTTCCATATACTTACTCAGACCACTGGTCAATCAAGATCAGTATTGTCTTTTCAGACTGACAGTGGCTCTCCAGGGTCTCAGGCAGGGTGCGTCACATCACCCACTACCAGATCCTTTTAACTGGCAATGGTGGGGACTGAACCAGGAACCTTCTGCATGCAAAGCAGGTGCTGTGCCACTGAGCCATGGCCCCTGCTCCTCCCCTCACTCCCTTCTAAGTCAATTGAAGTGAATGGAGAAGGATGTAAAAGGGTAGGACTCTACTAAGGATGGCAGTGCAAGTCAGTCACTGGCTAATGAATCCCAAAACATGTAAACTGAATGCACAGGTCCCCCTTAAAATGTTGCTTCCAAATTAAAAAAAAAAATTCAGGAGACATAGAAACGTGTTGTTGATTAGATCATCTATTGTTCCAGGCACTTTAAAGCTACTCTTTGTCTTCTTATAGAAGTACAACTATTTGATATTCTTGAAGTTCTACATCTTTATCACCTCTTAAAGATGACTATTATTCTAACACTTACCGTGGACATTCATGTTGAAAAAGTGAGCCTGCAAGATAGCTCTGCAGTGTATGGATGATGTCACCTCTCTTGCAGCTACTTGGTGATACCTCATGGCTTCAATTATCTATTTTTGGCCTTGATGCCTGACCAGACTCCACTCCACTTCGGTAGATGCGAAAATATAAACTGCAGTGAAATAGAGTTGGCAGCATGAAGTAGTGTCAGATTTTCAATAAGATTAAGCAGCTGAATGAAACTGATTAGATTGGTCCCTTCATTAATTCCGCAGGGATCTTCCTTGCTTTTACAGTAGACTGGAAGTAGGCCAGGGATTCAGTACCTTGATCTAGAAATATACATTGATACTCCACATTATACCTTGATACCAAGGAACTAAGAAGGGCCCTTTTTCTACTACTGGATCTAGTAATTACTGAAGGTGTTTTCTAAAGCAGTGTATGTTTAATATTATTTATAAAGTCCTTCCTGGACATTGCCTTTTTCATCTTAGGCCCTCCTTTGTGTCTTTCTGCTTTCAGAGGTGAGGCAGAGGGCTACAAGGGATAGGGGCTTTCAGGGGGGATGACTGCCCCATGGTTATAGAATGTCTTTCCCCCTCCCTGCATTTGGCACCAGAGTTACAGTACAATGCTAAGCATGCATACTCAGAAGTAAATCCCATTTATTTACCCAATAATAAACAGAGTTAAACTCTCCTGAACCCACTGATTTCAATGGGCTGGAGCCCAGCTTAGGTTGTGCATATTGATGAACTCGAACTGAAAATAAACCCGAAATTAGCTGTTTTGGTAAATTTTTGAATAAAAGTTTACCAGATACCAAAATCTGGGGATAAAGGCAAAGCTGAATAGGCAATTCCCGAAAAAGCTGAATACATATTTGGCTTTTTGGCCTCGGCTATTTACCTTTGCTCAGAGGTATGGCTCTGTGGTTTCTCCCCTTTTTCTTTCTTTTCTCTGACTGGTTTTGTTAAGACCCCATAGTTGGGGCCTTTTTGAGATGGGGATCATGTAATCAGAGCCAACTTGGTCTGACCAACTTTCCAGGTATATCACCCAACAGAACACTGAATAGCAGAAGAGTCATTTAAAAGACAGGGCTCACCCAGTTCTGTCCAGGGAGATATATCCTCCAACTAAAAAGAGCCAGCTTCAACAGCTGCTGACACCTCCAGGCCTCTGAAGGAGATTTCTTCATCAACGTGGATGAGCAATCTCCTTCAGACAGCCCCCAAGTTCAAGACTTGGTGGCTGGCTCCAATCTCACTCCCCCTCCATGAAAACCTGCTTTCCAAAAGAAGGTCGCCCCGAGTAGAGGCTTCATTTCCCAGCACTGTGACCATCTCTTGAAATCAGATTTTTGATGCCCATAATAAAAGACTGTTCACAGGATGTCGTTTGCCACCAAAAGCAAGATTTTCCATGACTTATTTCTCTTGCATTTAAGCCTTTTCCTTCCGTTTGGAAGTTCATTTGCATGACCATCATGCAAAGTGACCCAGAAATGAAGGCAGTACCCAGACTTTGAGGAACCAGCCTGGAATCAGCTCTTTCTGCCAGTCCTCGACAACACTGAACTTTTGAACCTGAAAACCAATGGACAGCTCAGCTCGCAAATACATAGAGGATGGGGGCAACCCCTTTGCAGGCCCATAAAATTGAACCCCCTCTCCCAAAGTTCACCAAACTTTGGTGACCATCTAAGGACAGTCCCTTGCAGCTGCACTGCAAATTTGGGGACTCTACCTCCAAAAATGCCCCAAGAGCTTTAAGAAAAATCCCCATAGACTATAATGAACCTGAATTTTTCAGGAAACCTGAAAATAAGCCGAATACCCGTATTTACCAGTATGGGCATTCAGCTTATTTCGGGTTTACTGAAAAAAAATGGGCCCAATATACCTGACCCCAAAATTTACTGGATTTTTTTTTTTTTTTTTTTTGCACATCTCTAGCCAGCATTCAGTTTGTTGCATCCTGCCGCCTCCAAAGTCCAGGCAGCACAAAACTGAATGCAGGGCTCCGAAGAGCCTCACATTCAACTCTGTGCCATGTATTTTGGGGGTTCAGGTTTACTAAACCTGAAAATTTTTGATTGTTTAAAAAAGTCAAATCCCTTATATTCAGTTTTTGTTTTTTGGATGTTTTGAACATTTCCGGGTTTATTAAACCTGATCCTGAAAAATATCAAAAAAGGCGCAAAGCCTGAATCCCCAGCCCTTGTTATTAAATTCTGTTCTTGATCCTTGAAGAGCTGCATGTTCAGATGCTCATCACTACTCAAACTAGTGCTTCAACTGGCACATGTGATTATTGTGACAAGACACTACAGACTACACTCGTGTCATCTTCTACTGGCACCTCCACAGTGTGCTGCAGGTGTTGAGCTCTAAATGTACCGGTGCTGAAACGGAGGGAAATCTCCTGATATTCCAGCTTTTCCAAGCACACCCATCCAACTTCATTTACAATTAAGGTAGGGGTGGTACAAAGATCACTGTCATTTGAGAAAAAAAGACCACAGGTAAATTCCACAGATAAATAGAAGTCTCAGCCACCTAATTTGATCTGTTCATTCACAGATACAGCACTGTAGAAAGTACATTATTTTTCATTCCTATCGTTTTATCACCTACACATTCCAGCATGTATTTATTGATATATCAGGCTTTGCTATCCTTTAGGAAAAAATGTAAGGATTCTGTCAACTCTCTGCTGAACAGGTCTGGCAGACAACTGTATCATGTACGATAGCTGTGATCACTCTTGATCTGAGCCTCAGATGTCCTCACCTCACCACCAACTATCTGAAGCAACTGCTCAGCAGTTTTGCAGCTGAACAGTAGCTGTAGTATTTCAGTTTCATGAACTTCTCCCTCACATGTCATTTGGTTGGGTCAGGAAATTAATTAACATGAGGGGTACTGACTTCCATAAGGCTACGCAAAAACATGCAATAATGAACAGCAAGCTTTTTAATCAAAAAATGCAGTTGTTATTTATAAGCACTGGCCCCCAGACTTACCCAGGGCTGCCTTTGTGGTCACAAGGCTGGAGAGCAAGCGAAGGGGAAGGATTGCCCCTTGCCTCCTTGGTGATGGTGAAGGGCCACAGCAGTTGGTCCTGAGCATGGCTTCGATGGCTACCTAGGACTGCAGGGAGGAGTGGCAGATTTGTGGGGAAGGAGGAAACTAGGTCTATGACTGGGCTGTCTAAGAACATGCATGTGTGAAATACTGCCAACTGCACTCTGTGGTGCTGTCGCTGTATAAAAGTCCATAAAAATAGAAATGCTGCATACAGATAACCAGAGAAACTAGGATAGAATGGAGGTAGGAGAATCCATTTGTTCCTAATCACTAGCAGAGCCATAAAAAGAGCTATTTCCTAATCATTGTCATATGCAGTCGGGCCTTGACTAGGGTTGCCAGGTCCCTCTTTGCCACTGGCCGCAGTTGTTTTGGGGTGGAGCCTGAGGAGGGCGGGCTTTGGGGAGGGGAAGAACTTCAATGCCATAGACTCCAATGGCCAAAGCAGCCATTTTTCTCCAGGTGAACTGATCTCTATCAGCTGGAGATCAGTTGTAATAGCGGGAAATCTCCAGCTAGTACCTGGAGGTTAGCAACCCTAGCCTTGATTCTCACCAACTTGTAGGCCTGAATATGCCAGGTACCAATTGTGATGAACCTATTGCTTGAGGCTGAACCTAACCACCTACCACATGCGTAAGATAAAGTCTATTTCATTTACCCTGGGCTTGCCCATATGTGAGTATGGCAAACTACTCAGCCAATTTATTTATCATGAGGCAAACCTCAGCCAATTTACTTTTCAAACCAGATTCTACATGTCAAAATGGTAGGGTTGCCAGCCTACAGATGGGGGCTAGAGATTTCCTGGAATTACAACTGATCTCCAGAGGATGGAGAACAGTTCCCCTGGAGAAAATGGCTACTTGGAGGGTGGAATCCACAGTATTATACTCTGCTGAGGTCCTCCCCCTTCCCCAAACTCTGTCTTTCCCGGGCTTCACCCCTAAAATCTTCAGGTATTTCCTAACCCAGAGCTGGCAACTCTACAAAATGATTGTTCGGTGGGCCCATAGAAAGTTATCATACTGTCAATGCTGAACGTGCTTCTTTTTATTTAACATGTTGTCACCCTTCACTTCTCCACATAAGATTCAACATGAGATCCTTCTGTGGGTTAATTTACAGAATTATGTTTTAGAAGTATCTAGTTACTAAGTAAAGAAGCCAAAACATATTAGGAGACATGGATTCCAGGAACCTTAAGAATACAGTTCTTAGTTCCTTTCCCCTAATCTCTTTTGTTTCTACTAAGTTGTGAAAGGGTGAATGACTGAGTGGGTGAATTTCTCAGGAATCACATGCAATTTCTCCCCACACCAAATCTCTTAGACTAGCTCTGTTAGGAACTTCTGTTATCCCAGCCTTGTTAATGACTTCTGTCACTTTGTATAACACAGTACAAATTTAGAAATGAAGGTGATAAGAAGTGTTAGAAATAAGAACTCATGTTCTGAGTCCCAGTGCAGAATCTAGAGTCCATTTTTTCCTAGATTGGGACTGCACTACTCAGTCAATTAAAATTTGTAACATGCCTTCTTGAAATCATTGCATGAAAAAAATGCTATTAACATGCAAATTATTACTTATTTCAACACTAAAAATAAACTAAGTCTAGCATATTGTTAGAGTTACTGGAAGATATCAGAAATCTACCAACTAAACTAGCACGTAAAACATCAACATTGTCTCCTTGGAATAAAAATTTAATTTGTGTGGCATACTATAATTATAGTGTACAATGTGATAAATTACTGTAACCAGGTATACAAGAAAGAGGCGGTGATAGCTCAGTGTAATTGAAGATGAGAAGAAAAGCGTGATGGAGAGTCTCTTGATCATAAAAAATAATAAGAGTTTTTATCTGTTACAAAATATCCAAGGCAGTATTTAAAAGAATTAAAACAACAAAAAACAATTTTGCAACAACAAACTGTAACAACAATTAGTATAGCAACAATAACCCAAATAATAGAATTCCTTTTTTACTTTAAAAACAATATTACAAACTATCAAAATATTGGGTTGGGTCAAGCCAGCTTTTCCACTGGTGAAAAGTGAAGAAAGTAGTTCCCCTTTGAACACTAAAAAAGCTATATTGGGGATCACGAGACCTGCATGAACAAAAGCCATGTAGGAGAGCCAGTGTGATGTAGTGGTTAAGAGCAGTGGTTTGGAGCAGTAGACTCTGATCTGGAGAACCAGTTTTGATTCCCTACTCCTCCACATGAGTGGCGGAAGCTAATCTGGTGAACTAGATTTGTTTCCCCACTCCTACACATGAAGCCAGCTGGGTGACCTTGGGCTAGTCACAGTTCTTTAGAGCTCTCTCAGCTTCACCTACCTCACAAGGTGTCTGTTTTGGAGAGGGGAAGGTGATTGTAAGCTGGTTTGATTTTTCCTTAAGTTGTAGAGAAAGTCGACATATAAAAACCAATTCTTCTTCTTCCTTCTTCTTCTTGTAGTAAAAAGGAAAATTGGGTGAGAATTACTGAAATTGGTGACTGAATCAAACCCATGCAAAATTACTAAGTATTCAGGGAATTGCATGGTGCCCATGGGTACCACATTGGGGATCACTGTCCTAGGAGGAAGGATGAGATAAAAATGAATTTATTACTTTAAATTCACAAGAGATATAGTCAAGCGAATATCCAAATATTTTTTTACTCCGAATGTGTAGCAATATAGCCTTTGAAAATATGGTAAATTGAGTTAGTACTAGTGGACGTGTTCACTGTTCACACCACAATACAGGACCAGTTTTTCAAGCCCCAATACAGAAGAAATAATCATGAATTTAAAAAACACACACACTAAAGCCTCTTCTTGCTATGGCTAATCGTGTACTGCATTTCTGTACCTTCTACTTGCATTGATAAATGAAGTCCTGACAACATTTATTTGAATGACAAGAACTGCTGAATCAACATGAATATAACACAGAACTAAATGGGTACGTCCTTTGGCTGTTAATGTATAGGAGTGTTTATATCTATAGATCAATTTAGGGGACACACCCATGCTAGTAATTCAGTGTTCAGATATGCTAAGCCCTTTAAAGAATTGCTCCTCTACAAGGTACATATGAAAAAATAGATGCTTGTCTGTGCTTGACATCACAGCTACTTCATGGATTAATGAATTCACTGTCCTCTAATTCCCCCTCATTATGCATCTCTGCTTTATGTGAGTAGCCAAATGTATTGAGATTCATTTTAGTCAATGTGAGTCATTCACCTTATAGGAGAGGCAGGATTGTTATGCTGTAAAGTAATCATACTGTTAAGAGTGCTTAAAATAAATAAGCATTATCTGCAGATAACTTAAGTAGTAAAAGGACACACAATGCAAATCATTAAAAAAATCCAGACATTCCTCTTAACTGAAAACCTATGCAACAATTACCTTACTCTAGATTAAAGTCATGTAATCAAATAACCATTGCAGACGAACTATTATGAATTTACATATATCAACAGACATTCAAGGCACAATCTAATCCTCTACATTTCTATAACACAGTCTGATCTTCTACATGATATTCTACACTTGGAAGTAAAGATCATGAGGACCAATTTCTATATGATATTGTTGGGACTGAGAACTTTGACTCATTTATTTATTTTATTTATTTGTGTTATATGATCAACAGGATGGAACGTCCAATAAACAATAGATTGTAAAAATCTGGAACCAACCAGAAATCTGAAATAGAACTGAAGCAAGGCATTTTAACGTGACATGTTAAACAATGCAAAAATAACATAGGAGGATCCAACTTAACAGCAATCGACAGTATACACTATACACAGTTGTACAGGCCGCAATCCCTAACCTTTTACCCAAGTGTTTCAGAACCATTTTATTACAGTACAACCCTATTATCTGTAGAAATGCCCCCTTGAGTGATTCAGGTTTACATAGGCCTGTTACACATGCATGCTTATTTGGAGTGGGTACATTTTTCTGAGATTCAGTAAGAGCATGGACAGTTTCTGGGGCTTGGACTCCCTGTTTCCCAGTTAGCAGGGCTTCATCAATGTTTTTTAGGGCATCAACTGCCGCAAGCATTACATCTATGTTTCTGTCCATGCTGTCCTTTAAAGCCTGGCAGTCCAGTCTGGTCTCCTCCACCATGAGGTTCTGACGGCATTCCTATTCTGCCTTCCAAATCTTTGCATTGCGGTGCCAGAGAATGACAAAACCAGGAATAACCACTAGCTGTGCTAGCTGAACACCTGATGAATTCATAAGTCACCTTGTGGTTTTTAAAAAAAGAGCAGTTATGTCTCAGCCCTTAAGGTATTTTAAAAAGATATGGTAAAGTTGGTGGAGTTACCTTTCATTCTTTGGAACAAACTCATTCAACTCTATACTAAAAGGAGAGCAGATAAGCATTACAGTGTTTGCTAAAGAAATGTTGCCAACAGGAAACTACTGTTGCATAAATACCAGCACTGTTAACATAAAGAGACCGATGGAAATGATTTTAAGTAACTTATGTTTACATATATCCATTTCAAAATTAGCTAACTATGTATCACCTGTAAATCATTTATTGCATCCAAGTATGGATTGAGGGTAGGCCCTGACACTAACTGCGCAATCCTAAGGTGGTGGTTAAGAAGCACCTGGGGACGGCGCAGCCACACTGCCTCCTGAACAGCTTCCCAGCCCAAAAAAAGGAAGACAAAAAGGTAATTTTAATGAAACCTCATGAAACTCCTCCATGGGATTTCATGGGGCTACACCTGCCTTTTTTCAGGCATAACTTGGCGCTGGCTAAAGTGGGTGTTTCCAAGGCAAAAAGCCCCGGCCCTGGGAATGCCCCCTTTGATGCTGGCACAAGGCGTTGCACCAGGAAAATGCAAGGCCCTGTAAGTGGCCCCATGTTGGCATTAGTGCCAGTTTAGTTGGCACAAGTGGCACTAGCACCAGCACTGGGGTCACATCAGCTCCTAAGCCGGTTCCCCCCTGTTAGGACTGGGCTATAAGTTCTGTGTTGTCATTATACCTATAGCATTCCCTACTTGATCATCTGGGTTTCTGTTGTCTCAGTTTTGCAACCTGTAAAATCATACTAAACATAGGAGATGGCTCCTCAGATTGGTTAACTAAAGGTGCTACAAAATGGATCACATAAGTGTACCAAAAAAATAAAAAAGGAGTGTTTCATGTTGATCAGTTAAATTATATTCTTTTATACTCCTTCACTGTTTGGTACTACACACTTTACCATGTATAGAATACAGAAACTACCACAGGAGGTACCTCTGGCTGTAAGTTCACATAGACCCAGGTTAATACCAATAAGGCAGGAAAAACCTGCCAAATAAAAAAGATGAAGAACATCAAACAAAGTTCTAACCGGTATTTATTGTAAAATCCTAAAAAAATCCGGACATATTGTGAACTCTTGGCTGCAGTCTCTCTTTTGGATTATGATAGAGCCAAGGAATAGAAAATATTGAACAATTTCAATTTCCTCAATGTCAAACTTAACGCTGAATAATTCCCCAGTAGTCATTACTTTTGTCTTCTTGAGGTTCAACTATAATCCTGCTTTGGCACTTTCTGCTTTAACCTTTACTGGTAGTCATTTCAAGTCTTCACTATTTTCTGCCAATAATATGGTATCATAGGCGTATCTCAAATTGTTAATGTTCCTTCCACCAATTTTCACTCCATCAAACTCTAATCGAGCTTTCCTTATGGTATGTTCTGCATATAGATTGAAGAGATAGGAAGATAAAATACATCCTTGTATGACACCTTTGCCAATTGGAAACCATTCTGTTTTTCCATATTCTGTCCTAACAGCAGCTTCTTGTCTGGAGTACAGGTTGCACATCAAACAAATCAGATGCTGTGACAAACGCATTTCCTTTAAAACCAGCCACAGCCTTTCATGATCCACACAGTCAAAAGCTTTGCTGTAATCTATGAAACACAAGCTGATTTCCTTCTGACATTCTCTTCTATGCTCCAGTAACCAACTTAAATTTGCAATATGATCTCTAGTACCTCTTTCTTTTCTGAATCCAGCTTGAACAGCTGGCATTTCTCATTCCATATATGGTAACAGTCTTTGTATTAAGATTTTGAGCATCACTTTGCTCACATGAGAAATTAATGTGATGGCCCAATAGTTGCTGCTGTCTTTGATGTCTCCTTTTTTTGAATGGGAATATAACTTGATCATTTCCAGTCTGTGGGCCATTGTTTTCTTTTCCATATTTGTTGGCATATTCTTGTCAAGATTTTGATTGACTCTGTTTCTGTGGCTTGGGATAGCTGTGGCTTTGGATAGCTCCACTCCACTTTTTGGAGAACATTCTGCACTATACAGGCCTTCAAACTCAAAGCAGGAAACTCAGCCTCAAAGCAGGAAACTCAGTGGAGATCATGGGCAGTACTCATTAGCTGGGTAGCCCCAAATATGTATAAGGGGCATGGGATCAAATAAGGTATGGTATAAGTAGGGTATTTGATTGGATTGGTCCCATCTAGGGTTGTGCATATCAATAAACTCAAACTGAAAATAAACCCGAAATTAGCCGTTTTGGTAAATTTCAGGATTTGAGTTTACCAAATGCCAAAACCTGGGGATTAAGACGAAGCCAAATAGGCGATTCCCGAAAAAGCTGAATAGATATTCAGCTTTTTGGGTTTGGCTATTTGCCTTTGCTCAGAGGTATGGCTCTGTGCTTTCTACCCTTTTTCTTTTTCGGCTCCGATATCACTCCCCCCCCCATGAAAACCTGCTTTTCAAAAGAAGGCAGCCCTGAGTAGAGGCTTTGTTTCCACACACAGTGACTATCTCTTGGAATCAGATTTTTCATGACCACAATAAAGGACAGGATGTCCTTTACCACCACGGGATGTCATTTGCCACAGGATGTCACAGGATGTCATTTGCCACCAAAAGGAATGTTTTCTGTGCCTTATTTCTATTTCATTTAAGCCTTTTCCCTCTGTTTGGAAGCTCATTTGCATGGACATCATGCAAAGCAACCCAGAAACTAAAGCAGACCCCAGATTTTGAGGCGCCAGCCTGGAATCAGCTCTGTCCGCCAGTCCGCAGCAACACTGAACTTTTGAACCTGAAAACTTATGGACAGCTCAGCTCACAAATGCCTAGAGGATGGGGGTGACCCCTTTGTAGGCCCATAAAATTGGACCTCCTGTCCCAAAGTTCACCAAACTTTGATGACCGTTGAAGGAGAGTCCCTTGCAGCGACACTGCAAATTTGGGGACTTTACCTCCAAAAATGCTCCCAGGAGCTTTGAGAAAATTCCCATTGACTGTAATGGGCCTGAATTTTCAGGAAACTTGAAAATAAGCCAAATACCCATATTTACCGGTATGGGTATTCAGCTTATTTTGGGTTTACCCAAAAAATCGGGCCCAATAAACCCAAACCTGAAATTTACCCAAAAAAAGTTTTTTTGCAAAACCCTAGTACCATTATGTCAAACACAATAGATTTTATACAAACTAATAAATACATAAAGCTACCAACTGGGCAGTGAACAGACTGAAGATATCAGCAAAAAAGAGCAGTGGTGGATGAATGGTGGTTGAGGGATTCTACTGCAAAATAATACTATGGTATCAGAAATATTGTCATTTGAAAATCCATAGCAACCATATAACTATGAAATTCAGTTCTTAGGCTGCAATTCATAATCTATCTGTAGTGCATTGGTCTAGTGCAATTTGACTTCAGTAGAAAAATATAGTAATTTAAGTGCCATTCAGTAGCAATACATTGAGACTACCTTATTAATGGGTAGACAGCAAATGACTTTTAAGTATAAAAGTTCAATGTATACCTAATATAAAGACAGGTAGGGACTTTATCATTCCAGCCATTTGGTCAATGACATAAAATAAAAACAAAATGGATTACATTTAAAATCTGAATTAGTGTCCCCGCCCCGGCAACAGTTTTAAAATATTGTCAATATATCTTTTGGGGCAAACACATGCAGAGATGCCAGGTTCCTTCTTCCAGGTAAGTTACTGTCCAATGCTTTCTCAACACATTGGTACTTCTTAGCCAACTCCTGCCTGCCCTTGGAGAAGTTGTAAGACTGGTTCTGCAACATACATATAGCTGGTAGGTAGCGTGACAGATCGGTGGCTTCTCATTCCCATTCTAATCTCCACGAACAATGTCAATCAATGACCTCTGTTACCTACATACCACAACTCCCTCACGAATGGTCCTGACTATACAGCAAATGTATCACTGATGACATGGATGCAGCAGAAGAGACAGCAAATGTGCACAATAATCTGCGGCTCCCAAATTGGGAGTGAATCTGTTGTGCTACCCATCAAGAGCAATGTACCTCATTGAATTCAAACTATTCCTCCATGTTTCATGGTATTACTCCGGCTTATGGAGCTGCAGTTTCCTACTTGTCTTATTTGGAGTCACCGGACATTCGCAGAGCTTTCATGCTCGCTAGACTTAACATTCTTCCCTCAGCTATCCTACAAGGAAGATACAAAGGAATCCCTTTTATTGGTAGGTATTGTCCATGTAAGACTGGGGATCCTGAACACTTACACGTGCTGTTGTACTGCCAGCTTTACATGAGGCCGAGGAATAATTATATTAAACCCCTACTGCCTAGTGAACAGAGTCTTTCAGAGCAGCAGTCGGTGATGTACCTTTTATCTGATAGAAACCCTACCGTTACCCAACAAGTAGCTAGTTTTCTCCTGTCTGCACAAAGGATTCGCAAGCAGTTTGTACGTACTTCTAAGTAATGTCCTTTTAATGTAATCTGTTTTAACCGATTTTGTAATTCTGTTTATGGTATACTGATGTAAATGCCTAATAAAGGTAATGATGATGATGATGAATTCAAACTTTAATCTAATGTACTTTTACATGATATTTTGTAATTCTGTCTGGAGCTTTAGGTTTGTAAAGAGCTCATCACTTGGGCCAATGCTATCATGTGGAAATGATCATTGCAAACAAAGTGACAATTGGTCCCAGAAAGTTGTGATCCCTAGCATGGACACTGTGCATACAATAGTGAGAATTCAGACAGTGTACCTTTGTGTGTGTTATGGCACTGGTCTGGTACCCAGTTCCAAATACATACAAGGGGAGGGGCTGTGGCTCAGTGGTAGAGCATCTGCTTGGCATGTAGAAGGTCCCAGGTTCAATCCCCGGCATCTCCAGTTAAAGGGACTAGGCTAGTAGGTGATGTGAAAGACCTCTGCCTGAGACCCTGGAGAGCCGCTGCCGGTCTGAGTAGACAATACTGACTTCAATGGACCAAGGGTCTGGTTCAGTATAAGGCAGCTTCATGTGTTCAAGAAGTTTTTAATGACAACTAAAGATGAAATTAAACAGAAACTCTGGGCTTTATTTAGCTTCTACTCTAGAACTCTCTTGATAAACATGGCGATAATTGTGTGCTTGTAACACAATGTGGATTCTGGATTGATATCTGGCAGGCTGAGAATGATAAATTTGGGGCTTGTATCATATCCAAGATTGTATCATTTTATGTTGTTTCTTCCTATTTTATGTTTCTGCATTCTCACATTTCTTTACGTTAGTGAATTTCACGAATGTCCTCAGCATGTGCTGGAGATTTTTAGAACACAAACATGGTCCTGATATGATTGCAAGATCTTGCTTTTACATATTTCTCTAATGAAAACTATAAAGTCACTTGGCAACAGCAATAATACTGAATATTAGCAACAGCAGAAATGATGCAAAACTATCTAAAGAAGAGCATATTTGAAAAGAGAGAAAGAATGGAAGAAAATTAGCTTATGCTTGTACAATTAGTATGATATATAAAACAGGTAGAAGAGATGCACAGTAGAAAGTGGAACTAGTTCCAGCTGTCTTGACCAGACTTGGATTCCTGCTTTCAAAGGATTCCATTTTAGGGATGCCATTAAAGGCATTGGATGGAGTTTTAACAGTGTTCTTAGACCATAGCAATCACAATATTAATCCTCTTTATCAAATGCAGATGACCTTTTGAACTGTTTGTAACTCTAGAATTTTGTTTCTCAAATCCATGTGTCTGATTGTCTCTCCATTGGTGCTCCATTACAACTGATAGTATGACTAATTACCTTGATAAAGATCAAGTTAAGATTTTGTGAGGCAACCCTTGGCCTCTACATGTTTCAACACAAGCAAACATTGCTTAATGTCCAAAGGCTGGAGTAAGTGCTTCTTTGCCTTTCTGGTTCATATATATATATATATATAGATATAGATATAGATATAGATATAGATATAGAGATATAGAGATATATAGATATATATAGATATAGATATTTGCATATTTATACACAGTGAATAGAACTGCACTTTACTTGTCTTTGAGAACCCTTTATGAACTTTATCAAATATATATTTTCTAACAAATTCTTTTCATCCCTGATTCAGACATTTTATTTCCAAAAGTGAGAACAAAAGTATTTTTAAACCATTCTGTTTATTTTTTTACAGTCAATAGTTGCTGCCTTATCATCAAGGAGCATTCTAAGATAAGCGCTCTTCTTTACAATTTCTGTACCAAACACATTTCTCCAACAACAGCATTCAGTCCCAATCAGGAAAAGAGAGAAACTTGGAAATAAAAGTTATTACCTAGTGTACCTCTACTCCTTCATTTAGTTGTGGGTGCTGTGGACTAATTTTCCTTTTTACGCTCACTAGGGATTAGGGTTGCCAACCTCCAGGTACTAGCTGGCGATCTCCTGCTATTCTAACTGATCTCCAGCCAATAAAAATCAGTTCACCTGGATAAAATGGCTGCTTTGGCTATTAGACGCTATGGCATTGAAGTCCCTCCCCTCCCCAAACCCCACCCTCCTCAGGCTCCACCCCAAAAACCTCCCGCCAGTGGTGAAGAGGGACCTGACAACCCTACTAGGGATGCATAATAATCCCTTCTTCGTTTAATTCTACTATTCCCAAAGGCAGTATAATATATGATTCCAGCCAAAGGAATCTAGAGAGAAATTTTGTCAGAGCCAGTTTGTGGTAAAAATTAAATACAATAGCAAGAAGCTAGACCTAGTTGAGTCATGCAGATCAGGTGGTATCAAGTCACCCAGTAGTTGCTGCCAGACCTAGGATGCAACTGCAAACTTCTGGATGGAACCTGAAGATCTCCTAGAATTACAACTGATCTCCAGACAACAAAAAGCTATGACCCTGGAACAAATGGCTGCTTTGGATGGTGGACCGTATGGCATTCTATCCAACTGCGGCTCCTTCCTTCCCCAAACTCTGCCCTCCCTAGATTCCACCCCAAAATTTCCCAACCTGGAGTTGGCAACCCAAATCAGGCCTAGCCCCAATAAGTCCTCCCTCAAAGGCCAAAGAGCCCTCCCTCTGCCTTTTTACTCATAGAAGCCCAGCCTGGAAAGCTGTAGTTGCCTAGCAACGGCAACTGAAGGAATCCATTTCTTAAAGCTACGGGGTGCTCCTTTTATCATTTTCGGGGGGTTTTAAGATTTCAGATTTTTCTGCAAACCTGAAACCCTTTTTGGGCTTGTAGAAAGATCTGTCTTGCCTGTTCACAACCCCAGTTCCTGAATTTAAGTATCTTCAGATTGGGCCAACCGCTATTAATTTAAAGATGATGATTCCTGGAAATTTCCAGGCCCCACCTGGAGGTTGGTAACCCTTTGTAAGATCCCTGCAAAGTGAGTTAAAGGAGGAACAATGGCTTAAGCTTTCATGCTTTGTCCACCAAGCTTTGTAGTTACATCTGGGTACTAGGGCTTTGTGGTTGTTATCAGCCTCCCTGCTACCTCATACACCATTTCCAAGAAATCCAAGGTGTGGCATTTTGATGCACCCTGGGTAATATATTCCTCAGGGTACCTTACTTGGTTCCTACTGTCATTATATTATACTTTTTAGAAATTTGTGATAGAATTAGACAAAATAATCAATGCATGAGTACTAACTTACTAGCAGTGCTATCCTAACCAATGGGCTTAGAAGAATGTAACTCTGTTTAGGATTGCACTGAAACTGGGTTTCAGTTAAATAAAGAATTTTGTGATAAGTACATAGAGAAAAGCCTCTAAATGGATTATAAAGCTTGCGACAAAAATAATGGATAGTAATATATGAGAAATCTACCAGAGCAGTTGGCAAGATCATGAAGCCATTTAAAACTGGTTTTCCACAGTTCCTCTCTGCTACACAAATGCTCCTTATAGGTCCCTCTTATTGAGATAAATGTGTAAACACCCTTATTTACACAGATGATACCACCCTTTGCATTTCATAACAACAAATTCTAAAGGCCAAATTCCTCAGCTGCAGACATGAAGTTCCCTGGACCCAAAATACTAGGCTGAAGACAGAGGTGACAGGAGTTCCTTTACAAGTACCATATTAAAAATTCCATGTGCTCTCTGGAGAGAGAAACAGCATAATACACATACCAGACATGCAATCAACATGCTCTTGAGACCCTGGTTCAAATGTCACCTCAGCCATGAATTCGCTGGTGTCATTAGGTAAGCCATTTCTTACCTATTTTCAACCCTCTACCTGCAGTATGGAAATATGGAAACCTGACCTGTCTTACAGGACTCTTATAGGAATTGCTCTATGTGAACATCACTATGTAGAGTTCTGTTAATAATAGCTTTTGCATTGATGACAATTGTATGACCAATGCATTTTGAAATACATTATTGTCACTATTAACTCCTAACATCTCATGTTAAAATATAAGCAAATAGTTATTTTGTGTCAAGTGTACTAAGATCTGGTGATCATAATGTTAATTTCACTTCTACTTCGTCTGCCACAAGAAGCTTAACTAGAGACAGCATCTGACCACACTCAAGAAATGTATGTAGCATATACATTTCTTAAGTTTGTCCACTGCACATAGTATTAAAGAACGGACACATTAGGTTGGATCCTACAATCTGTCAGCAGAAAATGCTGATGTCTGCAGATCTTCTCTGGGAGCCAGTGTGGTGCTAGGGTTGCCAGATCCCTCTTTGCTACCAGTGGGAGGTTTTTGGGGCGGAGCCTGAGGAGAGCAGGGTTTGGGGAGGGGACAGACTTCAATGTCATAGAGGCCAATTGCCAAAGCGGCCATTTTCTCCAGGGGAACTGATCTCTATCAGCTTGTGATCCGTTGTAATAGCAGGAGATCTCCAGCTAGTACCTGGAGGTTGGCAATCCTATGTGGTGTGGACAGAATGGAGGTGACCTGGTGACCATGGGTGACTTGGGTTCAAAGCTCCACATCTACCATGGAAGCTCCCTGGGTGACCTTGGGCCTGTCGCAAACTATCAGCCTGGCCTACCTCACAGAGTTGTTGTGAGAAAATGGAGGAGGGGAGAATGATATTCTAAGCCTCTATGATGTTCTAAGTCCCAACTGTGGGGAGAAAAATAGGGTATAAATGAAGAAATACAAATAAATTCAGCCCCGCACCAGCAGCCATTATCAGTCCTGGGCAAGATTATTCCTGGGGTTTCAGAACCCATGTGCAGTAATAGGTCAGAATGCTTATCTGGGTACTGGGTAAAGGTAAAGGTCCCCTGTGCAAGCACCAGGTCATTCCTGACCCATGGGGTGACGTCACATCCCGATGTTTCCTAGGTAGTCTTTGTTTACGGGGTGGTTTGCCAGTGCCTTCCCCAGTCATCTTCCCTTTACCCCCAGCAAGCTGGGTACTCATTTTACCAACCTCGGAAGGATGGAAGGCTGAGTCAACCTTGAGTCGGCTACCTGAAACTGACTTCCGTTGGGATCGAACTCAGGTCATGAGCAGAGCTTGGACTGCAGTACTACAGCTTACTACTCTGCGCCACAGGCTCCTGGTTTCTGGGAAGGGAGTAAAATTGCTCCTTTCTACCTCTTGTGTGAGCAGAGCTCTGCTGATCAAAAATGCTGAAGGGAGTGATTTCAACCCCTTCTCCCTCTACCCTGCAGCCTCTTGACTTTCCTGCCATCCCAGGAATAAATATCCTTGGGGTCAGAAATGGCTGCTGGAAGGAGGGAGAGCCAGGAAGATGAGGGGATCCTTGTGCAGACCTCACAAGATCCTTGCACAGGATCCTATTTAAATATTCACCACTTGAATATTTTAAAGAAGTTCTGACATATTCTGACTTCTTGTAGTAGCTTTGGCATTTGGTAGAGGCTGTTTTAGGATATAAATGCAACACTTCTGCAGCTTGCTAGAAGCCACTAGAGCTGAATTCCAAGACATCTGGCCTCTGTTCATTACTCTGGGACCTTTTAAATGCTGGGATATCAGTTCAGGAGGCTTTTATTTCCTCCTTTTCTCTGGGTTTCAGAGTGGCATATTTTTTCTGCTATCTGGAGCAGAAGAGAACTTCATGGAAGTGGGACGGATACTGCACGCAAGCTTTAAAAATTACTTTAAGTTCAGCTGCTCTTCCTCCTTTATCTCTTATCCTTGTTGCTTTGCCTTTATTCCATCCCCACTTGTCTAGCTCATACTTCACTACTCCCCATAGGGCTTTTGCTTGTGTCTCCATCCCTGTTCCCTGGTTCTGCTTCCCAATGCATAGTTATGCTTTATCATACCCATATTTCATCATAATTCAATTCATTCCTCTGCATCCTACCTGATTTTTGACTGAAATCCTTCCTTGTTGATTTGATTCTTCTCTAAAGTGACTTTTATGCTGCTGAATCATGAAGTTATGATTCAAATGTTCTCAGATCTACTATTGAAAATGATAATTTTGAGTTTCTTTTCCTTTGTTTTCTGCCGAAAATGTGACTCGGCCAAGGCAATAACAGAGTATGAGCATTCCCTGTTGAGTTTCAGCACTATGGTATCAGTGTGGTAGAGTCTGTCACCTACAGAACAGAATATAATATTAGACAAACTATAGTTCCTGGACAAAATAAAAATCATTGTGATAATCTAAGATGGAAGAAAGTAAGAGTGGACTTGCTTAGCTCCAAGTACCCTTTATTGCTCTTTGGGATTTTAGTAAGATATTGGTTTTCCTGTGATTCTCTTTCTACCTTCCAGCTAATAAAGTGTCACACACCTAGTCCTGTAGGTTGACATGACAACCAGCGTAAGCTTCTAAAATTTGCTATGCAAATTTAGGACAAGGTGTTACAATTTCTGATAATATCATCTTATTTCCATAAAAATTTCATAAAAAGAACTTAAATTACAGAACTCGCCACCAGGTGGGTGGATTTTCATGTCTGTATGTATATGCTGATTACATCTCTAAACTGCGATGTAATCCTAAGCACAGTTATACCTCTAAACCTACCGGGGTTTAGAAGGGTATACCTGTTTAGGATTGTATGGCAAAAGTACTGCCTCAGGTGTCCGTGTATATATGGAACTTTGTCTTTGAAATAAAAAGAACATTCTTTGCACATAGAAAAGGTTGACTGTCAAAGAAGTTCTGTAATAAGAGGAGATAGTTAAGGATCAGAAACCATGGGTCGGGGTTTTCAGTCTTTCCAAAGCAAGTATTTCTCTGTGTAATCTCAAGGAGACCACATGAGCTTAAAACATCTCACTGACTGAATAAACAGAAGTGATAAGTAAAAGCAGACCTCCTGAACAGTGAGACTAATAATTGCACAGAACTGATGTTAAAGATGCTGGAAAAAAAGATGAATATAGGTGTTTTATTGATTTTTAAAGTATTACAGCACATTCCTGAGTGGAATGGCTGCTCTGGTCATAGGAGACAGTACAGCTGCGTTGCCTCCAAAGGAGGTTCCCCCTCCCCACTGGAGCCGAAACCTCCTCATAGCGGGGAAAATCCGTGCAACCCTTCATAGGGTTGCACAGGAGATACGCCACCTAAAAGGTGGCATATCTTGCCAAAATAAAAAAGGGGCATTCCCGGCCTGAAAGGGCTTTGGAGGCTGCCTAAAGGTGGCTCCTCCCCCAGCCCGGTGACGGAACACCCCGGAAACACCCTCTCAGGGACCGCGCACCTCCTGAGCTCTT
This sequence comes from Euleptes europaea, assembly GCF_029931775.1. Lineage (NCBI taxonomy): Eukaryota > Metazoa > Chordata > Lepidosauria > Squamata > Sphaerodactylidae > Euleptes > Euleptes europaea. Next base: position 43,551,294 of record NC_079320.1, on the reverse strand, counting down.
TCAGCGGAAGAGCTCAGGAATGCGCTGTTAGTATATTATAGCAGAATCAATAAATAATAAAATTGCACAGATGCACACTGAAAATTTACATCTGGGTAAAAATAATATCACCACATGTAAGATGTTGAACTTCGTAAAAAGAAATTGATGGCACAATGTATGACTTACATTTAAAGCCACGAAAAGCATAATTGTATAATTGGTGCCAATGGTATTTGGATTAGCAGAAGATTTCATGAACACCTTGACGTAAACTGTGCTATTCCACATGAACATTGCCATTTCTTTCTTGCTGTGTATGCTGATCATTCTTTAGTTTCAAACCACATAGGGCTGTACAGAGTTGTAGCAGTGGGTTGCCATGTAGTTCAAGGCTACCTATCCTAACCAGTGTAGCCAGACTCATTCTGACAACTGTCAACTGCAGTCCAAAGCATATGATCAAACAAGGTCATTCATGCTGAAGTACTCAGCAATCCTATAGCTGAAATAAACAATTCATGATTTGCATATCTGAGACCGATTAAAAATTAGGTATATTATCAGTTAATTACATCCCAAGGGGAAAACCTCATTCCCAGCCTCAATTATGACAAGCATTTACATAGTTTCGCATTGTCTGAAAAATGATCTATTGAGCCATAGTTATATGTCAAATAATACTAAAGACAAACGTATGCTGAACCAATATACAATCCAAAAAAACCCAGCACGATGGCCCAAATAGTTCTACTGTGTAAACATTATTCACTGATTTCAAATAACAATGCAAAGGTTATAACAACCTTTGTATTATAACCTTTGTATTGTTATAATGAAAACTAATTGTGCAAATATCACCTGAATACAGAAGTTTTTAATTTATTTTATTTATCACTTTCTGTCCCACCCTTCCTCCAAGAAGCTTAGGGTGATGCACAAGATTCTCTCCTTCTCCATTTTAAGATTCTGCCCTCTGCTCCATCTACCCTTGACTGGAAGCAGTTCTCCAAGATTCCCCCAAGTCTCCAATGTTCTCAGTGAAAGAACTTTCTGAGTTTAAGCTGCCCTATTAGGAATGTTCCCAAGTTTAGAGAACATGAAATTTCAATTGGAAAATCTCTGTTTCTGACTTGGTTTCTCCCCATGCATGATACAACTGCAGCCACCTTTTGTCCAACCATGCTAATAAAATTCTATTAAATTAATATAATTAAAACTGGTATCTATTTTTGCATCAATTGCATGTTATTGGACACACACACACACACACACACACATATTTATCTATCCTACAACGATGTTGAAATGGCATAAAAGAAGCATGCTTATTTGGAATCCAAATAACAAAAATGGGTGAAACAAAAAAGGCTCATAACAACATATGAAAAAGACAGAAAAACAGGAAAGATTCATGCATCCCTCTGTGCTACACCAAAGGAAGACATATGGGATGCAAAAAAAAAAAAACCCAAAAAAAGCAGTCTAATACACCACTGTTAACTGTGGATTGCAGTAATTGTTACAGACATATTTTCACAAATCATTGTTTCAAATAAGTCACTAAAGAAGGAGCAATATTATTTGAACCCTTGTTTCTGAGCAATTATAGTAAAATGTGGGGTTGCGCTTGCATGGTTTTCTCATGGAAGACAGAAATGTACTGAAAATCAAATTCTTATCAAGAATAATTGAAACTCTGCAAACCAACAATTTCACCTCTCTTATAAAGGGCATTTTTAGGGTGACCTTCAAGAGCTGGAACAAATGATGTGTATGTCATTCAAGGTCCATTAACATTTGCTAAGTGCACGAGGGGTCTGATTCAACTATGTTGAAAGGATGAAATGCCTTCCTTAAATCAAGGCACAGCTTTGTGCAAATGTTGCTTTGAGCTGCAATCCTGAAATTACATTCCAGTTGTAATTGAGCAATACATGGAAGGAGTAAATGGAAAACTTTCTTTTCCTTAATTTGCTCATATTATCAATATGAATCTCTTGGTTTTTGAAAAAGGGTTTGAACGTTTTTCTAAATGGGCAAATCTAATAGACTATACATACCCTGTCTAAATCTTCATATATATTCAGTGGGATAATACTATCCCAAGTTAAGAAAGAAAAGGAAAAAGAAAAACAGCCATAGCCTTTTTACATTCACAGCATTTCCCAAACAGTGATTAATTAAGCTATTTATAACACAGAGCCTTGTATGTCCCATAAGAAACACTATTATATTCAACTAACAAAGATCCAGAACAAAAGAACGAGAAGAGAAGCAGGGAAAAAAATCAATGCATTTTGGGTACATAATGAGAAATAATTCTAGGGAGGATTTGTGGACTATAATGGATCTTGTTGCCAATTAAAGGCAAACTTGGAAATGTACTAAATACTTCTGAGTTATTAACTTTAATAATTTACCTCTGCAAACACTGGAAGAGCTGTTCAGCTTTGCAGAGGCTTATCTTACTTTAGAAAATTCATCTTGTAACAGCGGCGAGAGTAGTCCTGGCATCACTTTGGAAAACAAATAAGATCCCAAAACTTCAAACCTGGTTAGATAAGTCCTAGAATATATTACTATGGCACAATTAACATAATATATGAAAGATAATACACGAGAATAGAATCTTGAGAGATGGAAATCCTTTTATGAATATATTAAAAGCACCAGATAGAAGATCTAGTCAAATCAAATTACTATTATGTTAAGAAAATATGGAAGACGGTATTGTAAAGAGGGGTAGAGATTGTTAGATACCAACAAAATGATACGTAAATAATATTATCTTCCCTTTCCCTATTTTTTCCCTCTGTATATCTACTTATTAATGAAAAAATTAAAAAAATATGCAATAAAGAAAATTCATCGTTTGAAATGGATGGTGCTGTAATCACTTGAAACTGAAAGCCTGACCTTCAGAGAAACACCCCTACACTGTAAGACTCTAAGCAAATAGCCATTTTTCTAAATTGTCTGTAGGAAAATTGCTTGGATGTGGAACAGATGGCCAAAATGATCTCCTTGAGTCCCCCCCCTTGTGATAGGTTTATTTTGTCATTGTTCTCCTTTCTTTTCTTTTTTTCAGTTTGCTCACCTGAGACAGAAACTTGTTTTATTTACAGCCCATTCCTTAAAAAATAGGCCGAAAGTAAATAGGAGGCAGCGTGACCTCGCCGCCAGGGTAAGTGCATGTAATCATGAAATTACACATACTTACACTGGTGGGGAGGGTGGCTCCGCCAGTGCCCAAGAGCCGCAGAGCCGAACCGCACCCCTGTGCCGCCGCAGCCTCTCCATTGCGTAGAGAGGCTGCGCTGGCACCGGGTGGCATTCTGGGGCGGGGAGGGGAAGGAGCCGCCAATTAGACGGCTCCCTATCCTGGTTCGGCCCAGTATGCCGGCATCGGGAACGGCGGTTCCCTCTCTGTACCCTATGGGACAAAAGGCCCCAGTTAAACAAAAATAAAGCCGCAAAAAGGCTTTTGTTGTTGTTGTTTAACGGCATACGTGAAACGGCTTAGGAGGAGGCGCTGCTGCGCCTCTTCCCTACCGTCTCTGTATGCCATCAGCTCAGAATGGGCTGTTAGATACATTTCCTACAAATTAAATTGTCTCATGTTCTGCAGCTACGAGTAATTGTGGCTTGGAGACAATAAGGTTGCAATAAATGGAAAACAGTGGTTTGTAAGCAGAGCTCTCTAGTGGCTGTGCTACAAAGAGAAGACCAGACCAGACCTAATTGTCCAAGCTCCCCTCTTCAGGAGAGAATGGTCTCGATCCAGCAAAAACATGTATGTGCCAATATGCACATCCACATCAGCTTCCTATCCTATCACTATCAGTTTGGGCATTTAAATCTGCATGTACAGGAAGATGTGCACCTCCAGTGAAACAAGTTAGGACATTCATGCACACACACACACACACATTAAAAAAAAGTTTGTACTTTTAAGCATACATTGTACTTTAGTTTGGAAAGACTGAGGCATTAGCCCTAGGTATATATGAACATGTGCAAAGGGCATTAGGTTTGTACCTGCTGGCTCTATCTCATGACCTCCACACATTCCTGCAAGTACAAATTGTATGTGTGTAGGCAGTTTCTGCCCAGCTGGTCAGGGGCTGGGGTAGCATGCACATCTTGCAATAGTACCAATTGTCTGAATGTAGATTCTTAGTTTGTCAGTAAATATATGGAAGAGGTTCGGCCAGCATACACAATCCTGGTCCCTGGTCCACCCATTCATATCTGTGGATGCTTTGTGAATAGGATCAAGGAGAAATAAAAGGGCTACACCAGTCACAGAAGATAAAATATAAGGTCAAGGCCATGGTGTTACTGATCTTGTACTCTTTTTGGAAAATCACTGCAAGACTAACAGATTCCCCTGAAGAAGCCTCTTGGTGAAATGTGTAGGGAATTTGGTTGTTTTAACTGAGTAATAAAATATATTTTATTTTATTTTGTATCATTGTCCTTGGTCTAATTGTTTAACCCTTTATGAATAGGATCATTATCTGCTATAGAATTCAAGAGACTTAGGGCAGGTTGTTATGAAATGTTGAATTCATGGTTTCCTCTTTTTAAAATGCAGACATCTATGCATCTGAATAGATATGTGAATGAGTTACAGGCCATTATGAGTTTCGGTCATATGTAAGACTTTCCTGATTAATTCAAGGATGTACTCCTCTCCTTGTGATAGGGAGATATTTTCAGAGCTACCCATGGTCAACTACATATTCCCATAGGTTCTATCACTGTGGGAATGGATGTTTTGGGATTTTATAGTTGAACAACTGATGTATAATTCTTTCTTTCTTTTTTCCATCCTTCCTTCCTTCCATCCATCAATCCATCTATCCACCCACCCCTGGATCGGTCTAATTAATTTTTAACTGACTCTTCCTCCAAGGTACTCAAGGAGCTGTATGAGGTTCCTCACACCCTGTGAAACAGAGGAAGCTAAGAGAGAGTGATGGGCTCAAGGTCACCCAATGAGCTTGCAGGAATGTTAAATTGAATCTGGGACTTCCAGATCCTACCCAATACTGTAACTATACAATACTATCTACTTGGGGACAACTATACAATACTATCTACTAAGCAACCCTAGGTGCTATCACTTGAGTACCTTAAATGAACTTGCATACTGAAATTAAAACAAGGGCAACATATTATCATCACTTTCTACAGGAAATGCATTGATCTCCTAATAGTCAGATAGCACCTTGATGACAGTTATGTTTTTAATAGTCTTTATTTGCATACATATCCTTTGGATTTTTTTAGGTGGAATGTAAGTGTTTGACACAATACTAAGTTCTGAAAGGATACTACAGGGTTTTTAAATAAATAGCCAAGTGTTGAGCACATAACAGACATATGATTTGATGGGGCTATCAGTCAAGCCTCTACAGATCATGAAATGTGCAGTGCTTCTGCCAATATGTCCCCAATCTCTTCAAACAAGCCCTCTTTCTAGTTCAACCTCTTTCAAGCTCAGCACAATAGCAGAGATGCCTGGGAAATAAAAGAGTGAGAACTTTTTGAAACAAGACATAAATAATTTGAAACAAGACAAATATTTCTATCTCTCTGCAATGAAACCTGAACAATGTTTACCCTTGTTCTTTTGATGCAATGTTAGTATTAAGCCAAATGGACAATTTTTAAAAGAACTGTGAATTTTAACCAAAAAAAAAAAAAAAGCGAACAGCCATTTTGCACCACAATGCTTGAATTAAGATTATAATGGATGCCACAAGCAGCAATATTATCCATCTGGGCATCTGGGACTTGCAAGGGTAGCTTGCAAAACTAAAAATTGCCCCTTCCTCTTTCTGTTCCAAAGGAAAAACTTCGAATACACAAAGCCATCTCATCTTTTCCACACAGAGGCTTGAAAACATTTGCAGTGCTGTGGCATCCTCAGAGGCTGATATGCTTCAACGAGAAGAGGGGGGGAAGCATTGTGTGTGTTTCTGTACAGTCAAGTTCAATCACCTTGAGGCGCTTGAGTTTGGAGCTGAGTTGCATGGACAATGCCGTGTTGAATATCACAAAAGAGGGGTGGAAATGTACAATGCCATTTTTTGACAAAAAAAGATACAAGCCGAGAAAACAAGGGCGCTATGCAGAAACGTGGCCTGTTGGTGTTTCTGTGCTATAAGTTTATAGGCTGCATTCAAACATGGTTGGTTATTATCAAAAGAGCCTTGGAAGTCCTAAGACTTGTTCATTCTTTTACCTCTTCTCCTACTGTGCAGTTTAGAAACTGGAGACTTCCAAACTCATAACAAACTTTACTTTCTTGTGATGTCTGAACTGGGCAAAATGATATACTCTGGTTTGTTCAGTTTCATACAAGTCATGATTCTAAACCAGAATTAAACTTTGATTTGGAATCCCAGTTTTGGGGCGAGAAAATAACTTGTCAGTTATGATCTCCTTCTCAAGCTCTGCTCTTTATGTCTCTGCTTGCAGAGATGAAGTGGGTGGCAGAGAAAGGGTTTTCTCAGTGGTGATACCTCTCCTTTGGAATCCCCTCCCATGGAATTCCCTCCTTTAGACAGCAGGACCAAACATTTCTTTTAACTCAGGCCTTTAGCTGAAGGGTTCCTTTTTTCAAGCTGTTTTTATGGTTGCTTCTAGCTTGAAGACTGTTTAGGTTGCTGAGTGGTATTTTATTCTGTGTTTATTCCCCTGACTTGTCTTCATTGCTTGTTTTTATGCTGTTCACGTTATTGTATTGTTTTTACCTTTTAAACTGACTCAACCAGGTTTCTGGAAAGGTAACTTATATGTTTTCAAAGAAATAAAGCCACAGTCCTTTAAAACAGAAGGCCCAGGTCACGACACTGAAAAAGGACTCTGCTTTATTCTCCATGTTGTATATCACATACCATTTTCAAGATGGTGACCTCAAAGACATTTTCTAGCATGAGGATCAGACATGGCCCCCATCATTATCTAAGTTCAGTGAAATGAAATCTGCCAGCAAAGCTGACCTTCTTGAGGAACATAAGTCAATGGTGCGACCTTTCAGTTGTAGTCCCAAGAGAGACTGCAGTGATATTGCATGATGCAGTCATTCTTGAAACCTACTAAGCATTCCTAGGTTAGCACAGTTTTCTTGCTGTATGTCTTGCAACACTTGGAGTGTGTAGACATGCAGGATGGATGTCTATGTCATGGATGTAGAAAGAAGTTGTCAGTTATGCTAGTCCAAAAGAAAATCCAAAAACAAGAACCCAGTCTAAATAGTATCTTTTATTAGGACCAACCAAATGACAGATAAAGTGTAATAACATAACTTGAAAGCTTACACACTAAGTGTCGTTTGGTTGGTCCCAATAAAAGGTATTATGTGGATTACATTCTGGATTTTTGGATGTATCAAGGCAGCAAGAAACACGGAAAGTGGTAAAGGCTTGAAGCAGAGTGTTGCATTTATAACTGGATGCCTCGTAACTGTCACAGCTTCCTCTGAGTCGATGGAAACAAAGCTGGCAAAATATGTTATCTCAGTTCCAAAAGATTGCAGAGAGGTTTGCAGCATTGTTGGGGTCCTAATGCAGCATTCCCCTAGCAGAAACAACAAAAAAAACGGTAAGCTAGGCTTGCATTAGGAAACTGACACCAGCCTGATCTTTCAGATATGGCACTCGCTGGGCACTGAAACATCATGCTTATGGTCAGGACAGCAGACACAGATGTGGGTAATCATTGTGATAGTCACTTTGCAACACAATCCAAGGATTGAGGTGTGAGTATCCTTTGGTGAGGGCAGATATCACTGATGCACTGGAGCACATGAAATTGTGCCTTGGGCTCAAGGAATGCATTGCCTTTATTTTGTTCATTTACTCTGTGAAGAGTGACCTTTTCACTGGGAGAAGAAAAAAGTCACCTTGAGACACATGGAACATATTTCCAGAAGCAGGTACATTTCTGACATTGCAGAAGCCCTAACAAATATCCTTGACAATGCTATGGTATGATTTTATAGGACTTCTGCATAGTAAAATTTATGGATTGTGCAAAGTCAACGAGGCAAAGCAATGAGCATTTGCTTCCAAGAAGTCACCAGTATACACTCTGAAACAGTACACAATACATGCAGCCTAGAATGGACAACATCTATGAGGAGAAGGTACTTCAAAGATACAGTTACCCATTCCTGTAGACAGGGATTGGGAAAGAAAATGGCAATTTTCATGGCAACCAAAGTAGACAACTCTCAGGCAAGCTCAGAAAAAGTGCTACAGATTGATACGTTTTAACACGCAGAGGTTGATGCTAGTGCTACAAGGCCTCTGCATGCCTCTGAGGAATAACTCTCATGACTTTACATACAACAGACTTCAAGGTGTGATATAAACAGAACAATTACTCACTGATGTTGGTAGGTACATGATCATGATCATGTTAATATCTAACTGATAATACAATATTAATGTATTTGCACACATAGCCAAGGAGTTTCCAGGCAGGCACAGACTGACTATATTTTGGTCAGTATATTGTACCAGAACCACATTCATGGGCAAAGATGGATACCCTATCCATGACAGGCAGTTTCCAAAGCAGAAATGACAAAGGTTTAGCTGAATACCTACTTTCTAACCTGTTCTACTTGCCCTTGCTTGGCTGTATGATCTTGAATGTGCCTCTGTCAAACTAAATAGATTTCCTAACAAGAACATAATACATTAACAGAAACAATCATGTAGAGAAGTAAATCCCACTTTAAGCTGGATTGGCTCTTTAAAGCTATAAGAGTTGAAGATAAGTACAAATTATTTTTGTCACTGAAGACAGCAGAAGAACTTGGAATGCATTCAGAAATCAGAGGTAGAGATGTCATTTGCTAGTCAGTTTGAACATCAATAGTATCTGGAATGGTAAGAAATGTAGTTCTAAATATGCTATATGTATAAACTCAGTCCTTCTCTGCATAATCAGTCTTACATTTGTTGAAGTGAAACATCCTTCATGTCATTCAAAGAAAGAACTTAAAAGAAAAGGGTTTCTTCCATCTATTTTGACAATTAATTTTCCATCTATGCAGTGCAATACAATAGGCTGCTTGAAATATCTTCAGTTTAACGTGTGATCAAATATCTGATTGTATCAAGTTTCATGTAATGGATGCCTATCAATCAAATGAAAAACATAAAATGTGTTAAAATACAGCAACTATGATGGGTTAACCATCTTTCGTCCTAACTCTGAAGCTTTATCCAGAAGATAATATCTGTATATAAACTATGGTTGTGCAAAAAAACAAAACAAAAATTCAATAAATTTTGGGGTTGGGTTTATTGGGCCCAATTTTTTCAGAAAACTTGGAAATAGCCGAATACCCATACTGGTAAAGGGGTATTCGGCTTTATTTCCCGGTTTACTGAAAATATTTGGGCCCATTTTAGTCAATAGGGATTTATTTTTCAAATTTCCTGAGTTGCCATTTTTTGAGGTAGAATTCCCACATTTTCAGGGTAGCTTCAAGGGACTCTCCTTGCATGAACCCTGAATTTTGGTGAAGATTGGGTCAGGGGGTCCAATTTTATGGGGTTGCCCCCCTCCCCCATAGAAAAGCATGGTAAAGTTTACAACGCTTTTCTATGGAGGAGGGGATCAACCTCTTCAGGACCCCATAAAATTGGACCCTATAACCCAAATTTTAGGGTTCATGCAAGGAGAGTCCCTTGCAGCTACATTGAGAATTTGGTGACTCTACCTTGAGAAAGGCCCCCCAAAGATAATTTTAAAAGTACTTACTTTTCTTAGTCTGTAATGGCTCCTTCCTCACCAAAGAATCATAAGAAAACTCAGTTACCCATGAATACTTGCAATGGGCCTGCTTTGTGCACGCTAATTTGACACATTTCCCTGGTAAGCTATGCCCATTCTAATTTAGAACGGGGAATGACAGAATATTTCTAATTGTATCTTTTTGCATGTTTTGCTTATTATGAATGTTTGTTACAGCGCTACGGTCCTTACCGGCAACACTGTTTACAATTCGTTCTTAAGTGTACCGGGACGTCTGGATATGACATTGAGCTGAAGAAGTTACTCACTCGAAATGTGGACTCATGACTAGCCACACGTACTCCAGCTATTATTAATTGGACTCTGCCTACGGGTGCGCTTGGACTTTACCCCCCACTCCTCATTGAGGTTTTTCAAATATAGTACTTTTGCCATTGGCATTATTGTGGGGTGATATTTCTGTATTCGGAGGCTTCTTGCCCCTGTTGTGTTCATTGACGTTGTCGTGCTTCACTGTATATTGCATTGCACATTGTTGTTTGTTGCTTATTCTTTATTGTTTATATGCACTGTTTTTGGTGTGTTAGCATGAAATGAATGTCTAATAAATCCAGCTTGCAAGATATGCTTTATTATTTATGAGCTTCCGTGCTGCCATTCTCTTAAGTTTCTTAACTCTGGCACAGGTTCTGTTTTTACTTGTAACTGCCAGGTACTAGCTGGAGATCTCCTGCTATTCCAACTGATCTCCAACCGATAGAGATCAGTTCACCTGAATATTTCATCCTCCTCAGACTCCACCTCCAAAATCTCCAGGTATTTCCAAACCCAGAGCTGGCAACCCTATACTGCAATCATACCAAACACCTTGGGAAAAAATTATGTAGTTAAGTTGTTGTTATTCTTTTTGTTGTTGCTGAAGAAGAAGAAATTTCTGTTACTGATCAGTTGTAAAAGCCATATTCATGAACCAATGTTGTTACTTCAAAAGGAATCTCATACTGCAATCCTACAAACACATTTCTTGTGTGTTGGCCCTATTAAACACAGCGGGACTTATTCTGTGTAAATATGCACAAGATTTTATTGCAAGACTCAAAGCCTATGAATGTGTATTTGGAAATAAGTCCTGTTGAACTCAATAGCATTTATTTCTGAAAAAAATGTTTGGCACTGGGCCAACTGAATACCACAGGTGAATATATGAAAGCTTCCTTACCCCCATTGATCCTCCAAGTTCAGTGAGCTGTTCTTCAAGGCCTTCCCCTGCCCTGTGACCAATGACTATTTAAATAGAGAAAGAAAAATATGGAAGCTTTTCAATGTGAAGAAAGGAAGGGTTCTATTACTCCTGCTGAGCCCTGGTTCCCCCTTCCCCCAACAAAAACTGTTAAGGGCAAAAGCTGGATTTCAACCCATTAACCTAGGAGTACAGTAGAAAATTGCCACTGCCTTTTGGTTCACAGCAGCAGACCAGTGTAGTTCCTTATTTTAATGTTTAGGCTAAGGTGGTAAAGTCCTTTACTCATCTTGCTTGTGGACGGTAAAATCATTTTTTAAAAGCTGGTGGTAATGAAACAATTCACTATGAACAAGGCAAAGTTTTCTACAGATACTGCCAGTGTTCCCAGTACTGATCCTTCCTATGAATCTCCTTCTCTATATTAAATTGCCTAGAAAATATTTCAGGAATAATTAGATATCAGTCCGGATAATAAATAAGTTGATTACTATAGAACAGGAATGTCAGGTAGTCGTGCCTGAGAATGAGCAGTAATGGTTTGTGAATGTTCCCTACTTTGTAAATACTCATTCATGTTTGTCAACCATTTCATTTCTCTGCTTTTTGATGCTGAGTTTTCAGATTTGCTTTACATTTGTTTGTCGTTTTTTTTTAGATTGCATGGGTTTTGTACGTGATTCATACTTTATTTATATAAACAGCATATGCCATTTATACTGATAATATATGTGCTGTGTAGAATATTGATTATCTTTGACTGCATCAGATATAGCCTACTTGATGTAATGTCAGGTAAGTAGAACAAATTTTAAGGATAGCAGCATCTGACTGCATGCCCCTAACCATAATTCAGTTCATATAGGCGCAATTAAATTCATCGTGTGCTGTAAAGTACCAGGAATGAAGGATCCTAGACTTGCTGAGTAGAAGAAGAAGAGTTGGTTTTTATATGCCGACTTTATCACTTAAGGGAGACTCAAACCAGCTTACAATCACCTTCCCTTCCCCTCCCCACAACAGACACTCTGTGAGGTAGGTGGGGCTGAGAGAGAGTGACCAGCCCAAGGTCACCAGCTGGTTTTGTGTGTAGGAGTGGGGAAACAAATCCAGTTCACCAGATTAGCCTCCGCCGCTCATGTGGAGGAGTGGGGAATCAAACCCGGTTCTCCAGATCAGAATCCACTGCTCCAAACCACTGCTTTTAACCACTACACCATGCTCTCTAATCATAGTATCCAGTATGTGTTTCTATACCTTCTGAATCAAAATCAAACATCTCCCAAACTGACATCTGTCAAAAGTATGTTTTTAGCAATAATTTAATATCGCTGCATGAACGACCTGCACAGCTAACTTAATTTTGAAATCTTCTCATCTAAAGGGAATAAAAAATTTCCTCCTAGTTTTGTTTTGTGCGTAACATTTGGTCACAAAACCTTTGACGCTTAGCTTCTTCGATAAAAGCTTCTCCTCCCACCCCTCACTGCCAAATCTGTATTGAAGCCTTTTCTAATATGCCTTTACCCAACAGAACAATTAAAATGAATCTTGGTCCATAATTCAAGTATTCTAGTCCATTCCCACAGTGTCATGAGCAAAGAACTACTGATGCCTGCTCTATATACTGGTATTAAAAGGCCATGTTCAAAGCATCCCACTTGGCTGGAATATATTTAGGCTTTAGGGTAAAAGTGCCTTTGTACTGCCTTTATTGAAACTCTTTTATGGTGGGATCTTTTACAGTTTTGGATAACTGATTTTATACAAATGCTTGCATGTCTGTCCAATACGTTTTAAAGCCAAAGCACCCATTGAAGGTTCACTGACCCTCTGGACCACTGCATAGATCCAAGTCCTGCAAGAACATGCAGTGGTCTCTCTGGCCTGAACTACTGTTCCAGATTCCCAATCAGCTGCCACCAACCTGGTTCTTGAGGCAGCCAGAACACTTTATTACAATTCTCCTATACCAGGAGCAAAAGAACAGCAATATTCTCTTGGTTTATATGAGACAGAATTGAACATGGGCAGGCTGAGGCATAAAGAAAATCCTAGGCACATCATTCTAATGAAAAGGTTTCAAAAGATTTATTGTAGAAGGAAATCAAAAAATACTTAGCATTTAGAAGTAAAAGGCAGAAAATATATCAAATGAGCAAAAGTTATTCAAAAGTAATGAAATACTTCCTATACTGAAGGGTGCCAAATTTTAATGTCAAACAGGGCACAATCTTACTTGCATTTTCAGTCCTTCCGTTAAAGCCCTTTTAAAATGAGAAGACTGCATGTTTTCTCAGAACCAAGAATACAGCAAGACACAGAAATTCAATCCATGCTTGGCTCCCAATGAAGGAGGAAGCTCTGGGACTGAAGGCATAGACAGCAGAGACCAGCACCAGGCAGAGCCTCTCCCAAGGTGAGGTGGGGCCAGCAAAGAAGCTCCAAACTTAGAGAAGGGACTGCAGACTCAAATTAAAGGCACTTTTTCTGTGTATAAAAGATAGTAAATAAAGGGCTCACAGCAGCTGAAGATGAGAGTGTGGGAAAGGGAAAGAAACCAGGTGATGAGTGCCCCTCCCCCCCAAGACACCGTTGAGCCCAAGTGTGACAGTCTGTTTTAATCTTTTGACTCTTTGCTGCCTTGGGGAACTCAAACTGGGTGGAAAGGCAGCATAAAGGGTTTTTAATAAATAATGAAATAAAACATTTGATGATCTCCTGAAAGTAAAGTTGTGCATATCAATATACCCAAACTGAAAATAAACCTGAAATTAGCCATTTCAGCAACATTCGGGTTTTGGGTTGACCGAATACCAAAACTTGGGAATCTTCCTGAAGCCGAATAGACGATTCCTGAAAATCCGAATAATTATTCAGCTTTTTTGAATAATTATTCAGCTTTTTTAGGTTTGGCTATTCTCCTTTGCTCAGAAGCATGGCTCTGTGCTTTCTCCCATTTTTCTGTCTTTGACTGGTTTTGTTAAGGGATGTGTAATCGGAGTCAACTTGGTCTGACTGACCAGGCGATGGGTTGATTTGCACTTAAAAGATGGGGCTCACCCAGTCCCATCTGGAGGGATATACCCTCCAACTAAAAACAGCCACTTCTACAGCTACTTATTGAGCTTCTGAAGATGACTCCTCACCCGCGCAGAAGACTCCTCGCCCTTCACAAGAGCTGCCTTGGACTTCTGCTGGCTCTGATGTCACAACAAGAGGCTTCGTTTCCCCGCACCTTGACAATCTCTTGAAATCAGATTTTTGATTACCATAATAAAGGACAATTCACAGGATGTCATTTGCCACCAAAAGAAATGTTTTCCGTGCCTTATTTTTCTTGCATTTAAGCCTTTTCCCTCCATTTGGAAGCTAATTTGCATGGACCCCAGATAAGAAGAGAGCCCCCAGACTTTGAAGCACCAGCCTGCCAATGAGCTCTTTCCGCCAGACTCCAGCAATGCTGAACTTCTGAACCTGAAAACCGATTGACAGCTCAGCTTGCAAATGCCTGGACCCCCTGTCCCAAATTGGACCCCCTGTCCGAAAGTTCACCAAAGTTTGGACCCCCTGTCCCAAAGTTAGCCATCATCTAAGGAGAGTCCCTTGCAGCCACACTGCAAATTTGGTGACTCTACCTCCCAAAAAGCCGCCCCCCCCCCCAGGAGTTTCGGAAAAATCCCCATAGACTATAATGGGCCCGAATTTTTTCGGTAAACCTGGAAATAAACTGAATACCCATATTTACCAGTATGGGTATTTGGCTTATTTTGGGTTTACCGAAAAAAATCGGTCCCAATAAACCCGAACCTGACATTTACTGATTTTTTTTTGTTTTGTTTTTTTTGCACAACCTGAAAGTTTGAAACCCATAGGTTCTTCCCCTTGGTAGAGATAAAGGTCTCTTTACCCAATGAGTGTGTGTGTGTGTGTGTGTGTGTGTGTGTGTGTGTGAGAGAGAGAGAGAGAGAGAGAGAGAGAGAGAGAGAGAATGGAATCCGTGATGCCATCAATTTTGGACTTTGGAGCAGAAGTCAGTGGAGAGCCTCAAAGCAGCCTATAGCTTTACATATGAGGTATACATTACCATCTAATAGGGACAGCTTAAAACCATTAAGTCCAAAGTCCAATATTACCTTTAACCACATAACTGAATGGAAGATTTGCCCCAAACCACTTGGATGAGGGTCCGCAAGTATGATTCTGAGACCTTGCACATGAAAATGACTCCAAACTAAGTACCTGGAAATGTTGTTTTCCAAGCCACTTCCCACTTCCTAGGGAGTGATTGACTAGGGCAGGAGAAAATCCTCCATAAAATTTCTTAACATTCATCATGTTGGCAATGCACACAGGTAGTGACAATGAATTTATTTTACGTTGTGAGTTACTTTGAGTCCCCATTTGGGGTGAAAGCAAAATATAAGTGAAAAAATGAAATGGCAGAGGAGGAGGATGACTTACACCAATGTATTTTTGCCATGTCACTCCAGCTTCTGTTGAGGCAAGAGTACCAGCTGCTTAGTCCAGCAAATAAGCCTTACCTATAAGTAGGACTGTCGATTCGGTTCGTCCCAAACTGAAAAACAGCCAAATTTCCCCTGATTCGGCGGTTTTTAGTTCGGGACGAACTGAACTCAAAAATGGCGGGAAACTGGGGGAGCCGAATTCAGCGAGTTTGGGAGTTCACGAATAAATCCGGCAAATTCGGGGCCGTCAGTAAGCAGTATTCTCCTCCCCCGGCCAATCGGTGGCCAAGCTGGGTCTTCTTCTGGCCAATCAGTCAGGATTGAGTACTGGAGGAATCAGCTGCTGCACGGCCCGGCCGGGGGGAGAGAGAGAGAGAGAGAAATCCTCGTGTGTGTGTGTGGGGGGTGCTTGTGCACATTTGCTCCTTTCCGTGGTTGCAGGGGGTGCATTTTGGGGGCTACAGACCCCAAACCTTCAGTGGAGCTTCAGACAAGCCTTCTTAAGAGACCCCCGAAGTTTTGTAAACATTGGGTCAGGGGGTTCCGAGATATGGGCTCCCCCCTTTTCTCTTTCCGTGGCTGCAGGGGGCACATTTTTGGAGGTACAGACCCCAAACTTTCAGTGGAGCTTTAGACGAGCCTTGTTAAGAGACCCCCCAAGTTTTGTAAACATTGGGTCAGGGGACCCCGAGATATGGGCTCCACCCATTTTCCCTCCCCCTTTTCCATTTCTGTGGCTTCAGGGGGGGCTTTTTTGGGGTGCAGCCCCCAAACCTTCAGGATATCTTCAGACGAGCCTTCTTAAGAGACTCCCCAAGTTTTGTAAAGATGGGTTCAGTGGGGGCAGAAATATCGGCTCCCCCCTTTTCTCTTTCCGTGGCTGCAGGGGGTGCATTTTTGGGGGTACAGACCCCATACTTTCAGCGGAGCTTCAGACAAGCCTTCTTAAGAGACCCCCAAAGTTTTGTAAACATTGGGTCAGGGGACCCCGAGATATGGGCTTTCCCCTTTCCCCTATTGGGATGAATGGATCACCCAATCCTGTATGCATCTCCAGAGCAAAACGTCCTGTGCTTAAATGGAATCGTCTTGGATTACCCAGTCCTCCTCCCAGCCCCTCCTGCTGGAACAGAAGACAGCCACAGTAAGACCCCTTTGGGGGCTTTAATCTATACTTTTTCTCCTGTGTGTGTGTGGGGGGGGAAGCAGAGTCTGTGTGTGTGTGGGGAGGGAGCAGTTTCTGTGGGTGTGGGGGGGAAGCCAAAGGGGGCTTTCGCCCGTTCTGCCTGGGGGGGGGTGCCCCCTCAAGTCTCTCTCTCCCTGGTTTGATGGGGGGCTTCAGTTGTATGTCCTCAGGTTTTCCCTCATTCATACGACAGTTAGGTCTATTTTGATGCTTGCTAAAACTGGTTTTCAAATGGTGACTTAAAGAATGCATTTGCCTGGTCCCGAGTCCCATGCAAAAGGGGAAATTCCACCCCTCCTGCTCATTATGCATAGCTAGCTGCCTCTGTCCCTTTCCATGGTTTGCAAACTCCCAGGTGTCAGGTGTTGCTTTGCATGTTTGCAAAGGTGTTGCTTTGCAATTGTGTTGCTTTGCAGTGTTGCGTTGCAGTTGTGTTGCTTTGCAAACTTCTTAGCACCTGCCCCGCCCTTTGGATGTTTGCAAAGGTGTTGCTTTGCAGTTGTGTTGCTTTGCAGTGTTGCTTTGCAGTTGTGTTGCTTTGCAAACTTCTTAGCATCTGCCCCGCCCTTTGCATGTTTGCAAAGGTGTTGCTTTGCAGTTGTGTTGCTTTGCAGTGTTGCTTTGCAGTTGTGTTGCTTTGCAAACTTCTTTGCACCTGCCCCGCCCTTGCTCTCATTAGCTGTTTGTCGGGGCTGGGAGCTTTGTGCATGGGCGGCAAGCTCTGCTCAGAGATGCACATTAAGGGTGGGGGGACCCCTTTCGGGGCCCATATCTCAGCCCCCCCCCTGGCCCAATCTTTACAAAACTTGGGGGGTCTGGCAAGAAGGGTCCTTTGAAGCTCCGCTGAAAGTTTGGGACCTCTACCCCCAAAAATGCCCCCCAGAGCCGCAGAAAGGCGCGGTTGTGTTTTTAATGGCTTTATTCGGCCAAATTTTTTTTCCCGAACTTTGAATTCCCGCCGAATTGCACGGACCCGAAATGGGGGGGTTCAGACTTCGGCATATCCTGAATCTAAACGGGCCGAATTCAGCCGAATCCGAACTATACCGAATTTTTTTTAATTCAACAGCCCTACCTATAAGTACTTACAGAGGTCAGAAAGTAATAGTGACTTACTTCATCTAGAGAGAAGCTTCCTTGCTGGCATGGCTGCTCTTCCTATAGTTTGCTTATTTGACCAGAGCTGGCATGGTGGTGCATAGGCTGAATACCCCCACCTGCTCTCATTTAGGTCTCCAACTGAGGAGCAACTGTGTCAAATTCTGACAACTCCTTCTCACAAATCAATCTATCATCCAGTCTAGCAGGCTTCCGTGTTTAGTGCACTGTAGCAGATGAACAGGTAGCCACCACTCATCTAGAAACTGGCTAAGCAAACTAAAGGGCAATACATTAATAAATAATGTGCCACTCCATGCCCTAGCCTCTCATTCAGAGATTCTGTGGAACTGAAGCCTTCCTCTCTGACAAGCTGTACCATGTAAAATGTAATATACATTTTCAGCACTTTCAAACTGTCAAAGATCTCATCTTCTGTTTTCAGAGAAAACAATCTAATGAAGGACATGAGAGGTAAATGAAAACATGTCACAGAATAAAAACAGAGTTCAAAAGCTCTTAATAAATTAAAATTAACAAAAGTAATTTGCAGAGTGTTTTATGTATGTCACACCGACAGGGTTTTATTGGTGTGATATCATAATTTGGCTGTCTTTGACCTGTTCTTCTTGGCAGTGCTTGTTCCAAAGGCATTATGCGCAGACTGTGACGGCTGATGAAGTGGAATGCTCTGGGCCTGTGTTACTTGAGAGCTGCACCAAAAGGAATTTGGGTTGTAAGTAGGGCCACGCACATTTTTATTCAGAGGCCAAACTTTGTAGTCCTCTACTTCAGTGGTGGCTTACAAGGTGGTGGGAGAAGGGGAAAGGTTATTTAACTCTAGAATGGCACAGTAATTCTCTTCTTTTTGCAGTTTCCCACACAGTGATCCCTGTTTATAAATGTAACCAGAATTTACTTTCAACTGTAAAGCAGAGGAATTCCTAGGCATGTTTGAACTTGCAGGTTCATAAATTTATATACCCTATGCCTTTTTAATCCCTATTAAACTAATCTGAAGTCATGTCATGCCAGCTATCCCCAGCAAAATGGATTAGACAAGCCTGCTGATCAGATACAGAAATTACTTTCTTCTCTATTGCCTCTGTGTATTTAGAGCACAATTGTCACACAAATTGTGGTGTATTCTCTTTAATTCCTTTGTGATTAAGCTAATTTGCACATTAAATCCATTCTTAGGAGACTTATTAGAGTGTACCACAGCAGGCAAAAGGTCTTAATTATGGCTTTTCAGCTCTGTATCCATGTTACATATCTACAAATAGTGGCTTTTTCAATTCATAAAGTAGTATCTGCATGTGTTACTGTTATTCCAAGCATTTCTACTTCACACAATATTCTCATAAAGGAAATAAATTTGATTAGAAACTGTGATCTGTTGATTCTAACTTGTTTATTTCCATTTTCTTAATTGAATATTCTGGCATCTCCAAAACAGATACACAAATCTTTGAGAGTTTATCAACACTAATTTATTTGGATGGACCTTTACATCAATCTTAATGAAGTTGGAAAGTATGCATTGGACACTAGAATGTGCACTTGATGGTGAAATTCTGTAATCACTTAATGCTTTATCTCATACATACAATCACTGTTTGTTGTTCATTTTGAAAAGGTTTTTTTCTCAGATGTTCTCAGGGGACATACAAAGAATTCCCAAATACTTAGGAACAGCTGAACATGAAAAATACAAGGGAAGGGAGAGAAAAATTAAAATAATAACAAAACCTTTGTCAACATAAATGAACCTCTTAAAAAGTAGGACATGCAATATTCAGTAATGCTCAACAAGTCACAATGCTGATGGACCGAGACAACCATCAACACATGTTGCCTGCATATCTACATACCAGTCATGTGTTGCAGGTGCTCAGTACTTGATGGAGCCTGCATGGAAATAAAATTCAGCAAAGACAGCTAGAGAGATAAGTGAAACTGCTGAACTGCCAGTCATTTTAGAATCTTCAGGGGTTGGTGGTTTCTGGTGGTTCCAGAGGTTTTTTGATGTCGTTAAGCCATGTCACATGTGTGTATGTGTGTGGGAGGTTATAATGATATGATTATATCCAATACATTAGGTAGAAGGAATGATCCAAGCTATGAGTACTAACACATGGTATAGCCTTCAATATAGATTAAGCTTCTACAGCTGGAACTGTGGGAAAATATTTCATGGTCATCAAAGAACAAGTAAGCCAAACTAGCTGTCTGTTGCAATACAGCAGAAATTAAAAGTTGCTTGTATAACAGTGACATCCTAAGCAGAGTTGTACCCTTCTAAGTCCATTGAAGTCAATAAACTAAGAAGAACATAAATCTGCTTATGATGGCACTGTTAGACTTCTAATATTAGCCCCTTATTCCACAATGTTACACTTCAGTTTCCTCATTCATCAGTTGTGTTTTTTATGTATTGAGCGCAACTGTTCTCCCTCCCCTTGTATTTTATGTGTAGACTTCCTAAGTAACAAATATGTTTCATCTGTTTTGCATTCATGATTCCTTCAACTACCCTGTGTTAACCATCTGTATATTACCCTGTTTCATATCCTACATTTTAATTTCTCAGTTCTGTTACTCAAATTTTTCATACATATATGTAAGTACTTAAATTATTTCCCGGTGGCATTAATTTCATAGCCTACAATTATTTATTACCATTTGGCCACCACTGCAGCTGGTATTATAAACTTCCCTTAGTATTCAAAAATTTAGGTCATTCCCTTGATATATTTAGGGATGTATCAAACATGCACATAAATCATATTTTACTAAACAACTAGCAGATACATGTATGAATTGCCTTCAATGAAAAAAAATATTTAAGATGATGTGATATGAACAATCTGTTTGTAGTGTGTGATCTGTGGTAGCATTTTAACATAGGAAAGTCATCATTTGATGTAGCATTTGTGTTCAGTACCCATTCACTTTTTAGTAACCATGGATGGATGACTTGCTTAGATATAAAGCATTCTCATGATTAAGAAAACATGTTTTTCAACTGTATTCATCCTCCAGTAATGATTTCTTCTATATCCATATCATCCTGACTTTGTTAAGCAAATATGTACAAATACTGTGTCCTCTCATTTAGCTCTGTTTTGAACTTTTCTTCCATTAAAAAATGGGTATCTTCTTCATAAGGCCATTCAAGGTTGTTTCACATACAAACCACCTTACATATTGGTTGCATGTACATTACACATACATTCATAGATTACTTTTTCTTCCACCTTACACCCTCAGCCTATTTTATCCTAGTTGTAAAGAGGAAATATTATGATTTGAAATATGTTGACCTAAGGGTTCCATGTCTGGTCTGAAGGAAACATGGTGTACTCAAACCCAATCAGACCAATGAACACTGATCTTCTAAACAAAATACTATTTGCTCCAACTGGGAACAACTCTGCAGGATATCAGACAAGCATCTAACTCTTTCCCTGTCATCTGAACCTCTTAAGTGGCCATTCCAGGGACTATGTGCACTTAAAATAGGCGCTCTACAATTGAGCTCCTTACCTGTAGCCAGAGTAACACTGTACTTTGTCTCCTATATCTGGAGCTAATGGAATGCCCAAATGGAGTCCTTCTGAGGAGGATATTACAAAACAAAAATCTTACAAACGCATGGCAAAAAAAAGTGACAAGTGATAGAAATATACATTGAAAAGTGCTATATAAATCTGAACACTACAACAGAGAATCTCTGCAAAGCCATTTTACACTGCCATGGTGAGCTTTGTGACATGTGCCTCTGTCTTATATGAACTTTGGCCTGATGGATCAAAAAGAACACTTACTGAAAAGGCTATAGGAAGGACTATGAAGTGCTTCACAATGAGGAACAGAGAGAACTAAAGTAAATATTGCATTGCAGACTTGCCTGTGAAACTTACGTTTTTCTTACAATTGAAAAATGGTCCAGTTCACACCTGCATGCTGTGAAATGTGTCTGTTTCCCAACTTCAGCACACACACACACACAAAAACCTCTTCACTCCTTCTTTGGAATACATTTTTTTTTTTTGGTGTAGGTACAAATGATATTTATGAATTGCACTATATGTGCAACTCTGAAATGTATGTATATATTTGTCTAAAGGGTTTCCTTCTGTCTAAAATCAATGCTTGTTGCTCATATAATATTTTACAGCATTTTAGTTGAAAATAAAATAAAGAAATCCTTCTTCTTTTTTACAGAAATAAAAGTTTCATTATACTTGCCATCAGTTTTCTCAAAAGATGGGGGGAAATACCATCACCAAATGAGGGCACCACATTTAACAGAATGAGTGTAGGAAACAAGACTACCTCACAACTAGTTCCTGAGGCTGTCATGAATGATGGTATAGAGCCGTGTTGGCGAACCTATGGCACGGGTGCCACTTCCGGCACTCGTAGCCCTCTCTGCCGGCACGCGCGGTTCCTCCAAGCCGCTGGCCTTTCCGGCTCTGCCCTGCCCCAGATGGGGGAGGCTGTAGCCCAGGGGTGGGGAACCTCCGACATCATTGGCGGTGGCCCCCGGACTCTCCCACAGAAGCTGCCGCCATTGCCGCCACTGGAGCGTGCGTGGCCGGCCAGGTGGGTGGGAGAGCGGGGAACAGAAGCCGAGCGCCCACACTCGGCATGGCCGGCGGCTTCTCCGGCGCCCTCTGGGCCTGTGCGGGTGGAGGGGCGTGGCTGGCCGGTGGGTGCGAAGGAGGCGTCCTCTGCCCTACCCTGCTCGCCTCTCACTAGCCTGCCGCCGCCGCCACACCCCACCGAGTGGCAAATCCAAGGCAAATCCTCCCATGCATAAATGGCCTCTTTCTTTTTCTGTCTCCCTCTGTCCTTTTCTTTCCCTACTTTTCTTTCTCTCCCTTGCTCCATTTCCTTCTCCCTTTCTCTTTTTCTTTCTTTCTCTCCCTCCCTCCCTTCCCTTCCCTTTCCTTCTCCCTTCCCTTCTTTCCTTCCTTCCTTCTTTCCCTCCAGCGGCTTCTCCGGCGCCCTCTGGGTCTGTGTGGGCGGAGGGGCGTGCAGTCCTATTCCACCTTTGAAGTGCCCACAAGCCATCCTCCAAACACCTTTCCATTTGTCTTGATATGTAGAGAGAAAACACTAAGGAACTAGTTGCCAATCTCCAGGTACTAGCTGGAGATCTCCTCCTATTACAAGTGATCTCCAACCAATAGAGATCAGTTCCCCTGGAAAAAATTGCCACTTTGGCAATTGGACTCTATGGCACTGAAGTCCTTCCCCAAACCCCGCCCTCCTCAGGCGCAAAAACCTCCCACTCATGGCAAAGAGGAACTTGGCAACCCTAGCCTCTCCAAAATATTGTCGAAGGCTTTCACGGTCAGAGTTCATTGGTTCTTGTAGGTTATCCGGGTTGTGTAACCGTGGTCTTGGAATTTTCTTTCCTGACGTTTCGCCAGCAACTGTGGCAGGCATCTTCAGAGTAGTAACACTGTCCTTCAGTGTTACTACTCTGAAGATGCCTGCCACAGTTGCTGGCAAAACGTCAGGAAAGAAAATTCCAAGACCACGGTTACACAACCCGGATAACCTACAAGAACCCTAGCCTCTCCCTCTGGGCCCCCTCTGGGGGTGGTATTCAGGTTAAATTGCCGCATTGGCACTCGGCGATAAATAAGTGGGTTTTTGGTTGCAGTTTGGGCACTCGGTCTCTAAAAGGTTCGCCATCACTGGTATAGAGCAATGTTTCTCAGCCTGTGGGCCAGGATCCAAAAGTGGGTTGCGAAGCCTCTGAATATGGGTGTCAGGCCAGCACTCCTTAATGGCTGCCCCTGTCCTTTTCATTGCTCTGTTTTGTATTTTGGAAACCAAGATCTGATCATGGAAACAGTATCTTAGATTCGAAGGTATTTTTTTCTTCACTGCATATACATGTTGATCAAGTAAAATGTGTCCTGATAGTTACTAGAGTGAGTTTCTCTAGGATCTTCAGGGTGGTTAAAGGGAGCATTGGAGAAGTAGAGAGTGGTCAAAGGCTTTGTGTCCGCCAAGGCTTGGTATGACAGAATGCCACTTCCTTGGGGTTCATACTGGGGCAGCTGCACCCACTGTCCAATGTTTGTTGGATTTTCATAAACGTCGGGTTAGTCACTGTAGAAAATGGAAAATGCTGAACCAGATGGGTGCCAAGGTCACAGTTTGCCTAAGTAAAAGGTAAAGGTCCCCTGTGCAAGCACCGGGTCATTCCTGACCCATGGGGTGACGTCACATCCTGACGTTTCCAAGGCAGACTTTGTTTGCGGGGTGGTTTGCCAGTGCCTTCCCCAGTCATCCTCCCTTTACCCCCAGCAAGCTGGGTACTCATTTCACCCACCTCGAAAGGATGGAAGGCTGAGTCAACCTTGAGCCGGCTACCTGAAACCGACTTCCGTTGGGATCGAACTCAGGTCGCGAGCAGAGCTTTTGACTGCAGTACTGCAGCTTAACACTCTGCACCACGGGGCTCCTACACAGTTTGCCTAAGGCACCAAAAAACCTTTGGCCAGCCCTGGATGAGTCACCAAACCAAGTAAATTTGGACTTGTGGGTCACCATTCTGAAAAGGTTGGGAATTACTGGGATGCATATGGAGCAGGCATACTCAGGATTGCATTCAGCATCACTTTTTTGCATTCATTCCAGTTTTTCTTGGCTCAGTTGCATTCATCTTATGATTGACATAGGATTTCTGAATCATCAGGGAAAACTGTAACTGAAGAGAAGTTGACTTTGGTTGCCATGTGGCCTCTAAACTTGCCTAAAAAAATACTTGGCATACCTCTTTTAGTCTACCAAGTGCAGACCTTTATGCTTTTCTGGCTAGGGAAAAAAAAGCTGTCAAGGGAGGCAGGTTACAAGCTGAGACTTAGAGAAAGTTTTGACTCAGACGGAGATAAGAGACAAGAGACAAATGGAAAGGAAGTGGGGAAGAATAGTGACATTTGGTGCTGAACCATATGTGCGTGGTTTGAAAGACATGACTGAACTGTTTTTGGTGCTCTATTATTCTGACATTTAGAATGAGGCAATTTTCCATTTCCATTAATGTACTGCCAAATAGAAGGGGGAACTGTCGTGAATTTGAGACTAAAGAAAGCTGTTCCACAAACTTTTGCTAAGCATAATCAGTAATCAGTATACTTGTTAAACAGCAGGGCAATATTACAGTAATTATAGAATGGGTCATTATGCTGTGTGTGTGTGTGTGTGTGTATTTTTTTAAAAAAAGAAAGGCAATAAAATATGGTATAGCATACAGTACAATATGCTTGCTGATCAATCAGCATCACCACATGTACAGTATTTAAAAAGGAGTGTGCAAAATGTCTGGATAAATGGAAATCCAATTAAAGGTATATTAACAAACAGTGGATTTGAATAGCCATTAACATATTGGCATCCCCACCATGGCATACAGACCTGAAGGAATGTGTCTCCTGGTATGAGTCCATACGGCAATGTGCATGCTATTGGCATGAGTAACTAGAACTCGAAGACAAGAGGACAAAAAACTCTGTTCTGAGGAGTTTAAAATGTAAACTTTGAGACAATGGACTCAATCAAAGACTGCTGAGATGAAGATAAACAGGCTACAGTCATTTATGCACGGGAGCTTTACCTGGGCCTTGAAGGTCGCTCAACCCACACTTTTTTGTTGCAAACCTATGCACCAGCAGTCACCAAGCTCAAATCAGAAAGCATTTGAGTCCAAATGCTGCTTTGTAATTGGCTGTAGTGCTTTCTGTGACAGAAACATCCATTTCCCCTCTCCCCCTGGTGGAAACCCAAGTGCCATTTTACAAATCTTTTCCAAAAGCAGAGCTCTCTAAAAGGAATGTGGGGGGGATGCGGGGCAAGCGTCATTTTAAAATCCTTTCTTGTGTGAGTCTGCTCAGAAAGAACCAAGAAAGCAGGATGCATTTGAGTCCCCGCCCCTTGAAATGCTGCTTTGTAATTGGCTGTAGTGCTTTCTGTGAAAGAAACATCACCCCCCTGCAACTCCTCTGTTGTGCTCTTTGGCTTACGCATGGAGATTTCACCAAGGCTGATCTCAGGGGAGATCGAAGAATTGGGTTATTACAGGAAAAGGAAGACCTGGGATTTGCCAGGGCTGGGCACAAGGTCATCTCTAATGGACAGAGTTCCAAGGAACAACCAAGTCAGACAGGGGATAAACATGAGTAAAAGTACCGATGCATAAATTACCTGTGTGTTCATTTAGTCACATTAGGATGCAATAGAATCATAGAATCATAGAGTTGGAAGGGACCACCAGGGTCATCTAGCCCAGCTCCTGCACAATGCAGGAAATTCACAACTACCTCCCCGCCACGCATCTACTCCAGAAGTAGAAGATGGCCAAAAAAAAAACCCTCTAGGATCCCTAGCCAATCTGGCCAGGAGGAAAAATTACTTACTGACTCCAATTGGCACTACCCTGGGCATGCAAGAAAGGGCCATGAGAGTCAAACACTGATGCAAACCTTCCTGCCCTCCCTCTCAAGATCTGCCTAAGTTCATAGAATCACTATTGCTGACAGATGGCCATCTAGCCTCTGCTTAAGAACTTCCAGGGAAGGAGAGCCCACCACTTCCTGAGGAAGCCTATTCTATTGAGGAACCACTCTAACAGTGCATTCCTAAGGAGAGTTACTCCAGTCCAAGCCCATTCGTTTCAGTGGGCTTAGACTGGAGTAACTCTCTTTAGGAATGCACTGTAACTGTTAGAACGTTCTTCTTAATGTTTAGCTGGAAACACTTTTGATTTAATTTCAACCCATTGGTTCTGGTCTGACCTAGATAGCAACTTCCCTGTAGCAATTTCAGTGGTCATGGGAGCACGTGTTGAGGCCACCATGTTTGTAGGAATTGCTGCCAAAAGCTGCAACTCTGTCTGGGAATATGCCAAGTTACATACTCTATTCATACTTTTGCACCCACATTTGAGCCATCTCTAAAAGTGAAGAAAATAATACTTCTTCAACACTGAACATTGATAGACTGACCTATAAGTAATGAAATCATAAATTGAGGACATCTATCTGCTGCCAGTCTTTCCAGCTAATTAATAACACATTTTGTGCTGTACCGCCTCTATCAAGGAACTGCTGGTCAATACGGAAGTGCTTTCACCACATGGCATCCCTAGTTGCACCAGTATGGCATCACTGAAACTGATGTTTTGTCTGGGTAGTGGCAACAGTATACTCATCTGCTTGCGACAGCTCTGGTAGACCATCTGCCAGTTGCAGCAAGACCATTGATGAGCTGGTAAGAGGCTTGAATACCACCAGGAAATTCTGTTCTGGTGGCAGAGAGTGAGTTAGTCTGAGGAACAGCAGCACCAGAGAACACAGAGGGACTCCATTGCCACTTTCACCTCCACTTTCTGCTTGCCTGCCTTTTAATTAGAGAGGAACATAGCCTAAAACAAGTTGCTGCTGAAGGAAACTCCAAAGGAGATTTTCTCCTTTGTAGCCCCTTGTTTGGAGCCAGGGTGGCTGAGGCAGTCCTCCCAGGCCACTGGCCCACCAGACCTTTCCTGGTGACCTTAATGGCCAATCTAGCTCTGATGATGACACTATGTAAATAATAAATCAATATAAATAATAAATAAATAACATTATAATCCAGGGACATGTTACATCGCATATGACATGCTCCAGGAAACTACAGGTATTTACATAATGAACTTGTCTTTATAAGCCTGAGAACACTTTCAATAATTAGACACAAAGGCTTTCATTTAAGACATTTGCATGTCTATGACATCAGTAATAATTTGCATAATGATTCCAATTCCTAAAAAAAATCACATCATGTCTTATATATGAGAGAAATATGTGTGTAAATATGAGAATGAAGACTGGGATGGTCATATAGTAGTCAAACTAGGCAAAGAATAAATAGAAAGATTTAATTTAGAATCCACTTAATTTGGTTACATCCTTTGACAAACATAATATACAGTAGGTTGGTTGAGGATTTTTTTGGTAAGAAATACAGTAAGCAATTCTACCTTTTCAAAGCCTACTTTTTGGTTTCTATTTGTTAAGGTTCAGGGTTTGCAGTTCATTGATCTGACAAGCATACCCACAGAGAAAATTAGCCTCTTTTGGATGAAGGATGCTCGAGTGAAAGAAGCAAAAGAGCCTGTTGGTTTTTTAAAACATGAAGAAAAGGCTAAGAAGAAAACCTCTTTTATTCTTTTTTAGCCTGTTTTATAATGGGCAAAATACTGTGAAAGGGGGCAGAATGAACTGAGAGCAACAAGGGTCAAACTTGAAACAGAGAATTTTGACTTGACTGCTTGATTCCTACTCCTAACTTCCTGATTTTTCCTCTGCTCTTCTTCAGAGGAATATTTCTGATAACTGCCTTTGTAGTCTGATTAAGAGGGGCCAAAATCTATCATAGATTTCTGGACTTTTTAAATTGCAATAAAATTATGCATCAAAGGTTAATTGTTCAAGGCCAGATTAGAAGTAACAAGAAGTATGGGAGAGTAATATCTCCCTCCAATAAAAGACACAAGAGAACAAGTATGGGTTTAACTAGTTTACTTAAATGGATGCTCTGCATCATAATGTTCTGCATCATAATTTATTAAAATATGCTAATATATTTTAAGGGCGGGCTCTGCTAGGCAGCCTTACCATAGCTGCCATTACTAGGGCAAATCCATCTTGGGTCCAATTCAGCCAGCAGTTATACTGTTCTTGTTATCCTTCCTTATCTGCACATGAAATGTGTGAGAGTGTCAAGCTTTATCCCCTTCCCCAAATGCACCATAACACCACTAAAGGGTTTGGAATGATGCTGTGCGGGACCAAAGGTATCCTTTCCCAACCCAACCCATCCCATCATAAAAAGTAGAATAGGCTATTACAAGAATGATCCTCTATTATGCCTGATACCTCAGGTTGCTTGCTGATTATCTCTACTTGAGCAATCCACCCTATTCCCGCCAAACTAGTTATGGCCTAACTGGTCAACAATTGGGTCTATTTAAACCACACACTCCAAAGACATTGTGAAACAGGCAAAACATTGTCTCCACAAATAACCAATTATGAGAAATCCCAATAATTTATGTTTGCCCCCAAAGCGACTCATTAATCAGTGGGTTGATCTGGATCAAGCATAAGGGTGGTTTAAAAGACAGGGCTCACCAAGTCCTGTCCGGAGAGATATACCCTCCAACTACAAAGATCCAGCTTCAACAGCTGCTGACACTACCAGGCTTCCGAAGAAGATTCCTTCATCCACATGGATGAGCAATCTCCTTCAGACAGCCCCAATGATCGAGACTTCGGCTGGCTCCAATATCACCCCCCATGAAAACCTGCTTTCCAAAAGAAGGTTGCCCCGAGTATAGGCTTAGTTTCTCTGCACCATGACCATCTCTTGACATAAGATTTTTGATGACCATAATAAAGGACTGTTCACAGGATAACATTTGCCACCAAAAGAAATGTTTTCTGTGCCTTTTTTTTCTTGCATTTAAGTCATTTTCCTCAGTTTCGAAGATAATTTTTATAGACATCATGCTATGCACCCCAGATATGAAGGGAGCCCCCAGTCTTTGAGGTGGCAGCCTATCAATCAGCTTTTTCCACAAGTCCTTGGCAATGCAGAACTTTTGAACCTGAAAACCGATGGCGAGCTCAGCTTGCAAATGCCTGGAGGATGGGGGCAACCCCTTTGCGAGCCCATAAAATTGGACCCCCTGTCCCAATGTTCACCAAACTTTGGTGACCATGCTGCAACTTTGGGGACTCTTCCTCCAAAAATGCCCGACAGGAGCTTTGAAAAAATCCCTATAGACTATAATGGGCCCGAATTTTTAGGTAAACCCAGAAATAAGCCGAATACGGAAATTTACTGGTGTGGGTATTCTGCTTATTCTGGATTTACCGAAAAAAATTGGGCCCAATAAACCCAAACTAAAATTTCCTCTGATTTTTTGCACAATCCTACTATGGAATCAGTCATTCTAGCACAGTTGCACAATACTTGAAAATGCTTGTCCCGTTATGCAAAAGCATAATTTTGTGCTACTTCCATAAATCCTTTTTTTGACCACTCACTGGTCTGATATTACATTTCAGAGCAATTTAGTGGTGATTTGGTTAAAAGCACAGGCTTTTCAAACTATATCTATGGCAGACCTATTCTATAGATTCAGACTAATCATTTCATACAACTGTATTGAGGCTGTACCATTTTAAGTGGCACATGGGAGACTGCATGTCTAAATGGCTTTCCATGTGAAAGCCCCCACACACTTAGAAACAATCCACTATAAAGATTCTAGTCTAGCTCTCATTGTTGCTCTTGGTTTCTTCAAGCAGGAGATTGATTCTTAATATGCAGGACCATTAAAACATGTAACTTCCTACCTGCAGTACGAACTGGCACTATCCCAATAAATCTGTGTCACTTTATTATTATGAAAGTTTGGATCATCTCCAGGATGAAGATGGTCACCTTTTTCATAGCAGAGGCTATTATTTGCAGCATAACAGACAGGAATTAAGCAGGTCCACTTTACAGGTCCATGCTATTAGAAGATGTTCAGCTTCTACCTGAAGCACAACTATTAAAACTACAGAATCTTGTGGGAGGGGGGACAACTTAGACCTGGATCTAATAATAAGGTATTGCACTTAATCTACAGGAGTATTTTAAGAGTAAATTATTACTAAAGAAAGTATTGCCAAGTTAGCCTCAATCACTGCAAAATAAATAAAAAAACACAAGGTCTTTATCTGGAAAGCAGATAATATGGGCCTTGAATGAGAAGCTTCATAATTAATTATAGTGATGGATACTTGATCTGGAAACTTTAGAGCTGAAGTCATACCTATGCTGTAATAAATCAATAATTCAGCAATTATTGTTACCAGAATTTACGTATCTCTGACCAAAACCACACGCTCACTCTAAAGGGCAAGAAGGTTGAAATACAATTATAAACCAGCCTTCCTGTATGACCATCAATCAATTCACAAATTCAGTACAAGTGTACTTAAAACTGCCTTTCTGTTTTTCACATGCAATGATCAACAGTGGAAGAAGAGCTGAAAACCATGTTAAGTGCAACATGAAAATGTGGCCTAAGGATCCATGTGCATAGAAGGCCACTCCTGTCCCTCCCTGGAAGGCTGGGAAAGGTGGCAAGGGTTTAGTATTTTCTCATACAATAGGGTAGACATTGGCTTGCAAACTGTGGCAGGAGGTATTTGGCCCATCTATTTTGGCCAGTAGAATGATGTTACCATGGTATCCTCATTGTTATGTATAAATTGAACTGGGTATAAGCCATGCATTCTGCTAGTGAACCTCTGCCCATGTTTTCACATGGTGTCTGAACATAAGAACATAAGAAAAGCCCTGCTGGATCAGACCAAGGCCCATCAAGTCCAGCAGTCTGTTCACACAGTGGCCAACCAAGTGCCCCCAGGAAGCCCCCAAACAAGACGACTGCAGCAGCACCATCCTGCCTGTGCTCCACAGCACCCAAAACAATAGGCATGCTCCTCTGTCCAGGGCTTGATTAATCATATGGCCACATATGTTATAGAATACAAGCCACTCACCCCACACTCATTACAGTGAATATCTCTCTGTGGAGATCAATAGACAGTGCACGCTAAGACTGATATTATTCATTCATATGTTAAAAATGTATGCACTAGTCAATTATGAGCAATGCTTCTTCTAAAATCATTTTTACAGGATTCCATGTATTACAGTCATTGTGGTTTGAGCCTCAATGTGCTCATAAGGAAGTCCCTCTAATTCAACTGGCACTTATCAGTGTGAATGGGTTTATAACTATAGCCTACAACTCTTTTGCCCTAATCTAGTTATGGGTTCTCAGTCTGAATTACTTTTCAGCAGTATGCTAGCCATGCCACACAGTTTGTAACCATTTGTCTAACTGAATATTCATGCAGCATGTATGATACGGACGCTGAACCCAATTTAGTAAATGTATACTTGCAATTTAACCAGGGCCCCTTTGAGAGATTATTATGCAGATTTATGAAGGAATACTGCTGAAGCAATTCTTGGCTGTGTTTTCAATCACCTAGAGACGTTAAAAGTATGTAAATCTAAAATAATTTTAGACTTTATTTACTGCTATTGCTTTCAGCTTCTGAACTAGACTGATGGCTGGTTCTAGTGCCATGGTGGAATCAACATTCCTTGCACATCCTTGCCCTTGAGCAAGGAGTCAGCATCGCAACACGGATAAGTGCTGCCAAGCGACTCTTTGCTGCCATAATGCCAGCAATCTGTTCCATTTCCATCAATGGAAACTTGGAGCATAAACTCAAGCATGCAATGACACGTGCGCACATATATTACACGTTGAGGCAAAAAGACAAGTGAACACTGATCAATATTCAATCCAAGTTTTCATCTTTCATTTATAACCATCTCTTTGTTATCAATGTAGTTATAAACCAGTAAGAAAACTTGTAACTGAACTACAGTGGCAGATTTCCTGTCTGAATGACATTTAATTTTGTTAAGCTGTTTTTTTTTTTTTTTTCTGGAAATCAATTTCTATATTGGTGGCTCAGCACAGTGTGCCCAAATCTTTAAATCCAGGGCTGCCCCTGCCCCAGCTTGGTAGTGAAATACCACTGAAAATATAACATGCCCCAGATGACCATGTTAGACATGGGCCTGCAGGCAACATATTGATTGTCTTGCAACTTCTCTGACGTTACTTCAAATCAAAGAAAACTGTAACTTATAGTCATAGCCAATCTTATTCCTGTAGATAAAAATAATTAAGGAAATGAGTCACTGCCTTAATTTGTTGAAGGAATACAGCCAAACCATGAAACATCTACTTCCATTACAGCTTAAATTTTTCTTAGGTGATGGTTGTTTCGCCTCATAAAGGACAAAAATGAACAAGGGAGGCTTATACAAGAATGAAAATTTCAGTGACTAGTTTACAGAGTTTACAAGGCCACAATAAAAGATGAAAGGATTGTTACCTAACATATTGTGACTACATCGTTTCTTCTCATTTAAGCTTCCTGGTCTGTATTATATGTCATAAACAGACAGCAGTTCAAGGCCAACTATTCTATAGCTCTTGTACATTTGGTGGGATTCTAATGCAACAGGACATCTGAAAATGGCTTTGTACCACATGACAATACCTCCATGGGGGATTTGCGAGAGAAGGCCAATAGATTACTCTTACAGCTTTGATGTAAATTGCTACAATGTGTCTCATTTTCATCATGTTGTACGTTTTGGGCATCTGCATGCACATCTTGAACCTGTTATGGTTTGGTACATAAGTAGGACAAGTTTGGCCTGAGGCCGAAACATTTCAACACACCCTACTGAAAAGGCTTCATCCCAGATACCTCAAAAGTATATGAGAAAACTGGAGACATTCAAAAATGAAAGAAGGACAGTGATAGACTGTGCAAGTGCAGCAGGAAAGAAATAATAGCTGTGAATAAAGAACAACTGTTTATTATTCAGAATTCTCTTCTGCCCATATTGTTGAAAAAGAACAAAAGGACTTACAGAATGTGACATTTGAAGCAGCATTTTCTACAGACATTATAAAATTATGAAGCTTTCCTGCGGAAGGGGGAAATCAGCAAAAATATCCCCCCTTGCACAAGTGAAAATTCTAGGTAGGATCCAAGCCTATCTCTGTTTATTTAACTTTATTTAACTGCCTATCTCTGGAGGGAACGCCCCCGCCCTTTCCAGACCACAGACGATTCCTCAGGTTCCTGCACCACGGACATCATTATCAGTTCAAGGCACTTCCCTTCAGATTGGGATCAGCTCCTCGGGTCTTCACCAAGGTCTTGGTGACCTTGGTTGCCCTAGCACGTCAAGAGGGTGTAAGAATCCACCCTTACCTTGATGACATTCTAATCTGCTCATCATCAAAAGAACAAAGCATCTGACACACAAGCATCGTACTAAAATTACTAGACAACCACAGCTTTCTAGTCAACGAAAAAAAGCTACCTCCAACCCACTCGAAGTCTGCGCCATCAAGGAGTGTACATCAATACTGTCAACAACTCCTTCATCTTACCTCCAGACAAAATTCAGAAAATCTGCGCTCTGGCGAAGACAACTATGCAAGCAACCACAGTCTGCCTCATGACCCTGGCCAAGCTGCAGGGTCTGATGATCTCCTGTATCCCTATGGTACAGTGGAAGCGCTTACACTCCAGACCTCTGCAGTGGTTCTTAAAAATCTACCAGAAGGACATCCTAGTAAAGAGGAACAAATCCCTGCTTCTCTCCTCAGCGACAAGGCAAAGCCTCAAGTGGTGGACCTTTCCAGGAAATATCCAAAAAGGGGTTCACTACATACGACAGACACCAATCCAGTTGTTCACAGATGCATCCCTCAAAGGCTGGGATGAACATCAACGCCCTAGAGATACGTGCAATTTACTATGCCCTCCTGCACTTCAAGCATCAACTGCCAGGGACAGACATACTGGTGAGAATGGACAATGTGGCAGCCAAAGCTCACCTGAACAAGCAGGGGGCTCTCGATCATCTGCGCTGCACAAAGAGGCTCTAAAGATCCTGTTCTGGGTGGAGACCAACCTATGTTCCATAACAGCAGAACACATTCAGAGAGTTCTCAACATAGACGCAGACTGGCTCAGCAGGCAAAACCTCAGCGAAGCAGAGTGGGCCCTGAACCGGGATGTCTTCCAACTCCTGACAATTCAGTGTGGCACGCCCCTAGTACACCTCTTCGCATCAAACAACTTCCAAGGTATTACACCAGATATGTCCAAGCAGCAGCGGAACAGACAGATGCGCTCAAGGCACCATGGCCATCGGGGATACTATATGCCTTCCCTCCATTCCCGCTCCTCCCCAGAGTCCTCAGACAGATCAACCTGCTTCAAGCCACAGTCATTCTTGTGGTCCCTTACTGGCCATGTCGCCCATGGTTTCCTACTCTACTAGAGATGTCCATCACAAAACCTTGGATGCTTCCACTTTGACCAGATCTCCTCCTCCAGGGACCGATCCATCACCCAGATCCAGGTTGGTACAAGCTGACCGCCTGGGTATTGAGAGGAGTCACCTCCTAAAGCTAGGATACGACACAGATAGCAGAAACCATCCTTGCTGCCCGAAGACCTTCTACAAAAAGAATTTATAACACCACGTGGAAGGCCTTTGTTAGATGGTTCCAGAGAAAACATGTTGACCCCTTCAAACCACACGTTTCCAAAGTATTGGCCTTTTTACAAGATGGACGAAGACAGAACCTGTCCCCAGCCACGCTACGCCGTCAGCTGTCGGCAATTGCCACTATTGTTCCAAAGCTATCAGGCTATGCCCTGACTAGACATCCACATATTAAGGCCTTCTTAAGGGGACTTACCTTGATTTCGCTTCCAGTAAAACACAGGTTCCCTACCTGGAGCTTACGTACCATCCTAACAGCCCTTACGCGACCTCCTTTTGAACCTCTGAAGCATGTCACCTTAAGCTGCCTAAGAATGAAGACGCTGTTTCTAACAGCCATAACCTCGGCCAGGCGAGTCTCGGAGTTAGGGGCCCTACCCATTAGACCGGGTCTTTGCACGTTCCACAAGGATAAGGTGGTCCTTGCTCCTGACCCTTCCTTTATCCCTAAATTTAACTCCAATTTTTATAGGAACCAGGACATCGTCCTTCCCTCTTTATGTCCAAATCCTAAAGCCCCGCAAGGGAAAATCTGGCATACCTTAGATCTCCGACGAGCCCTTTGAACATATATTACCCGCACAGAACACATTAGGGCGCCTGATGCACTCTTTATCAATTTAGCAGCTCCAAACAAGGGTAAACCCATGTTCCGCACTTCAATTAGTCGCACTATCACTCAGTGTATCACTCAGGCATACAAAGTGACAAAAATTCCAGTACCTTCTGGACTGACAGCCAATTCAGTCAGAAGCACGGCCACATCAGCGGCCTTCGACAGCAGAGCTCCTATAGAGGAAATTTGTAAGGTCGCTACGTGGTCCTCAATTTCCACATTCGTGAAGCATTACAAACTTAACCTTTATGCCTCAGCTGACGCCACCTTTGGCAGGCGGGTTCTCCAAAGCGTGCTCCATGATGTCTGATCCCACCCGGGCAGGGACAGCTCTTTTAAGTCCCACTCTTAAGATGGCCTCCTCTCCCAGAGCAAGAAAGAGCCTTGGTTACTCACCATGAAGGCTTCTTCTGCTCTGGGATACGGAGGCCATCTTGCCCGCCCAGACATCTAATTAAATTCAGGAGGATGCTTCTTAAAATTGACTCACTGAAAATAATTTGGCTCAATTGAAATAATATAACACAGATCTCAGGTTGGATTTACATAAGGTTTTTTATTAACACGATTATAGTTAAAGTTACAACTAGCTTAAGCATTACTACTTTGTCTCTCTCCTGTTCTTTACTTATGTTATATGTTTAACTGTTATGCTCCTTGCTCGGAAAGTTTTTTGACTGAAAAGGGCGGGGGCGTTCCCTCCAGAGATAGGCAGTTAAAATTTTAGGTCCTGCCTCACGGAACTAGAGGAAGAGGAAACACCCACTCTTAAGAGGGCCTCCGTATCCCAGAGCAGAAGAAGCCTTCACGGTGAGTAACCAATGCTCTGCTATTGGACAGGGGAGAAATGGCTCCCAAGAAGGAAAGGCACAAAGAATGATAAGGAACTCAGATAATAGTTACATCATACTATAAAATCACAGACTTCTTGTGAATGAAAGAAGATAAGTTGGTGAGCTTCTCTGAAAGGGTTCATTCTACAGAAGCTGTCCAAGATTTGTTCTTTTACTGCAACCATCATACCTTTTTTTCCTACTGTTGCCTCTCTTCCATATACAGGCAATAAAAAGATTCTGATAATACAGTTCGTTCCTAGTTTGCATATGTCAGATTATTCTTTTTCCTTTTGTTACAATTTTGCACATCAATATGGAGGTCTTAACAAACTGACTTACAGGTTCTCTATTTTATATGCTATCTGCCTCGACCCTAAAAGTAGTTCATGGTCATACTAAATGTTATGTAACGAATGTAATTTTTTTCCTCTCCCTTCAGGCTTAGGCAATTGCCAGACTCCAACGAGACATACCCACCAACCATCTGGTGTCTGCCAAATGGAATGTCTAGTCAGGTTATACTATTTGCAGAAAGAAATTCAGTCAGTGCTTTCATCAGGACAGGAGAAAATTTAGGAATCCTCCTCAGGGGTTGAGCAGGCTATCTAAATGGCTGTAATAGTGTGCTTATTTTTCTCCTGTGGACACAGTGGGTGGAAGTCCTGCTCCTGGAGAAATGTTAAAGCCACCCAGATAAAACTGGTAATGAGTATAATGTAGAGTGCATTATTATTAATAGCCATTTTGTAGCATTTTTAATGTACACAATTGTAAAATATCTAACTTGTTCGTCTTCATAGTCCTTTTACGAATGGGTTGTTTCTGTGTCGATCACCCCCATACACACACTACTTTGGGGCTTCGTTTTCATTATGCACGTCTTTTCCGACCTTTAGAAGGCACTTCACTATCTCCCCGGCATTTCCCCATGTTATTTGGATGCCGCCAGAAACAGCATCCAGAAAACACAGGGAAAATGCAGGGAGAAAGCGAAGTAACTTCTAAAGGTCAGAAAAGATGTGCATAATGAAAACGAAGCCCTGAAGTAGTTGGGGGTGATTGCGATGGAAACGTCCCATGAATAAAAGGCCATAGTCACCCGTGATATAGGTTGCAGTGATTTCCACTGTACATGTAAGAATCAAAAAGAATGGCTTGTCCAATACCACTCAGTGAGTCAAGGTACTGAACTGGAATTCAAACACATCTCCGATGGCCACATCCAACACCTTAGACACTAAGCAAGCTGACTCCTACTGTACAGCTTCTACCAAATTATTTTCTAAAATTTAATATAATTTCATTTTTGTCATCATGTTTAACGTTTTTTTAAAATGTTACTTTTAAAAAATTGTACTACTACTACTGAGTGGTATTTTTCACACAAAAAAAGTATGAGCTACATACTTGGGTATTGAAACTTTTCAAATCAGTATCAGAAGGGCAACTCACTTCCAGGTAGCAACATTTATCCAAAGAAGGGAAATGTTTATACCATAGTAATAATGCCATTACATACGCTCTTGTGTAATCAGCAGCTTCATCTTGCACAAAAATTTCTAAGCATATACAATACGTTATACTATATTACCAAGCAGTAGGGTCTTCAGGCATAGATAGCTTTAAATTCTACTAAGTGTTACCTGAGAAGGCATTGTGGGACTCTAAACTAATGAAATTTCTGGTATAGAAAGAACTTTTGTAAAGATATCTTCTGGCTAAATCACCTGTTTCACATCATAGACAAAATGGAAATCTCCTTAGTAGTTATTTTAAATACATGAAGCAATTTTCCCTTTCTTGAGACATACATTTCATTTTCAGACAGGACTGTGTCTGAGGAACTATGCAAAAAAAAAAATGTTACCCAGCAAAATTAGACAAAGGTTCAATAGGTAAGTATAAATTATATATAGTCTGAGGTGTAACTATCACATTCATT
The DNA here is from genome assembly GCF_029931775.1 of Euleptes europaea. Classification (NCBI taxonomy): domain Eukaryota; kingdom Metazoa; phylum Chordata; class Lepidosauria; order Squamata; family Sphaerodactylidae; genus Euleptes; species Euleptes europaea. Next base: position 43,512,895 of record NC_079320.1, on the reverse strand, counting down.
TTAATAGGAGTGCTTCTCCCATCAAGTAGATCAAGAATACAGACTTGTGCAAGCATAAAGCTCTAACCCGAAACTAGGCTAATCCTTGTTGAAAAGAGGAATCCTAAGCATGTTTACTCAAAAATCAGTCCTATTTTATTCAATGGGGCTTACTCCCAAGAAAGTTTTTTTAGGATTATAAACTTAATGATATAAAGTAATTGTAGAATAGTTCTTCCTTGATTATTTTCAGTTCTACAACTTGTAGGTCTGCTGTCAGAGAGATCTAAGCAGAAATACAATTTATTAAGCTTTAAAAATACTTAACTTGGGTGCTTACCATACACAAACTGATAATACAACTTTTTAATATGGTGTGCAGTACAATCCTAAAAAGAGTCACATGCTTCAAAACACATTGACTTCCATGGTTTTAGAATGGTGTAACTCTGTTTTGTATGAAACTGCTATTCATTGTTTTTGGGACCTGGAAGAAATACTAAGGAAAATGGAACCCTAGATGGACAAAAATTTAAAGATTTCTACACAATTAATTCATATTGATAATCTCAAACGCACCAAATTGTGACCTAATCTGGCCTTTTCATTGTGTTGCTTTTTATTCACACAGATATATTTTATGTAGTAATCTCTGCAAGAGCCCAGGATTGGCAGAAAGAAAAGGCAGAAACCCAAGTGACAACAAGGACAGTAGAAATTCTATTGAGGCAGTTTGGGCTATATTTACTATATACCATCTGCATCAAGCCCTCAGAGACATTGTGTTCTTCCTTCTCTGTCTGCTCGGCACAGATCTCTTTTTTATCTGTAAACTATTATTTATCTTGTCTTTGATTGCCTTAATGTGACCTTTTCCAGCATGTGCCAATACTCTGGCAGTGGAAGGCTTGGAATGGAAACCATCAGAGGGCAAGTAAAGTAGAGCCTATTTTTAATCGTCATTAATCAGTTTATTAGGGGTGCAAATGAAAGCATTTACATTCAGAATTTCAGATTGCTTTGCAAACTGAAGGGCATCTGGCTGGATAAGACTATATGAGGCAAGCAGCAGCCCAATCCCAAGATACAAACCATCAGGGGAAAGGGGTACTACAGACTGGAGCTCAGACTTAGCAAGAAGTTGTTACATGGTGTAGTGCAGGGATGGGGAACCTCAGGCCCGGGGGCCGTATGCGGCCCCCGAGGACATTTTTTGTGGCCCTCGGGAGCTCCGGGGCCCCACCGCAAAGGCGTGGCATAGGGCGGCCCTCCCTGAGGGTGTTCCTGGGGCCACGGCTTGCAGGGGTGCTGCGGCGCCCTTTGGACCTCCTCTCACCGACTGACGGCTGTTGGTCGGCAAGAGGAGGGAGAGGGACGCTTTCCCTCAAGGTTGCCTCCTATAGCCGCAGCATGCAGGAATGCCGGGGCACACTCTTGCTGCCTGTCGGCTGTTGAGCAGTGAGGGGGGGGGAACAGGCCCGTGGCTCCCGGCGGCAGAGCATGCGCGCAGGAGCCGATCGGGCTTCAGGGGGCCTTTTGTGGACTCTGGAGCAGGGAGGGCATGGAGCCTGGGGCCAGGTCGCGTGGGGCTCGGCGGGTGTGTGTGGGGGGGGAGGAAGGCTTCTCTCTCTCCCTCTCTTTCTGTCTCTTTCTCTGTCTCCCTCCGTCCTTTTCTTTCTCCCCCCTTTCCATTTCTTTTTCCCTCTCTCCCTTTCCCTCTTTCTCTGTTTTCCTTCCTTCCTCCCTTGCCGATTGACCGCGGGCTGCGCCTCCCTGGCGCCTCCTTTGCTTGGGCCCACCGCTGGCTACCCTCCTGCCTGGAAGGGGTGGAGGACTGGGGGAGCCCTCTAGGCCTTCTCTGCATGGCCTCCCCTGGGGTTGCCAACCTCCAAGTGGTGGCTGGAGACCTGGCAACCCTAGCCTCTCCCCCCCACACCGGGAGATCTACACCTGGTATGGCCCCCGAATGATGTTATAAATGTGCAAATGGCCCTTGGCAGGAAAAAGGTTCCCCACCCCTGGTGTAGTGGTTAAGAGTGGTGGTTTGGAGGGGTGGACTCTGATCTGGAGAACAGGGGTTTAATTCCCCACTCCTCCACATGAGCGGCGGAGGCTAATCTGGTGAAGTGGATTTGTTTCCCCACTCCTACACACAACCTTGGGCTAGTCGCACACTCTCAGCCTCACCTACCCCACAGGGTGTCTGTTGTGGGGAGGGAAAGGTGATTGCAAGCCAGTTTGATTCTCCTTAAAAGGCAGAGAAAGTCGGCATATAAAAACCAACTCTTCTTCTTCTTCTTCTTCTTTGGAAGAGCCAAGCCAGAATTAACAGCTTTATAGGAGCAGGGGAAATCTACTGGCCCCTTGTATCACCTGATTCTTGGTGGGCTGATGACTGCACTAGTGGCCTCTGCCCATTTGCAGCATTGTCACTGAAATATAGCAGCCAGTAGGTCCCTCCTATAGCAACCAGCAATTGTGATGCAGAATGAAGCAACTGGATTTCATTTGTAGAGACTCCAATCTGAGTCCCCAATATCTTACCGTTACTGCTGGTTGTAAGCAAATCCATAACCTGACTTTGTACATACCCCATACTGCCTGCATAGGTAGAGTATGTAAAGGTTGCAGAGGGCATCACAGTACTAGAGAAGGGGCTGTACGAAATACTTAACTTGGTATACCATTCCCAGATTTGAGAGGGGGGTTAACTGGCACTGATACAGGTTGCATAGTGGAAATATATACAGGTTACACTGAAATCATTACGTGTAGGAATTCTGTAGAATATGAACAATCTCTTTCCAGACACCTGGTGCCCCATGGGTGTGGGTTCTCAGGAAAATGCCCCCAGGGAGTTATGTAATTGTCCCTTGGCTTTAGCTGAGTAGATTTTTCTACCATATGTACTGTATAATTTTTTGATCATGACATACAGATACACTTTCATTCAGTCATCTGAATTTGTATAATGTTAGGTCCATTTAGAATACTGACTAGAATTCTGAGACTATTTTCCATTTCAATTTGTTTTTCAAGTAAGTATCTATTCATAGCTGTGCAGATCTTGAATGTCACTCAATAGTGTGTCCTAAACAGTCTTTCTCAAAAGCAGCCACTACTGTTGCACACGATTAACACATTGTATTTAAACAGGAGTACAGCAGAAACCATTTCTTCTCCCACATTGACTCATTAGAACATAAAAGATATTTGAAAAGAGGACACAACACAGCACAGGATCAAAGCTGCAAAACAGCTGAGGTTTCCTATACCTCCATGAAGTCAAATAGCAAGTTTGGACAACTTGTCACTAGGGAAATAAAGAAATACAGAAAAAGGAACAAAAAGGGGGTAGTTTCTTATAACTTCCGGAATGCAGTGGTAGGTATGATCAGCTTGTCACCAGGGAAATCAAGAAATGTTGTAAAGGAACAAGAAGAGGCAAAGCGGGGGTGGTGGTGGTGAATGAGCATATTTAGAGATCATCATAGGGCTAATGGAAAATCACAAGAATTCAGGTATGTTTTTGGTAAGTTAACATATGATTGTTAGGAGAATGAGTCTGGTAAGAAAGAAGAAAATTCAAAATAGCTTTATGGTATTGAGGTTCAGTCCTAGGTTTACCATCATTTAAGTGCGTACAGATTTCCACAGCATATGATGTTCAATGTCACCTCCACATATTTTAGTGGCACAGTAAACGTTACTTTACTGAAGTGTTAAAACTCACAAAAATCACTGAAATGATTATTTTTCAACAAGATCTACCTCACAAAATGACTAGGTCACTTTTGATTTGACTTTCAAACGTGGATGATTCACACAATGAATGTGCCAGCCTTTTCCAAGTATGCACTCATGTGTAGGGCTGTTGGGGGAAAAAATTCGGCATAGTTCAGATTCGGCCAAATTCGGCCCGTCTGGATCCGGGATATGCCAAAGTCCGAACTCCCCTGCTTCAGGTCCGTGCAATTCGGCACGAATTCAAAGTTCGGGGGAAAAAATTCAGCCAAATAAAGCCATTAAAAACACAACCGCGCCTTTCCGCGGCTCCAGGGGGGCATTTTTGGGGGTAGAAGTCCCAAACTTTCAGCGGAGCTTCAAATGACCTTTCTTGCAAGACCCCCCAAGTTTTGTAAAGATTGGGTCAGGGGGGGCTGAGATATGGGCCCCAAAAGGGGTCCCCTCACCCTTAATGTGCATCTCTGAGCAGAGCTTGCCGCCCACGCACAAAGCTCCCAGCCCCGACAAACAGCTGAGAGCAAGGGTGGGGCAGGTGCTAAGAAGTTTGCAAAGCAACAGAACTGCAAAGCAACACTGCAAAGCAACACAACTGCAAAGCAACACCCACAACTGCAAAGCAACACCTTTGCAACCATGCAAAGCAACACCTGACACCTGGGAGTTTGCAAACCATGGAAAGGGACAGAGGCAACTAGCTATGCATAATGAGCAGGAGGGGGTGGAATTTCCCCTTTTGCATCGGACCTGGGACCAGGCAAATGCATTTTTTAAGTAACCATTTGAAAACCAGTTTTGAGCAAGCATCAAAATAGACCTAACCAATCTTATGAATGAGGGAAAACCTGAGGACACACAACTGAAGCCCCCCCCCCTCAAACCAGGGAGAGAGAGACTCGAGGGGGCACACACACTCCAGGCAGAATGGGCAAAAGCCCCCTTTGGCTTCCCCCACACACCCACAGAAACTGCTCCCTCCCCACACACACACAGACTCTGCTTCCCCCCACACACACACACAGAGGAAAAAAATTACAGATTAAAGCCCCCAAAGGGGTCTTACTGTGGCTGACTTCTGTTCCATCAGGAGGGGCTGGGAGGAATGGGTAATCCAATATGATTCCATTTAAGCACGGAAGGTTTTGCCGCTCTGGAGATGCATACAGTATCGGGTGATCCATTCATCCCAATAGGGAAAAGGGGAAAGCCCATATCTCGGGACCCCCTGACCCAATGTTTACAAAACTTGGGGGATCTCTTATGAAGGCTCGTCTGAAGCTATGCTGAATGTTTGGGGGCTGCACCCCCAAAAATGCACCCCCTGTAGCCACGGAAAGAGAAAAGGGGGAGCCCATATTTCTGCCCCCACTGAACCCATCTTTACAAAATGTGGGGGGTTTCTTAAGAAGGCTTGTCTGAAGCTATGCTGAAAGTTTGGGGGCTGCACCCTCAAAAAAGCACCCCCTGCAACCACGGAAATGGAAAAGGGGGGAGAGAAAAGGGGTGGAGCCCATATCTCGGGACCCTCTGACCCAATGTTTACAAAACTTGGGGGGTCTCTTAAGAAGGCTCATCTGAAGCTCCGCTGAAAGTTTGGGGTCTCTACCCCAAAAAATGCACCCCCTGAAGCCACGGAAAGGAGTGAATGTGCACAAGCACCCCCCCCATGAGGATTTCTCTCACTCTCTCTCTCTCCTCGGCCCGGCCGCGCAGCAGCTGATTCCTCCAGTACTCAATCCTGACTGATTGGCCAGAAGAAGACCCAGCTTGGCCACCGATTGGCCGGGGGAGGAGAATACTGCTTACTGACGGCACCGAATTTGCCGGATTTATTCGTGAACTCCCGAACTTGCTGAATTTGGCTCCCCGGTTTCCTGCAATTTTTGAGTTCGGTTCGTCCCGAACTAAAAACTGCCGAATCAGGGGAAATTCGGCTGTTTTTCAGTTTGGGCCGAACCGAATCGATAGCCCTACTCATGTGGCTAATCATACTATATGGATAAAATGATTATAACTGTAACTACATCCCTTCCACACACAAAAAAAACCTCTTCACAAAACCACTGAATTTGCTGCTGATCACATCTGTGATCATCTAATCCATGCATTACATTTGTTCACAGACATATATGCCCAGGGAAAGTTAAACCAGATTAAGGGTATTTGCGCACAAGTTATTTGCACTGAGTTTGATGTAGTTGAGAAGGGGGGGTGTCTGGCTTTCCCACAGTGCAATTGTACAACTCCTGGGGTTTCCTTGTATTTTCTCCAATCCTTCTTAAACCTTCTTTGTTTTGAAGTTTTGGGAAATATCACAGAAAAGCCTGGGTGGCCACAAGGTGGGTGGGAAAGTTTGGATTTTCCTGGTCCCACCCACACAGCAGCCATTTCCCCTCACAGTAGTTATTTTCTCTCCCAACCATACAGGGTTTTTCTTTTCTTTCTTTAAATTGGCAATTTGATAGCATTATGTTGACCAACATCCAAGTGGGGCCTGGAGTTCTCTCAGAATTTCACCTGATGTCCAGACTACAGAGATCAGTTCCCCCGGAGAAATGACTGTTTTGGAGGCTGGATTCTATGGCAATACATCCTGCTGAGGTCCCTCCCCCAAAACCATACAGTCCTCAGGTTCCACATACAAATCTCCAGGAATTTCCCAACCAAGAGTTGGCAACTCTAATATACTATTATAGCAAACTATGCATCAAGTTCTCTGAATTCCCAGCTTTCGTTTTTTTACAAAGTAAGACTACCGGATATAGGGGGGGAAAACATGCATCGACAACAAAATGGTCTAGAGACTTTAAAAAATGAAATCTGGGAACTCTGATGCATATTTTAATATAATAGTATATTGATACAACACTGTTAAATTGCTGATTAAAAAAAAAACTGTGAAGAAAACCTGCTGTGTGGAACCCCTGTCGTCACTGCACTGTATTAACAGCCAAAACATCAACAAGGAAACTACACAAGCCCGCCCTGGTGTGAAAAACACCTATGTGGACAAACCTTGCCTATTATAAGTTGACCCTAAGTACATATAACTATTCTATTTTTAATGCTAAGACACTTATGAATATTGAGATAGTGTATCAGCCTGACCATGGCCTGGGGTCAATGGGAGGCTGACACCTCAAAGAATACATTGGTCTCCCCGAAAAATCAACTCAGAAACTCCAACTGGTCCAGAATGACGCGGCTCAGCTATTAGTGGGAGCTAGCCAGAGCATGCATATTTTTCCCATTCTGCAGACACTCCACTGGCTGCCCATTTGTTACTGGGCTCAGTTTAAAGTTTTGGCTATCACATACAAAGCCCTTCATGGCCTTGGCCCCTCTTATTTGTGGGATAGCCTTTCTCCCTGTGCTCCACCATGACAATATCACTCCTGTCAACAGGGGCTTTTGCAGGTAAGCAAAATTAACAACTGCCTGTACCCACACTTTCTCCATTGCAGCTCCTGCCTTGTGGAATGGCCTGCCCAAGGAGGTCGGTCAGGAAAGCTCTCACTCTCCTGGTCTTCTGCAAAATATGCAAAACTGAACTATTCAAGAGGGGTTTTCTGCGCAGGTAATAGGGTTGCACTGTACAAATCAGTTCACAAACATACTTGGATAAATGATTGGGACTATGGTTGATACTGCTGTGTAAAGCTTATTGCAGTAGGCTGCTCTTTTGTAATATCTGTACCACTTAATGTGTCATGTTAATACTTACACTATGCTTCAGTTCTTTCTGGTCGTTTCAGACTTCTAAAATCCTAATGCATTGGTTATTGAATGTCCCATTTTGTTGATTATACTGACTCAATATGTGTAATCCTCCTTGAGTCCCTGTGAGAAAGGCAGGCTACAGATATCGTAAATAAATAAAAGAACCCATTAGGTGAGGAGACAACAACAGCAGGGCCAGGGTCAGGGCCGGGTTCTGACCTGCTGAATAGGTAGCTGACAGAAACATGGGTGTAGCTTCCAGCCCCTATGGCAGTTGCCTGGTGGCACACAATCACCCAAGCACAGGACTTCCAGTAGAATGGCTGACCCAAGCACATCGTCTCTCAAGAGCTCTTGAGAGACCCTAGAGACACTCTGAACCAGGGACACCTCCAGTGCCCCGAGCACATTCCTAAAAGGTGGAACATGGAGCAGGAAATTCCTGCAGCCCTTAGAGTGCTGTTTGACTCCCGAACTCCCCCCGGAAAGAAACCCGAGGGGATTTGGATGTTTGTCCAGCCAGCCGAGGAAGAAACCATCGCCATGAGTGTCTCCAAGGATCCAGGCTCGGATCTCCTCTACCAATTACCATCTATTGAACCATTTTAAAGATAGAAACTCCGGCATCTGATACCTGAGTAAGTGCCAAGAACTCCTTTTGTTTACATTCCAATTTCTAAAGACAGTGGAACTTTTTAAAATTACTGCAGAACCCGTACCCCCCCCAACCAAGAATTTGAGATAATCCAGTTAAAAGGAATACTTAACAACTTGATTGATGAACTATAAACTTCACTCATGGCCAGACATAACAACAGATATGTAGAGTGACACTGCAACTACCGATTAAAAGACTGTGATTTATGAGGGTGAGGGATGAACCTTGACTTCCGAACTGGAGCTCTTTAGTTTTAAGGAGTCCTCCAGCCATGTTTCATTTTGAGAAAGAGACTCCGCTGGAAACACCGGATGTTCATCCAAGCCTAATTTGAAACTCTATGGTTGTGCCACACAAATATCACTTGGTTCTTGTAGGTTATCCGGGCTGTGTAACCGTGGTCTTGGAATTTTCTTTCCTGACGTTTCGCCAGCAACTGTGGCAGGCATCTTCAGAGTAGTAACACTGAAGGACAGTGTCTCTCAGTGTCAAGGGTGTAGAAAGAGTAATATATAGTCAGAAAGGGGTTGGGTTTGAGCTGAGTATTGTCCTGCAAAAGTATTGTCCTGTAAGTATCAAGATAATGTGCTAATGAGGGTATGGTATGTTAATATGGAACCATTGTATCCTGAAGTGATCTGTTAATGTGTGTAATCCAAACCTAATCTGTATGGCTATTGTTGAATGTTGTCTTTGTCTGGAGGTTTTTCAGGGCAGGAAGCCAAGCCTTATTCATTCTTAAACTCTCCTCTTTTCTGTTAAAGTTGTGCTGATGTTTGTGAATTTCAATGGCTTCTCTGTGCAATCTGACAAAATAGTTGGTAGAATTGTCCAGTCTTTCAGTGTCTTGGAATAAGACCCTGTGTCCTGTTTGTGTCAGTCCATGTTCAGCCACTGCTGATTTCTCAGGTTGGCCAAGTCTGCAGTATCTTTCATGTTCTTTTATCCTTGTTTGTATGCTGCGTTTTGTGGTCCCGATGTAAACTTCTCCACAGCTGCAAGGTATACTAAAACGAGATCCAACTTGCAAAATTACCAGGAAAACTAGCATTCTGATCAAGAATTCCACTCTTCATCCCGACACACACAGAAAACTATGCAAGACTGAAGCACAACCACCACGATTATATGGACTACCTAAAATTCATAAGGATTCCGTTCCACTCCGACCCATCGTGAGTGCCATTGGTTCCCCAACATATGAATTAGCTAAATATTTGACCACCCTCCTACAGGACCACATTGGAAAAACCACTTCTTACATCAAAGATTCAACTCACTTCATCAACAAAATCAGTCCGTTAAGACTCAATCCAAAGGATATATTAATCAGTTTTGATGTTGTATCCCTCTTTACCAAGGTTCCAGTTAAAGACACAATCTCATTGATTAACCAGATTTTTCCAGAAGATATAACAGCCTTATTTCACCATTGTTTGACAACAAGTTATTTCCTATGGGATCAAGAATTTTATGAACAGATTGATGGAGTAGCTATGGGAAGTCCACTCAGTCCAGTAATAGCAAACTTTTACATGGAATATTTTGAAAAGACAGCATTAGAATCAGCACCTTACAAACCTACAGTCTGGTTCAGGTTCGTAGATGATACATTTACCATTTGGAGCCATGGTGAAGAAAAATTAATGGACTTTCTAAACCATCTTAATAATATCCATCCAAACATTCAGTTTACCATGGAAAAGGAAATTGAGGGTAAACTCCCATTTCTTGATACCCTTGCCATCCGTAAATCAAACCTTCAGTTAGGTCACAAGGTCTACCGGAAACCAACTCACACAGATCGCTACTTACACAAAAACTCCAACCACCACCCCCGACAGAAAAGAGGAATAATCAAAACATTAATGGACCGTGCAAGACGGATCTGTGAACCACAGTTTCTCAAGGAAGAAACTAACCATCTAAATCACGCACTGCTAGCAAACGGCTACTCCAAGAATGAAATCAGAAGGGCCATTGAACCAAACAAAAATCAGAAAACTCAAGAAAAACAGTCTCCCATAGGAAAGGTATTCTTGCCATTTATTAAAGGAGTCACTGATAGGATGGAGAAACTTTTGAAAAAACATAACCTACAAACAGTGTTTAAACCCACCAAGAAAATACAACAAATGCTACGATCAGCAAAAGACAAAAGAGACCCCCTCACCTCTGCAGGAGTATATCGTATACCTTGCAGCTGTGGAGAAGTTTACATCGGGACCACAAAACGCAGCATACAAACAAGGATAAAAGAACATGAAAGATACTGCAGACTTGGCCAACCTGAGAAATCAGCAGTGGCTGAACATGGACTGACACAAACAGGACACAGGGTCTTATTCCAAGACACTGAAAGACTGGACAATTCTACCAACTATTTTGTCAGATTGCACAGAGAAGCCATTGAAATTCACAAACATCAGCACAACTTTAACAGAAAAGAGGAGAGTTTAAGAATGAATAAGGCTTGGCTTCCTGCCCTGAAAAACCTCCAGACAAAGACAACATTCAACAATAGCCATACAGATTAGGTTTGGATTACACACATTAACAGATCACTTCAGGATACAATGGTTCCATATTAACATACCATACCCTCATTAGCACATTATCTTGATACTTACAGGACAATACTTTTGCAGGACAATACTCAGCTCAAACCCAACCCCTTTCTGACTATATATTACTCTTTCTACACCCTTGACACTGAGAGACACTGTCCTTCAGTGTTACTACTCTGAAGATGCCTGCCACAGTTGCTGGCGAAACGTCAGGAAAGAAAATTCCAAGACCACGGTTACACAGCCCGGATAACCTACAAGAACCAATGAACTCTGACCGTGAAAGCCTTCGACAAAATATCACTTGACGCTATAACAACTACTGACTGGACATTTATCAACCTCAGCAGAGAACTATGGATTATAAACAATTGGAGGAAATGCTGACAAAGCAAACTGAAACAATCAACAAGCAAATTCAACAGGTTTCTAACCAACAAGACCAACTCACAAAGCAACTGATTCAACTTTTTGATAAGAAGTTTGACAATGTGTTAAATGAAATCAAGACAACTAAAGACCAAGTGAAGGAACTGAAAACAGATATGAATGAGATGGAAGCCAATGTAAAAAAAGTAGTGAATGAGCAAAAAGAAATGCAAAATGAAATTAAGGGTTGTGTGAAACAAACTGAAAAAAATACAATTACAAGAGGCTTTGAAGGATCAGATTGCACTTTTGGATATTAAATCAAGAGAGCTTAATTTACGTATACGAAATTTTTCTGAAAAATATGGGGACACCAGAGAGACTATGATAAAATCACTTGCTGGCATTTTTAATATGAATGAACAAAAATTAAATTATGCAATTGACAAGATATACAGGGTCTCCTTATCTCCAAAAATTTTACAACCAAAACCTAGAGAGATTGTGATTGTTTTTTGTGATCCTAGAATGAAGAATACTATCATGCAAAATCACTTTGACAACCCTTTTTCAGTAGATGGAATACCATTACTACTGTTGAAAGATTTACCTCGCCACCTGATTGCCAAGAGGAATATTTATAAAGATTTCACTATGACACTAAGGAAAAATGGAATAAAATACGCTTGGCTAATACCACAAGGTCTTACTTTCACTTACAAACAGATCAGACGTGCTGTTACTTCTTTGGCAGAGATTGAAATATTTTTTTCAAGAAATAAAGAGACCCTACTCAAGGAGAAAGACAAGAAGAAATGCGACAAAATGAAAACCTAAGCGGGCAGGGTGTAGTGGATGGACATCATGGTCACCAAGAGACGAAACCAAGAAAGCAAGAACAAACCAACAGAAATTCCAAACAGAAAAAGCTGTTCAAAAAGAAAGGTTAAAGAGTTGGAGAATACTGAAATGATGGGAAAAGGGGAAAATGTGGGGGGGAAATAATGAGTTTTTAAAAATTACATATTAATGTAAAAATATATGGGTCTATCCCTTTTCATGGCAGTTTAATGAATTTTTTTAATATTTCATATTAATTTTAACTGATTATATAAGTGATTTGATGATATATTAAAATGGTATATAATAGATGATAGAAATAAATAGAAAATTATAAGTAAATACTCATTAATATGTTAGGAATAGACAACTTTTAAAATAAAGGAGTGACCGGATTAAGAAATGGGTAAGAAGAAGCCGGGGTGGGGGAGAAGTCAGTTTTAATATCTGTATTTAATGAAGGCATACATTGATCAAATATTATTTTTTTACTGATATATGGAAAGATAAGCTTTATGAAATGCCGAATAAGTTGGATTGTATTATTTTTTGAAAAACCAATTAAAAAAATTATATAACTATCACCCAAGCATAGGACAGGCTGCCGGGAGCAGGTAGGATACGAGGGACAGCATCGGGGGAGAGCTACAGGGCTCCATGGGAGGATCTGGGTCAGGCCCCACAAACAGAGGCAGATATAAAGGAAATGCATGGAGTGAGATGGGAGAGGAAGAAAAATCAGAGAAGGGGAACTCAGGAGAAGGAGAAAGGAAAAAGGCGGACAGGCAACGTGAGGAGGAAAAAGAGGACAGCTGAATAAGCAGCGGTGAGCTGGTAGTGGGATAATTCCCAAAAGAAGGGCAGCCGTGAGAAGGTATCCGCAGGGCAGAGATGTGGGGGAGGAGTTGCAATTTCAGGCAGGGCACCCGAGTGCAGCTAACTGCAGGCCAATGTAGAGCAGTTGTCGCAAATAAAAGTGGAGCAACAGTAGAGACTACACTGTTGACCTATTGCGGGAGTGATAGAAAGCATGTTGGGTGTGCCCTTTCCCCAGGTGGGGTGATTAATGGATGCTATGTAAAATACAATGTCTGGATCTGAATCATTTTTCTTACTGTTCCCTAGCAAGTGTGCACAAAAACTATATAGATAGTCTATGTTCTAAACAGTTCAGGATGGTCTGCCTGAGTCCTGTCAATGTATGTACGGGACTGGTCCAGTAGGACTTACCACCAACTAAGGACTAGCTTGTCCTGTATCAGCTTCGGTGCTCCTCAACAAACATGGTGGTGCACTCTATCTGCCATGTTCACAGCTGATCAGCAGGGCCCCATGCATTTTCAGTTGTGCCACTGTTTCTATGTAACAATACGCCAGAAGAGATGCAGATACCAAAGTCAGTGGTGACTTCTTGCAGGGCTTGCAAAATTGTTCTCTTTCAGCAAGCTGTTTTTTTTTTTTAAACTAAGTCAATGTTATGAACCTATATATCTATCTGTGGGCACTGGAAAATTTTGCAAACTATTATAGATTGTATCATTTAAATTGCCGATAAGACTGCAGACATCTCATTTGAGTTCTAACATTTGCTCCTGTATGGCACCCATAACAATGAAATACAGTTAAACATCCTATTTGTTCTTGTAGGTTATCCGGGCTGTGTAACCGTGGTCTTGGAATTTTCTTTCCTGACGTTTCGCCAGCAACTGTGGCAGGCATCTTCAGAGTAGTAACACTGAAGGACAGTGTCAGACAGTAGTGTTACTACTCTGAAGATGCCTGCCACAGTTGCTGGCGAAACGTCAGGAAAGAAAATTCCAAGACCACGGTTACACAGCCCGGATAACCTACAAGAACCAATGAACTCTGACCGTGAAAGCCTTCGACAAAACATCCTATTTGTTAATATTAAAGGTTTCATTTTATAAGTTACATGGAGAATGGTTAAAACTGAAAGGTGACTAATAAATGTATTAAAGAAATCAAGGGGGTTTGGACTGTTTTAAACTTTTTAAAGTGTATGTTCTGATGGTTTTGTGCAAATTGTCTTGAACATGGGAGAAGGTAAGGTACACATTTTAAGATAAATTAATAAATGTGTATGCGATAAGATTGATGTCTGGGCTTTTTCCCACCATGACCACAGTTGAAATTCTACTTAATAAGTAACAACTAATTCAACTGGTTTCTGCACTAATCACGTTTTTTAAAAAAAATCTTAACTAACCGTCTTAGAAACAGTGATTTACATGCATTATCTATTGTCAAGTGAAACCCCCTTTAGAATGCGCAAGGCTCTTTAGATTTCGAACACAAAAGCATCATCACTCTGATGAAGAGCCAGACATCTAATTTTAGACATGATGTGACAAGTGAAGGTTGCAGTTGGGAGCAGATGGGGAGACGAAGAAGACCGGTTACAGTTGTACAAACGTATAATTAGGGTATTTCGGCATGCACACACCTTGATGGTACAACAAAAAAGAATAGCGCTTTTGTGTGTGATTTGTGTTTTTTAAAAATTAATTACTGTCATCTTTGTTGAGAGCATCATGGAAGAAGTTAGTCTCAATGAGGAACCTGAATGTAGAAAGGCAATGGTAGAGTCTGGTCCAACTAAAATGCAGAGAGCATTTCCTGGGAAAATGGGGTGAGTACAGAAAAAAAAGGGCAAAGATGGTTTTAAAAAGAAAACAATATGAAAGAGAAACAGAGGTAGAATGAATGCAATCATGAGGGAAGGATAACATGCTATGAGATGAAAGATAACTAGGCAGCACTGAGTTATGAGAGGCCTTGAGTATAAAGGCGAGGAATTTGAAAGGACACTGTCTACGTGACACATGAAAATGGAACAAGTTCACTTAGTTAGATTTGCAAGCACATGCTGGCATATTTGCTGCAAAGTTCTTCTCTCTCTTAGGAGAAAACAGTTTGGAAAAGGGAGATAATGAGTAGGAAAGCCAGCAGAACAAGGTAAGGGTCCTGCTGTTACCAGCACAAGAGGACTACTTCTCCCCCACACTTCATAGTGCTGCCTTGAGTCCTGTTTGTTTGTTTATTTACTTTATTTATGCTCTACTTTCTTCCTAAGACTCAGGAGATTTTGTGCAAGTTCTCTTTGCTCCCACATATACTGTGCTAGTCAGGGACATGCCTAGTTCAGACAAAGGGATAGAGAGAAGACATCAAAGGATCAGGGTTCACTGCAGCTCACTGGAAAGCAAGCAGTGTGGTTTTATGGTCCAGTGGGACTCACGGAGGAAAGCACAATATGTATATCAGTCATAGCACATTTTGAGGAATGGAATGTGATTCCAGGAATTGGAGCACACTTCAACTGGTACTGGGTAAGTCACCATATTCAGCTTAAACTTCGCCATGGTACTAGCTTTTTAACAGTTTTCCTCATGTAAATGTTCTGTGAGAAGTATCAAATCTCTGTATTGTACCACACAATCGCACCTTGCAAATAATCATGGGAGAAAATAAATAAAATAATTAATAACCTATGACTTTATCACTGCTGTTCTAAATTTATGGCATGTACTGAGTATGTATTTAAAGAAATTATACTATTGTGAATGTGCAAAATGTTAACCTGTGCATAATCTGAACACTCAGCATATGAACATGGAAGCAAAATTCCTGGCAGACCAGTGGAAACATTACCTTCCTAATAAATGGGATGGACAAATATATTTCTACATGAAAAATATATGGCATGAAACCACAGAAGTTCTTTTAAACCGTACAGTGAATATAGGTGTAGCTGTACCAGTATTAAGTTCCCAATGACCTGCCCTATCACAGGTACACCTTGGTGTTCTCTGGCAGCTGATGCATTCAAGTAGTCTTCCAGGGCAGCCCCATGTAATAGTGTAGCAATAATAGTTGTTTGGTCTGAAATGAAATGAACGGGATGGTAGGAAAAGTAAGGAGACTTGGCATGGGATGAGAACATGAAGAGAAATAGTTCAAGAGTAGTTTCACAAAGTCGTGAATTTTTTGTTATGATATCTCGATATAAGAATGGAATAGAACAGTTTCCCACCCCCCATACAATTCTGCCCCAAACCATTGTTAAAGAACTCAGCTTAAAAAGTATAACATTGCTTTAAAATGTAAAATGCGTGAAAAATACACTAACCAATTTGGCAAATGCTGTATGTGAAAATTCTAACAAAATTCATAAATCATATTAAATAGCCAATAAAATTGTTCAATCAAAAACTCATTTAAAGATACCTTGTTAATGAACTGTACATAATGATGCTTAATCAAAACCTGACATTTTTCCACAGATTAAAAAAAAGTTCCAAAGGACATCAGAAGCACCGTTGTTCTGAACAAAAGATAACAATAGAACATTATAATTAATAGCTTGCAGTCATGTGGCATTCTCTAGGGAATCACATTTTATAAATGAGAGCTGGTGTTTTTCTAAAAGCAGGAATTACATGTCCTGATATTGCTAATACCTTGAACTTGATCAAACATTAGACATCACTTGTAAGGTCGATTTTTCACTAGTACTTTGATCGTTTTCACATAGCAAAGTTATTCTGAAATGCTAAATCTACTGGATGGAGTACAGTAGGGCTGTCAATTTGGTTCGTCCCAAACTGAAAAACCGCCAATTTTCCCCTGATTTGGCGGTTTTCAGTTCAGATGGAACCGAATTAAAAAAAAGGCAGGAAAACGACGAGCCGAATTTGGCAAATTCAAGGTGTGCCAAATAACTTCGGCAAATTCGGGGGCTCAGAAACAGCAGCATAACCACCAGTTAGTAAGCAGCATTCTCCCGTGGCCAATGGTGGCCAAGCTGGGTCTTCTCCTGGCCAATCAGAGCAGGGATTCTCACTTTTGAAATGGTCAGGAGAAGAGTCTAAAAACTCCCGTCCCTGCCCTCCCGTCCCAACTGTATTCATTGCCTTCCAATTTGGTGGAGGTGCTGCTGAGAGATCCGATTCCTGACTGGGCCGAGCTGCTGGTGCTTAACGGAATAGGATTGGATTTACTTCTCCTCCGTGTTCCTGCTGGAAGACATCCACACAGTTTGATTTTGGGGTTTTTTCTCTATACCTTTTCTCCTGTGTGTGTGGGGGGAGGGAGAAAGCAGAGTCTGTGTGTGGGGGGAGCAGTTTCTGTGGGTGCGTGGGGAAAGCCAAAGGGGGCTTTCACCCATTCTGCCGTGGGGGGGGGTGCCCGCTCACCTCTGCGGGAGTGTGTGTTCTGATTTTAAAGTTTTAATGTTCAGAGTTGAGTCTGTGCGGCGGCTAGCGAGTCTCTCTCCGCTCGGCACCCGGGCCACGCCTCCTCCTCCTTGGTTTTTTTCCCATTTGGGGTTGAGCCGAGCCATACTGGTTTGAGGGGGGGCGTCACCCGTTCTGCAGAGGGTGTGTGCTCACTCGCCTCTGCGGGAGTGTGTGTTCTGCTTTTAAAGTTTTGAAGTTTAAAGTTGAGTCTGTGCAGCGGCTAGTGAGTCTCTCTCCACTCGGCACCCGCGCCTCCTCCTCCTTGGTTTTTTTTCCTGTTTGGGGTTGAGCCGAGCCATAATGGTTTGAGGGGGGGCTTTTGCCCATTCTGCCTGGGGTGTGTGCACCTGTTCGCCTCTGCGGGAGTGTGTGCTGTGCTCTGCTTTTGTTTTTTGCCCCTAGCCTGGGGTTGAGTGTGATGGTGCGGTTTGTGTGAGTCGCTTCCCGGCGCCGCTCGGCACCCGCGCCTCCTACTCCTCGGTTTTTTTCCCGTTTGGGGCTGAGCCATAATAGTTTGAGATGGGGGCCTTTATGGCTTTATTCCAATGAGGGAATGGAATAAAGATGCACATTAAGGATGGGGGGACCCCTTCCGGGCCCCATAATTTCAGACCCTGTGATCCAATCTTCAAAAAACTTAGGGGTTCTTGCAAGAAGGGTCCCCTCAAGCTACGCTGAAATCTTGGGACCTCTACCTCCAAAATTGCCCCCCCCCGGAGCCGCGGAAAGGCGCAAATGTGTTTTTAATGGCTTTAAACAGCCGAATTTCCCCCCAAACTCCAAATCTCATGCTGAATTCCACGGATCCAAATCGAGGGAGTTTGGATGTCGGCATTTCCCGAATCAAAACGGGCAGAATTTTTCCGAATCCGAATTTTACCCAAAAAAATTTAAACAGCCCTAGAGTACAGTACGTATGTGAAACAAAGAAGCACCATTGTACCTTCAGCACATTGCTGTGCTTTCAAAAATCTAAATTCAGTTCTGAAAGACATTTGACTATTACAAATGTATCATCACAGAGTGGGTCACTTCAGTGGTTAAAGTATTGGACTAGAACCAAGTTTGAGTCTCCATTCTGCCATGGAAGCTTGCTGAATGACCTTGGGCCAATCAGTCTCTCTTAGCCTGACCTACTTCACAGGGTTGTTTATGTGGATAAAATGGATGAAAGGAGAATGATGTTGTAAGCCATTTCGAGTGCTCATTGAAGAGAAAAGTGGTGCATAAATATCTAAATAATATTGCGGTAATATCTAAAAGCAATGTAAGTGGGTTGAAGTGCAATGCTAGGCAGAGTTACTCCTTTCTAAATCTATTGAAGTTGTAGGATTACAAAGGTGTGACTCTGCTTAGGAATGCACTCATGATGAATTATCCCCTTTCAAACAAGATGAATCCATTGAAAATACACTGAGAATGCAGGGGCACCCAAAGCATGGCATCCAAAGACGACTGCAGTGGTCGGGTGGGTTTTGTGCATCATAAGCCTCCTGCCTGGTATATGAGCAGACAAGGGTATAACGGGTGGAGTACCAAGGCAGGGAATGGGGCAAGAGGGTCACCCGTGCATGCCTGAGGCAGGGGGTAGTGTACCTCACAGCTGGTTCTGTATGTACTTCACTGGTGGCTAATATCCCTTACCAAATGCTTTCAGGCCAGGGTTTCAGAATTCTCTGGTACTGCTACCATTTTAGTTTGCCTATTGATGGGGAAGGATGGCATGGAAACCAGTCCTCTCATCTCACATAAAATAACGAACTATCAAATAGAGCATAGTGCCAGTTTATTAAGTGGGGGGGGGGGTTTACCCACCAAAACAGAAAAGGCCATAAAAAGTTTCTCAGACATCCATCAACAAATAAGGAATAACTCCTATGAATAACCCCAAAGAGACAACTTACCATTGCCGGTGCAACAACCAATGATATAGGCATAAGTGGTTCTAGCACTTATAGCAGACCCTTGCCAGACCTATTAATCACAGGAAAAGTGGAGTACTGGAGTGGGGTACTGGAGTTGACGCTAAATCTGACTGGAGTGGAAACCTTGAAGTAAAGGAGAAAAGGAGGAGGAGTTACTGATATTGCCAGTTCATACATGACACTGGCATAAAATCTTGTGCTGTACCCATGCATGTATTTTTGGTTATGCTCTGAAAAGAGCAAGAGGTGAGCAGAAGCCAGAACCTTATTCACACACCTTACCATAAACCCAGGGACCTTGTGTACAAACACTACTTGGCTCCAGGCAGCACACATTCTGAGCACCTCAGTTTCTTTTACCAAATTGTTTTGGTTTTCTGTTTGTTGGTTACCCTCATGGCACATTAAAACATTTCCTCACTTGGGCCTAATACCCCACCAATGATGGATTTCTAAAAGAATGTTCCACTGTGTTTTTTTTCTGCTCCCAATAAATAGGAATCAATAGCCATAGGTTTAGGTTTTGGTATTTTCAGTTCACATATGCTCTCTCTTGCTCTTCTGTTTTTTAAACCTTTACTTTTAAATTTTCTTCTACATCCTGCAGCCTCATATAAAATATGGAATAAAAAAGCAATGAAACATTCAGAAGGAGATATTCCCCCTCCTTGTGGGTGTTACAGAGCATACCAATGTGCTGATGTTTCAGTTCACATTTTATTACTTCCAGGATGGTGCTGAGAATAACAATAAAGCACCTGCCTGCAACTTGTAGTTTTAGAAAAGCAGTGTGTTCAAAGGTCTTCTCACCTTTCCTCTGAGTCACAAGTAAGAAAGCTTGGGCACGGGCTTAAGTTTTATTATTTCTGAGTCTTTGTGTGTGACCCCACATATCTGCATATTGACGTGTACAAAAAGTCTACTCACAGAGATTGCTCATGGCAATTTTAAAGGGACAGAATGACATGATACCTTGTCAAAGAACATTACAAGCCACACCAACATTTCACATGTTTCCCGTTTCAAGAGAGACCTTGAGTTAGTTTCATGGGGGGGGGGGCGAGTTAAGCGTGTGTGTGCAGTTCTTTTATAGCCTTGAGGTATATTGCCTCATCCTCTGTTCTTGCCTAGTTCTTTCTTTTAAGAGTCAGCCTCCTGACCATCTGAGTTACTGTGCACCCTGCCTTTCAACATGATGCACCCTGCCTTTCAAACACTAAATAAGCTAGGATTCCACTGGGTCCTTTGGGTCTGACAAGAACACCCCAGTGTTTCTGCAAAACTTTACAACCTTACACTTCTCTGCCCCCCTTTCAGTTGTGGAAGTGTTCAGTCTAGTCTCATGATGCATCTTGGGCCCTTCAGTGCTATATGTTCAAATTCAAGTTTTATTTGTAAGTGGTATGAAAAACAGGGTATATTTTGTGATTATTGCAGCCCACTCCTGAGCTTTCGGTAGCCAGAAACAGTGGGGAGAAGGCGTTGCTGCGGCGCCTCCTAAGCCGTTCCACGGCCACCGAAAGTTTGAAAAAGCCTTTTAAACGGCTTTTTTCTTTTAAAATGGGGCTTTTTGCCTCATTGAGAATTTCTCCCCCCAGCGTACCCAGGGTGAAAGGGAACAGGAGGCTGTCTACAGGCCGCCCCACCCCTGGAACACCCTGGGAATGCCCCCTGGGATGCCGGAATGCCCCCGGGAACTCCGGCACGGGCCTTTATACCAGTGGGCTGCTGGCAGAAGGCCCCGTCGGTGTCCTGGGGTGGCTCTGCCCCGGCAGCACCAGGAGACTGGGGTCCAGGCCTCCCCACCGGCATTGGGGCCACTTACGGTGGCGTAAGTAGCCCAGACTCTGACATGGGGGGCCCCAATGATAGTGCAGGCCCTTCCTGGCCTCCTGAGGACTTTCGTCCTGAGAAGTCAGGAATGCACTACTGGATTTTTTTATAAAGTTCTAGTATTATAATTGGGCTCTGGAATGCAAGGGTTACTCTTAATGTTAAACCACTCTGGTTGTGGGAAAGTAACCAGTTTATACTTTTTAACTTAAGGGAACATGGGTTGGAATTCACAGGATATCACAAAACATTACAAGTGTCCCTCAACTCAAAAGGGTTGAAAACTGCTGAAATAAGATGCTGCCAGTAAGACATGTGTATATTCTATCCTTTTACCCCTCTGCATTTAAACAAGGCACCATTTCTATGTTCTCTTTGTTCAAGGAACAAACCATACAATAAGAATTAATGACAAAACAGCCTAAAGACAGGCTCTGCAGTTTTGCAAGGTTTTTCAGAATGATTTTGGAAAATATGAATGTTCTTAACTGATATGCGAGGCTACAACATGACGTCAAGCTGCAGCCATTGAAGTAATCTCAAAGAAATCTAATTGACGTCTAGAGGACTACACCAAGACTACTTCAGTATAAGTAGTTTGAGGATGACTGCTGAAGAGTTTCAAGCAGCTTTCAGAGCACATTTTCAAGAACCACTGGAATTCCAAAGAGGACAAGGGGAAACATCGTTCTCAGCTAATCAAAACTGAAGAGAAAGCCATTGACCTAATGGTGGGAAGGCAGTGTCAGCCCAGCAGAATGAAAAAGAGACGGTTACTGGCACAGGATAAGGGACTGGACTGACACTGTCAAAGAACCACGTAGATTTTCTTGCTTCAAACATTTTGATTCAATTCATCAGCTACAAGATCTAAATGAATCTTGTTGGTTTTGACCGCATTATTTAAAGGGGGTGTTTATGGGGCATTCCCAAGGATGGAGCTGATTTTTGGCCTGGGAATGCCCCTCTATACTGCAGTGTTGCTATGCCCGCAAAATAGCTGGAGCAGTTTCATAGGTTTCTATTTTTAAATACTTTATTTTGTGTATTTTCCAGCCCAAAAGCCTCTGAGGAGGCAGAGCAGCTGTGCCGCTCCCAGCCGTCAACTAACCCCCCCTTCAGGAATGGGCTGCCCTTGGAGTTGTTCTGTGGGCTGAAGGAGTTCTGCTCACACACAAGTTTCTTGCTTCTCCCAGGTCCTAGTAACCTGAAATGCTGCCCAAATCTTACTCCCTGGAGTATCTTTTATTTATTGTACTTATACTCTGCCCTTCCACCAAAGTGCCCCGCATGGCTTACAAAAAAAATCAAAACCCAAATTAAAAATAAACAAAACATTGCAAAAACCAAATTAAAAATAGTCAAGAAATTGGAAAATATTTAGCAGCAGCCTAAAACTATGCAAATGATCAGATCTTCAATAAAACAACAACAAATAAAAACCAGAATGCAACTGGAGAACAAAATAAAAAAATAAAACCCAGAGCCAGTGTAGTGTAGTAGTTAAGAGCAGTGGTTTGGAGTGGTGGACTCTAATCTGAAGAACCGTGTTTGATTCCCCATTCCTTCACGTGAGTGGCGGAGGCTAATCTGGTGAACTGGATTTGTTTCCCCACTCCTACACGTGAAGCCAGCTGGGTAACCTTGGGCTAGTCACGCTCTCTCAGCCTCACCTACCTCCCAGAGTGTCTGTTGTGGGGAGGGGAAGGAAGGGAAGGTGATTGTAAGCTGATTTGATTCTTCCTTAAGTGGTAGAGAAAGTCTGCATATAAAAACCAACTCTTCTTCTTCTAAAATCAACACAACTAGCTTCAGTTCTCCTTAAAGGCTCTCTGGAAAAGAATGCACTCTTCACCATCTTGTGTTCTGAGATCTTGTTGATTCTGCCCTGGGACTAGTTTTCATTTTTATTATAGCACATCTTTTTGCATATTTTTACTTTTGATTTTTTTAATTGCACAAAAACAGGATAAATGTGTAATGTTCCTTCTCTTCCACACCACTCATTAAATAAGGAAACAAATGATATGATAATAAAATAAATAGGAACTCCTAAAGAAACATAACAAAGCACTGTGATTTTTACAGAGACTTTTGCAGATTTCTGTTCAGTAAACACAAACAATTTTTGTTCAGTAAACACAAACACATTTCAGTTTAGCAGAATATGGTACAATTTATTATGGTCTTATCTAAAGACTCAGGGCCTGTTTTGCCCTGTATATGTTGTTTTTGTTTCCAGAGTAATCAGAGGAAGCAGTTACGAAGCTACTTTTGGTTGTTTTGTTGTCTGAGAAATAATCAAAAATTGATCCTTGTAAAATAAACACTGGAAAAAATAAAGAGAAAGAATCGGGAGAAGGATCCGTTGAGGGGGGAAAATGACGAGTATATTGAATTTTTAAAGAAATTTGTCAGGTCCATATCTTTCTCACAAGCTTTCAATGAAGCTTTCAATAAACTCTGTGAAAGTCCTGCATCTGGGTATTTCAAGGAGTCTAGTTTTGGAGCATATCCCAAAATATATATTTGTGCCTGACCAGTCCATCCTTGTAATCTACCTGTCTGAGTACTGTGACAAGTCTTGGACTTAACCTCCACTCTGTTCGTTTGTAAGTCACTATGCCTTTTTCACACTCTCCAGTTGCTTGCATTCTGCACAGTCTGTATGACCAGAGAAGCCCTCAGTTACCTCCTGTGTGGGACTTGCAAGAGTGCCTCTGCCTTGAAGTGCTGTACTTGTCCCTCAGTTCCCTTGCAGTGACCTACCCAAAATGTCTGACTGTTAACCATCCATTTTTCAAATTATCCTTAGAGCTACTCCCTAGCCCCTGACCCCAATATTAACAGAAGATGTAGGTGCACCACCAAAAATTGGCCTTTGTAACCAAAGACATGGAACAGCATCTTATACAAAGATATCAAGAACGTGGGAGCACAGAAGCTCCCAAGAATTTTTGACTTGAGGAAGTCAGAGTTACGGTAAATGTATTCATCTCTCTGATACTCTTGATCCTAGTGCAGCATTGAATAAAGGCATTCTATACATGGGAATAGTTTGAGCACCCTTGATAGACCATGAGATTCATGGATTCTAAGTCCACTTTGAGACCTCTGAAGACCCTCACTTCTTCCTGGCCCTAAAGCATATCCCTGGTTTTGAAAGATTAATAATCAACACTATTAAGATTTCCTTTACAAATTCAGTTCCTGGAAATCTATAATCAATCCAGGAAGACCCATTTGCCCACAACAAATGTCACCTTGTTAAGTCACCCTTTATCACAAACATCTCAAGGTATGCTTGCCGACCCAGCGTTTAATTGGGGATTGGCTGGAGCTGGCTACACTGAACCTAACCCCACAACAAAACTGTAGCATGCAAATAAGAGCACAGACACATTGTTGGGATAAAAATGGCCACAACTTTTATTGGTTAAAGCATAAGGGCATTGGCATAGCATAGTGGTTGGATCCCAGGCATCGGCTGGCCCGACTGCCAGCCAATGATGTACCTCCTACTCTCAGCCCACCTGCTGGAGAGTAGCCTGTGAGGACCTCCTACTCCCAGCCCATCTGCTGGGAGTAGCCTGGGATGGCAGTATGCAGGATATCACATGGATATGAGCCACTCTGTGAATCCCCTGCCACTTGAAGGGAGGCCACCCTGACAGCCCCCCGATCTGGGCATGTCTCTTGCCCGGCCTCCCCCCAAATCCCTTATTGGGATCCCCAGAGTGGGGAAAAGGGTGCACGCAGGCCGTCTTTTCCCCAAAACTGGATCCAGCCCCACGCAAACACCGCCAATAAGATGTGACATGAAATGAAACAAGATAGAACAAACTGCAATGCCAAGTAAAGGGAGGGACGGTGAGACAAGCCAGGAGGCTGAATGAGCGGGGAGGCAAGCGAAGGCCGAAAAACTGAGGCGAGCGAGGCCTGCATTTATATCTGACTGGTGGACCACGTGAAGCCCACAAGTTCACGTCTGCTAGCCCTCTCTGATTGGCCCCCTTTGAATCAGGGCCCTTCAAAGAATCAAACGGCCAGGCAGGAAAGTTAGCTAGCAAGCCTGCGCAGCTGCAGCAGGCTTCCCAGACAGCCGCCGCCATTGGCAGGAGTGCCTGCCCGGATCCTGGGGAGCTGGATACTCTACCCTGCCGCCCACTCCAGCCACCCCCCACGCGGGCCAGCAAAATGTGGTGCAGGGTAATTCCTGAGCTAGTGCTTATTCAAGTGCTCTTCTATTATAGAAAAAAATGTTCTGTCTTAGCACAGCTTAGATTCTGGACCTGCGGTTCACACTAATCAGAACACAACCCAAGATCCAACAACGGGCAACTAGGCTTCAAATTTTGATCCAATTCCAGAGCAAATCCTAGTTCTGCTCAAAACTGAGCCAATAGCAAACTTTCTCCATTAGCAGCAGCACCAAGTTAAATCCACATGTCTAAATGAGGTAAATCCAAATGTATAAATGATACAATTGCTGAAAATCACTTGATCCCACTCTTGGTCCTTGGTGCACTGCTGAAAATCACTGAATTTTATCCCTTCCCAACTGTCTTCCAGCACCATGGATCCTGAAGTACCGGGACCCTCCTTTTCAGGGCAAGTAAAATGTGATTCTCTTTCTCCCCTCCAGAAGTTCCATATCCACTTTTAACTCTCCCCCCTTGCAGATATTCTGTACCTGACAGCTGGATTACTTTTCCACTGCATCCTCGCTCTATCCCTCCAAGAGTCCAATCTCCATGTTTTCCTATCCACTCTGGCTGCCTAGATCTCCTTCCTCTCCATATGACAGCTGAGTCTTACTCCCCAAATCTTTGTGCTTTCTCTCTCTGGCTTGGTTTTCCTCTGAACTAACCAGATGGGAGAAACACAATTTGGACTAAAGTAACGTTAATTGGTTACTTAGGTTTCAATTGCAATAACTGAATATTAGGTAAGGACTCTAGAACTCCTGCAAGTTCGGCTTGCATTGTAATCCCTGATGTTGAATATCCTTCAGATGGATGGATGATCAAATCAAGTGATCATTGAGCCATCCATCAGAGCTTGCTGGGCAGCTGTACATCTAGCACAATAGCACACACAATAGGCTGTGTCACATATGCTAGGTTTAGTAAAGAAGCATGGGAGTTGTATTTTCCTCATGGCTTCTTTCACACCAAGGATTTTATTCCTAGTTTAGACTCCATTTCTGGGGTGGAAAGATCCCTCCTCACATGACTAATTTATGGATTTCTTCCTAATTTGGGGCTCCATTCCAGCAAATGACAGCTCCTCCCCACACGGCTATGCATCACTTTACAGTATGAACTCTTCCCATTTGCAGGCTCTGTTTCTGTAATGGAAAGCTCCTCCCCCCCCCTTCATTGACTGGTTACTGAAATGCTTCCACTTGTAGATCCCTTTCTGTAAAGGAATCTCATCCCCCACTATAAATTTCTTCTACTTTTGGATAATTTCAGCATTGGATTCCCCCACCACCACCACCCAAAGTCTTCTACTTTGGGTGTCTGTTCCTGTGCAGGAAAACTCCCTCCCACTCCCATGGTTAAAGACATTTTAAGTGTGGGTGATTCTTTTAATTGATGTGAATTAGAAACATTTTCAACACTGATCAAGACACTGTGCTCCCTTCCAAAATCTCCCTTTTTAAAGAAAACAAGCATTGGCTCTACCTCCCATTGCAGTATATGAATATGCAGAGGTTTTCCAAAAGGTTTGTGCTACTCTGTTAGGAAGCAAACAAAAACACATGCTCCTCAACAACACATCCTCCTCCAAGTCTTCTCCCTACATACTCTCCCTTCCAGATTGAGAATTCCTCATCTATCCTGTAATTATGCATACAATTACTGGATCCGTCCTGTAATTATGCACAGAAATCAACCAAATAGTAGCCCAAAAAAAAGCTACTGTGCAGCTACCAATCAGTTCATAAGAAGTTCATGACATTTGCCATGCCAATGAAATAATCCCACGTAACGTTCGTAGGAAAGGAGGGCAAGTGAGACCAGGGAGACCACGCCTGACAAGAGAAGAAAGACTCCGTCCCAGTTAGCACATCAACAGCCTGCATCTGCCCATCTCATGGCCGAGACACTCTAAGTCAGCCTGTACCGTGTAAAGAACATCACATCTGATCTATTGTAACAGGAATCTGAACTAATCCCAAGATTGGCTCATCAGAATGACTCCCATTGAATATGGTAAATTCATCTGAGTAACTCATTCACAGTGAAGTTTGTGGTATTCCTAATATTAGGCTTGTACAAAGTGACTGAATTTTATTCGTTTCCATGACAAAATTGCATACTTGTTTCTCTGTTCATACTGATTCCCCCATGTCTTGGTTGAATTAATAAAATTACTTCCTGATTTAAGTATCTGCATCTCTTCATTCTTTCCCTCACTAGGAGATATATTGTATCAAACTGGGAACCATGTAAAGCATAAGCCAAAAGATTCTATAATTTACCCATTGATAGTGTTTTAGGGTTCTTTGTGTGTAAAAGGGGATGTCCCTTTGCTTGATAGGGGGAAAGGACTATTTTGGGTAATAGTTAACTAACCATGCCTCCCATTGCTTCATCTGCAGCAGTCAAGTTTAGCACCTTTGCCAGTTGTACAGGTCACCTAGTCCAAGAATACAGTCACAATAAACCCAATGATACACATCAGCAATATCATGTACTGCAGCCCTCATGAGCCTGTTCTGTCCTATCTTGATAAATACTGGGATGGATCCAAGTGACCCCCAAAGAATCTTCATCTTGCTTAAGGAGCCCTCCTCCAGTTTGTGGTCCCTCCTCCAAGGGTGGGACCACTGAAGTTGGAGGATAGCTCTGTAGGCTTGCAGGAAGACTTCAAGTGTTGCTTAGTGGAGTGGTAGGATAGGGGTAGGATCCACCCCACCATCTTTATATATTCATTTTATAAGGATCTCTGTTCCAGCTCCTGCCTTACCATGCCTGCAAAGGCTCTGCCCCAAAAACCTTCTGCCGGTGGTGAAGAGGGACCTGGCAACCCTACATGGCGCCCAGCCTCCAAAGCAACCATTTTCTCCAGGGGAATTAATCTTTGGAGATCAGTTGTAATTCCAGGAGATCCCCAGGCCCCACCAGGGGATTCCAGGAGATCCCCAGGCCCCAGTTGTGATATGTAAAGTGTTGCCAGGTCCCTCTTAATAACCTGCAGGAGGTGTTTTTTTTGGGGGGGGGGCAAAGCCTGAGGAGGGTGAAGTTTGGGGAGGGGAGGGACTTCAATGCCATAGAGTCCAATTGCCAAAGAGGCCATTTTCTCCAGGAGAACTGGTCTCTATCGGTTGGAGATTAGTTGTAACAGAAGGAGATCTCCAGCCACCACCTGGAGGTTGGCAACCCTAGATATGTATTTGTGTACTCTGAGACTGTTGGGCACATCTTTAACATAAGCTCTTAATAATCTCTCCTTTAGCTCAGACAAATCAGAGTAGAAAATTGTTTGCATGCCAACTGTCTAGATCAGGGGTGTTGAAAGAATTTGTTATGAGGGCCAGATATGACATAAATGTCATTTGACCGGGCCATGCCTCGCCAGCCTAGATCAGGAGCAGGGGTGTGGCTGCCTTGGTCAGCGAGCCTGCATCAGCCTCGCCAGCCCAGATCAGGAGTAGCGGGTGGGTTCCTTGACTGGCAAGTAGGGTTGCCAACCTCCAGGTACTAGCTGGAGATCTCCTGATATTACAACTGATCTCCAGCCAATAGAGATCAGTTCACCTGGAGAAAATGGCTGCTTTGGCAATTGGACTCTATGGCATTAAAGTCCCTCCCCTCCCCAAACCCCACCTTTCTCAGGCTCTGCCCCAAAAACCTCCCGCCAGTGGTAAAGAGGGACCTGGCAACCCTACTGGTGAGCCCAGCGCATGTATCACCTTCCCAGCGCATGCATCACAGTCAAATAAAGCCAGGGATACAAGAACTGCTGCACAAGTTTGAAGTGTGACAATATTACGAAAATTTGACACTTTATCAAATGTTACTACTGAACATCAAGAGATACTGAATTTCTTAGACTGATCTTAAACCTTGTTGATGGGTTTTAGAGAAGTTTGATAACTGACTTCATTTTAAAGGTCTGGGGTAAGCAACGGGGTAGGGGATCTGCAAATCAGGTTTCATATAATTTAGTGACATTTCCTACCCTTTCCAGAACTTAAACCTTGCTTGGTGATGGTACTTGGCTCTGTGCCGCTCTTACTGGCAAAGGTGCCTCTGCAGCTGATGCCAGCTGGGGCCCAACGTCAGGGCAACCCTGGCAAGGTGTCAACACCAGCAGCCATTGGGGGGGGGGAGAAGGCTGGGAAGAGTTATTGAGCGGGGGAGTAGACTGGGCAGAGTCATCCAGAGAGCCTACCGCCTATTCCAGCCAGTCCCAGGGCACAGCTAATGGGAGGGGTGGCTGGAGGAGGGAGGGAGGCTGGAAGCATTGCAGGAAGGAAGGGGAAGGAGAGAGCAATTGCTGCTCCCCAGAAATAAGCCAGGTTTAGTTGAGGAGGAAAGGACTGGTAGGTGGGGATGAAGGGTGAGGCTAGACAACCTCTTTAAATGGGCTCCTGTAAGAGGCCAAGAAGGAAAGAAAGGTATAGCTTTGGGTGTGAGAAAAACTGTTGTCCTGGGATAGAGAAGGAATAAGGTGAAACAGTCCCCTTCTCTTCGCATTCTGAGGCCACGGACCCACTAGCAGGATGGCCAAGGGCTGGTCAACAGAGCCAGAGGAGGAAGACCTAAAGCCCAAACACCAGCCCAAATTTTTAAATCTTACAGTGTTTCTGAGTTTAGCCTTGGCATTTAACAAGTCAGGAGTGGGAAGGAGTTCTATCATTGGAAGTGTTTAAACATCAATTTGCCAAGTCCAAAAATTTCACCCTATCAGTGTGATCTTATAGAGTACACATGACCACCACAACCTAAATGTGCACAAACTAGAATCTTGCCAACCAGGTCTTTGGCAAAGAACACCGAGGACTGAATCCAGCCCTCAACTCCCTCTCCTAAACAGCCAATCACAAGATTTTAGATTTTCAAAAAGGGTTTGGCATGGGTAACCAAGGTTAGTGGTCACCCATGATTGAGAGTCCACTATGCAGCCCCTAGTCATGCTTGCAATTCAACATACTCGAAGTGATACTCACACACAAGCATCTTTTACTCATGGGTAGTGCCCATCTGAATTAGAATTTTTTGGTAATCCTTGCTTGTAGCATTTAATCTGGAATGCTGAAAAAAGTAGAAGGGTATGCATTTGCAAGCATATCTGAGTTAAATAAACTAACTGAGAATCTTTCCATTGCACCATTCAAAATATGAAGATATTAATTATGTTGAATACTTAACAGCAAAAGTTACTTCCATCTGATTATTTTATTTATGTGTTTGTTTTCATATATCTTCAAATGGAGTATACAAATATATCTTCTTTTACTTAAGAGATGGAAAATGAGTTAATAACCCTCTTGTAGCTGATAATGATGGCCAGCTGGCATTACATGGATATTACTGCAAAATTTGACAGCCATTCTTGATTCAGCAACTGGTGATAATTTTAAATAATGTTAAGTTTCCTCAGATGGTGCTCGTTCAATGTGACTGTTACATAAAAAAGTAGGAAATGCAGCAAAACGTGGATGAGCATCAGACAAATCAGGGAGTGCCTTCAACTTTGTGAGAAGATTTTCTAATCTTGACCACACAACTGCTGTGTGCTCATCCACTGCCTAGTCTCAAAATTCGGAAAGTGTCCACAGGCTAAAGAAGATATGGGCTCCTGTCTTATATTCGGGCCCCTGTCTTATGTTCTAAGTGGAAACTAAAGCTTTAACATAGGAAATAGGAAATGGTGGGACAAATAGCAAGACCCCACAGAGGAGCATGGAAACTTGCTCTGGGCAGAGTTAAAAAAAAGCTGGAAAAGACATGAACACATTCCATATCCAGCCCAACTTAGTCCTCCAGAGTCCAGACTGCATCTGTGGAACCAGGGGAGGATTGGCCTTTAAGGCCAGGAAGAAACAGAACAGAAGGAGTTTTTAATACCCCACTTTACCTTTGTGAGGTAGGTGGGGCAGAGAGAGTTCTGAGAGAGAACTGTGACTGGCCTAAGGTCACTCAGCAGGCTTCATGTGGAGGAGTGGGGAATCAAACCTGGTTCTCCAGATTAGAGTCTGCCGCTCTTAACCACTACATCATGCTGAGCTGTTGGTCTGGAGGGCCACCGTCTCACACTGGGGCCATCCCCCACTAGGGCCACCCCATCCCTAGGGGGGCAGCCATGACCCAGAGGCACAGAAAAGGAGGGCTTGCCACTGTAAAGATCACATACTACTAGGCCACCCTCCCCTGGCCCACCCTTGCCACACAAAGGGATGGGATGCCACATGAAGGGATGGGATGGGCCCGTCCAGCCTCAGGTTGCCTAGTGAAGGATGATGGGGCCCACCCGGCCTCCCTCTGCCTGCCCACTCAGCTTGGCCAGGCACCTCCTGTTCAGGACTGGCTGGGCAGGTGTTCCCTTCCTCCTTCAGGGGGGTGGGGCCAAGGCAAACTATGGGTGGGCCCATTTCCAGGGATATCCCCCCAATCTGCCCCTGTATGGAACTTATGGCCAGTAAAAGCCAGGATTTCCCAATGGCTCCTGTGAGAGAGACTGACTCCTCAGCTTCAGCTCCCCCTGTTGCCTCAGACCTATTTTAGGGAGGCCTGAGGAATCCCAGTTCCTTGACCTCAGTTAACAATCCTAAGGAAAATATCAAAGGTTCGTGCTAGTCTTGGGACCATAGGAATTAAAAGTAGCTCAAACCATTAAAGAGAAAAGAAAAATTCCCAAGAAATAATCTGCACCCAGAACCAGACAAAACCTTTCACAGCTTCCAGTAAGGCCCTTAAAGGCAGATTGTCAGATGCAGAAAGGATAATAAAGGAACTTTCCAACAACAAAAAGAAGCAAAAGTCAGAGATAGAGCCCCTTAATAAGAAAAAAAAAACAAGCACTCCAGGAAAAGTTAGAACCATAGAGAAAAAATAAGGAGCAACTCAAGAGTAAGCTGACCGATGCCTATTGCCAACTAGAGGAGCATGTAACTGAAATGTCCCCTTTTAAAACTAGATTAAAACCATTGGGAAAGGATCATTCAGAAGGAGAAAAATTTACATTAGACCCCAGCCACTGCATCTTTGCCAAGCATGGGACACACCATTCAAGCTATTCCTTGACATAGGGAAGGCTTAGCCCCAATAGTCCTTATGAAAATAAATCTCTGGATCTCTACACAGCCACTTGGTAAAGAGCCCTCTGCTTCCTCTCCCCGCCCCCATATTAATGCAGAAAAGAGGAAGGTGGAGAATCCTGCAGGATCAGAAAAGAATTTAGATTGGGTTGGACTGACCCTCAGCCTCCTGCCAGGAGTTGCTTTTCAAGAGGTATGTGGGTCCAAGACCATGAAGAGCCTTAACGATAATAAACAGTATAGTAGGAATACACTGTGGGTGTCTCCAAGCCGAACATGATTTAAGAACGGAATCAGAGAAGTCTGAAGACGAAGCATAATAGCTTTAATAAAGAAGCTATGCATTTTCAGGAAAGACATTACAGATAACATTCAAAGCACACATATAACACACACCTATAGGTGGGGGAGATGAAGGACCTGATCCCAAGTGGGTCTGAAACCAATTTCCTCACCTCCTACCCCATAGCAGGGGGCTTAGCCTTTTATAGGAGCGGATAAACAACATTCCATTAACTACATAACTCTTAACTCTCCCAATTCTGGCCAGTGCTGCTAAGCACATTTCCGATAAATGGATGTGCATATCCTCTCCAGTAACAATCCTTATAAGACTAGAATCTTAGAGGCATTCATGAATATACTTTGGTTCACGCGAAGCATTCTGGGAACAAGCAGATACTGGAATATGGGGATAGATTAGACCTTAATAGTAGACTTCTTCATCAACAGCACTAATAGTTGCACACAGACCAGTGTGTGTGTGTGTGTGTGTGTGTGTGTGTGCGTGTGTGTGTGTAAAGTGCCACCAAGTCACAGCTGACTTATGGTGACAACTTCTGAGGTTTTCAAGGCAAGAGACTAACAGAAGTGGTTTGCCATTGCCTTCCTCTGCATAGCAACCCTGGTATTCCTTGGTGGTTTCCCATCCAAATACTAACCAGGGATCACCCTGCTTAGCTTCCGAGATCAGATGAGATCTGGCTATACCATGCTGCCTTCCCTCCCTCATGCACCAATACTCATCTGAAAATATTCAGGGCATAGTAGTCCTGATTAGACAACTTGACATTGTGGTGTTATTAGTTTTTAGTTTGCTGTTTATATATTTGTGTTATGCAAAACTCAGTTAACCATCCCCATTAAGATTTTAAATCTCAATAAAAGCACCAATATTGAACTTTCCAATGTTAGGTTAAGACAGAGAAAGGATCATTGTGAAAAGGAATCTGGGGGAAATGCAGTTGAAAGCTATTTTTCTCCTTCTGTCTTTCTCTTTGACCTTGCAGTTGAAAGCTTTAGTTGCTCTCACAGTCTTATGTGAAGGGGGGGATTTAAAGCTTTGATATGCTATACATGCTGCGGACTAGGACTCAGTGCACACACCTTCCTTCTGTGTAGCTCATATTCCCCTTGCAGCCCTTTTAAGTATTCTATGTATGTTCCTTCCCTGCCCTTGTCAGCGGTTGTGCTCAGAGAATACCCCCATTCACATACACAAGAAGAAGGTATTTGACTTTTATGACCATCTGCCTTGCGTCCTTCATCATGGAAAGGAAGATTTAGCTTTCCATGGCTTCTGTCTCCCAGAACAGCAAATCTAAGGATTCCCTGACATGTCAGTCTTCAAGGGAGATGGCCACCCTGACAAGATACAACTGTTTCTTATTGACTCTAACAACCACAGATGTTGAGCAGATGATCTGTTCTACTTGGGTGGCACTAGTTTCTACAAACTCCAGATGTTGTTGGGTTCTTATAAACTACAAGGTCAATATCTTTAAAATATGTGCTTGAGTTTCTCAGGTGATCTATTCTTATTTCTCATACTGCAGTCTATTTCTGATCAACGTCATCCTATCAATCAGTGGCATTGGGATTTGTCTGAAATACGCATACAAGAAAAAGAACAGCATACAATGTTGCCAGTAATTTTTTCACTCTGGTGCATGGGTATTACAATATAGCACAATTTCAAACTGATTAAGTTTAGAGAATACATTCTTCTCCAGCATGGAAGAAAGGCGGATAAGTAATCTGATTCAATCCTTTTGCCTCCAGTCGATTTTCAAAAGGGGTAAAATTTTATAGAATCTGCTGTTAAAGAAGAATAAAAAGTCAAACAAAATGGCAGCTTCTTGTGTTGAAGAAACAGCAGGGACCATCTGTGTTTAACAGAGTACTATTTATTTACCTAAAACATTCTATCTGGGAAATCTCAGACAAAATCATAGTGTAATCATCAACAAAACATATCTATATATCTAATTCCAAAGTGTGCCCCCTGCCTGCGGATACTTAAATCTGCAGATAGAGGCCACACTCACCCCCAATAGGTTTTTCTACAGACCTCTAGGTCTGCAGAAAAATCTGAAATTAAAAAAACACCAGGGGTTTAAATCCCCCCCCCCCCCCAATTTTTGAAAGAGTGTTGTCTGCACATGCGCAGAATGCTCTTTCAAAATGCTGGTGGCTGCCACCGAGAGATGGGATTGGCCACCAGGCCAGGTGGTGGCAGATGCTGGGAGTGGCTGCCAGGGCACAAAACTGCTGCCACAGAGAGCTCAGCCATGCCGCCGCCGCAGATTCTCAGAACAGTTTCCGGGGTTGCTCCACCATCATTTCTGCATCTGTCAGGGGGAAAATGATATTAACAAAAATAGCCATCAGTAATGATGCGATAACCCAGAAATCATGCCAGTCTGTTCTAGGAATCACCAGAAACTCTATGGCTTTACCTAGAGGTGATTTCTTGCTGTTGCCTGATGGCACTCCCCCATGTCCCCACCACCCCTGGACTCCCACCAGTTATCAGGCTATGCTTGCCAACCCTATGCTACTCCTGAAAGTAGTGGGTATCTTGTGGACTCTCAGTACTGGTAAACTGCTGTAAAAATGTTTGATTGTAATACTGTTTGCATGAAGCTTTGTGCCATAAAGCACTCTGCTGACAAATGCAGTAAAGACACAACAAAGCTAATTACATGGAATCCAAACCAGGCAATCAGAATATTCATTTATTTTTTGGAAACTGAATCTTAAAGCTGTGCATGTGGTTTGCAATTCCATCTACAGTACTTTTTTGACAAATAAAACTAGCAGAACTGCAAAGCAGTATGTGAAGCAATGTCCCTATGTCCAAAATATATCCTGATGCTACCCAGGACCCTGAAACACTTACAGTACATTTCAAAAGGGAACAAAATGTGTAAAGACCTGCACATCTTCAGCCTGGGAAGAATTTCAATTTCTATAGACAATGCAAGCTAACATGTTTTAAATAGTACAAGATTGATGGTGTCTCATAGTTTGTAATGTTCTCATTTTATCCCCCAAAGGTAAGCCAAACAAACAAAGAAAGCTATTGTCCACAAAGTCTTCTGTATTTTGCTTCTTTCTTGCATACCTCTTGAAATATCCTTCATGCCAGAAACACTCTATGAAACTTCAGTGAGTTGAGCAATTTATGTCAAAGAAATGTATGAAGTACTGTTTTAACAAGAGTACTCGTGTATACATTGTTTCAGCCAATGCCGTATACATAAATGCTGTCATTACTGGATATTGATAAAGAAGCAGAGATTTAGAAACAGCATGAATAAATTCCCTTCCCATCTTATCTTGCCAACTGATAAATGATAGTTGGGAGCAACACTCTGAAAAGCAGAGCATAAATGTTATAAATCAATAAAGGAGAAAGAAACCCAGCAGAAGGATGTAGACGTTGGCCTATTCAAGGCCCTGAGAGTCTACAGAACCCAAAGGGGAAGATTTGGTGGTGTATGTATGTGGAGAAATGTCAACATGTTTATTCTTCCCTCCACATGTGCCCCAATTTGTATTGTAGTATATAATTTTGTAACCCACCTAGAGTCTCAATGAAAAAGGTGAAAAAAATACATAAAATTCCTCATCTTTAAAATGCAAGACCACTGATCTGAGAAGCCTAAAGTATCAAACTTCTGGCCCCAAAGATGCTGAAAATGTACCAGAACTGAAATGGAGATGGCATTCCTTAAAACTCATTCTACCGTATGGAGTATGATTTACTCCATGCAATTATCATAAAGTCTGGCTGCCTTAAAGTCATTATTCATGAGCCTGCTGTCTAACTGACAGCTGATCTGTGAAGCTGGCTTTTGCACAATGTGTTAGGTTGTGCTCCCAAAGGTACAGAAAACATCAGATGAAAATGGAAAAAGGGGATGGTACAAGCAGCTTTATTCTCAATGCATGCCTTCTTTGGTTCATCTGTGACCTCAAGTTCATGTTGAACTTAGCAAAATGAAACACATTTATTAGAAAAAAGGACAATATAATCATATGGTGTAATGCTGAGACAAATAAGAAGGTGGTAGCATATGAAAATAATAATGCACCAGATATAAATCAGGTGTGTTGGACAGATCTGCAGGAGGCATTGAGTATAACTCTGAGTTGCAGACAACAGCAGTTATTCAGAAGGGAACAATGTCAGAGGCTCAAAGAAAAGTCCCTTTGTAATATCACCTCTGAGATAATTTCATTTTTATTTGCTTCATAGTTTCTTGACCACCTGCAGTGTCTTACCGTGCACTCTAACATGGTGTCTGCTTCATCCACGCCTCTAGAAAAGTATTTAGTAATTTATACATTACTAAAGCAACCCTATTTATAAAGAACTGTAATCCATTGCTAGGCAAACCTGTCAGTTTTTTCCCTCCCTTGCTTATTACTTAACAATGAGAAAATCTGACTGTCTTCCTAGCAGCTCAGTTCCTAATTATGTTTGCTGCTACCTTCACAATCCTTTGGGCTAGATTCTGAAGATCCATGTCTTTCTGTGGTCAGCCACCCCATAGCCAAAGGTTTTTTGCTGTCAGGTCATAGGTGACTTATGGCAACCCTGTGGGGTTTTCAAGGCAAGAAACATCCAGAGGTGTTTGCCATTGCCTACCTCCAGGTCATGACCCTGGTATTCCTTGGTGGTCCCCCTTCCAAATACTGACTGGGGCCGATCCTGCTTAGCTTCCAAGATCCGACGAGATTGTGCTAGCTTGGACTATCCAGGTCACAGCACAAAATTAAGATGAGCTCCAAAATCAAGAAGCAAATGGAGAAGCCCAGCAGGTTGGGATATATCACGTTGGTTTGAAGGGG
The DNA here is from genome assembly GCF_029931775.1 of Euleptes europaea. Classification (NCBI taxonomy): domain Eukaryota; kingdom Metazoa; phylum Chordata; class Lepidosauria; order Squamata; family Sphaerodactylidae; genus Euleptes; species Euleptes europaea. The sequence continues at coordinate 43,475,588 of NC_079320.1, read as the reverse complement.
GGGTGAGTCCCCATGTCAGAAGAGTTCCCCAAAACAAATATTCCAAGGTTTATTTTGTTTTTGCTTTGTGAGAGCCAACAAATGAGGGTACTCCTTATCCCCTGAGATGTTCTTGTCTTGACCATGTTTCCTCTCTGACCAAAGGACTGGATCTTTTGAGGTCACAATTTTGACTTTGTAATGTTCCTCCCACTCTGCTATTGCCAAATTGAGAGGGGAGCATAGGTCATCTTATCTCTTCTCCTGTGTCTTCTTGTTTCTAATTGCCCACTCTTAACAGGGCTACACTATTCTGTCTTCCTTCCCTTGCAGTCTATGACCTCAGTAGTCTTCAAGTAATAAAACAGAGGTTGACCCTCCAGGACTCTTCAGCACCTTTGGCAGTCTCCGTATACTGCATGGTGCAGTCTTCATGTAGATTACTGGGGAGGAAGGTGTTACCCGTTTCTTCACCAGTAATTTGTTACCCGAAATGCTCCTTTAATGGGGAAATTAGCTGAGCAATCGGTAACTATAATATTTATAAAGCGGAATGAAGCCAGTGTATACCACAGCCAGTATTCTGTGACCTTAGAATAACAACAGAGACAATCCAAATTAAAAGAGTTAATGTTTTCAAGCATTAATTGGTGCAAAACAAACATACAGAGAATCTAGGAATTCAAAAGGGAGGAGAGTAGAGACGGATGCCAATTTGGCAGGAGATCGTTGGTGGGGTAATACTGCACCTTTTCCTGTAGAGGAGTTGTCCCAAGTTCCACTAGACTAAGACAGGAGAAAATATAGAGAGGGCGAGGGCAAGGGGTTCCCGTGGACTCGACCAGCGAGGCTGGAGGGAGCGTGGTCAGGCTGCGCAAAACCTAAACCAACAGAGTAATGGCAAATATGCCAGGGAAAGACCTAAAGTAACGTTATGGGTGTGGGCAACCTCAATTATACTGTTTCTCTGGGGGCGGGGTGATTGGATTGCCCCTTCGTGGTTCCCAGGTGACAAAAGGTGACAACAGATTTAATGTAAGGCTACCGGGGTGTGGCGGTTGGAATTTGGAAAACTATTCTAATTGCAGTGGCTTGTGCAATCCGGGAGAAACTTGGGAGAATCTTGCTGATGAGCTTAATGATCTTAAACAATAGGCCCGATTCTGCTAACGTCCAGGTATCGCTGTGTCGCATAGCTGGAAGAACGAGTCATCGCTGATATCAGGATCGCTGCTGACGGCCCATTAATCTGCTGATGTTGCAATGGGAGAGGGGGGTTGCTGGCACTGACTACGTGGCTGTCCGCTTTCCAGGAAATGGCTGCGGCTGGAACAGAGATGAACAGGAACATGGAGTCTCTCAGGTTTGCTGGAGGTTGCCCTGGCCTCTGTCTCTCAGCTGCTGGCTGCCCGGAACACACAGAAGCGGTCATGTCAGTTTCGCTGGCTCGCGCTGCGGCCGTCCCCGTAGCGTTTGGGGTGGGCGCGTAGCTGGAACAGTAGTCGTGTGCCTGCATATCGGGGTTGCCATGACCAGTCCTGGAGTTAGGCGTTCCGTATGCTTACAAAGGATGCTCTGGACTCCACATTGAAGCAACTGTCATAATCTGAAGGAATTCAGGTTGCCTCAGAGATAGAGACACTTCTTGTCTGCAGCTCTGCATGTTGGTACAAACCTTTACAGGTCATCTGTGTCTACATTGTATGAGAGCTACTAGTGTATTCCTGTCTGTGCATGTTGACAAAATTTTCTCCCACACCACCCTGGCTGTTTTTTTTCTAAAGAATTCTGTCTCGCTAGTGTGAATATGATCTCCTTTTCTGTCTTTAGCCACCGACCTAAACATATCTTCTTCAGCCAGCATAATGCATTTTACTCACTCCTGCTCTCCAAACACTATAATCTAGATCACAGGCAAGCAGTTTACTTAGTACATCCAGCTGGTATGGTAAAAAAAAAAGAAAGAAATTGAAATTTGCTCATTTTAAATACAATATAAGACATTAAGCATAGATTCTGTCCCCAGTTCTAGCAGGAATATCCCTTTAGTAAAAAGGCACCTGGTAGGGCCAGTTGCAGGTTTTGGAGGGCCCTGGGCATACAGTGCCCAGGGCATCCCTCCCCTCCTCTGCCTACCACCAGGTCCCCACTGGCATCTCCTTTCTTGGCATCTGTCTGCCTAAGTGTACCTCAGGAGTGGGGAACCTTTTTCCTGCCAAGGGCCATTTGCACATTTATAACATCATCCAGGGGCCATACCAGGTGTAGATCTCCCGGTGGGGGGGAGGGAAGGGCTATGGTTGCCAGGTCTCCAGCCACCACCCGGAGGTTGGCAACCCCAGGGGAGGCCATGCAGAAAAGGCCTGGAGGGTGCCCCTACCCAGTCCTCCCCCACTCCCAGGCGGGAGGGCAACCAGTGGTGGGCCCAAGCAAGTGAGGCACCAGGGGGGCGCAACCCGCAGCCCGCAGTCAATCAGCAAGGAAGGAAGGGAGGAAAGGGAGGAAGGAAGGAAAACAGAGAAAGAGGAAAAGGGAGGGAGAAAGAGAGAGAGAGAAAGAAAAGGATGAAGGGAGACAGACAAAGAGACAGAAAAAGAGGGAGAAAGAGAGGGAAAGAAAGGAGAAAGTGACAGAAAAAGAGGAAGAAAAGAGAGAAAAGCCTCCCCGTGCGTGCACACACACCCAGGCACACTGGCCCCGTGCAACCGGGCCCCAGGCTCCCTGCCTCCCCACCCACACACCCACATTCAGCAGCATGCACAGCCCCATGTGACCCTGCCCCAGTCTCCATACCCCCCCAGAATCCACAAAAGCTCCCCCGAAGCCCGATCGGCTCCAGCGCGCATGCTCTGCTCTGCCGCCGGGAGCTGCTGGCCTCTTCCCCCCTCTTGCTGCTCAGCTGCCGACAGGCAGCAAGAGGGGCTCAGTGTGCTGTGGCGTTCCTGCACGCTGCTGCTGTAGGGGGCAGCCTTGGGGGAAACATCCCTCCCCCTCCTCTCACCGGCCAACAGTCGGCAAGAGGAGGTCTAAAGGGCGCCGCAGCGCCCCTGCAAGCTGCAGCCCCAAGAACACCCTTGAGGGGGGCCGCCCTGCACTGTGCCTCCGCGGCAGGGCCCCAGAGCCCCCAAGGGCCACAAAAAATGTCCTTGGGGTCCGCATACGGCCCCCAGGCCAGAGGCTCCCCATCCCTGCTCTACCTGAAAGCCCCCCACATGGCCTTTCTATGCAGGCAGGGGGCAGGGCAGGCATATGGGCAAAAGATCAGTGGAAGTGGGCCCTGCCAGAAGCCCTGGGCCCTGGCATTTGCGCCACCCCAGGGTATGCTAATGCCAGCCCTGGCACCTGCTTGAAATGCTGAAAGTTCTGATCTATTTAATTACAATTAAAGAGAGTTGGAAGCTTCATTGGGAGGTGACTTGAACATCAGTGGCAGAGGGAGAGCCACCCCCTAGAAATAAGATCCCTTCCAGAGCAGTGAAATTATACTAGGACACCTCTGGAAGATGGTTGTAGTTATACCATCGTTGAAGAAACTCTCCTTAGATAAAGAGGGTTTAGCCAATCATATATTTAATCTGACATTTTTGGTGTAAGGTGATAAGCAGCTGCTGGTGGAACAGCTGGAGATTTCTGGAAAAACGTGTTTCAATCTGGCTTCAGACCTAGTTTTGGGACACTGGTTTTTCCTGATGCTCTATATTTCTTTGAATAAACCGCCAGAAGTAGTTTGACCAGTATCTTGGCTATTGCCAAGTGGTTTATGGAGAACAACGTAAAAGTGTGTACATAAGGTGCAAGTGATGCTGATTGGTAAGGTTGATGTTCTGGAGGGGATCACCCTGTCTGCTTTGGATTGGGTGAGTTACAGTGCATTCCTGAGGAAGAGGGCCGAATCCCCTTAGGAGGTGGCATGACCTCGCCGGCAGCGTAAGTGCGTCTAAATACAGATTAAGATGCACTTACGCTGCCGGCGAAGGCAATCCTGCCGGTGCCCGAGCACCATGGTGCCACGCCTCGCCCCTCTACTGGCGCAGCCTCTCCGTGGCGCAGGCCATGGGATAGAATGGCCATGCCGGTGCAGGGGGTGTTCCCGGGGCGGGCTGAAGGGAGGAGCCACCGGTTAGGCAGCTTCCTATCCCCATTCGGCTTATTATGCCAGCACCGGGAACTGCGGTGCTACGCCTGCTTTTTAGCAGGCACAGCCTCGCTGTTTTCAATGTTTTAGTCCCGTTGAAAACAAAAAAAGCCTTTTCAAGGATTTTTTCGTTCTTGCAGCGCGCACGAAGCGGCTTAGGAGGAGGCGCGGCTGCGCCAATTCCCTGCCATCCCCGCACGCCGCCAGCTCAGGAATGGGAAGTGAATCTCTTGCAGATTTAATATAGGGGTGGTTTTAAAGCCTGCTTTGCTGATGAAGAAACAGATTGATAGGGTGTTTTTGTTTTTTATCCAGTTATATCCAGTGCAAAGCCTACTTTCCCTTCTAGACTCAGCTGATCTAGCTACACTGATCTATGTGTAGCAACCCCAAGGCTAGATTACTGTATTGTCTTGTATATGGGACTGACCTTAAAAACAGTTTGGAGATATCAATTAGTGCAATATGTGACTCTTGATCTTTTGGCTAGAGTGAGTTGGTGTTAAAATACCAGATCAGTTTTGGGCTTAGGGTATGTTTTCCTGTCAGCCTTTTTCCCTCCTCCTCTTGGGGAGGAGACAGAATATGCATGTTTTAGCAAATGTTATCTATCTATTTAGCTAGCTAGCTTTATACCTAACAGGTGTATTTGGAAAACAATAATGAATACATTTCCTTCCCAGGCATTGTCTCTATTGTATGGATTTGTAGAGAATTCCACAAATAGAAGTAAATAGAATTATGCTGCCTACTACTGACATGTTGTGCAAATTTTATTTCAGGAGGCAGGGTAAGCAAAATAATGACTGCAACATTCTGAAAATTGTGTTTAATACTCACAGAATTTATACACAGCTTGTATTGATTCATTCCAGTTTTTCATCATTAGCAAACTCATTATATCCTAATTGCATTAAAATATATAAGTTGCCCCTTTTTAAAACCTCAAATTATAAAATGTATTATAATGAGAACTAGTTTATTTCCTATAAACTATAATTCCAAAATTAATGGAAAAGGGCAGTATTTCCTTCATTAACTATTTATTAAGAGCTAGCCTAGTTTAGATGTAATAAAGTGTTGAGGAAGGCATTCCTTTTCCAAAGAAGAAAGGATATATTTCCACCTTTAAGAAAAGTTATTGTTTTTTAAAACTGGATACACTTTCTTTGATTTATCTTCTGCTTTGAGTCTATATGCAAATGTTTTTCAGACTATGTTCCAGGGGATCTTGGAGGCTGCTTGGAAACTTGACAAGGGTTTCTCAGTGAGAAGTTGGGTTACTGTCTTTCTCTTCTATCTGTTGCTGCAGAGGAGTGTTGGCTGTGTTGTAGGACACATACTTACTTACTATGTTGCAATACAATGGTGAGGCACTGTAGACCTTGCCAAGCTCTGGATTAGGGTTGCCAGGTTCCCCCTTGCCACCGGCAGGGGATGGGGGGTAGGGGTGCAAGATCCAGGGTTGGGAAACTGCTGGAGATTTGCAGATGGAGCATGTGGAGGACAGGGACCTCAGTGGGGTACAATGCCATAGAGTTCATCCTCCAAAGCATCCATTTTCTCCAGGAAAACTGATCTCTATAGTATGGAGATGAGCTGTAATTCCAGGGAACCCCCAGATCCCACCTAGAGGCTGGCATCCTTACTCTGGATGAGCTAAGTCTATGTGCTTCTAAATGTTCTGCACTGCACAGGTATCTGGAACAGATGCTGAGGGATTCGGCTGATGTGGAAAGAGTTTGTGGACAGTGTGAAGTTTGAAAACCACTGAACTATAGTATTTGGAGTTTACTAGCCAAGGTGGGGAAGTGATTCTAGCAAGTGATGAGATATGATGCTACTACTTCTTTCCTTCTCCTTTATTTTGAATCTTAGCCATTAATGCTAAACAAAGAGCAAGTCATGAAAAGAACACTCTTTAGGTGCACATATTAGCAATGTGGGCAAGGAAACAGGATCATTGCCTCCAGCATGCATATTAACCAGACTATCAGAGCAGTCATTACATTCATAAACTCCGTACACAATCAGAGCCCCTGCAAATCCCTGCAGGATCCCACTTTCTCCCTCTGCATATGATCAGTGTAGGAATGAAGTAGAATTTCTCATCCCTCCTGTGGGATCACAACATGCCTATTTAAATTGCCATTCTCCCTTGTGCAAACTGAACTTGTGATCCTTAATTTTTTTGTATCATTTTCTGTCTCTGCACCAAATGTTCCCATAAAAAGTACATGTTTTTCAACATTATTGTGCATCAGTAAATCAGCAGAATACACGTTGATTATATACACATAAATACTGTATAACTTGCATCTGAAAACCACACAGCTTGCATACTTAAAACAAACATCTATGCAACCAACAGCAAAGAGCAGTGAAACAAATCCATTGACAAAGGTATAAATGAATATACAATGGGGGGGATCAGGATTATGTGCTTACCCCAAGTTCTGTTTACATAGTCCTGATTTTATGAAAGGGATTGCTTATCATGTGATCTAAGTACTTAGAGGAATTGGCAGAACAGCTGATCTGGCTCCAAATGCTCTAAGTATTGGATAATTTAACTATCATAGCTGAACGTTAATACACCAATAGCCCCAGACAATAATATTTTATTAACTGAAAGACTTCCATAGTTGTACAGGTTCTGGGAATAATCTCTGCTTCTGAAAATCCACTTTCAAAAATCTTTATTCCACACAATGTAATCTAAATTTGACTCAATTCACACTGAGCTAAGTGTATTAGAATGCAAAGGGAAAGGTCATGATACACAAGCCATCTCTTTCCAAAGTATTAGTGTCCTTCTCTGTTCTTCTAAAGCTTTAATCTGGCCTTGTGTTTACACCATAGTCCTCCAATCCATTATTCTTGAACAATGTTGATACGTAAATGGTCGAAGTGGGGTTGCCAGGCATGGCAACCAGCAGGAGACAGGGATATGGGGGAGGGGCTTTTGGCGATAGCATGACATAACTTCTGGAAAACCCATATGTGACATTATGCCTTTATCCATAGAGTTTGTAGTGATTCCTATAGAGAACTGACATCGCTTCAAAAAAACAGAAACAGAAATCACATCACACAGTTGGCCCAACAGTCATTTTTTAAAATTACTTTTCTCCCTCCACCATCTGGAGCAGCAGCAGGAAACAGGAGGTGGGGAATCACAACCTGGGGACCAAATCCATTAAGTAGTTTGGAAATTGCAGCCTTTGGCATTTCAAGAGCAAAAAAAGTATTATATATTTTTATTTTAAAAGAGTAAAACATTTTCTGAAAATCTCTCAGCAAGATCCATTTATTTCTATTAGCTCACAATTACTGGTGAATTTTTTAAAAATCTCAGCCCACAATTTTGAAAGCCAAAGACCAGCCAACAAATGAAGCTGCATTGTGTAATTTAAACAATTCACATAGGAAAAATACATACATTGCAATTAAAAGTAACATTTTAAGCAGTGCTTAATATCCTACCTGAAGCTGCCACCATTATCCAGAATTCTGTGGGAACGATTTCATTCATTCACACTTTTCAGACTTTCTTATATAGGGCTTGAACGGAAAATTAGTCAAAAGCCCTTGAATGTAGGGAATCTGCATGGGTGCATTGAAATCCATATGTCTGCAAGTAATTGCTGATGGAACAAGGGAACTATGCATACCCCTTAGCATGTGTTTAATCTAAACACAGTGGTAAGTAGTGGGTGTGGCCTACCCACTGATTAATCCCTTTTAGCAGAGACAGTCATCGTTAGATAAAGGATTAATCTATTAGGAATAAATATTGTAAAACTTAAAAATGCTGGAAAGAGGGGCTAACATTAATAAATGCATTAATAGGCTCATTGTAGGAACATGTCCGACTCACCTCTGTTCAAAAGTCCCCAGGCAAGTAAAAGACAGATACATGTTTTTATTTACATCCATTAATTAATTAAAGTGAAATAAGGTTTTTCATTAACACTCGTTTTTGTCACACTAGATACTCCAATTATTTTTTGAACCATTTCAGAAGTGATAACACAATGTGAATATAGTCTCCTGAGGTTAAACAATTAAAAAAAAACACACAAAAAAGCCTCTGTTCTTTCTTCATGTCCTTCATCCATCAGTGAGCAGGGCTGAGCTGTTTTCCCTTCAACAAAATATTAATAAAAGTTGTGCATTTATATCTTTTTAATCCTTTCCCTGACACTAGGAAACATTCCACAGTGATACAAGAAATTAGGAAACGAGCAGAAACTAAAAGGAGGAACATATGGAATGGAGAGGAACTGCTCGGGCTTTCCTTTTGCCTCTATATTGCCGACAACACTCACTGTTGGGGATACATGCCAACACTCCATATGACATTTCCTTTCATCTCCAACAGACTCTGGAAAGCAATATGTACTCCAACTTAAACACACTCTCCCATGCCAAACTTTAATGGCGACCTCAGCAGCGTTCAGGAAGATTGGCTTTCCAAACCAATGGGCTGCGTAAGAACCAGATGTGCTAATCTGCTGATACAAGAGACTTGAAAGCTGCTGTGAAGACTTTGGGCGAGATTCTAATGTATGTAAAAGAGAAGAGAAAGGGGGGAGCTTGAGGGTCTCTCCTGGAGGTCGACACAAGAACTCTCAGCTAGCTGATGGCCATTCCTTATGGGATCCTATAAAAAAAATTTAATACCCTGTTCTTATTAATCCACATTTGAGGTGGTTTTGGCTCTATTACATTGATTTTGCTACATTCACTGTCAAAAGTTCTTTTAAAAGATTGTGCATAATCCAACAACAATCAGTGATGTCTAAGTCCGCTGGAGGAAAGGTAATGGAACTTACAGTATTTTTCGCTCCATAAGATGCACTTTTTTCCTCCTCAAAAGTGAGGGAAAATGTCTGTGCGTCTTATGGAGTGAATGTGTGTCCCAAGACGGACTCTAGCCTGGTCCATCTGGGGCAGGAGCTGAGCAGCCCGGATGGCCCACAGAAGCCGGGGAAGACCAACCGGCTGGGCGCGCTGGAACGACACGAGCAGGCGTTCCCCGCCCCGACGGCCAGCTGGGAGGCGGGCGGGGCCGCACAGAGCTGGCTGGGCGCACCGGAACGATGAGAGCAGGCGTTCCCCGCCCCAACGGCCAGCTGGGAGGTGGGCGGGGCCGCACAGAGCTGGCTGGGCGCGCCAGAATGAAGCAAGCAGGCGTTCCCCGCCCCGACGGCCAGCTGGGAGGCGGGCGGGGCCGCACAGAGCTGGCTGGGTGCACCGGAATGGCACGAGCAGGCATTCCCCGCCCCGATGGCCAGCTGGGAGGCAGGCGGGGCCGCACAGAGCCAGCTGGGCGCGCCGGAACAACAGAGCGGAGGCCGAGGAGGAGAGCAGTCAGGAGTCCTCTAGCTGACGTCAGTCACAGTGAGAGACCCTGGCTTCCACGGAGGAGGAGAGTGACTCAGATTTTTTCTTGTTTTCGTCCTCTAAAAACTAGGTGCGTCTTATGGTCAGGTGCGTGTTATGGAGCGAAAAATACGGTAGTTGTAACTATCTTGATTTTAATGGAAGTTAAAGCCCATCAGGAAATACATCTCTGTATATATAGTGTGACTTAGGCCCCTCTCACATAGCCATTTTAAACCAATTGTTATCCATTGCTGACCTGATTCCATGTAAAGCAACATGGGGACAGAGGAGTCAGTCAGCATTTTTAAATCTATTTATGAGCCATATCTGAAGCCTTCTGCCTATTTCAAAGTGTGCCACTTTTCCCCACCCTTTCTGCAGCATATTCTAATCTGGCTAATTTTTTTAGAAAAATTTAATCACAACCATCTTGCTTTCAGTGCAATATAGTTACCGCTAAATTTTGCTAGATTTCTCCAGTTAATGTTTCTTTTAATATGCGATTTGAGCAAGGAGAGAATGCAGAATTAATCAGTTATTTTCACTTTGCTAACAGGTCACTTACCTAATACAAAAGAGGTGATATTTAAAACCCGTAATTTTGTAGCTGTTATTATAGCTAAGTACACTTTAATTATTACTAGAATACTAACAAATATGTGTATAGAATTATTTGCAAATTAATGACAGCTAATACAATGAGGCATAATTCATTTTATTCCACTGAACACAAAAGAAGATAGTTTCCTGTATATTGTGCAGTGCAAAGTCTTTGTCATGTGGACCTCACATGTGGGTTAAAAAAGAAGGCCATAGAATAATGTCATCATTAGATGTTTGTCATGTTCTGTAATGTCTTGGACTAAATTATTTCCTGGATTAGGAAATAACATGCCCACAGCACTATGGGTTTTTATTTAATTGTAACATAGAGGTACAAGACTTGAGGTTCATAACATATGAGCAGAATGCACTCCCTTACTGACATGCTGACACAGTTGGTTCCCAGTTCCCATTTTGCAAAATGCAATTATTCTTCTTACACATAACAAAGTATACTGTGAGCAAACAAGTTTAACTAAAGAGGCAGCCTTTCGGGGTCCAGGGTTGAAAATCCTTTGCATTCTATCCCCTGCTTCACATGAACACATGAAGCTGCCTTATACTGAATCAGACCTTTGGTCCATCCAAGTCAGTATTGTCTACTCAGACTGGCAGCGGCTCTCCAGGCAGAGGTCTTTCACATCACCCGCTTGCCTACTCCCTTTAAGTGGAGATGCCAGTGATTGAACCTGGGACCTTCTGCATGCCAAGCAGATGCTCTACCTCTGAGCCACGGTCCTTCCCTCAATCACTACCACTATAGCCCTACTGGGTGCTGCTACCCCTATTTTCACCACCTGGTGGTTCCATAGACCTAACAGGTTATCTGACATGTGACATCCACATATGCACCTACATATGTATAAATGCAAAATGGCAGCAAAAGTGGTTGCCAGTGGTGAGAACAACATGCAGAGGTACAGGAGCAGTGGTCTGGGCTAATGAGCACTGGGGTGAAACAGAGGGATAGAGGAAGCAAGGACACTGCAGATGGAAATAGCCCAAATCGCAATGGTGAGCAGATTCAGCGTTTAATTCGGGCTGAGTTATGCAATGCTGTCGACAACACCTACTGTAATTTGATTTTTGATGTTGTAAAACTATCACCAGATTATCATCATCATCATCCATTGCCCTAACCACAACCCACTTCAATCAACATAATTAGCCTGTTCAAAGAAGTGTTCCTTCCTTTATGACACTTGATCTTTTTTTTAAAAAAAGCTGTTGTTGCAGAAAATAATGATAGCTTTTTTAAACATTACCTTTTTCTTTATTGTTGCCTTATTGTGTTTCCCTCAAAATCACCCAGCAGTCATTTGTTTACTTCCGGGGAAAATGTGATTGCCCTTCTGGAGAGTGTTCCCATTTCAGAAATAATTGCCTTGTGGATTAGAGCTACCATATAAATGCCATGGTCACTCACTGAATATTGCCTACAGTGTGATGTCTGTGATGATGAATGACACTTCTGCCTTTTACTTGCTCACAACATTCAAGAACATTGCTTTAACTAATGATAGAGATACAGTGTGAGAGGAATGCCTCATGCAACATGGAAGGTGAAATCATCTTTCACATATGGAAGACCCATTTCATTAAATCTCATCAATCTAATGCACACTGCTGCTGAATAAGCATTAACTTGTTTTACAAGTCCAGTAATGAACTCAAGACTATGCATTCTCCAGTACTTAATAGAGATCTGGGATTCCAAACTCATTACCAATGCTGACCCCTCTGCATATCACACCTAATCCAATCACACCTGCTAATGTCATTTGCTTGCTTTTTACTTGAGAAGTTGAACACGTCACATTGGTCATAGAGAGTTCAAAGGTGGTTTAAGGATTTATTTTATAGACCACAGTTATAAGGTCTTCTGTGACAGAATTTGGTCTCAAATATTTCAGTTTTGACGAAGCAAGTGCTGGACTATAAATCTGCTTTGAATGTGTGTGTGTGTGTGTGTGTGTGTGTGTGTGTGTGAGAGAGAGAGAGAGAGAGAGAGAGAGAGAGAGAGAGAGAGAGAGAGAGAGAGAGAGAGAGAGAGAGAGAGATTTGCACAGGAATGGTTTCCCAAAGTATATGACTAAATCCCAATCATAGCAATTACTGCAGTGCATTTGCTTACAACATTTCTACCTAATTTATTGCTTTCTTGGGAGGAAATAGCATTACATAATCCTAAAGGGAAATATATAGACTGCTGACAAATTGAGAAGGCTGTTATTAAAGATGTTTGCTCCAAGTATATTGTTCAATGCACTCATGACATAATTGTCTTGCTATTTCTTCACATTTCTATGGAAATTCAAGACAATAGACATGCAATCAAAACCATACATGTATGCCTTCCCTTTCTTTTTCCTTAAATGGATCCATATATGTGTCTGTGTTTTTAGAAGACATTCAGATTACAACCTCAGAAGACACAATCCACCAGAAACCTCACCCAAACATACACCTCTCTGTCTGTCTGTCTGTCTGTCTGTCTATTGAACAGTATCCATTTCCTTCATATCTTATAGAAGACAAGTTCCTGGAGAGTTCTGCCTGGAACGCATATTTCTCTCCTAGATCCAAGACTACTTTAAAATGATTTTAAAAGATGTGAGCTCTGTTCACATGTGATTGTCAGCACACATACACAATGCACGTACATGCATATATCTAGCTGTAAGAAAGAGCCAATGTGTTCACTTTACAAATGAAGCCAGGGTCCAGTCCCTGGATAAAGATGGAGTTTAAATTATACATTCAGCTGTACATGCAGTGGATATAACATGGGAATTAGTCAACACACACATATAAAGTAAAAGCAAGCATACACTGTACACAGATTATACATGCATCCCTTGTAACTTGTGCTCTGGAAACCTGAATTTGTTGGGGATGCAGGGTTTGATCCCATGGATTGATTTTGCTAACAGCACCACTTTCCCCAGATACAAGGACCTTCTGACACAAGAGGTTCTTTGAACCTCTTGTGTCAGGGGACTCCTTATAATGGAGAAAAATGCCACAACTAGCAGATTGGATCTGCAGGATCAAATCCAATATGTGAAACAATAAATTATCAATATGACTAATATTGAAATGTTTTTCAGACATTATATTTCTGGAGCTGTGACTGCGTGTACAGGACAAATTGTCTAGATATGCATGTTATTATTATTATGTATTCAATTTGTACCATGCCTTCTCCAGCCACTGCTAGACTCAGGGTGGCATGATCACTGTTTTCTTCTGATCAGGGGTCTAGTATTCATGTTCTGAAGCTGGAATATATGTGAATTATACCTTTCAGAAGAAATGGTGAGTGCATGTATCAGGACAATCACATGTAGCATTTGTGTCTCGTGCACTCAGTCATAAAGCCAGTAATGTAATGACTGGAAAGAGCTTTAGATTTGCTGTCATACTTAGTAAGAAGGGGGAAATCAGAAGGCATATGGCTTCTAGATCTGAGAACAGGGTCAGTTTTACCATTAAGCAAAACAAAGCAGTTGCTTCAGTCACCAGAAGTCATGACAAGCCACTTTTCTGCCTCAAACCTCCAATATTTTGCAGTATTTTTTGAGTGTAGAGGGTTTTATTTTGTCTGAGCACTGATAACCTCCCAATGTATTTTTTTTTTAAGATTTCAGATATTTCTGCAATCCTGGGTCTTTTTTTTTTAATGAGGTTTGTAAAAAGATCTGTCTTGTCTGTTCATTGCTCTAGTTTCTAGATTTAAGTATCCACAGATGCAGCCATGTTGAGATTTAGGTATATTGATTTCAGTGGACATCCCAATCCTAAGCATCAACTGTGATCACTAATTTAAGATGGCATGGAGTCAACCATTGGTAGGGTTGCCAACATCCAGGTGATGGCTGGAGATCTCCCACTATTACAACTGATCTCCAGGTGATAGAAATCAATTCCTCTGGAGAAAAGGGCCACTTTGGCAATTGGACTCTATGATATTAAAGACCCTCCCCTCTCCAAAACTCTTGAATATAACAACTGATGCTGTCTCTATGTGCATGTGAAGTAATTGCTTCTTTGCCATCCCAATTTCCATATAGCTGCAAAAGCATAGTATTCCTTGTTTGAATCAGGGGCAAAAGCAACTGATTCACCCATATCTTTCCTGCTACTGCTTTTTAATGCCTACCACAGGACATAGATTGGTTTTAATCCACTCTGCTTCCTAGAACATCAACAGACCATTTGCCGCATATTCCTTTTTTGGTCTCCTGATGCAGTGGTTCTATATTCTCCAATTAATTTATTTTAATCTTGTGGTTAGCTTTCCTAATTGCTAAATACTTTCATTCCTCTCTCTTCCCCAAAGCTCTTGGGAAATGCTTATCACACCATTCCCTATAATCATGTGCCTTATAATTAGTTTGTGCACACCTAGAAAAGAAGTAAAATATTATGTAAGGCTTAAAATGGTTAACCTTCTAACCAAGCTAAGCACAAGAAATAATTCAAGAGCCACGGGAAATAGTGTTGTGAACTGGTTATTGTATTGTAAACAAGAGCTAAATGCTGTGCATGTGGTAAATATTAATGTATTATATATTTGCCACATAAAGCTTGGGGTTCCTTTTTCGTGTTTTTCTGGGGAGGGGATATAGAAAACTCTCACTAGGCATAACAATATCGAAGCATTTTAAGAGTTAATTGCTTCAGAGCTTTTTGAAAATAAAACTTCTCGCCAGTAGCTAATGAGAATGAACTGCTTGATGTTGAATGCCATTTAAGAAATACTGTATCCTAAACTGAGAATACAGTTCTTAATTGTACATCTTTAAATGAATGGTAACCCTGGTACATATAATGAAGTCTTTGCAGTGCCTAACTGCTGCATAATTCTTTCTTGCTATTTTGTTTCAATGTGTTAAAGTAATATTCTAGATTTACAGAAATTTCCTCACAGTATTCTGGATTAGGATCATAAGGAGGAAAGGGAAGCTGGTCTTATTGTATTGATAACACATTCTATAGCTACATTTAAAAATGTAATTTTAAACCAGATGTGGTCTACACAATAAGCTATCGGAAAGCTTTCCACTTTGGTTGCTTACAATGGCTTCACAGTCAGTTCTGCCTTTTTAGGAAATACATTCACAATGGCTGCAATTTACCCATTCTAAATCCAATGGATAGTTTGTCTTTTTATTTCAAAAGAACTGAACCTTATGCAGACTACCAGTCCTTTTTACGGCTCTGAGAGACCCAGGGGATAAAAGTTCATTTGAGTACTCCCTTCCTTCTCACTGTACGGTTTTAAATATCACTTTTTCTCATGGGGAAAAAACAGATGTGCATATAATCTTTTCCAAACCCTCTATCAGAAATTAATATAGCTGTATATAAGATATTATGTCTCAAGACCTGAAAGATTACAAAAAATACTCCTTTTTTTTTTGTAAATAAAGCACTCCTTCTGCAAGAGCTCCGTGGCGCAGAGTGTTAAGCTGCAGTACTGCAGTCAAAAGCTCTGCTCACGACCTGAGTTCGATCCCGACAGAAGTTGGTTTCAGGTAGCCGGCTCAAGGTTGATTCAGCCTTCCATCCTTCTCAGGTCGGTAAAATGAGTACCCAGCTTGCTGGGGGCAAACCACCCCGTAACACAAAGTCTGTCTAGTAAACATTGGGATGTGATGTCACCCCATGGGTCAGGAGTGACCCGGTGCTTGCACAGGGGACCTTTTCCTTTTTTTTACCTTCTGCAAGCACTGTGTAGTGGTTTGGGAACCTCTGAGTTAGTCATATTCTGAAAACAGTTGGCAACTTTGCCTGACAGTAATTTATTTCTTTACTTCATTTATACTCTGCCTTTCTCCCCAGTGAGGACTGTTATTATATCATTCTCCTCTCCTTCATTTTATCCTCACAGCAATCCAGAGAGATAGGTTAGGCTAACAGTGTGTGACTGGCCCAAGGTCACCCAGCAAGCTTCCACAGCAGAGAGGCAATTCGAACCTGGGTCTCCCAGATATTAGGCTGACACTCTGACCAGTATACCACACTGACTCTTGAGATGAACCAGTAAGTATTCTTTGTTGCTGCTGGCTGGTCTGATCAGCTAGCACTCTCCCTGACCTCCAGCCATGCTATCGGCCATGCAATTGGTCTGTCAAGGGATGTCGGGGAGAAGCTAGAAAATATAATGAATGTCTTATATGCAGGTCAAACAGCAGAGATAATAAAAGGACCAAAAAAACTGAATGAGGGATGAACCCATAGCACTGAAAATAATCCAAGTCCTGGGGTTACAATTTGACCGATTATTACACTGATCTGGAAGGGAAAGGATTTCACTGCTTCCAGGGCTTCACTCTCAGATGTTGCTCAGATGAGGGGTGGTTCTACAGAATGACACGTCCTACTGAAGAATTCTTTTGTGTTAGGAATCTGGCCATACCTGCCTCGATGGGCAAGATGCTAATGTACATCTAATCAGAAAAAATGTTCTTCATCAAAGGGTCTGGTCTCCTTGCATTTTTCCTTTTCTTCTTTTGTTTTTAGCTTAAGTAATTAGCTCCTCTTCTCTCCCAGCAGGCTGTTTTTCTCATGGCCCTCATAACAAAGCAGTTATTTATCACCACTTTTGGAGGGGAGCCTTAAGTACTGTAGTAAGCCAAAATCAGCACTTATTAAATGTATTTTACTTATGATTGTAATGACATGATTAAAAATAACAATAATTTTAAAAAATAGCTTTGCTAATAAAAAGCTGCAAAAAAGATGGTGACTTGACTTGCTACAAAGTGAAAAGCAGTTCTTAACATGCACACTGAGCTCATAACCTACCACTGATTCACAAATGCTGCAAGAAAAACAGCAGCCAGCAGAGTATGCTAAGTAATTAATTAACCTTGAAGGATAAAGATTGTTAAAGGGACAGTTGCCCTGGCAAGCTGCAGTAGTCTTTGGCGGTCCATATGGGACACTCCTTGTATATCAGCTGCCTTTTATGTTTAAAAAAAAACATCTCAGGTCTGAAAAAACAGCACAGAAAATACTACATTGATCTAAAAACAGTGTATGGGTAGTGGTAATTCTAGACTAAATTCTTATGTAACAGTTGTTGAATTGAACTCTGCTGATGTGTGATATGGGTGTGTAATTAAAAAAGAACAATAGTGATGACATTCACAGCATTTACTGATAAATAAGGAGCATACAATCTGCAGGAATGGGTCCTTCTTATTTAAACCTACCGTATGTTACAAACTGTATTATTGTACATGCAGCCAATGTTGTTCTTGAAGAAGATCTTTGTTGAAAAGTATCACACTCCACTAGAAATCCATTGAATGGTACTTTTGTATTGATTTGTTGATGCATTTGTTCAATATTGTTAGTATTCAATTCCTAGTATGGATGCTATCTAGATGTAAATGATCAAACAGTAAGTTACATCTTGCTTTGATCCTTTGCACTTCATGCGTGTGTTCAGTTCATTGGGACTAGGCTTGTTTCACACACACACACACACACACACACACACACACACACACACACACTAATTTGTATGATCTGAACATTCAATAAGCATATACCCATTCATGAGCATTTAAAATGGCAGCGGGCTCGGACAGAAAGAAATGTAACCTTTTGTGACCTACTGAAAACATCTCATATTGATACATTTATTATTCTGCATTTACAAATTTCTGACTAGTTGTTCATCTACCTTCTCATATCCCTATTTCTTCAATATTTTATTTATTTAAAACATTATGAAGAAATGCATCAAAAATGCCTTGCTTGAAGACATGGCTTCCAACAATTAGAATCTTCAATGTTAAAAGAGACAACAGCAGGAAAATAATTAAGTAAAACAATTCTTAACTCTTTCAGATCAGCTTTCTTTAGATTATATGCCAACCAGCTGTAATCTAACCACTTTTAGAATAAAATATCAACTTAAATCATATTTGCAGAAGATTTATGCAAGATTTCATTTTTAAACAAAACAATCCTGTGGTTCTTTGTGCAAGGCCAGCCAGTAAGTACTTAAGTTTGTGTAGTCCCGTTGGAATGAAGTGCAAGTAATTATTTAATATTTTGTAAAATATACCCTGAAAAGTACTCCAAAAAGCTCATTTAATATTTTCCCATTTCAGCTTCTACAGGTAACTTTATGAGGCAGAGTGTGCCTCTTGCTGTAACAGAAGATTGACAAAGAGAGGTCTGTGAGGATTTTCCTGGCCATTCTGATATTGCTTTCCTTATTTGATAAACTGAAAGCTGCAGGAAAGTGTTTCTTGCCTTTGTTTATAAGGTTTTTCAACTTCCAGGTGACAATTTCCCTGTGGACTTCATCCAAGGCTACAGCCTTCTCTGTCCATATCAGGAAAAATATTGTTGTGCTATCCCAGGTGGAAAATAAATTTTTAAAATCAATGTTGGTGGTGGTGACTGACCTGGTAATGCACAGAATGCTGACAAGCCAAAGTAAGAGTTCAAGAAAAGGTTTTGTAATCACTGCTGTTACCATTGAGAAAGTTTCATTCTTCCCTTTGCAAGCCTAGATGTTGTTCTCACTTGGTACTGTGTTTTCTAACTAAATGATATCTAAAATCACCTGAAGAGCCTGATTAAGGTACATTTATATTATCAGCGAGACGTCTTTGAGTCCCAATGTCTGAAAAAAGTAAAGAGTTTACACCAATATTGTTGCACAGCATCATACACTGTTTAAGATCGGAAAGGGGTGCAATTTCTGAAAGAACCCTACCCGAGATAAAGACTGCATTCAGCCATCTCAATAAGCTGTGGATCATCTGGCTTGATCAAGGGATTTGCTGATTTGCTGGTTGCTGTGAAATGGAATTCAAGGTAAGGCCTATAGCTACTTTGTTAACCTCAGGTTGCACTAATTGCGGTTTGGTGCAATGTGAGTTTCTCAACCCCATCTATTTTGACAATGCTGTGGCAAGGGGAAAATGTTTGCATTCATGGGTTATTGTATCATCTCTGTGTGCAGTTTGTCAGTAAATGAGATGATTTACACAACAATCCAATGATACAAATATTCATGAAGATAGAAGAAAGAGAAATAAATCACAACCTTTTAATTAGAGCTGTTACTGGACAGCCATATGTTGCTTGACCAGAATATAGGCAAGTTCACTGGTGGCCAGCTGCGACCTAAAGAAAGGCTTCCCTCTCTCTGGTTATCCCAGAACGCAATATTGCGGCCACAGATGATGATGCGCTTAGGTGACATTTATCCTGCTGCAACTGAAAAGACACTCTGTTAGACATTCTGCAAAACTGACAAGCTCGCACCCCTGCTATGCATTGGTATCCAGCAACACATTGTTTTTATGTAGTTTCCATTGGAAATCCAAACCTCGCCACCTTAGACCTTTACCTGATCATCGTGGCAAGGGAAAGGAGCAGCCTTCTGTGAGCATTAGGTCTGATCTGAAAGGGTGAGGGCCATGTTATCGCCATCACTTGGAAGATGCTTGAAACAGCATCTGTATTGCCAAGACATTCAAAACCAGTTACAGCCTAGATTGTCACACCCTAGTTACAGCCTAGATTGTCACATGCCTCCATGTTCGTGAAACTACATTCCTGGTAGTAACTGGCAGTGGTATGAAAAGGAAGGTGATCCATATAGTAAGCATCTACTCCTAAAAGTAGAATAGTTTCCAGGAGCTTTGTGATATGAGATCTGAGATTCACATCTCGCAACAATGTATCATACATCATAAAAATGTATTGTGAGGCTCCTCAACAAATTATTTAAGAACAATAAGGAACAATATGAAAAATATGTAATTGTATGATTCTAATGTAACTTTATGTTGTGCCACTTGAGGGGCTGGATCCAAGCTACACTGGCAATCTCTACTGATTCCCCCTTCCCACTTCAGACCCCCCATGTCATTCTTCATGGCTCCTAATCCCCACGGAGCAACATTTTGTGGAGATCGGAGAAGGGGGAAGCAAGAAAGCTCTACTGATGGAAAATTTTATCTGGATTGAATCCAAGGATCCTATTTCTAATTCAAAGACATTGAAACTTCTGTACCACCCTCAATTAGTATGCTATGTTGATTTCAGTGGAAGCTGAAGACATTTCATTATTGTATTTATAACCTTTGCCCTTTCAGACTTTAGCCCTTTCAGCCCAAGGTGGATGAATGCATATGATACAGAACATGACTTCCTGATAGTCAGTAGAGAATCCTGTGTTTATACAATAGTATGCATGTAGTCACTGCAAATGAACATGTACAGGTCAGAGTTGGGACAGAATACATCAGTGGTATCGAACTCACTTGTAATGAGGGCTGGATATGACATAAAGTCACTTGGTCGGGCCATACCATGCCTTGCCAGTGCAGATCAGGAGTGGGGTGGTAGTACTGGCTGCCTCGGCTGATGAGTCCGCAGCGGGCTCGCCAGCCCAGATCAAGACTGGGAGGGTGGCTGACTAGGCTGGCTCGTGTGCCAGATAAGAGCTCTCAAAGGGCCGGATCCGGCCCACAGTTCATATGTTTGACACCCGTGGAATACATCATCCCACTTCCCTCCTCAATTCATCCAGTCGTAGACTGAAAGTCTGAAAACAGCTATTAACTTCTTGTAAGCCGTAGAAGCAATCTTTAATTTTGAAAGCAATCTTTAATTTGAAATGTAATTTATACTCAGTCACATAAAAGAAGAAATTAAAATTTAATCATAAGTCTAATATATGCTTTTAGGAAGGAAAAATAAGAAACTCATTAGTAATGTTTTATTATTTTAATAGTAACAGACCTATTCAGCTTCTTATAGACATTAGTAGACTTTTAAAATTATCGTGTAATATAAAATATAGGTTTGAACCACTTTAAAAGAAAGCACAGGTTACTTGGAGGGCTATGTTGGAAAGAAGAAATAGATAAGAATCCATCGCCTTTCTACCACTTGCCTTAACACTTTTCAGGTTGATGCTGAAGAAAGCTCCTGGTAGGAGTACAGAAAAAGTTCTCTGATCGTAGTGCTATGTCTCTTCTCCCCAGGGTATTATGATTCAAGCTCCTTTTATGTTTTGAAATGAAGAGCTGAGGATGTAATGGGTAATAGAAAGCATTTTATTTAAATTTAATAATTCACAAATGTTACAATTTTAGAAATTAGAGCCCTGAGGACAAATTAGATGATTGCGGATCTTGATGATGTGCAATGAAGGCTGATCTAATCAGCCTCTGGCACTTGATGAACTGTAATGGAAAGAAAGAATCAATGTTAAATAGATTCTACGTTAATATATATTATCCTATCTAAATATTTATTTTTCTTGCTGTGTCTCAGATGCTACTGGGAAATCATTAGAAAGACAAGATGCAAAACTCTGGAGGCTAGGCTCAGTTACTGCATCGAGAGCTGTCTGATGCTCTATTTTGGTCTTGCTTTCTCTAGATTGAAATAAGGGATATGCATATAAGCAATAATAGCAGTACTGGGACTTCATACCCCAGTGATTCTCAAATTAGGATACTTATGGCCCATTCCTTAGCAATTTGTGTGATGGCTCCTTTCCTCTTACTTGGTCTCGGAGATGGCTTTGTCGCCTCCTCATTCATTGACAATTACCCACTTCAGCAATACCAGTCCAAGGGCAAGAACTGCTAGCCGCAACTGGCCTTCTATAACAAGGGCACTCTCCTGTTGTGTGGAGGGGAAGAAGGAAACTTACAGCTAGAAGTGGACTAGCACATGCAGAACAGCATGCTCCCTGACACAAATCTTCAGCTAGGAGAGCACAATAGAAAGGAGAACCTTCTGCTGTGCTTTCTACTGAGAGCAAGTTCAATATACTTACCTGAAATGTTTGTGTATTTATTTAGAACATTTCTGTGCCACCTTTCCAACAAAGTGGAGAACATTCCAAACATTAAAACAGTGTTTAATGCACACATACACACATTTAAAGCAATTAGATAAAACATATAAACACATAGGCGTACAAACATGGAGGAGGACTAATAAGAGTTAGTGAGGGAACACCAAACCAAACAAAAAAAGTCTTCACCCACTGGTGGAAGGTAATGGTAGAGGGGAGACCAATTAATCTCCCTGGGAACAAAGTTCCAATTTAGTTTTGGTGCCACAACCAAGAAGGCCCTTTCTTGAATTGCCACCCATCTAACCTCAGGTGGCAGGAGCACCTGGACTAGGAACGCTGAATACATCTGAACTTCAATGTTCAGCTATGGACAACATGGAAGAATAACAGAGTTGTTCTCATATATTCTTCTCTGTACAACCTTATCTGATTACAATGTAAGTAATTGGGACTGAGCTTTAAATTTCTATACATTTTTGTAGATAGTTGAGATGGTGAGGGAAGAAGAGGGGAAAGGGGGTTCAAAGCTAAAGACACGAACAGCGGTAATGAACTTTACCAGAAGTGGATAATTACATTCCTGTGGATGTAATTTAGCAACAGAAAATTTCTTTACAATTATATATTTTCCTATATAAAATATTTTTAAGTTTTAACATATGTCTATGTCCACAGGAATCTCTCATTTCCTGTGTTTCATATGTGTTCGGAGCTGCTTCAACAAGCAAGCATTCGTGCAATTGGTGTGCATTAGAAGTCCAACTTTCCATTTTGTATTTACATTTTGGTCACTGCAAAATATGTCTTCCAGCTGGTTGGCTTCACTAATAAGCATTATTTTAAATGAAAAGAGCTGTGTTGCCTTTTGCTTTAGTGGGAATGTTTTCCTTTATTCTAAATATTCTTTTCAATGGACTTTACTGATCAAGCCAACTGGCACTCATTGGCTAATTCAGTACCAGGCATTGGAGAGAAATACAAAGAATCACTGGACAGTCAAAGAGACATTTACAAAAGCAAATTGTATTGGGCTTCCTTTAAATAGTCTATGTGGTCTCTTTGGAAGCATCACAATGAGGGTAACTGGCAGATCTGTGCTTGCCCTTGGGCTCATCTTTTAATCTCCACGTTCTTCCATTAGCATGCAACCCACCATCAGTGTTTGACTCTGCCTAGATACTTTGCCAGTTTTGTGGCAGGGAAATATCTGGCACTTGCCCTTCTTGAAAACACTTTGTGAGTGGCATCACAGTCAGGATTCAATGGGAAATTGTCATTCAGACTGTATTTTAGTGCATCAAAGGATTTTGCAGCAACTGGCTTTTATTGGTTTACAGTTGGGAAGAAATTTGCAATCAAGGCGGGAAAATTCAAAACCACAGGACCAAGCCAAGTGCTGGGTTTGCTAAGGAAGTGAGATAAGGTATGTAGAATGCTGAAAAGCAGTAACTTGAGGAAGTGTTGCTGTAGGAGGAATCACAGCATGGAGCTAAAGAAAGGCACAAGGAGAAAGTAATATGGGCCAACGTTTGCATGAGGATAAAGATGGGAGGGACTGTGAGTTATTGGCAGGAAGGAAGTGAACATGTTCTAGAAAGTTGGACCAGGGAACCAAGGGTAATAAGATGCCATCCTAAACAGAGTTAATCTTTCTAAGCCTATTGGCTTAAATGGACCTAGAAGGGTTTAACTCTGCATAGGGTGGCATTGCAAGTGTACCTTCTGCTTGTGAGCCCCTAAGAGTTGCGTCAAAGGGGACATTTGTCCCTGTGCAACTTTTTTCACAATTCTGCAGCAAACGCTATCAGAGGAAAACACAGAAAAAGTTCCATATTATGCAACTGTTCTGAGGAAGTCTTGAATGCCGGAGAACCCAAGGGGCAGAGGGAACTGGATTTCACAATAAACTAACCTGCTGCTGTTGGAAGAATGGCAAACTTTGGGCTGCACTGTGAAACAAGCTTCCTTAGTGAAACAAGAAATTGAAATAGAAACTAAGGAGTGTGCAGTCAAAAAAGAAGGTGGTTGAAATAGGGCCCTCGCCTTTTTTGTTCAATCTTAAAGAACCATCAGGGCTGGCTGAAGGACTATAAATGAGCCAAGGAAACAGTACTGAGCACTGAGAAGGCATTTGGTTGAAGAAAATGGGTGAGGCACTTAGGCAATGAAAACTGAACACTGAGGGAGAGAGTGATCCAGAGGAATGAAGGAATAAAGAGAAAAAGCATATATGAAAGGCAAACTGGGAGAGGGAATGACCAATGGAAAAATACAGAAACTAGGTAGTTCCTATATTGATTAGAAATAGAAAACCAACTCTTAGGCCATTGATGTAGGAGGAAATTACATTGGGTTTGTTGCTCCCTTCATGCAGTTTTCTAAACCGAATTCTCTAAACCCTATGCATGGAGGCTTATTAGCCCAGAGAAATTCCAGATATCCCAAGAGTAAATTCCAGCAATGAAGAAGTTACAGGCTAAAATGCGGACCCTCAGAGTTCCTTCCCCCTGCAAATGCTGCTCCATAATTTGATTTTTTCCCCTGGGAAATATGTCATCAGCCTTGTTAAACCCCATCACAGGAGTTGCTACTTTGCACTCAAAAGAGAGAGGGGTCTGGACAACCCCCAACCAGCCATGACCCAAACATTTTTTTCCCAGCTATGCAGTCTGGTGAGGAAAAAATGCACTCCCCCATGGGGGAACCAGTCCCATCGGCTGGCTGCCCCTCGCTGTGAAACTGACCAAATAAGCAGCCCTATCGCCCCCCGCCCCCCTGATTGCTGCAGTGGCCATGTGTGTGTGCATGTGTGTTTTAAAACACAATCTATGCCGCCGTCACCTTGCTGCCCTCCTTGTTGGGGATTCTCTCAAGTGATCAGGTCAAAATTGAGTCGGATATGAGAGGAGAGGTTGGAGGAAAGCTGGCTGGAGGAAGATTGAGAGGGGAAACAATAATGGGGGCAGGAGGGGCGGAGAGAGATAATCCTGGAATCACAACTATTCACGATTTTTGCCTCGCTTTGGGATCGAGACAAAATTTAAAGTCAGGATTTAAAAGGTTTTGGAAACTGCGGACAAGTGCACAGCAGCTGCGAGGTGACTTCTAAAGGTAAGGAAAATCATGAATAACCTCAAGAAAGCCCCGCAGCAGTCCGGGGGAGTACGTGTGGCAAACTTCGCCTGCATAAATGGCCTTAGACTGCAACATGTTCACATTTGACCATGACAAAAAAGAAATGCTAAAATGATGTGGGTATTGAAGAGAAAATGTTGAACAAACATATACTAAAGGAGGAAAACATTTGAACTGCAGTATTTTCTATGGATTTTTTTTAATGGACTGAAATATTCCATTCTAATGTATGCAACACATTTTCATGTTCATTTCCACAGTTCACCTTTAATATGGACCACACATAAAGAACAAACAAGCTGGTTTTCATTTGTTGTTTTTGACAAATCTGACAATGTCTATTAATAAGACTTTTGATTGCTTGCTTTTTTCAGATTTCCAAATGCATCTGGAGCACATTTTGCTTTTGTTTATAGCTAAATTCCTAATTTGCACTTGATTACACCCAGTCTTCTAGGTTGTTAGGCCAAATGCTGGAAGATCCTGAGTGCCTGCAGCCTCTCTTAGAAATAATAATTTCTCCACAACGTGATAATTATTGCATTCCGAGAGGATTAGCATAATAAAAGCCACATTTATGGTGGAATAAAATCTGATTATAACGAGAGAGAAAGTTCCCTCTGGTCATAATCAATTTTCACACTCTCTAAAAGGAATTAAATTTCACTGAAACAATTTGAGACTTGCATTCTGTTTCACAAAACATACAATTCACCCCAGTGGAAAGAGCTAGTCTCAAAACCCTCTAAACCCTTACCATTGTAAACCATTTCCTACACTAAACACTAAAGGCAGAAAATATTTTTGAAGTAATGTAGAAATCATCTCTTATGATGATCTCACACATACCTATTACATTTCATGTACATACAAATATCTTTGTTTCCTAAAATGAAGATATAATGCAGGTACTCGGTTACTGGAGCCAGCTTTAATGATAGCGGGATCACAGAACTTCCCAATTCTCAATATAGATAGTCTTCTATGCCCATTGACTTCAGTGGATTTAGAAGGGTGTAAGGAAGATACTGTAGATCTTTTAGGGCTTCAGACTCAAAACCCTCAAAACTCAGCACAGGCCTTGTCTTAGAGTTCAGTTGTGCCTCCTGTTCCCTTCTCCCATGTTTCCTCCCCAGTTTGCATGTGGCCAGACAGATATAAGGGGTTGGTTTAGGCAACCCTCTTTTCATCTCTTGAGTGCCTCACAGAGTTTACCTCCTCACTTCATTATTTTGGATCTGTGGTGTAAAAGAGACAGGAACAAAAGTAAGAAGATACGAATGACTACATCATCTCCACTGCTGAATATATCAATAGAAATCCAGGATTCGTTGTGGTCCAGAGCCTTTTGGGCCCAGAACCCAGTAGTGGTTTTGTAATATATAAAATGTATTTGTTTACAAAAGTGAACATAATGATTGCAGCAAGTATTTCCACCTTTTCGGCAAATTCTGTACATTTTAGAACATGAGTTTTCTGCTGCTTAGCTACATAGTTTTTCTAACCTTTATACAAAAATGCACAAGAGTAAGAAGCCACAGAGCATTTCTGCCCACCTTAATTATAAATGGATTCTATTAAGAAATATTTAAATCAAATTGTCCATATGCTTTGGCAGAAACAGATTTCCTTGCTCATATTGCAGCCTTCTTCTGCATAATTCTAGAGAAGGAAAAAATGATTTACTATTTAGCATGAGGAACCTTACATAAAATGAAAGTAAGAATGTGTCAATGCTTTAATGCATGATTGAATAAGGCAACCTTAATATAGAGGAAAACCTCAGGGATACATCTTAAAGGGAGGCTTTTGGATGGTAGCCAATGTGTCTGTGTATTTTTGCTGTTGTTTTGGCATCAGAGATTATATTACTTGGTGGAAAGCTAAATATAACGTATATACTCGGGTATAAGCCTACCCGCGTATAAGCCGAGGTGCCTAATTTCACCCCAAAAATGGGGGGAAATTAGGCACCCGCGTATAAGCCAAGGGTCGGCTTATACAACCCCGGGTCGCCCTCCCGCCCGGCCTCCCGGGCCCTCCAAACCCACCCCGACCCCAGCGCCACCCTAGGGGGGAGGGGGAAGAGCTCCTGAACCCCCTATTTACCAGGAGAGGCGGCAATCAGCTAGCGGCGGCGGCAGCCCCCCCTGGGGCGCAAGAGGCTGCGCAGGCCGCTCCTGGCCTGGAGAAAGGTGCGCTGGAGGCAGTGGCGGCGGGGGCCCCTGGCGCGCAGGAGGCCCAGCAGGCCGCTCCTGGCCCGGAGGAAGGCGCGCTGGAGGTGGCGGCGGCGGTAAGTTTCCCCCCTCCCTCCACCTATCGTATTGACCCACGTATAGGCCGAGTTGGGATTTTTCAGACCTTTTTTTGGGCTGAAAACTCGGCCTATACGCGAGTATATACGGTATGTGAATTTGTATACGTTTATATAGAGTTTTAGTTCTGTTGGTTTCTTGAGAATCTTCCCCTGACATCTCTTTAGGACATTCTTGGCAATGTTTGCACATGAAAGCACACCTAACAGTGGAGGAGGGGGAGGGGGAGGAGGAGGAGGAGGAAGAAGAAGAAGAAGAAGAAGAAGAAGAAGAAGAAGAAGAAGAGTTAGTTTTTATATGCCGACTTTCTCTACCACTTAAGGGAGACTCAAACCGGCTTACAACACCTTGCCTTCCCCTCCCCACAACAGACACCCTGTGAGGTAGGCAGGGCTGAGAGAGAGTGACTTGCCCAAGGTCACCCACCTGGCTTCATGTGTAGGAGTGGGGAAACAAACCCAGTTCACCAGATTAGCGTCCACCGCTCATGTGGAGGAGTGGGGAATCAAACCCAGTTCTCCAGATCAGTGTCCACTGCTCCAAACCATCGCTCTTAACCACTACACCATGGTGGCTAGAACCACTGGCATTTTTCCTTTTCAGAATTAAACACTGAAAATATAATATATAATATAATAATTGGCCTCTTACCAAATGTAATCCAAAATCAATAAAACGTATTGTGTCAGGATGCCGCACAGAGCGGCGGACCTACCTCACAAGGTGTCTGTGGTGGGGTGGGTAAGGGGAGGTGATTGTAAGCTGGTTTGAGTCTCCCTTAAGTGGTAGCAAAAGTCAGCATATAAAAACCAACTCTTCTTCTTTTTCTTCTTCTTCTTCTTCTATTTGGCTGAAAATACAATGTATGACTATGAAGACCTAATCTCAAACATGGAGGCTGGCTAAGTTGCTACACATTGGTTAGCAAACAGCATTCTGCATCTTCAGAAGCACTTTTCTCTTTATTTTTATTCATATTTTCCTTGGACTCATGCAAAGAAATAAACTGGCATTAGATTTAGAACAGGGTCAAGATGCTGTCACAAAAGTCACTCGCTTAGATGGCATTTTAAAATAATTAAATGCAGTCACATAGAGGATAGGTCTATCAATGACTGTTAACCATGATAGCTAAATGAACCATGCATTCACAGAAGGAAAAGATATCTGAATATTAGATATGGAGAAAGATATGAGATATGGTGTAGTGGTTAAAGTGTTGGACTAGGATCTTGGAAATGCTGGTTCAAATCCCCACTCGTGCCATGGAAACTTGCTGGGTGACCTTGGACCAGTCACACACTCTCAGCCTAACCTACCTCACAGGGTTGTTGTGACACCAAAATGGATGAGAAGAGAATGATGTAAGCTTCTTTGGGTCCCCTTTGGGGTGAAAGGCAAAATATAAATAAAGTAAATAAATAAAAGATGAGCATCATATCCATGCATGCTTATAGGCATCTAGCAGAGTTTAATGATGGGGTGGGGCTTGAGAATAATGTTTTCTGCAACATTTTAAATAACTTTTTTCTAATAATTTGTAGAATTCCACTTCCATTCAATGAAAGTACTGGCTTTTAAAGAGCATGTAATGTATCAGAGTAAAGGGTAGTTGAATCAATACCTGAAAATTAAAGCTGGTGTGCTTTAAATTGAATAAAAGGAACAAATCTTTAATGCTGAGTGTAATTAACTATTCACATTGTTTACTAGGGAAGGACACAGATTCAATACTCCATTATTTATTCCTTTAGTCATGATTACATAGTTCGCTAAAATATGTGGTTTCATCTGATAATCAATCTTGATATTATAATAGCAAATCAGAGATTATGATATTGTAATGATAGAAAATCAGTGGCCTCCATGGGACATTAAATTAGGCTGAACGTAGACTTGTGAGTCCCAGCTGTATAGGTGTGTATAGCTTTAGTAGCAATCAGAGTACTTGTGCTGCCAAGGTAGTGTTAGAATTCCATACCTGTAATGTGGGATGATTTGTTCTTGTCATATCTGTTAGTTCTAAATCCATCCTAAGTAAGTATTTGTGATGGCAGGAAAGCCTTTTGGATAGGCTGCAGCTGACATAGTCTATACGCGATCATCCCAAATTATACAGTTCATCACTCTATAATGTGCAACACAGTGGGTTTTCTTCCTCCCCACTTCTTCCCCCACCCCACCCCGGGTCATCACATACAGGGAGGAGAGAGGGAGGCAGATAGGGAGAATCTTCTCCCATGTCGGAAGGCAGCTGATCTGCCTACCAAGTGCTACCGCCACCTATCACCAGCGCAGTAGCTGTATTAAGCTGAAGAAATGAGGAGAAAGGGACAGAAAAGGAGACCATCTGAGCTAGAGACAAATGTTGTACGCTGATCACAAGCATTAGAAGCCACTGAAGCTTGTATTCTGACTGAAGAGAAGGTGAGCTTCAGCATCACAGCTGACTGTGATGTATTTGTCAAACTACTGCCAGACTACATTTTAGCATTTCCTTTTGTGACGATATTGTCAGTCCTATCTCATTTATCTCCTTGTTGGGTGGATTACAGTTGTTGTTGCCTGTGGGCATACAAAGCCCATGGAGCTATTCATCTAACTACATGTGTTTTGGACCATTACCTTTCCAGGCTGATTTTAGCTGACTAGAATGGACAGGTTAAAGCCATTAGGTTTATTGTTAACATCGTTTTGAGAGAAATATTAGTCCCTGGACTAAGTGCTAGGGTTGCCAACAGCCTGGGGGGGAAATGTCCTGCTCAAGTTAGTGGCTGGAGATCTGTCACTATTACAACTGATCTCCTGACAACAGAGATCAGTTCAGCTGGAGAAAATGGCCACTTTGGAAGGTGGACTCTATGACAGTATACCCCACTGAAGTCCCTCTCCTCCCCAAACCTCTGCACTTCTCAGGCTCCACACCCAAAATCTCCAAGTATTTCCCAATTCTGAGCTGGCAACCCTAGGGCAATGTGATAATGTGGTGGTTAGAGCATGTATGATTTCTTTCTATAATACTGATTTTCTGGATCTGGACCTGTTTCAGGTTGGTTTGGGGCCTTGTTTTGGAAAAGAAAAAACAGTTGGTCTCACTGGTGTACAATTATCATTAGGAGAAAGAGAAGAAGTATGTGTTGTTGATGATTGTTCTGGACATCTCTGTGATACCTTCCAAGTGTCTGGCAGCATTAAGGATAGGGTTGCATTTTTGTAGTCTGACCAATGGCACAGCAGATGACAACTTTCTGAGCGAGGGGCTCAAGGCTGCTTCTTCCACGCAGTTGTTGCCACAGACTGCTGACTTGAAAGCCTTGATTACTTCTAGATCAGATTACTGTGAATGCACTCTGGGTGGCTGCCATTGAAGATGGTTTGAAAATTTAAATTGGCCCCGAGTGTAGCAACTAGAATTTTCGCTGGGGCAGGCCAGCGAATCTTACGTATCTGTATTGTGTACATTTCTGTTTCTGGGCTGATTTCAAAATCCTGGTTGAAACCTTTAAAGACTAACATGGCTTAAATTTTATTTATCTGAAGAAATTATTTTCCATTGCCCTCATGGACTCAGATAGTCCAAACAGATTCTTCAGTGCATATCCTGACCATATGAAGTACAGCAGGAAACTGTAAGATCTATTGCCTTCTCAGTGCCCAGTTGTGGAATTTCCTATCCAAGACAGATTGCTTGGCATCCTCCGTTTAGGAAGTGAAGAACCACAGTTTTAATCCTTATCGTAATTAATTTTTGGATTACTATGCATTTTATTTTTTTAGATTTGCTTTATTGGCTTTTTTTAAAAAATGTGAATTGCTCAGAGTAGTTTTATTATATGTGAAAGAAAGAGTCACATTTTTAGTTTATTTTACATCTTCTATCATTTTTCCAGGACTAATCTATCAGAGGTATTTCTGAACTTAGTTTTTCTTTAAGAAGATACGGCTGAAGCAGGTACAAGAATGTTTTTTATGATATGACAGTGTAAATGACAGGGGATTGAACCCTTGCAAAGATAAGAATTCAGACTTTTATGTTCCTTTTTTCAACCTCAAAGATGTTTTTAGTTTGTTGTGATGAATGTCTAGCCAGATTCATCTTTTTTTTTTATGCTAGGGGTTTAAGCACTTCAAAAGAGTGGACAATCAAGCATACACACTGGAAAGATCTATTTAGAATGTTTATAGTGCACATGCAGAGGTAGAACCCTGCAATGTCAAACATTCAGTCTCTTCTTTATGATTACCCAAGATTATAATCAAGATCGATGTAGGTTTTTTTGCAATCAGCAACAGGTAGTCCTTCAGTTAACTGACTCACCAAAATGTCAATCCATTCAAATAAAGGGCATCTTCAAAAATTAATGAGATGAAAACTAAATGTATATCTTTTACAAGATGCTAAGCAAGACCCATGTCCAGATGCTGTCATGGTTCCTCACATGACTCAGGGTGCATAATGTCCTTTTTTTCAATAAGCAGCCCTTTCTATCACTACACAAACCATCGCCAAAGCTCAGGGGAATTCAATATCAGTCGCTAATGAAGGAGGACAAACTGCATGCATACAAAAGTGCAAAAGTTCTGGTGCAAATATGATGGCCCCTGTATGCACCAAAATAAATTATTTGAGCTCTAGTTTTAGTAGAAGCAGTCTGGAATGGTTAGTAAGAGCACTGCCACTGACTTCATTCATGGACTACAGTTCAATTTTGGTTTAACTATGATCTCAGTGGCTACATTCAGAGGTCATGCTCACAATTAAACTCCAGCTTGTCATGAAAGACACAAATGCAGATGCTGTGTCATTCTTAACACTCCAGGTAAAAATTCCAATTGTTTGTGTTAGCTGCATGCAGATGCCTATACAAACCAGAGTTTATCCACTTTATCCATACACACACAATGACATTTTGAACCGGGGTTCAATCCCAGTTTAAAATTCTATTTGATGGAGTTAAATTGCCTGCCATCTGAATGCAGCCATTGAGTTCATATCAATTTGTCACATCCTCTAAACTTCAGGTTTTCGTTTCTAAAATGACTTCATATCCTATGGTTATAGATTAAACTTTTATACATGAGAAAGCTTAATCGAGATTCTGCTGACAGCATATGATTGTCCCTCTGAGAACCTATCATCTATCTTTTCTGAAATCTCATGGAACTAGATCTAGGCATAACTAATCAGGTTGCACTGTCTCCCTCCTGTGGAGACCATTTTGCACAGACCATTTGGTGAAGGAATTTGTAAAATACTTTTGAAAATCCAAAGATGTTATATCCACTATGCCATCCTGATCTTTGTGCCTGTTGGTCCCCTCAGAGAATTTTAATGTCGGTTGAGGAAAGACTTCTTGGAGGAACACCATTCTAACGATTCTTCAGCAAGGACTGTTCTTCTATTTCAATACCAGCCCTGAGAATGCCTTCCAGCTATTAACCTGGAATAGAAATTAGGATGATTCCTTTTGTCTCTGTATTCTTCCTAGATAAGCAATAAACAAAAAACTAGTCATAGATAGGGTTAGGTAGCTTTCAGATATTTGATAAGCATAGTTCATTTAATCACATTTGGGTATCTTTAAACTCTCCGATTAATGAGCAAGCAGCAAGAGGACATTAATCAGTTAGTCCTAAAACATTATCTTAGAAACTTTGTTAGAGATATAGCACATCAGATTCAAACCAGACATTCATGGTTCAGGGATATTCTTCTAATACTTTCTAAAGTGAAGGCAGATACAAACAGCTCATTCAATCTGAAATTCAATGTACCTTTTCCATCATTGTTGTACAATTTTACCACTTTCTAATCGGTGGGTTTCCTGCTCCTTTGATGTCCTTAAAAGTAATATTTATTATTAGGGTTTTTAAATATTTGCTAGTGGACTTTTCACATTCTTTGTTCACCTTATATGGATTGGGGCTTCAATACTGGGGAAAGGGTATACATTTGTCCCACCGTACTATTTCCCTGATTGAAAAGGTCTGCTTGGGCTACTTTAAGTCATGGAGAGGGGAAAGACAGGCACAATGCTTATCTATTTTTATATACAGGGGACTTAAAACAGCTAGGAGGCATTTTCAACTGGAATTGGCATGGGGGGATAATTAACCTCCTTTCCTAATAATACTGCTTCACTCAGTATCAGGGGGAGGGGGCCGTGACTGCTTTTCGCAGCTGAATTATTTGTTAGGATCCATTCAAATCCATGGGATTTTTTGTAATATAGTAGAACCACCTTAAGATTCATTCTTCACCATTTAAAAATCTTTCTTGAAGCGATTTAGAATGATGGGCAGCATTTATAACTTTTCTTTTGTTAGAGGATCTGCTTTTGTTTTGTAATCTGGAGGCTGAACAGAATGTTCAATGCCAAAAAAAGCAAACAAGCTGAACAAATACCAAAGGCAGATTTTAATTTCTCCTGAGTTGCTCATACAACTCAGTTCGACTGTAAAGCTGTTATTTTCCAAATATGCCAGGTTATCCTAGACAAAATATATATAGTTACTTCAGGTGAGAGATAATGTTACACTCAACCCACTCTCCACAAACAGTGACAAGTTCCAAAGGAAATGCTTCCTAGGTTTGGTTTCCTTTAGATGAGAGGACCACTGCAGACTGCCAGTGTCTTCATAATGGGTTGGATGCAGAGGATGATTTCTGCAAGCAGTAGAGTCCTTGGTAAGCAGAAACATACTAAAAAGACGAGGATAGCAGCTTGCGTGAATTAAATGCATTGTATTCCAGCTTGCATTTTCACTTATGGAAAAAATTGTGCAAGTAATTACAAGCATTGGAGCATATCTAGTGCTATTGCTTGCACAAGCAAAACTGCACTAAATGAGTTCGTGTTTCCTTTCATGCATTGCTGCATCCAACCCAATATTTTTCTTTATTTACAAATATAGAAATAAAGAGAGGGGGGAGGGAGAGGTGTAAAGGTTGTGTCTATTATAATAGTTTTCTGAACTGCCCATGAAATCCTAAACAGAGAAACATTCTTCTAAGGAACTTGACATTAATGGACTTAGACATGACTGTGTTTAGGATTGCACTATAAATCTCCTTGTGGGGTCATTTCAAAGGTGCCTGCAGGCTCAGAAAGTTTGGGGACCCCTGCTATAGTGCAACAATAGCACAATATCCAACAATGTGTGAACTAAAACCCTTCTGCTTAGATGATGAAATCTCTGGGTTGGGCAGGGGATTTGTTTGTACCATAAAACAACAGAATGGAATGCTACAAGAATATATATATATGACCATTTGGAGAGGAAGGATTTGTATAAATCTGACCAGTTTTCTTGGATATTATAGACTGAAATAAAATGTTAGAAAATTATCATGTGGGATCAGATGGGAGAAAATGATCAGATGGGAGAGAGGAGATTGGAAAGGATACATTCTCATGAATATGCATCAAGATATATGAAATAAAGCACATTTGTTGAAAGACAAAATGTAGGACCTTTATTTTCACTGTAGACCTCTTCCCTGAACATTTATTATGCAAATTAAAAGTATTGTTTCAGCTGTTCAGTACTTCCTCGCATTTATTTATTTGGAGATTTATATCCATGATGCAATACAAACATATGTAACAGGAAGGATTCATAGGAATCTCAACTTGCCTGTTCATTAAATTCATGTCGCAGAAATCACATCATACAAATTTATTTATTTTATTTTGTTTAAAACATTTCTGTGCTGCCTGTAAACATCAGACCATTAAAACATTTTAATATAACATCAGTACACTAAAACATCATACATTAAAACAGCATTTAAAATATAAGTGCATATAAAATATTTAAACAATTCAATAAAACATAACACACACAACCACATATAATGTAACAGTTAGTGGGGGGGGGATGCCAAACAGAACAAAAAAGACTTCACCCACTGGTGGAAGACAATGATAGAGAGAAAGAGATGAATCTCCCTGACACTAGAGAGAATAGATATGCATCATGACTAGTATTCATTTTGACTAGTAGCCATGGATAGCCCTATGCCCCATGAACATGTCCACCCTCCTCTTAAAGCCTTCCAAGCTGGCAGCCATCACCACATCCTGGGTACACAGTAGCAACAGTTGTCTGCATTGTGGCACTTTAATGCAAATTTAAAAGTGGGCAAAATTCTCCAAATTTCCCCAGTATTCACCTGTTGTCAATTTGATGGCAGTGTTGCAAGGTAGATTCTCTCACACGTATGCTCAAATATGCTGGAAGTGTTTCGTGAGACTTGATGTTGCTTTTGGCAGTATCAGAGTTTGTTGGGAGCCCCCTAATTGCAACTGTTCTTCTAATTAGGCTGACTGGTCAGGTTACTTCAACCAGTGTGTGAATCACAGCAGCATCACACTTTTCCATATCATTGGGATAATGTGAAAAGGTATCTTATGGCTCCTCCAGCTCTCGTAAAGATGGACTAATGATGACATGGAAAGGAGCCTAACAGTGTAATCCTGTACAGAGTCACACCCTTCTAAGTCCATTGAAGTCAATGGGTTTAGAAGGATGTAACTCTGCTTTGGATTGCACTGTAAGTATGACCCCCCTTCATCTACATGAAGGCGTCGTTTTGCACCAACATGACATGTGTATTCAAACTTACAATGCAATCCTACTCCAGTCTAAACCCATTCGATGGACTTAGTAACTCTGTGTTTGATTGCACTTAGTCTTATTTATGGGAGATTATCTCTATCATGGGTTATCATATGATGTGACGACTGCTTTTGAATACATTATGAGCAGATATACTTAACTTTGACAATTCTTGCCATCTGTTAGCAGGCTATTTTCAGTATCTACCTCTGATGAACAATAAAATTGCTAAATACAGTAATCCTATTTGTTTAATTTATGTATTTAATGTCCAGCATCTGTCATACCCTCCCCCCACACCAGAAACAAAATTCATCCAAAAGGAGGGCCTATCAATCGGTATGCACTTATCTGTGTGTGTGTAAAGTGCCGTCAAGTCGCAGCAATGTTATAAATCTGGATATTACTGCAAATGACAGATGGGCAGCCCAGAGCTAAGCATTTCTACCAACAGACTTTCTCCTGAACATCCCTGCAGTGCTGGCATAATTTCATGGCATGCCATGTTGCACAAGTATAACAGCTGGTGTGTCTCAGTCTAAGTAATTATTTGACAATGCAGCACATCATGGGATGAATTCATACGTTTAACACCAAGAAGACAATGGCAGGAAGTATACAGAATGGCCAATAGATTAAAACAAAAATTGACCCGATAGCCTATGTAACATGAGCTGGATCCAAACAACCATGCAACTAGAAAGGCCAACATTTTACAGATTTGATGGTATCAGAGAGTTGGGTTCAAATCCATTTTAGCCATGATGCATACTCTGAGCCAGTCATTCTCTTCCAGGACCTATCTCACAAGGCTACTGTGAGGATACTGTGGAGGAAGTAACAACTTCAAAAATCTATTGGTGGAAGGGCAGGATAAAAATACAAAAAAGACAATAGTATACTCAAGGGTGGTTTAACTTTTATTTCCTGTATAGCAGCCCACCCTTCCCTCCAAAAAAATATTTTTAAAACTGAGGAAAATTTCAAAAGCGGTTTGTGAGGCAGCACAGGGATCTGCTGTTCAGTGGAAAAGTCATCACCCCCCGCCCCCAGGACAAATCCAAGCCCTTTTGCATGCCCAAAATAACAAGTGGTATCCCTGCCCATCTTTTCTAGGTCATGTCAGGATAGCTTTACATTGTGTCCCAGATAAAAATGAGCAGAACTTAACAGGTTTAGAAGTTCAGTTTAAATAGGTCATTCAAAAGTTCTGAAGTTCCTTCTGTGCAGAATATCAATATAGAAGGCTCATAACACTCAACAAGAGAGAGAGAGACTTCAGTAGTTGTAAAACTAGTCCTTGATTGGCATTCTGGCAGAGTACATTGATCTATTCGTGTTCCTCCTTCCTCATCATCTTTCCTATTGTAAATAAGCAAAGCATCAGATTGACCCCCCAGGCACTCTGTTGTGCACTGGCCTGGAACCAGTCATGAAATCAATGGCATCAGAGCCAAAACACTGGCAGAATATTTTCTGGTATGTTTATTTATACCCGTATTGTCACAAAGTGCATTTGACTGGCTGGGAATGGGAGGACTCTAGAACATCCTTGCTTCTCCCTGTCCAGAAGAAGCCTTTTGTTCTTACATTTCAAGGTATAAGCTCTTTGGGGGGTATTTAACCTTCATACCATGAGGAAAGTTTGGAAACCCAAAATCAGAAGAGGTGAAGCATTCAAATGGCTTGGGATATGCAACTTACTTAGCCCTGGTGGGTCTCTAAAAAGGTAAAGGTCCCCTGGGCAAGCACCGGGTCATTCCTGACCCATGGGGTGATGTCACATCCCGACGTTTCCTAGGCAGACTTTGTTTGTGGGGTGGTTTGCCAGTGCCTTCCCCAGTCATCTTCCCTTTACCGCCAGCAAGCTGGGTACTCATTTCACCGACCTCGGAAGGATGGAAGGATGAGTCAACCTTGAGCCGGCTACCTGAAACCGACTTCTGTCGGGATTGAACTCAGGTCGTGAGCAGAGCTTTTGACTGCAGTACTGCAGCTTAACACTCTGCTCAAATCGCAGGCAGACTTTAAGGTGTGTGGGCCCCGTCCCCTTCCAACCTATGCCTCACAACCCCTTCTTAATGAAACAAAGCTCCCCTTTTTCTTCCTCTAGTTCTTAATCTCTGCTGCAGTTCCTTTTGGCAGAGACACTCTTCCCTCCTCATTCCTCAGTGATGCCTGCCCTGTGACTGCATTTGTTGCTGTACGCTTTTTGTTTCCTGTGGCCAGATACCTTCAACCACAATCAGCCACAATCAGCGTCAGCACACAGCACAGGATCAGGAGTAACCTGTGCCTGAGGGCTAGCTCAAGCACTGAATGAGCTGCATTTACTATGGGATGGCAAACAGTGAGATGATTTATCACATTTGTAACTTTCTCTTCCTCCAGGGACCTCAGATTGGTCTGAGATAGGTTAGAGAGAGAGAGAGAAAAAAATCTTGCATGTGCCTCTTTCCGCAATGTTCCAGGAACTGTACTGCTTCCTTCCTTCTTTCCACCCCTTTCTCCCTATTTAAATCCCCAGATGCAATTGTTTCCCTGGTGTGATAAGCAATGAGTATGTAGAGAATGTACATTTATAGATTGTTAGTTTTATCCTCCACAAATGATTAATTGTTTGAATGAATAAGACATCCCAGTTTAATTGGGATAGATAGAACTCATTTGTGGAATGTCAACCCAAACGCTATGCTTTTCTCAGAGCCATTTCCTATACTCCACTTTGAATCATCAAATGCTGAGCAATCAAATACTGGATCAATTGATGTGCATGCTTGTGTGAACTGGTATTATTATTATTATTATTAAATTTTTATATAGGATACAGAACTGGTATTAGTAATCAAAACTGGCCCTTCACATGGGAATAAGCAGGGGAACTTCTAAATCACAAGGCACGATTCTGAGGCAAATAGGGTCTTTTATGCAGGGACGTTTCCCCCGCGGTCACCCTGCCGACTGCTTTGGGGCTTTCCTTTGATTATTCATGCCTTTTCCGCCCTTCAGAGGCTGCCTTGCTCTCCCCGCACATTTTGCCCACATTTTCCAGATGCTGTTCTAGCCCGGATCTGGAAAATGCAGGCAAAACACACGGGGAGAGCGAGGCAACCTCTGACAGACAGAAAAGGCATGGATAATCAAAGGGATGCCCTGAAACAGTCTGCAGGGAGACCGTGGGGGAAACGTCCCTACATAAAAGGCCTAGGTTTGGCATACCTTGCATTTTGGAAAGAAATCCATGGCTGAGTTGGGGAGGGGTTATAAACCAAACTTTATTTTGTTTTGACTCACTTGTCAGAAGAAGATAATTAATAATGATCATAGCCCAGGCTAGCCCAATCTTATCAGATCTCAACTCAGAAGCTAAGCAGGGTCAGCCCTGGTCAGTATTTGGATGGGAGACCACCCAGGGAGCCCAGGGTCTCTAGGCAGATACAGACAATGGCAAACCACCTCTGAATGCCTCTTGTCTTGAAAACCCTAAGGGGTCACCATAAGTCAGCTGAGCCTTGACGGCAAAAGAGGAGGAATTACTAAATCAATGCTTCTGTAATAGCTGTAATATTTACAGCAGCGTGTAAGTCATTGGGTGTTACCGCACTTTGTATTCCCAGAGATGTATTAAGAGTTTGAAAATGTTATAAAAAACATCACTTTAAAAGTGTTTTTGGACACCACGGCTTATAAATGGTTGGAAGACGTCTTCACAGCTAAAGGGGCCAAACAAAGTGCCAACAGTATTTCTATAAAGTTTTCAAACTCTTAATACACCGGCGGGAATACATAGAAAGTGCGAACAGTATTTTTTATAACATTTTCAAACTCTTAATTCATCGGTGGGAATACATAGAAAGTGCAAACAGTATTTTTTATAACATTTTAAAACTCTTAATACATTGCTGGGAATACAAGTGCGGTAACCGTCATTGTTGGGGTTGTGTTTTTAAGATCAAAGAAGATCGGTAAGATCAAAGAAGATCTCTTTCATGTGACTAAGTACATGATTGATCGGTATACAATTTAGTTCTACCCAACTGGTTTAACAACATGGCTTATGTTTCTAATCTGCTTCTTATCTGAAAAGTTTTGAAGCCTCAGTACTACCATTACAAGAACTTTTAGCCTGTTAATCTGCCTAAAATGTAATCATGCCAATCCAGTCCGAGTAATTGTACAAAGACTTGCAGGCACAGAAGGGTGTGATGCAGACATGGACTGTAGCTGAAAACCTTGCATCCAGCATCTTGGAATAAATGTGCAGTATAAATGCCACTGACCAGGCAGGCCATTGTCATCGTCAAATGGATTCACCTATTATCAGGAACAGGAAAATATGCAAGGCACCCCATTCCGTCTCCCTCTCTGCAACAGCTGATATATTTGGTGAAAGCTGACAAAGTGGTTCAGCAGGGGAGATCCTCATGCACAGCAGGGTGTATACAGCCTGCTGCTGTGCACAAGATTCTCTGGGATTGGGGCCAATGTGTTTATTCAAGATACAGTTTCCAATGAAAATAATTACTTAAGAAATCACACCTCATGTGTAATGTGAGATAAGGGGGAAAAACCAGTTCTGGTTGGCATGAAGTCAGTAAAAACAAAGCGGATACTTACTTGGGAATGAATCCCATTGAACTCAGATTTAGTTCCAAGCAGAAGGCATACGATTGGACTGCACATGTTATTCCATAGGATGCTACCTGTGGAACCCACAGGGACTAATTGCTCTGCGGGTCACAGAGCTGCACTGATGGAAGAGGGAGGAAAGGGTGACAGCGGATTGATATGTTCATTCTGAAAATAAATCTGGAGTTAAGAGAAGACGTGTTTACAGCACTCTGTTCATGGTCAGGTGCAATTTTTCAGCTCAAATTGTACCATAAAATATGGCATTTTAATTGTTCACTACTGGCAGTCTGTCAATATGTGCAAAGTGTGACTTTGTGTACAAAACTCCAGTTTGTGTTGAATGAACAATTCAGCTAACTCACTTACGATGAACACTGTTGACTCCTGGCAGGAAAAGAGCAGCTAACCATGAGCAGAATAGTATTGTGCTAAATTTATCACTAAACACACTGAAGTTGATGAAGTTCAGATCCAGGACCCACCTGTTTGTGGGTGAGATTTCACATTGTGTTCATTTCAATCTGATCTTCTCCTTTAAGCAGGAACAGGAGACATATGAGATTTCTCCCTTCTGTCTGTAGTAACAATACAGATTAAAATAGACATCATGGAGGCATGCCTGGGTGTTTGTACGTGAACCCTGTTCCCCTGTTGACTCATCTTTGGCAATGCTGATAAAAGATTGGACTTCCCAGGGGGGGGTGGCCCCTCTCTTGGGGGGTCTCATAAGGGGACACAAAAATAACAGCTCCTAGTGAATACAGGAACCAATTTTGAGTCCTTTCAAAGTACCCTGTTGAGAGTAGAGTGCTTACAGGGCACAACTAAACTTGGTATTATGAAAACACAAGGCAGAAGAAAATAATTGGATTTCCTCCTTTATATTGTAGTAACCATGTCCATCACTACACCATCATCATTTGATAATTGCAGAAGACAGAAATTTGATATCATCTCTCACCATCTAAACTGCAATGCTTTTCAATGAAGTAACTTCACATATTCAACTATGAATAGTCAAGTGCTGA
Source organism: Euleptes europaea (assembly GCF_029931775.1). Taxonomy (NCBI): domain Eukaryota; kingdom Metazoa; phylum Chordata; class Lepidosauria; order Squamata; family Sphaerodactylidae; genus Euleptes; species Euleptes europaea. The sequence continues at coordinate 43,433,891 of NC_079320.1, read as the reverse complement.
ATAAACAAAATATGAGAAATCCAGTGTTCATGCATGTGCGAACTGGGTTTTCAGAAGACTTTAAAAATAAGTTGTTAAAATTTCATATCGGAAAAAGAATGAAGGTCAATCAATGTCACTTTTGTCAGGAATTGTTTCTCAGCACCACCCTATCTTGGAATGCCACTTTACCAGAGATCTCTTGAGTTTCTCTGCTTTCTTTGACTGAGGGCCAAATCAGACGTGCCTTTTTTCATAGCTTTCCCCCCACCCCACATCATTCCCTGCCCTTACCAACGTCTGAGCCTACTGTCTTCCAATAAGGACAGCACTGACTGTTGCTTCTTCTGGACCTGAGTCTTGCTGGGACATAGTAGTGAATTATGTAGCACATGTTTTAATTTGAATCAATGTGATAATTCCATGAGCTCTATCATTATGTGTTTCTTTCCATGGAAACGTGGTTGGGAGCTATCTTCCATGTCCTCAGCTTGTCCTCGCTCTCCCATCCCAGTTATCAATTCAGAATTCATCATTTCCTTCTTCTTGGAACTTTCTCACATTGTTTCAATGGGGATTCTCAAGTTGGTAAACTTCAGCCACAGCCTTGGTAGTTTTGTGCCCTTAAACAGAAAGCTTTATCTTGATCTAATACCTATTTTTCTGCATCTCAATAGAATATGCCTTCAATTAAAATCCCTGCACCAAATCTGTGCAACTTTGGTAGGTACCTTAATATCACATCCACACACCACCTGGCAAGTTCAGAAATAGAATACAGATTTAAAAGGCCAGCAGACTTATTGCTTTAGAACTGGTGATTTTGTGGCTTGTGTGTAACAGAAACTCATTTCAAGGAGAATGAAAAATGGATCCCTTCTATTATAAAAGAATCACTTCAATATACCTTGTTCATAGCTTATCATGATGACAGTGGCTACCATGGTAGCTTTTTTGCCTTTCAGCTGCAGACAGCCTTTTTAAAAAAAAATAATGGTGAGGTGAAAAATTACCTCATTACCGTCTATGCTGTATGAGTTTAAAATGTTATCAAACATGTTAAAATATGAACTATAAAATATACTTAAATATTAAAGTGATCATGCTAAACTAACCATATGTTGGATTGACTCCAGCTACTAAATGCTCTCTCAAAAGATGCTTCAGTTTAGGCTTTAGCAAACCTTGAAGGAAAGTATTCCAGAGGAGTAGCTGCATTGTAGAAAAACAATGAAGAGTTCTGTGGCACCTTAGAGACTAATATCTATATGTGGCATAAAATGTCATGGGCCAGAACCCATTCCAAGGAATGGGTGAAATTCCAAGGAATTTAAGTGAATTGGGAGCCAGTGCTGCAATATGAACTGGAACTATAGCATTGCTCATGGTGGCCTAATCCTGCTCCAGCATCTGAAGGGCCCTTTATTATCATGTAGTATTGACAACTCTGGGTTCAGAAATTCCTGGTGATTTGGGAGTAGAGCCCTGGGAGGGTGGTGTTGGGGAGCAGAGGGACCTCTGCAGAGTAGAATGCACCTTCCAAAGGAACTATTTTCTACAGGGTAAATTATGGCTGTAGGCTGGAGATCAGTTGTAATTCTGGGACATCTCCAAGCCCCACCTGAAGGATAGCAACCCTATTATTATCAAATGTTATAGAGGAATGTCTCCTTGCATACCTGAATATTCATTCCATTGCTCTGTTGTCACACCAAATGACTTTAATACATCCCAGGAAAAAATAATTTGATATTCTCTCTGATGGAAATTTCATAGGCTCTTCTGAGAGAGAACAATTCCTTCATCTATAAAATAGGGATAACAATACTTTCATATTCAAAGAAGACTGATGTGGGTCTCAATTCAAGTTTGAAAGCCACTTTAAAACAATTGGATGAATTATGTATTAGTAAATGTGTGCAATATAAAATCATCACCTTCAATATTAGTATTGCAATAGGTCCGTTTGATTTATTTCCATTAACAGAAAAGGGTTAGAGTTGAAGGCCCAAGGTATCTATCAATCAGCAAGGTTTCCCATTAAATACGTTTAAAAGCTTTAACCCTCAGCAGTGAAAATCTATACAGAGTTACTCCAATCTAAACTCATGTAACTCGGTGGGTTCAGGCTGGGTTAACTCTGCATAGGATGGCACTATTAGTATATTAAAGGCGTATGATCTTATACTTTGCGTCTCATTTAAAATTAGTAACGATATCAGTTAGTTACAAGAGGAACCTCTGAATAAGTACAAATGTTACACAACAATTGGTATGGTTTCAGAATCACCAAATGTGTTATTTGTATGAGCACTGAGACAATCTGCCAACCTGCAAGATGGGTTGCTACATACAAAAGGCTTGCCATATGACACCCATTTCCTCAGGCCCCATTCACACATATTTCTCATGGCATAGGAACCATTTTCATGTGGCGCACCCATAACTCTCCAGTATATTATCTTTCATACTAGGTAATTGCCTCTCATGGCTGATTTATACACAGATGGGAATGGACCATGCAATTGGCCCTGTCCATGTGGCTCTAGTATACTGCAGTAGTATGGTGTGGTAGTATCTCACCAAGGGAAAGTAGCTGCCATGCCACAAGGATAATTAAGTCTGAATAAAACAAGTAGTAGCAGACATTTCTCTCCATACAAGTGACTTTCAGTCAACTTTTCCACTGTCACCAAGGAATTACAATTGTTCATGCTTAAGGGACTCCATCAGTGAAGATCATCACATCTGGATCCTGTTGAAAACTGATCTGGAATTCTGATCCCTTAACCATGGGCAATGGCTATGGCTCAGTGGTGGAGCAGATACTTCCCACACAGAAGGTCCCAAGTTCTATCCACTTAAATCTCAAATAGTAGGTGTTGGGGAAAAGGTTTCTCTGTCTGAGACGCTAAGTCTCAGTTTTGCTTTTATTTCCACTGTGTCAACTCATTTCATCCTTATAAATTTAGGATCTTCTGCCTTTCCAATCTTTTAAACTAGCTTTCACATGACAGTTGTATTATTCACATGTTCTGACATGAATCTACAAGAAACAATGCACATGGAATGGTCAGGCACTAGGGTTGCCAGGTCCCTCTTCGCAACCGGCGAGAGGTTTTTGGGGCGGAGCCTGAGGAGGGCGGGGTTTGGGGAGGGGACGGACGTCAATGCCATAGAGTCCAGTTGCCAAAGTGGCCATTTTCTCCAGGGGAACTGATCTCTATTGGCTGGAGATCACTTGTAAAGCAGGAGATCTCCAGCTAGTACCTGGAGGTTGACAAGCCTATCAGACACACATCACTTGTATGTAACTTGTATGTTTTGTACTCTTTTTAAAAAAACATAGCACAACGATCACCTTCAAGGGTCTCAAATACAATGACTTCTGTGATTTTTGGAAAATGGTAAATAACTTGGGATTGTACTGCCATACTGCAGTTGGTATTTTGTATGTATTTTTCCTCTTTCGGTCTAAAAATAAATGCACCACACCTGTCTCAATCCATCCTGTCTCTCTGCACAATCCAGCCTGTTCTAAGAAAACAAACATGCATTTTGTATTATGCTGAAACCTCTGCAACAGTCTAGACTGGAAGCAATGACCACTCTAAACCAAGGTACTCTGACTAAACCAGCAGGGCCTGCTGCGGTGGCACTTACTGTTCGCATCACAGACGGGCACATTCACAATTCTGATCAAGCAAGAGAGCCACAGAGACTACTGCAGGCCCTGCACACCACCCCAAAACATGCAAAAACAATAACTATAATATAACCCTTTTAATTATCAGTGTATCTCTGCGTTGTCTTTCCCTGCTAATGAGGGTTTTGTTTTACAGGTTAGAATTCAGCAGTGGTATGCCCAATTCCACCACCTCATTCAGATGCATACCCAGCCATGTATAAAGAACACTCTGCATTCCACAACCTTGATTATAATCATCATGGACAAGTTATGTTGCTTTTTAAAAATGTAAGCTTTTGTCTTTGGCCCATGGTAATGATGAAAATATTCCAATTTCTAATGAAATTATCCACATGTCTGGAACACGGGTAGGGTTGCCAACCTCCAGGTACTAGCTGGAGATCACTTGCTATTACAACTGATCTCCAGCTGATAGAGATCAGTTCACCTGGAGATAGGGTTGCCAACTGCCAGGTAGTAGCAGGAGATCTCCTGCTAATTCAACTGATCTCCAGCCGATAGAGATCAGATCACCTGGAGAAAAATGGCCGCTTAGGCAATTGAACTCTATGGCATTGAAGTCCCTCCCCCCCAAACACCACCCTCTTCAGACTCCACCCCCAAAATCTCGCGCCGGTTGAGAAGAGGGACCTAGCAACCCTACCTGGAGAAAATGGCCGTTTTGGCAATTGGACTCTATGGCATTGAAGTCCCTCCCCTCCCCAAACCCTGCCCTCTGCCCCAAAAACCTCCCACCAGTGGCAAAGAGGGACCTGGCAACCCTAAACATGGGGTGGATGTCATTAGGAACTATGCTCAGAAGCACCACAGGGGCCATGACAAAGAGTATGTGAAGCCCCCAAGGCAAGGGGCCATATCCCCTTTGAGAGAGGCCATCACTTCTCCACATGGTCAGAGATGAGGCAACACACCAGGACTTGTACTGTAAGGGCTAGGTTCTTTCAAATTGCCAACTACAGAGGTTAACCATCACCCTGTGGCCCAGCCAGATCATCTCACCTCCATCTGTTTACACCTTGGTGCCAGGACTGCTGTCCCCATAGGGTTGCCCGGTCCCTCTTCACCACCGGCAGGATATTTTTGGGGCGAAGCCTGAGGAGGGCGGGGTTTGAGGAGGGAAGGGACTTCAATGCTATAGAGTCCAATTGCCAAAGCGGCCATTTTCTCCAGGTGAACTGATCTCTATCAGCTGGAGATCAGTTGTAATAGCAGGAGATCTCCAGCTAGTACCTGGAGGCTGGCAACCCTATTTCCCCATCTGGGTATTTCTCACAGGTTCTTAAGCTCCTACTTTGGCCACTGCACCCTTTCTGCAGGGTTAAGCTGGGGGGGGGGGTGGCCTGTTTGTCTGGGTCAGACATTCAAATTCTTCCTGGCTGCCTTTGGGCCAGGAGTTTCAAGTTCTGAGGCTTCAGGAGGCATGGTACGTGTCTGCAAAGGCCCCCAAAACTGCCTGCCCGCAGCCGTCAGCAAGCTATCACTTTATCATCTTCTGCTAGGTCCTTTTAGCCCTCTCTACCTGGCCGTTCCTAGTTCCCTGCTTCTACTCAGAAGCAAGCCCTTTTCTGAAGGAGGCCTTTACTCTAAAGGAGTCCTTTGCTCCACAGAGACCTAGTACCTGTAAAATAAAATAAAAAATAATAATAATAGTCAGCTCAACTGAAATCGAGTGGGTATCCAGTCAGAAGGTTACTGTTAATACAAGCACAACAGATAACATTTCCCAGTTTGATTAGCAAAGACTTCATATTTTGATTATACTGTTCAAAAGGACAGTATGAAATATTAGTCTAACAAATGAGACAAAGTCCTAATACCTTTTAATTGCCTAGATTTTCCAATAAAGTGCCTCCCTCATTTCAAATTGGAAAACAAACAAACAGGTGATTTCTGACACCACTGCTTCCTTATTGCTAGTGAAATAGTTGTGAGTAGGACATTTACAACCCCTTTCCACTTGCTTAAAAGAAGCATTAAATATTGGCCTAAGAAGAGCAACAGCCTTTTTCTTGGGAACACTATCTACCATACCAGGAAACAGGAAGGCCCAGGTTGAAAACCCTGGAAAAAATAACCAAAGGATCGTCCCAGTTATCCTATCTGCGGATGCTGCCTTGTTTTCTTCTGCCTTTCTGTGGGAAACTGGTATGAACATATTCTAGACAAGAGTCACTGGAAAAGACAATCATGTTAGGAAAAAGACAGCAGGAAAAGAGGAAGGCCCAACATGAGATGGATTGACTCTATAAAGGAGGCCATGTCCCTCAGTCTGCAAGACCTGAGCAAGGCTGTTAACAATAGGACATTTTGGAGGTCATTAATTCATATGGTCACCATAGATTGAACAGCACTTAACACACACACACATGCAGTTTGGATGTGGGAGAACTGCATTCATACCCACTATACAACCATGAACTCACTCAGACTCCTTCTGCAAAAATTAAATAATGTTGATAGAATAATGAACACACAGCATTCTTCTGCAGAACTAGTGACTTCTATTACCATTGTCACTCCTATATTATACACAGTTGGGTAAGGTTAATGTTGAGAGTCAGCGTGGTGTAGTGGTTAAGAGTGGTGGACTCTAGTCTGGTGAACTGGGTTGGTTTCCCCACTCCTCCCCATGAAGCTTGCTGGGTGACCTTGGGCTAGTCACAATTCTCTCAGAACCCTCTCAGCCGCACCTATCTCACAAGGTATCTGTTGTGGGGAAGGGAAGGGAAGGTGATTGTAAGCTGCTTTGAGACTTCTTAAAGGTAGAGAAAAGCAGGGTATAAAATACCAACTCTTCTTTTTGATCAAAGGTTCATTTTTTTTTCTTCTTTTACTTTGTCTAACCTTTCCCCCTCTGGTATTCAGTATCTCCTTTAGTTTGCATTGAGGACATAATGGTACTATGTCTTCTTCCTAGTCAGCAACTAAAGTTAAACAAAAGCCATTTTCACAGTTTATTGCTTCCCTTAAACAGCTAAGTATGCACAAGTAGGGCTGTCAAAAAAAAAAAATTCGGTACAGTTCGGATTCGGCCGAATTTGGCCCTTGTGGGTTCAGTACGTGCCGAAGTCCGAACTCCCCCACTTCGGATCCGTTCAATTCGGCGGGAATTCAAAGTTCGGGAAAAAAATTCGGCCCAATAAAGCCATTAAAAACACAACCGCGCCTTTCCGCGGCTCTGGGGGGGCATTTTTGGGCTTAGAGGTCCCAAACTTTCAGCAGAGCTTCAAAGGACGTATATTGAAAGACTCCCCAAGTTTTGTAAAGATTGGGTCAGGGGGGGCTGAGATATGGGCCCTGAAAGGGGTCCCCCCCCCACCCTTAATGTGGATCTCTCCGCAGAGCTTGCCGCCCACGCACAAAGCTCCCGGCCCGACAAACAGCTGATGAGAGCAAGGGCGGGGCAGGTGCTAAGAACTTTGCAAAGCAACACAACTGCAGAGCAACCCCTTTGCAAATATGCAAAGGGCGGGGCAGGTGTGAAGAATTTTGCAAAACAATACAACTGCAAAGCAACACAAGCACGCAATGCAAAACCTTTGCAACAGTGCATAGCAACACCTGACACCTGGGAGTTTGCATACCATGGAAAGGGACAGAGGCAGCTAGCTATGCATAATGAGCAGGAGGGGGTGGAATGTCTCCTTTTGCATTGGACTTGGGACCAGGCAGATGCATTCTTTAAGTCACCATTTGAAAACCAGTTTTGAGCAAGCATCAATAACCTAACTGATCTTATGAATGAGGAAAAACCTGAAGAATAAAAATGAAGCCCCCCCTCAAACCAGGGAGAGAGAGACTGGAGGGGGAACACACACCCCAGGCAGAACCGGCAAAAGCCCCCTTTGGCTTCCCCCCCCACCCACAGAAACTGCTCCCTCCCCACACACACACACACAGACTCTGCTTTCCCCCCCACACACACACAGAAAAGAAAAAATATAGATTAAAGCCCCCAAAGGGGTCTTACTGTGGCTGTCTTCTGTTCCAGCAGGAGGGGCTGGGAGGCTGGGTAATCCAATATGATTCCATTTGTATCCAATATAAGATCCATATGTATGCATCTCTCGAGGGTGATCCATTCATCCCAATAGGGGAAAGGGGAAAGCCCATATCTCGGGGGGCCCTGACCCAATGTTTACAAAACTTGGGTGGTCTCTTAAAAAGCCTTGACTGAAGCTCCGCCGAAAGTCTGGGATCGGCACACCCAAAAATGCGCCCCCTGCAGCCATGGAAAGAGAAAAGGGGGGGAGCCAATATTTCAGCCCCCACTGAACCCATCTTTACAAAACTTGGGTGGTCTCTTAAGAGGGATTCTCTGAAGCTATGACAAAAGGTTGGGGGCTGAACCCCCAAAAAAGCGCCCCCTGCAGCCACGAAAATGGAAAAGGGGGGAGAGGAAAAAGGGGTGGAGCCCATATCTCGGGGGGCCCTGACCCAATGTTTACAAAACTTGGGGGGTATCTTAAGAAGCCTAGTCTGATGCCCCGCTGAAAGTTTGGGGTCGGCACACCCAAAAATGCGCCCTCTGCAGCCATGGAAAGAAAAAAGGGGGGGAGCCCATATCTCGGGACCCCCTGACCCAATGTTTACAAAACTTGGGTGGTCTCTTAAAAAAACCTGTCTGAATATCCCCTGAAAGTTTGGGGTCGGTACCCCAAAAAATGCACCCCCTGCAGCCACGGAAAGGAGCGAATGTGCATAAGCACCGCCTCACACACACATGAGGATTTCCCTCTCTCTCTCTCTTTCCCCGGCCGGCCGCACATCAGCTGATTCCTCCAGCACTCAATCCTGACTGATTGGCCAGAAGAAGACCCAGCTTGGCCACCGATTGGCCGGGGGAGGAGAATGCTGCTTACTGACGGTTATGCTGCTTACTGACGGCCGAATTGGCCGAATTTATTCGCCGAACTCCCGAACTCGCTGAATTCGGCCCCCCCGGTTGCCCGCCAGTTTTGAGTTCGGATCCGTCCGAACTAAAAACCGCCGAATCAAGGGAAATTCGGCTGATTTTCAGTTCGGGCCGAACCGAATTGACAGCCCTATGCACAAGTCTAACTGAAATCAATGGGATTAAATGTGTAACTCTGCACTTTCGTTCCATCCATTTCAATGTGGGTTATATGTGCCATGCTGTCTCTACATTGTGTTCTATGTCTCTAGGACAAATTACATATTTTGTTTTTCTCCAGCTCCAACTCTGCTTCTGACTCGGTGAGCACCCACAAATCTCAGTTGGACTTCATCACAGAAAGTGTCTCATATGTAAACACATAGAAACAAATTCATTTCAGTTATGATCTCTAAGACTGTAAACTGGGATGACTCATGGCTTTCTGCTGCTTTAGGTAGGTCAGGGTGAAAGAAGGGTGTGACCGCATGATGCTGCCTTCTATCAAGCCCCAGCCAATACCTGCTACCTGAGAACCTTTAATTATAAATTCTGGGGACATAAATTAGAACTCTTCTAAGCAATACCCCCTCCCTGAACATCTTTATTGTACGACACTAAAAGTTTTAAACTAAAGATGCTAGGCACTTTATTTTCTGTGCCACTGTAGTAGCTTGCATCCCAATCTCTAAATGGATACAAATAAGCCTATGAAATGACGTAGCATCATTTATATGCATCTGTGTTGTGAATTGAATTGCACAGCAATTCAATGTGTATACACACATTAGTCTATGTTAAAAAGAGACCTAAAACTAAATGCTTTATTATAACAAGAATCTAATTACTTTGCAATTTCCTAAAGCATGCCGCATATACCTTTCAGGCAAGGCTTTGAAGATATATGCCATTTATGCTTGGTAATTAGCAGCGTGTTCCAGGCTAAAGTGCCCTGCATATTTATTTATTAGTTTTTCACTCTGAACCATCATTCAGGAAGTGACTGAGAAGCCAGTGCAAACCTGCTTCGCATTTCTTAAGAGCCCCTTTAAAGCGTCCTTTTGTGTTTGATCTGCCCCCGCCTCAAAGAATCTCCTCAAGGAAGCATGCAAAATCACAGCCGCTCATTAGCTATGCAAACGGCGGTTGCTAATGGAAGGAACAAAGGAGCAGGCAAGTGGGGGTGGAATTTCTCCTTTTGAATAGGCATTTTAAAGGTAGCATTTTTTAAAAGAGCTTTGAGCAAGCATCAAAATTGACCCTGCATAAATGGCCTACAGTAAAAAAAAAAAAAAAATCTCAGAGTCTTTTGATACCACATTTAGACAATTTTAGGTAATTTAGTACTTTTATATTTATAACATGCAATTTATAACATACCATTTTATCAGGTAGGGCTTTGTTTCATTCCCTCACCCCCTACCCCCTATTTGCTTGTATTCCAAACTGATTAATAGGCCTTTTTGTTTCATGATATTTTAACAACAACGGCCCAGTCTCTGTCCATGAGAATGGTCACAGGCATTATGCAAACCAAGAACATGCGCTAGGTTGCTTGAATACAGTGAGTCATGCAGTGAGAGGTGATAGCAGGTCATTACATAAAACTGTACATACCTGTTTAGCAATGACTCATCATAGCTTAGGAGTTTTTTTAAAGTAATTGAGTGCATTGACTCAGTAAATAAATTTTCTGATTATATTTAAACACAAACCCATGTGCCAACACACAATGATTTCATTGCTTCACAATAATTATTACTTAAAGCCCACAGTTGTGGACACTACCTAAGTAAGGTCCCTCCCTACCTACAGGTCTTTTGGTAAAAATGGGGGAAAGCTCAAAATCAAAGGAATTTTTCCAAATTGGTTAAACCTTTGTGATGCCATGCAAAGAACAAATCCATATAAAAATAATACAGAATTTGTTACTTTTTTTCAAATTAACAGATCAGCTTCTGTTCATAAAACACTTTAATATGCTCTTGGCCACTTTTTGTAGGAAAGGAAAGTCCCTTGATGCTTGTAGCGGAAGAGTTCTGCATTAAACCAGAAACAGCAGAAGCACGTTTTGTACATTATGCTTTGGATTCCCCACCCTTTCTTGTGTGTTATTCAATCTATCCTATGATAAGGATAATGCATGGATCTCATATAACCTACATACTAGCCTCAACCCCAAGCTGCTATGTCTTCCCCCCCCCCAAAAAAAAGCACACACATTTTCTGAGGACAGGCAGAGGAAGTCAGACATGAGGAAGCAAGATGGTGGTAGACTGTGCCAGAGCCCATAGAATCTATACTTTTTGTTTCAGGTGACAGGAAGATTTAAGATAGGTCTTTTATGCATGGCTGTTTCAGTTGCAGTCACCCCTCCGAGGACTTCAGGTCTTTGTATTGATTATGACTCATGCCGTTTCCGACTGTCAGAGGTCGCTTCGCTCTCCCCCTGCCTTTCCCCGCATTTTGCCCCCGTTTTCAAATTCGAGATAAACCAGGTTTCTGAAAACACAGGCAAAATTCGGGGAAATGCTGGGGACAGTGAGGCAACCACTGATGGTCAGAAATGGCATGAATAATCAGCCCAAAGACCCTGTCCTCGGAGGGGTGACTGCAAGTGAAACAGCCATGCATAAAAGACCACAAACTACTACATCAGAAAATGTAGTTGGAGGAAATATATCAAACTTGACTTGGCTCTAAATATATATTGGGACCAAGTAACTTAAGGATGGGGTTTCTAATAAGCCACCTTAGCTATTCAACTACTTATCAACTGAACAAATTTAGATGGGAGCAGGACAGCAGCCACTGCGTGTGCATCCAGCTAAACATTTCTTTCAGAATCTATTTTAACTGCAAGCCTATCAGATAATATATATGTGGGGGCTTGCCCTAGATCATTCAACTCAGCTTTGTATTACATCTATTCTTTCCTGCAGTGAAGGAGTCAAAAACACAGAAAGGTAAAAAGAGAGCTAACAATTTCCAGCAATTACCTGGCTAACCCTTGATTTGTAGTTCTACTGCATGAGGATTATCTGTAGGGAGAATTGACCTAGCAGCATGATATGCGCTTTTGCCTGACTAGACTCTATATTAAAAGCTTGCATTTGGCAAGCCAGGCAAATATTAAAGACAGGTTCAAAAAGCAGCAAAGGATAGAAATGCATTAGCAATTGGCCATTCCATTATGAAAGAGTGAATTAATTTCTTCATCTATTTTGATTTTCAGAACTGAAGGTGTCCCATGGAACCAATGTTGATAGTAGCAACAACTCCATCAGTTCCTCTGAATACTTAACCTTTATAGAACCCATTTACAGAATATATATCCCATTTATATAACCCATTTATATAGAATATATAACCCATTTATAGAATACCTCTCTTTCACCCATTCCCACTGATTAGCTAGTTCTTCAAATACCTAATAACTATTAAGTGTTGCCTCTTAATTGACATCTGCATACCATCTCTGACCCATTTTCTAAGTCACGTTTGCTAATTTGCTATATGTCATTCTAGCGCCTGAAGTTCTAAATCATGACATGAGGAAAGTTACTTCTGTGAAATCTGTTTAATAGTATTCATGTCTTCCCCAAACATAAAGTGGGATTGCGCCCTATATATCTCAGTGGCTGTAAGAGAAATTGGGTGTTAAACATTTGGTTCCTTGCAAGTGTTCCCTCTAGATTAAACTTACCCCACTTTGCAGTCTCCCATGTATTCTTGTATTCTTTAGACCCACACACGCAAAATAGTGTACATGAAGGTCATACCATCTGTTGATATGAATAGTGCGATTACTATATGAATGTGCAAATCATAGCTTCCATAACCATTAAAAATCACTGGCTATGGTCAGTGGTTGCAGTCTAGAGTTTCCTCAAGTATGTACAATGCTTTCATTGACAAAACACAGAACTCCTCAGGCACATGGGACTTGTTCTTTGCATATCATCCAGTGAGAAAACCTTGCTTATTCTACAAGGTACTTTTGCTAGATTATGGTAAAAGGTCATTGATAATAAACAGAATATGTCTTAGCTATGAATGGAATAAAGCATATTCTCTTATGTCCCAGACGTATTTCACTCAGTTTTTTCTGGAAATATTCTTAACTTCACTAGAAAATAGTTACATTGTTTTAGACATTTCCAAAAACCTGTTATCGTCAAGCTCTCAGTCTTGATATCCATGGTTGAACGGTATTGTTTTATGTTTCAGAGAATTACAATAGATTAACTGCATACAGTTTTAGGTTTCCTGATTGCACAAAAAAAGACTGATTATGGAACTCTGATTTTCTGGGGATAATATTCATCGTTCTCTAGAAGGTGTAGGAGTCTGTATGTTTTAAGACCAAATGTGAATGATGCTCCTGTAGAAAGTCAAGGAAACAACCAGGAAGACATGTAAGCAATAAGATTGAATATTAATATTGTTAATTTGAAAGAGTTTTTATTAAAACCTCCAGTGTAGATTCTTCGATGGGATATGCTTAGGGTTGCCAGGTCCCTCTTTGCCACTGGCAGGAGGTTTTTGGGGCGGAGTCTGAGGAGGGTGGGGTTTGGGGAGGGGAGGGACTTCAATGTCCAATGGCCAAAGCTGCCATTTTCTCCAGGTGAACTGTTCTCCATCAGGTGGAGATCTGTTGTAATAGCAGTTCTCCAGCTAGCACCTGGAGGTTGGCAACCCTAGATATGCTTGCCCTATTATCCTACACCTTTGCAAAGTTCTACTTTAATTTTCCTGTAACAAGCGTATTTACAAGAGTATTTAGTTTCAACAGTATTTTTTTCAGTCTTAGATTCTACTCTATGCTATATGCCTTGCACCATACTGGAAAAATCCTGAATAATCTATCACTTTTTTTGTCTCACTTTGCCTGCAAGGACCTCTCTGCAGCATACACAATTCCGCCCTCTCTCATTCTGTCCTCCCCTGGGAGGCAATTCAGGCTGAGAGTGACTAGGCCAAGGTTACCCAGTGATCTTCATGACTGAGTGGGGCTTTGAAACCTGAACTCCTCAGTCTAACAACTCCACAGCTCTACCTCTGATCTACTTTATTCAATGTCTTTATTTATTTAGTGCATCTGTTTGGCATGCAAAAGGTCCCAGGTTCAATCCCTGGCACCTTCAGATAAAGGGACTAGGCAAGTAGGTGATGTGAAAGCCCTCTGCCTGAGACCCTGGAGAGCCGCTGCTGGTCTGAGTAGACAATACTGACTTTGATGGACCAAGGGTCTGATTCAGTATAAGGCAGCTTCATGTGTTCAATGTCCATTTAGCACAGGGGTGGGGAACCTTTTTCCTGCCAAGGGCCATTTGCACATTTATAACATCATTCGGGGGCCATACCAGGTGTAGATCTCCCAGTGTGGGGGGGGCAGAGGCTTGGGTTGTCAGGTCTCCGGCCACCACCTGGAGGTTGGCAACCCCAGGGGAGGCCATGCAGAGAAGGCCTGGAGGGCTCCCCCCGGTCCTCCCCCCCTCCCAGGCGGGAGGGCAGCCAGCGGTGGGCCCGAGCAAACGAGGCGCCAGGGAGGCGTAGCCAGCGGTCGATCGACAAGGGAGAAAGGAAGGAAAACAGAGAAAGAGGAAAAGGGAGAGAGGGAGAAAGAAATGGAAAGAGGGGGAGAAAGCAAAGGACAGAGGGAGACAGACAAAGAAAGAGAGGGAGAGAGAAAAGCCTCCCCACACACACACACACCCGCCGGCCCCATGCGACCTGGCCCCAGGCTCCATGCCCTCCCCGCCCCAGAGTCCACAAAAGGCACCCTGAAGCCCGATCGGCTCCTGAGTGCATGTTCTGCTGCCGGGAGCCGCGGGCCTCTTCCCCCCCCCTCGCTGCTCAGCAGCCGACAGGCAGCAAGAGGGGGTTACAGTGTTCCCCGGTGTTCCTGCATGCTGCGGTTATAGGGGACAGAGGAGGAGGCGAGAGGAGGAGGCGAGAGGAGGTCCAAAGGGTGCCGCAGCAACCCTGCAAGCAGTGGCCCCAGGAACACCCTCAGGGATGGCCGCCCTATGCCACGCCCCGGAGCTCCCGAGGGCCACAAAAAATGTCCTCAGGGGCCACATATGGCCCCTGGGCCTGAGGTTCCCCATCCCTGATTTAGCACATGAAGCAAACATCATTTTTAACATCCATGAAGCTGAAACTGGGCAGACACCCTTTGCCTGCTTCCTTAGACCCAATCATAAAATTCAATATCCTGAGAAAGATTACACACCTCCAGGTCCTATGTTTTCCTGATTTAAATTACTCCCAGCAACTTATACTGTACAACTTCATTCTAAATTCCATACTGAAAGTGCTTGGTGGTATATGTACTATACCAGAATAGGAACAGCAATTTCTTTGGGGAAACAGAAAAATTCAAGGTATCAAGTTGAGCAGCAAATGCTATATTACCCTGTAACTTCAGCTATGTGGCCACAACACTGCATTGAAGCTGAGCTTCTTTGCAAATCTCCCCAGTACTAAAAATGTAGATCAAAACAGCATATGTCTAGCATTACATGAGAGCTTTTGATACCTGTATTCCTGGGGAAAGGAAGATATTAAATTTTCCTCCATTGAATGTGAGCACAGAAAGAGATACAGCAACAGGAGAAATAAAGTATGTCTGGACTAAAAAACTCTTCCAAGCTGTAGAAGTAAACACAAGGACCGCTTTGCTGTTTGTCATTCTATGTAGCCATCCATGGGTCTCTGCTACATGGTTTTAAGGGCTGATGAGATATACTAGAAAATTTCCATTTCCCACCATAAGAGAATCTATTTGCCTTAATATTTCTGAGATGTCCATAAATAGTGTTTGTTTTAAAACATATTGGCTGTGCAGAACACCATTTACTCACGAACTGCACTAGGAATTAAACCATTCATTTATTAATTTATTTATTAAGATATTTCTATGCTGCCTTGTTAGAGTCCTGCTCAAGGCAGCTTACAAATAAAATAATAAATTAACAAACCTTTAAAAGGAAGCCACTGGACATAAACAGCATAAAATTATACATAAAACAGACCTCAAACCAGAAGCAGACCATTAAAAAATTAGAAAGAAAAATACCCTAATTTAAAGCCTGTGCAAAAAGATACTTTTTGGCCTGGTGCCACAAATACAGTAAAGTAGGTGCCAGGCAAGCCTCAAAGGGAAAGGCAATTCAAGGGTGAGGTGTCACCACAAAAAAGGCTGTCTATTGTCTTCACGTGTCTCACTGCTGAAGGTGGGGGCATAGAGAGCAGGGTCTGAGTGGCAGATCTTACATGGTGGGTTGGGATAGTATGGAAGGAGATGGTCCTTTAGGTACTCTGGCCCAAGCCATTGAAGGCCTTGAAGGTAAAAACCAGGACTCTGAATTGTGTCTAGAAACAGATGGGTAGTTAGTGCAGATCTTTCACTACAGGGCGGGAAATAGCCCTGCTGACGCATCGTGGACCAACTGAAGCTTCCAGATTTTCAAAGGTAACCCCACAGTAATCTGTCTTGAATATGATCAGAATATGGTCATGGCCAGATCATGTGTTTTCATGCATGTTTCTGGTCTATGACTGCAATAAATTTATTATTACCGTATATACTTGAGTATAAGCCGACCTGAGTATAAGCCGAGGCACCAAATTTGAGGCCACAAAAGGGAATTTTTAATTGACCCGAGTATAAGCCGAGGGTCAGAAATGCTGCGCTCATTTAGAGCGCCAGGACGATCTCGCCCCTGCCCCAGGTCGCCCTCTCACCCGGCCTCCCGGGCCCTCCAGACTCACCCCGACCCCAGCGCCATCCAAGGGGGGGAGGGGGAAGAGTCCCTGAACCCCCTACTCACTGGGAGAGGCGGCGATGCTGCGCTCTAAAATGGGTCTGGTCATCCAAAGCACAGTGAAATCAGTGTCACCATCTGGGTGTAGCTGGGTCCAGGATCACAGCTACCACAGGCACATATTGGCCATGCAAACTGATTGAACCAATAAGGATCTCTGCTTAGCTCAAGATATAAATATCCTGCAGAGGAAGAAGCCCCACCTGTTCCTGGATTTCCCCCATACAGGTCTTGATTTAGATCCAGCCAGGCAAAGCTCTATACGTGCTCTGGCAGTGATCTGGCAGTAGCTGCAATACCCTCTGCCACCCTGTTCCTTCATCATTGTTGAGCTGCCCCTTTACAGACTCACCATATTTTTCTGTCACGCTGGGGGGAGAACCTTGGGTACTTGTGCTCCAGGATATGGTCCTACAAGGCAGGGGATGTAACTATGTAGGTAAACTTGAATAGGGTGGCTTTTGATGTTACACAGAAGCACTGATAAATTAGTAACTAATTCCCTGACCTGGATAGCCCCAGGCTAGCCTAATCTTGTCAGATCTCAGAAGCTAGGGAGGGTCGGCCCTGGTGAGAATTTGGATGGGCAGTGGCAAACCACCTTTGAACATCTCTTGCCTTGAAAACCCTACGGGATTGCCATAAGTCCTATATGACTTGACAGCATAAAAAAACGGTTTTGCAGTTTGTACTTCTTATGTGAAGAAGAAATTTGTGCATCTTATGGTTGGGAAGATATGTAAGAAATGATAGAAAATTATCAGAGTCTCCAGATCTTACACCGCCTGAAACTTCCTTTTTGGTTTAAATACAAAACAAAAACACTGTGAAACTTGAGGGCTTACATGTTCAGTACTGGCAATTGGTCAAATAAAACCACATTATCTACTTGGTGATAATTTCCTTTAATTCTGGAAATACTTGAACTGCTTTGATTACAAATTACATAGTGCTGTGAACCTGCACACACTTAATAGACTTCAGCCAGTCTGTACATTTGAATAAAAGTAATGCATATGTTACCATGAAGAAACCTGTTGTCTTGATACTGTGGTTCCTTTGTGCATATAAAGTACCTTGCAATTATCTGAAGTTATTTTGATGAAATCCTATATCATTATCAGTGAATTCCATCAGGGAATTTGAAGTGTAGCATCCTAATATATTCAGCAGCAACCTTTCTTCACTTCAATAATGGGGAATGTGAAACTTGTTAAGTTATGTAAAAGAGCAATGATTAATTAAAGTTTACTACCTAACACATTTTGTGAGAAAGAACAACCTGTAGAAGAAAGAGGAGATGGTAAGCTATTTAATAACCTCTTTATAAACAGTAGTCACTCATAGAGATTTTTGCAAACAATTGTGCTTAAT
The DNA here is from genome assembly GCF_029931775.1 of Euleptes europaea. NCBI lineage: Eukaryota > Metazoa > Chordata > Lepidosauria > Squamata > Sphaerodactylidae > Euleptes > Euleptes europaea. The sequence continues at coordinate 43,416,103 of NC_079320.1, read as the reverse complement.
TTAAATAAACAGTGAAGTGGTACAGACGGGAAGTAAAAATAAAGCTATGCTTCAGAAGTATTATGGGGAAAGTACATAGTCCAAGGCCATCTGTTAGTTCTAAAATATACTTTCATTTTCTTTAACAAGTGGCCTGACTCACATATGTTCAAACCACTATGTAGTGCAGAGGATAGTTAATGTAGCACATAGCTCTCAGTGAGGTGGTGAACCTACTTCTGGGCTGTACAGTCTTCGACAGCAGGTGAGGACTCCCATGACAGAATGTTCCCCCATAAAACACATTTTCTCCACATTGAAATCTTTACTTTGGGGTGAAAGATTCCAGCCTACCCTCCTCCATCACATGCTTCTTTACTGTATGTAGGAATCAGGACAGGGTCATCTATAAAGTGAGATGGTTGCCTGAGGTGGCAGATGGGATGACAGTAACCACTTCCATCCTTTTCCTTACATTGCCATGTCCTCTATTCTAGGGCTGAGCATTCAGTAAAACCTGAACAGAAAACACCCCCCCCCCCCAGAAAAATGCCATTTCGGCTTTTCCGGGTTCGGGCTTTACCGGATGCAAAAAAAAAGGCGGGGAAAAGCCAAGCCGAAATGGCCGATTCTCAGATAAGCCGAAAATATCCGGCTTTTCTGGCTTCGGCTTTTTCCCGCCTTTGCAAGAAGAAAGCTCTCCTTGGGCAATTCAGGGCAACTTACCTTGGATGTGGACAGGCGGAGGGAGGGGGAAATTCAACTCCCGGTGGCCAATAGGTGGCCAGACCTGGGAGAAGAGTGTTCTTTGGCCAGTCACAGAAGCTCCCTCGTCTCTGGCCATCGCTCACTGAGAGAGACTTTGTTCTGGTGCAGAAACCTGGGCTTTTACTCCTGCTGCCTCTTCCTGAGCTGACCTGGTGGATAACAGCCTGCTGCTTCCATTGGATTATTTCCTGCCTGCTGTCTGGAGGAGAAGACATACAACAGTTTGAGACCCTATTACTTTTATTTTATTTGGGGCAAGCGAGAGGGGGTCTGGGACTGAACTCACATTTTAACACTGTGTTCCTAACTGCTTTATTTCCTGATTAATTCCTGTTTATTTCCTGTTTAATTCCTGTTTAAAAGCTTTATTCCTGTGTTGGCTGGTGGGTCTCTGTGTCTGGGGGGAGCCATTTTACTTGGCTGCTAGTGATTTACTGGTTTGATTTCTATTCTCTGTTAACTTGTGGAGGGGGAAACCATTGAATCCTGAATGGATTTTTGCCACCTGGCTCTCTTTAATTCAAGTTTTGGTGGCGGCAGTGCAGGTAGCTTTCTTTAACCAGAAAAAAACCACATCTTTGCACTGAAGGTGATTTTCTGGTGTGTATTTTTGTACTCTCTGTTAACTTGTGCATGTGTATGTGTGGGAACCACTGGATTTTTGCTGCCTGGCTCCCTTTAATTCAAGTTTTGGTGGCTGCAGTGCAGGTGATTTTCTGGTGGTTTGTTGTGCTGCTAGGTTGTTGTGCTTCTTGGTAGCTAGGTTGTGCTGCTAGGTTGTCTGGTGGTTGTGTAGGGCTTGTGTGAGTTGTTTGGGAAGGAGAAAATTTTAGACTCTGGGATTTTTTGTTTGCGAAGCTGCTGAGGAACATTTTTGCAGGTAGAGGTCCTAAATTCTCAGGATAGCTTGAAGGGACTCTCCTTGCAAGAACCCTCAAGTTTGGTGAAGATTGGGGGAGGGGTTCTGAATTTATGGGGTCTGGAAGAGGTTACCCCCCTTCCTCCATTGAAAACAATGCAAACACTTTGCATTGGTTTTCTACGAAAGAAGGGGGGGCGACCTCTTCCAGACTCCATAAAATCCCATTGTGCTAATAGCTGGGAGAAATCCAATTTGCTCTGGGTCAGTTCCCAGAGCTGCAGGGGGAAATTAGCAAGCTGGAATTCTCCCACCTATTCGCACAATGGGCTTTTTTGTTTGTGAAGCTGCTGGGGGGGGGGCATTTTTGCAGGTAGAGGTCCCAAATGTTCAGGGTAGCTGGAAGGGACTCTCCTTGCAAGAACCACCAAGTTGGTGAAGATTGGGTCAGAGGGTCGGATTTTTTTACTATATCAACATAAAGAGTAAAAGTAGCATGTCAGGAAAAAAGGAAATAGTAAAGGCAGTCAACAAAAAAGTGGGAAACAGTAAATATAATAAAATATCCTCAAAGGCTATCCCAAGTTTTTAAAAATCTTTAATGAGATAGTGTAGTGTAGTGGTTAGCGTATCAGACTAGTATCTGGGAGATCCAGGTTTGAATCCCCACTCTGCCATGGAACCTTATTGGGTGACCTTGGGACAGTGACATGTTCAGCCTAACTTATCTCACAGGGTTATTGTGCGGATAAAATGGAGGACAGGTGAACAATATAAATTGCTTTGGGTCCCCACTGGGAAGAAAGGCATGGTACAAAAAAATAAATAAACCATTCCACACAGGCCTGAAGTGATTATGTGACTTTTACCTCTTGAGGGAGTGAATTCTGTAACCTGGCAGCAGCTGCTGGTCCCTGCCAACCAACAAGGCAAGTTCTTAAAAGAAGGCTCCATCCATTTATGTCAAGGCTCAGGCAGGTTAATATTTTATATTCCAGTGTTTTTGAGCTCCTACACATTTCTCCCACATGTAAATAAAACGTCCTTTTATAACCAGCCAACATTTTATATCTGCTGTGTGATATGTGCTTCGGATTTTCCATGCAGTCAGTTGCTGTTACCATTTTAATATGATTCTCTCTCAGATTCAATCGATCAGAGAATTACAAACCTTTAGTGAGAGTGAATTTCCAGATTTCATCTGTTAATGTACATTGCAAATCCCTTTCCCATTTTATCAGAGAACGTTTTAGCCAAATGTGTTCAGTCGTATTCAAGAGTCATGGGACATGTTTTAATGAAAACCATTCTGTGTTGCCTGTAATACATGTATGTTTCTTTGTAGGAACAGGTGACTATAGAAGGAGTATAGCCCTGAATAGAAAGTTTATTAGTGGTATTTTCTCTCTAGGACCAATGGTCTGATCCAGCAGGGCTCTTCTTATGTCCTCACATTCTTATGAACCTGGAACTTTCTGCATGTGAAGCAAATGCTCTACCTCTGAGCCACAGCCAAACAAAATCCAGATGTTCAGCTGGTGTGAACTGAGCTCCCCTCTCTTAACAGACTTGGCACAAAATTAAGATGAGGAGATTAAATGGAGCACATCTGCAGAGATGGTCCATCATCTCTGTCTGGGATGGAACTGGTGGCCCTTCCTTTGCAGTCACACTGAATCCAGAGGGAAGTGCAGTTATGTTTGTCTGTTGTAGCTAGATTGAACAAGTCTGGCAGCATTTGAAAAAACACCAGAATTGATTACAGAAGAAGCATTATTTTAAAAATCTGCTCTATAAATGGAAATCCAATGGAAGAAATGCAGAAACAATATAGTGATTTAGCTGGCCATATGAACATCTGTAGAAGGCAGGGGAGTGATGCTAAAATATTAATCTTTAATGTGCCCCCAACAGTATGCAAAGCAGGGTCAACCTTGGATGGGAGACCACCAAGAAAGTCCAGAGTTGCTACACAGAAGCAGGCAATGGCAAACCACCTCTGAATGTCTCTTGCCTTGAAAATCCTACTGGGTCACCGTAAGTCGGCTGTGACTTGAGGGCACTTTCCATCATCCATTGTCTCTCTTGGGTGGCTTGAGGCAGAAGATGGGAAGGACCATTCTGTCCACTTACCAGTATTCCATACCAGCTCACGTTGACTTACTTTCGCCCCTGCTCCTATTCTTCTTGCTGTTTCAGCTTAGTTTTATGTCATTACTGGATTGCATGATTTCCTGCCCTACCTTTTCCCCTTGTGAGCACTTGGCCTACAGAATATTCCCTCCGGCCCTGCTCGCTTGGCTTTGCCAGCTGCCTCAGGTAGAGTTTTCCTATGTTGCAGGCTTTTCATGTTGTTATATTCACCTAATGAACATAATGTTTTTTTATAACTTCAGCTCTTCATATATGTTATTTTTCAACTCTCACTTCTTCATATATGTTATTTTTTGAACAACAAATATTCAGCCACTGAGATATTGCTTCAGGCTACATGAAAACTGGTCATCTGACATAACATGATGAGATCTGAAAGATATCTGACAGAGTAGTTTTTCTTCAAAATCATGAATTTGACACGTCAATATTTTTAAAGCAGTACAGATCTAGAATCCCCACAAGGTTTCAAAGCAGCTGCATCATTCACACAGCACGAGAGTCTTACCATTGTTTGATCCGATAGCAGGAGCAGGATGCTGTGTTTATGTGCAATAAGCCAATATGAAGTAGGTACCTAAATATCTCAAAAGGGCACACAAATGTCTGCAGCACAATTCCTCACCTGCCATTTCAACCACTTTTAGAGGAGACTACTAATTTTAGAAACAATTGCCCACTACTGCACACACCCTCAGCACTGACCACCATTTTTAATGCTATTGCCTATTATTTTGCCCAAATATGAGCATGGTCTGAATCTTTGATAATATAGTCATTTTTAAGCTTGAAGATGTTTTTTTTTTTAAATGCTTCCAGATAGGGTTGCCAACCTCCAGGTACTAGATGGAGATCTCCTGCTAATACAACTGATCTCCTGCCAATAGAAATCAGTTTACCTGGAGAAAATAGCCGCTTTGGCGATTGGATTCTACGGCATTGAAGTCCTGCCCCTCCCCAAACCCTGCCCGCCTCAAGCTCCGCCCCAGAAACCTCTCGACAGTGGAAAAGAGGGGCCTGGCAACCCTACTTCCAGAGCTGTGTGTAAGACGGAGCTACAGCTATGGAGGGGGGAGGAGCAGGAACAGGCCAGGATTGGGCATCTCTTTCCTTTTCCTCTAGTCTAATTTCAAATGTTGACATGAAAACAATTATAAAAATGTTGCATGGCGTTTGTTGGCATTCAGACCTGCACAGCCAAACATAATGCCAAGCTGGGAACTGTATGAGAGCTTGTAGCTTTGTATCGCTAACGTCTTGATTGATTCATAATAGCTCTAAACGAAACAGGGCTCCTTTTGATTTCAAAGCAGTTAGGAACAAGAATGTATGGCCAATTCTTTTCAGCAACAGAAACAAAAGCATAGTTCAAAGACTGTGAGGTTTTGCACCCCTAGGCAAGTTGTGAGGAAGTTGCAAAGTCACAAGCATTCTGGCAGACATTTTGAAACAAGACTGATAGGTTTGGGCTTAATATGTTTCATTAATGAATGGTTAGCATAAGGTAAAAGCACTTCTCAGAATCTTTTCTCTGTAGCCATAGAAAAATATTTTCCACATAAACTAAATGTTGCTTGCTACCATTTTTAACCCACAAGAGATATTTCATAATAGCACACAGTACTGAAAGATATATTATGAGTGAACTGAGTAATGGTTTGTTCCTCGCCCTCTTCCCTTATTATTTACAACCAGTGCATTGCTATGAAGAGCTGCATTTACTCTTTCACAGAGGAATGATTGTATAGAACTGGAAAATTATGGGGATCTCAGAAGTGGACTACCACCCCAAATCCTGTGCAGTTAAGGCTCCTGCCTCAATGATTTTCCAAATCCTTCCTCTTCACATATCACATATCATTTTTTTTCCTGTGAGAAACAGAACAAATCTGAAAGCCTAATTCAGACTCAATTATCTCCATGCTTCACCCTTTCTGTTTCACTACTTTCCCTATAGGGAAAGGCAGCAGGCTTTCCCCCAGATTATAATACGGACAGGCCATAATTAAATATTTTTACCATGGCCTTCTCAAAGGAGTTCAGGCATATATTACTCTCTCCTTTCCTATGTTATGCTCACAACAACCATATGAGGAAGATTAGACTGAGTAGTTTGCCCAAGGCCCCCCAGGGAGCTTCAAACTTGATTGAGAATTTGAACCCCATGTGTCCCCAGTCGGAGTCTAGCATGCCTATTACTGTACTACATTGACTCTCAAGTAAGCCAGGCACAAGGGGAGAAGAAACTGGGTTGCATTGTCTGAGAGAACTGATTTCCTCCCTCTGTTGAAGCTTGACCTGTCCATTCACAGCTGGCTTACCAGTTGATAGACATGCGGTGACCCTCTTTTATAGGATTGCCAGCTCTGGGTTGGAAAATACCTGGAGCTTTTGGGGGGCAGAGCCTGAAGAGGGTGGGGTTTGGAAAGGGGAGGGATTTCAATGCCATAGAGTCCAATTACCAAAGCAGCCATTTTCTCCAGGTGAACTGATCTTCATTGGCTAGAGATAAGTTGTAATAGCAGGAGATCACCAGCCACCACCTGGAGGTTGGCAACCCTACCCTTTTAGATGGCGGAGTGCACCAACAGAGGATGCTAAAAGTTCAACTTGGCCAACAAGAGGGAAGTGGGAAACTGTTTTTCTGTATGAATGATGCTAGTGCATTGAGCCTTGAGTGACCTTCACTCTGTGATGAGTGAAAAGGCGCTTCCAAAGAAGAAAGTCTTGTTGCCCCACAGTATCTTTGGAGCACCTCTCCCCATCCCTGGATAGCTGCTGACTTACTACTTCTTCAAGTAAACTGAAAGCCTGTTTGGACATGCAGGCACTCATAGTTAGTTCACCACAGCTCAGAATGCTCTTAGGGGAGGGTTGCTTGTTTGAAATCCCCCTTTCTTTGAAATCTCCCTCCAAACCAGACTGCACAATAACCTGGAGAAGTCAGCTCCAACTGTTTGTGTGGATCATCGTTTTGCATTGGTATATGCTAATTTCTTAGGCCAAACATTATACCTCCTGGGAGGATAAGTTGCCACCTCACTGCTATAAAATACCTGCCAGGGAAGTTCTGCAATTATCCTCCCTTCCTTTGGCATCTACCCTGAGGTACCACAGCAGGCTTTGTGCATGTGGACTTTGTAATGGAATGGTAATTAGAGACTCAGCCTTTCACTTCTCAGCTGTTGATTCATCTGCAATTGAAATGTTAGACATACTACATATTTGATATCTCTTACCATGGGATAGTGCTCATTTCCCAGAATCCACACCAGAAATTCTACCGATGCAGTCCTACTAGCTTTCTGGGACAATCTCAGGATGCCAAATATTGGATCAAATATAGCATTTTTATGCTTGCGTGTGTTACATGCATCCACTGACAGGAAAAAAAACACACCTTGTCTATAGTTTTTCTTACAAAATCGAAACCTGAGTGTCCCATTCATAATGTAGGCAATGTGGATGTGATATTTTAAAGCAAAATGCAAATGTGATTATTAAAATTATAATATTCAAATACTGATAGAGTATTGGACATTGATATTAGCCCATGTCAACAGCACTGCATACAGTTGTGCATGAGTAGCTGTGTCACCTTTTTGGAGGACAAGTCTCTAGTGGTTCATATCCCATGTTAAGCCTTTCATTAACAGAACATTCTTTCTTTGTCAAAATAAAACTGACAATAGGAAGAATAGGATGAAAAACAAAGTAGATTTTCTAATCAAACTATTACTGGCTCGGTCAATCATTGTTCAGGCCAGGACACGCACCTCTGCCTCATTTCCACCCATTCCTGACTCAGCATGCCAAAGAGTAATTCACTAGCAGTCAGGTCACATACCCCTGAACGTGTTGGGCATTTGCATACTTAATCCACCAACCCTGGGATTCCCTAGGCACGTCATCTCTGCCGGTGAGTCATAGTCCACTGGTCCTATGAGATGGATCCCTTTTGGTGTAACTAAACTGGTGATGCAGAGTCATTTCAATGAGGCACGTGAAGCTGTCTGAAGGGGAACAAGTGGATATGTCTGAGTGCTGAGGTAAAGCAGGTGTACACTTCCCACCTCCCTTTGGCTAAAAATAAGACACAAAAGAACCATATTACAGCTTTTATGAACTGCCAGCCGGTTTTATTTGTGTGTTGTTGTTTGTTTTGCTCCTGGGCCTTCTCTCTGTCAATCAATCTGATGCTTTTAATAGCTGCTGCTGTTCTGATTCTGACTTTTAACAATAGCCAAGCACAGCAGCCAGTGACTCTGTATCCAGTAAGGCTTTCTACTTACAGTGTGCTTTTGTAGGGTCTAGTTCTTGACTTCATGTATTCTAGGGTTGCCAAAATCCAGGTACTAGCTGGAGATCTCCTGCCATTACAACTATCTCCAGCTGACAGAGATCAGTTCACCTGGAGAAAATGGCTGCTTAGGCAATTGGACTCTATGGCATTGAATTCCCTTCCCTCCCCAAACGCTGCCCTCCTCAGGCTCTGCCCCAAAAATTTCCTGCCGGTGGCGAAGAGGGACCTGGCAACCCTAATGTATTCTGAATAGTGGATCTGTCCCCAAAATATTGCAACTTCAAATGATCTATACAGAGATTCACTAGGCCCAAGAAGCAAACATTACTCATGCAGTTGAATCTGTTCATGTTAGAACATCTATATTTCTTGAATGATAGAATGAAATATTATGGTTAACATTTGGTTTCCTTTGCCCAAAAAAGATATCATTTGTACATCTGTACATATGGCCTGTCTGTGTGTTGATATGGTTGTTCAAACCATCTGACTGCAGCTCACAGCAAAAAGAGCCTGTTATTTGAGCTCATGAAATATCTTATTCTATTTGTTTGTTTGTTTACATTTTTATACAGCATCCTCTCCTATATGGTCTTGGACAGGTTTACAATAAAACATTCCACAATAAACATTCAATAAAACATTTCTAAATATTAAAATAGTGCCACCTAGTCAAATGAGCCCCGTGGCACAGAGTCGTAAGCTGCAGTACTGCAGTCCCAGCTATGCTCACCACCTGAGTTCGATCCGGATGGAAGTCGGTTGCAGGTAGCCGGCTCGAGGTTGACTCAGCCTTCCATCCTTCCGAGGTCAGTAAAATGAGTACCCAGCTTGCTGGGGGTAAAGGGAAGATGGCTGGGGCACTGGCAAACCACCCCATAAACAAAGTCTGCCTAGAAAACGTCGGGATGTGACGTAACCCCATGGGTCAGGAATGACCTGGTGCTTGCACAGGGGACCTTTACCTTTACCTAGGGCAAAAACGCATGGTCGCTTTATCCTCCTTTAATCCCTGTTTCAGCCAGGATTCAGCCTGGATCGAATGCATGCGTTTCGCCTAATGTGCGTTTGATCCTGGCTAAAACTGGGATTAAAGGAGGATAAAGCGACCATGCGTTTTTGCCCATAGTCAAATTCAATAACAATAAAGGATTCATAAAACATCAATAAGTATAAATAAGCAAGATAAAAAATAAATCATCGAAGAAAGTTTCAAATGAATCACAGCTAAAGACTGAACCTATCATTTTTAAAAGTCACTGGAATAGTAGTTGATTGTCTAGTTATTATAAATAATTGAGCTGGACATGATCTAGTGGATGCAGGGGAGGCAGAGAAGTATAACTGCTTTACTGTCCTCTCCGCCACCTCATGGGCCTTCAACTAAGCATTCTCATCACCTCGTCATGAGTTCACCACCAGTGGTGCGCTAGCCATCTGAGCACTCTCTTCATTTCCCTCAGCTCATTGGTGAACCACGGAGCCAAGAAAGTCTGAGGGCACAGAGGGCATCGGGGGAGCAATTTGATCAATAGCCTCCTGAATACCCTTATCTCAGACCCCAGTTAGCTCATCGAGGGAACTGCTGGCAGGACCAGACAAATCCTGCAGAGCATTCTGGAAACTAACCAGATCCATACACATAAACTTGCAGCCCCTGCAGGGGGGGGGAGCTAATCTCAAACCAACCTTCATGAAGAAATTTTCCGACCATGGCACTGGATCTCAGTTACAATGGCAACTACTCATCCCTTGCTATGTATTGACATGAAGAATAAATGTTTTCTCTTTTAAATCAGTGGTTTCTTACCTTGTTGAGCCAGTGGGCACTTTTGGATTTTGAGAATAAGTAGTGGTCACCACCAAATCATAGCTGCCATGGGGACTGTGGCCACTCACAAAATGTTGAGAGGTTCCTAGACAAACATCCTCTTATGACTGAACTGTTTCTGAATAAATGCTCACTGAAGACACAAAGGTGTTTCCCCCTGGACTTCTCCAAGGCAAATCCTGCTTCGGTGAGGTCAAGGAAAGCCAGGAGTGGATTTTTGCTTTAGGGAAAAGATGTGTTGAGGAAGAAGGAAAGGGGAAGAAGGTGACACAGCAGCAGGCACTATAGTGTCCATGGTTGGGAATCAGTGTTTTAAACCATGATTACTACATTAAAGCACATCCAAATTGCCAGATTGGTAGACCTTCTTTACACAAAATGGCTGCCATATGAGGCCACTTAAAATCACAACTGTCTACTGACTACTTGTGCTATAAGTAATTAGTGTGCACTGGCACATTATGTAGTCTATCTCCGCAAAGCCAGAAAACATTAGTTTTGTGGTGGGATCGATTGATTCTAGTTTTGACCGGCAACTAGGGGAAGATAGGGGTTGGGAATATGGGGGACAGTGTGACATTACTTTTCAGGAAAACAATGATGTCACACCTCTCCAGGAACGCCCTGAAACTCTATGGTAAAACCATAGAGTTTCCAGTGATTCCTAGAAAGGACAAACATGACTTCCAGGTTTTTTCTGGAACTGACATCACAACATCAGCCAAGTGGGTAATTTTTATTTTTTTCTGCTGCTGCTGCTGCAAGTGGCAGTGGGAAACAAGAGGTGGGGATGGGGGATCCGTTACCCTCAGTGGGTGGGTGGCAACCCTAATTGATACAGTGATCTGGACCATGTAAAAAGTTCAATATATTCAGCAGTCACCATGTGGATTGAATTCCAAGTAGCTACTGCAGAATGATAATCATTCCATGCAACATGTGTCTCATCTGAGTATGTGGATTCTACAGTGAAGAGACTGTGAGGAAAAACATGAGGTCATGAGCCTTATCACATGATGTAGCTATGATAAAGGCCATTTTGTGTGAACTGTGGCTCGCCTGAGTAGGTAGATTCTAGATTGAAGGGATAGAGAGACAAAACACAACAACACTTGCTTTGCCACATGATATAATTATTGCTGGATCATGCTGTTTCAGAGTCTGCATGGGGGTACTGAATATTGAAATGTTCCCTTATTTGAAAATCTGCCATTCCAAACTTGTTTGTAATGCAAAGGCTTAGTTACATATTCTCCAAGTTTTGTATGTTTACAAAAGTTTTTATGGGGGAGCATTTAATTCCCTACCCATAGTTTAAAGTGATACAGTCCTACAACAGATACTTCAGAAGTGGCTGTTGGTTGTATATTTTGTCTTTCACCAGAGAAACACTGAAGTCTATATTCTGCCCTTAGTCTACGGTGGAAAAAAAATCCATGAAAATGCAATCCATGAGTTTATAGCCATAAATGTGTATTTCAGCCAGACATGATGGAATGTAATAAAACTCACCTTACTTTCAAAAACTTTTATGAGGAAAAGGCTCTCACAGGGGCATTTTTCACGGAGCTTTGCTGCGGTTTAAAATCTGATTTGCGTCGGTGCAATTTTTGGATTATTCATGGCAGCTCTGAATTTTTCCGGATTGACTAATAAAAGCTGTGTTATAACCATGGCAAGTCAAACCACTTTTCAGCCGTTCTTTCCTGTTGGTGCGCATTTTGTGGCTCAGATGCCCATGAAGAATTGTTTGCTTCGGTTCATTTGTCCCTGCCCATGACGGCCTCTTTCCACTCCCCCAAGAACGGCGATTGGCTGGGGGAGGTCCATGCTTTGTTGACAGCACTGCCCCTTTTGCTGCAATTTGTGCGGCGGCCAGCAGGTGTCGCTTCCTTGCTCAGTGTTCTGACACCGCTACACAGCATAGGGATTGGTCAGCGTTGGGTGACTGTTTTCATGTATTTCCTTTGTTTCAAAAGTCCCGCTTAATTGCTGGCTGATTCGAGCCAATCGCATCCAGCGGTCAGGTCACATGCCCCCTCTTGGCCAATGCCGGAGGGGTTTTGCAGCTCGCAGCCATGAATGTGGTTTGTGTTGGAAGAGGGGGGCTTATTGTTGAGTTTTGAGAATTCGAATGGGGAAAGTTTGCATCTAGAGAAGGGGGTGGAGGACGCGTGTGTGGAGACGGGGGTGGGCAGTGAAGCTCTTCCTCAATGCCCCAGGCCTCTGGGCGGAGGGATAGGGAAAGCCGCGGCTTCCATCTCTTCTGCTGGCCCATTTCCCCAGCCCCCCAATCCCTATTTTTTCTCGGTTCCTGGAAACAGAAGGCTTAATCCCCCCCAAAAAAAGTGGCGGCCCTCGTCTTTTCGAAGCGGATCCGCTTTCAGGTTGGGCTGGTGCAGAAAAGGGCCAGAGGTCTCTCTGGCGGTGGCTTCTCCGACCAAACATCGGGAGCGAGTCGAGCGAGGTAGTCGCTGTGGGTCACCTGCCAGCTGGGCTCTCCCCACGGCCGGGAGCCCAGCTGCTCGGGAACCCTGGGGGCAGGCTGGAAAGGCAGGCCGGAGGGCACCGAGTTGAGGAAGAGTGGGGGGACCGCAGAGGGAGGCTGGGTGGGGGTTTCCCCCCTTCCCAGGCGGGAGGAGGGGGAGGAGGTTTGGGGCTCCTTGGCCATTGATGCACGGGAGGTTTTGCCTTGGGTTTGCACAATTCCAGATGCACATTTTCCCCATCCAAATTCTCAAAGCTCAACAGTAAGCGCCCCATACAGGGTTCTGAGAATTCGGATGGGGAAAATGTGCATCTAGAGAGTGGCAAATCCAAGGCAAAACCTCCCAGGCATAACACACATTGGGAGGAAGGGAGCCTCCAGGTTTCAGCCGGGGACTGTTGGGGGGGATTGTGTGGAGAGGAGAGGCAGCTACCCGGGCGGCGGCCCTCGGCAGCCTTGAATTGCGGCGGAACTGGGCAGAGAATGAGGAATGTGTTGAAAACTGGGGAAGGGGGCCGTCTTTTGGGGAAATAAAAGAGAAGGGGGTAGAGGAAGCGTGTGTGGAAGGGAGAGAGGGAGTGGGCAGCGAAGCTCTTCCTCAATGCCCCAGGCCTCTGGGCGGCGGGAGAGGGAAAGCTGCGGTGTCCGCCTCTTTTGCTGGCCCGTTTCCCCAGCCCCCCAATCCCCATTTTTTCTTGGTTCCTGGATACAGAAGGCTTAATCCCCCCCAAAAAAGAGGCGGCCCTCGCCCTTTTGGAGCGGATCTGCTTTCCGGTTGGGCTGGTGCAGAAAAGGGCCAGAGGTCTCTCTGGCGGCGGCTTCTCCGACCGGATGTCGGGAGCGAGTCGAGCGAGGGAGTCGCTGTGGGTCACCTGCCAGCCGGGCCCTCCCCATGGCTGGGAGCCCAGCTGCTCGGGAACCCCAGGGGTGGGCTGGAAAGGCAGGCCGGAGGGTGCCGAGTTGAGGAAGAGTGGGGGGATTGCAGAGGGAGGCTGGGTGGGGGTTTCCCCCCTTCCCGGGCGGGGGGAGGAGGAGGAGGTCTGGGGCTCCCTGGCCATTGATGCACGGGAGGTTTTGCCATGGGTTTGCACAATTCCAGATGCACATTTCCCCCATCCAAATTCTCAAAACTCAACAGTAAGCGCCCCATGCAGGGTTTTGAGAATTCGGATGGGGGAAATGTGCATCTACAGAGCGGCAAATCCAAGGCAAAACCTCCCAGGCATAACACACATTGGGAGGAAGGGAGCCTCTGGGTTTCAGGCGGGGACTGTTGGGGGGGATTGTGTGGAGAGGAGAGGCAGCTACCCGGCGGCGGCCCTGGGCAGGCTTGAATTGCGGAGGAACTGGGCAGAGAATGAGGAACGTGTTGAAAACTGGGGAAGGGGGCTGTCTTTTGGGGAAATAAATTGAAGGGGGTATCCCAAGGAGACTGGTTACTCATTTTAACTAACAGTGCAGAATGCAAGGCAGGGTCAACCTTGCGCCAGCCCACTGAAGCCGACCTCACTGTGGGTTCAATTCTTTAGCATCTGAACAACAACTTTGCTATTTACACACCATCTCTGCAGCAAATGCAAAAGCAAGTCATGATGGCGCCTTCACAGATTTGTCACCTGGAAAACAAATGGGTCTTTATGGCTTCAATTAGGGAAAAGGATGTTGCCTGGAAGGCAGCTTTGACTGAGCTTCCATCCTCGTTCCCATATGCTACAAACACAAACTAACATTACACCAAAGTGCATTTGCAAGGGGGCTTGTTTTCTGTATGGAGGCCTCAAAGGTTTGATATTAATCCCTGTTAGGCCGCAGCCTGACCAAATCTTTTGTAGCAAAAGGAAACCAAGGTGGTTTTTCGTTTACGTCTGTCCCCTCGGGGAATATTAAACTACAGATGTGAGCTGAGTTTCATCCTAAGAAAGGGCTAATCTACCATGGTCAATGAAACTCAAACAACACTCTGAATTTGGATATAAAACAGTTCTCTTGAACACATATGAGTTGGTTTGGTGTTGTAGCTGCACTTACATTCATGGATTCATACACAAATAGCCAGTCAAAGACAAAAAGCAAAATAAGATTACACATCCAAACCTCCGTTAACATCAGAATCCACATACAACTGTTTTGTCTCTCCCTTTAATGTGTACTATCGTGAAATCAAAGTCTTCTATCACAAAAAGATTCTGGTTTGTGCTCTTTACCCTATCCAATCAACAAAGAGGGGCATTATCAGTTTGCAACTCAAATTTTGGTCCACACAAGTAAGGTCTCAGCTTGGTCAGGCCCCAGAAAATAGGTACACATTCCCATTCTATTACAGTCAGGTATCTTTTTCTGGGAAGTAATTTTTGAAATACAATATCCATGAGTCAGCATAAGCAGTACATGGGGGGGGGGTAAGCATATGGACGGGGATGAGCCAGTGAAAATTGTGTGCTTGAATTCCAAAATAGTACAGGTAATGCAAATTGGGGCATTCAATCACATCTTGTGTTGGTGGTGGCGGATACCAGTGAAGATTTCAACACTGTGTGCGGCTGCTGTAAATGTGGATAACTCCAGGCTTGCCAAAATTATTTTTTTTAAAAAACCCATAATAACATAGGAAGATATAAAAGGCCCTGCTGGATCAGACCAAGGCCCATCAAGTCCAGCAGTCTGTTTACACAGTGGGCAAACAGGTCCCTCTAGGAAGCCACAAACAAGACGAGTGCAGCAGCACCATCCTGCCTGTGTTCCACCGCACCCAAAATAATAGGCATGCTCCTCTGATACCAGAGAGAGTAGGTATGCAGCATGACTACTATCCATTCCAACTAATAGCCATGAATACCCCTCTCCTCCATGAATATGTCCACTCCCCTCTTAAAGCCCTCCAAGCTGGCAGCCATCACTACATCCTGGGGCAGGGAGTTCCACAATTTAACTATGTGTTGTGTGAAAAAATACTTCCTTTTATCTGTTTTGAATCTCTCACCCTCCAGCTTTAGCAGATGACCCAGTATTCTAGTATTATGGGAGAGGGAGAAAAACTTCTCCATGTCCACTCTCTCCAAACCATGCATAATTTTATAGACCTCTATTATGTCTCCCCTCAGCCGCCTTCTTTCCAAGCTAAACTTCTCCCTGCCCACTATCTGTACACAATACACAATTATCCAGACCTCTTTCATATCTCCCCTTAGCCGCCTTCTGTCAAAGCTACACCGCCCTAAGCGTCCTAAATGCTCCACCGTGGACAGTTGCTCTAGTCCCCTAATCATTTTGGCAGCTGTTTTCTGCACCTTCTCAAGCTCCGTAATCTCCTTTTTTAGGTGTGGTGACCAGAACTGCACACAGTATTCCAAGTGTGGTCTCACCAAACATATGTACAATGGCAGTATGATATCAGCAGTTTCAATCTGTATTCCTTGTCTAATTATGGCCAGCTTGGAATTTGCCTGTTTTATAGCAGCCGCACAGTGGTTTCTCATCTTCATTCAGCTATCCACTAACTCCCCAAGATCCCTCTCTTGGTCTGTCGCTGCAAGCACAGATCCCATAGTGTTTATGTGAAGTTGTGGTTTCCCCCCCCCCAATTTGCCTCACTTTACAGTTACTCACTTTGAATCTCATTTGTCATTTTAATGCCCATTCTTCCACTATGCAGAGATCCTTCTGAAGCTCTTCACAGCCCAATTTTGATTTAACCAACCTAACTGATTTGGTGTCATCCTTGAGGTGAGGAAAGTGGTGTGACTGAATACTTAATATCACAACATAAATTTACAGCCCAGCTGAGCAACCATTGTTAAACTGTAGTCAAGCACAAACTGCACAAAAATATGTTTTTAATTTTGTTATTTTCGAAATAGTAACAAACAATAACTTATTGAACATTGGATATGTAAATAGTTTGTGTAACATATACATTATATGGAAGAGGGGAGTAACAGTATTCAATGGGAAGAGGGATATCCAAGCAGAAAGAGAGCTGGCACATACTACGTACCTGACCAATCGGACTCGGGGACCTCGGCTTAGCAAGTCCGAGGGAGGCGGAGAGTCCATGTACATATGGCACAAGGCATTGTGGGATTGCATGAAGCATTTATACACACGCAAAAATCAAGAAAATGGAATTTTTAACTCTAGTTCTGCACTGCTGTTTTCCTTTTTGCTTACAATTTGTACAGCAAGAGGAGAGAGGTTGGCAATGCTGCACTATTGGAATCACCCCTAATGGGGTGGCAGCAACATACAACCACCTGTAAACGTGCACCCACCGACTGCAATACTAACGGAATGACTATGCCAAAGTAGGCAATTGGGGGGGGGGGGGATGAGACAATTTCGAGTCAGTGCCCGGGCACGTCCGGGAGAGTGTTGTCAAATCACCAGCAAGGGACCGACATCTAGAGGCCAGATGGAGCGAAGCAGCATCATGGGCAAAGTGGGCAGGGTTGGTTGGAGTTGATGCGGTGAGTCATGAGCGGAATGGAAGGGGAAGGACAAGGAAGCAGAGGTAAGCGGTGCAGAATACTGCACAGTTCTTCCTGTGAAAAATCAAAACTGCTTCGGGATGGGGGGGGAAGGTTCGCTGTCATGAAAAAATAATTTAAATCAGGGGTTTTTTTGCTCCACGGCAAAAGAGAAGCAAAATCTACCGTGAAAAATGCCCCACCGTGTGTGAACTGTGTAGCTTTTTACAGCTAATCCTCCATATTTATGTTTCTTCTATTAATTTGTTTATGTATAATCCAGTCTTCCAAAGTGCTATCAGAACCACTGTTTTCTTCCTTGTAAAGTTATTTGTTAAGGGAGGATATTTATTTGATGCTATGTTTTGATGAGGGTGAAGCAAAGGACTGTAAAATACATCACATAGGGTGAGGTAAGTTTATAGGACTGATTACGAGTCACACATTGATTGGCACAATCCCTTCACTGAGAGATTATATAAAGCCCTCCTCTTGAGCGACACAAGTCCATGTCTAGCAGTCAGCTTTGTCACTTTTTCAAAGCCATACCTCTGTTGAAGTTTGCACAGCTAGGTCGATTGCCCTCACTTCTGACAATGCTTTCATTTCAGTCCTGGATTATTTGTTAGATTTCAGCTGACTTTTCCCATCTAAGAACTCTGCTGACTTAGAAAGATAAATGATGTTCTATGTGGACTTGTAAATATTTTCAAGTACCAGAAATATGCCATGTACACCACTGAAGCATTATGCATTCAGATTTCAGGAACTGAAGAATGGGGTTGGAGCCAGGCAGCTTTGAGCTCAGTCTTGGTCTATTCTCCTCTTTATTAGAGACCCCATAACATATGGCTTTTGTCAACGAGGGTCCCATGATCTTCAGTAGACACTATTTTCATGGTCAAGGGGGACCTCTTTTTCACCAGTGGAATAGCTGGTTGGAACCAACCCATTGTTTTCCAAGTTGAACGATGAGAAAATGGATTAGGTAAATAGGAATATGCAAAAATTTAGGCAATCCCCTGCTTATATATACCTTATATATAAGAGAAGGCAATTAAAAAAAAAATAGATATCTGAGTTAGGGTTAGGGTTGTTTGTGAGTGTTTACTGTGCCTGAAGAATGATATTAATGTTATGGATAGTCAAATATTAGTCTTTTGGCAATTCCACACATGCAATAGGATTAGCCCTTCAGTTTCTAACATACTCTTTGCGCTCGCGCACAAATTGTGTTAATACAGGCTAGAAAATCAGCTGTTTTCAATTTAATGAATATTCTACCTGAAAGGTTTTACAACACAAAGGCTAGAACTGGACTGTGCATTCAAATGTCACCCGGGAAAACATCCAGAGACATACCACACCCCCAGACAGAATAGCTCAGATTCTCTGTTTCATATGGCTAAAACGGTAGTGATTGGCAGTGTCTGACCTATTCCTAGAGACCAAGAAAAGCATATCCACATAACTATTAGAATTAGTTAGCTACATTACTGGGATTATCATCCAAATAAACATGGCTACTTTACCTTTTGCAGACAGCCCTCAGAATATTTACTCTGAAGTCATTCCTACTGACCTCATAGGCTTGCAGCCTTGACTAGTTTCACAGGTTGGGTCCTTGTTCTTCACTGTGGTGCCTCATCTGAAAAGCACTTCCTCAGCCAGAGCCTGTAAGAAGAACTGAGCTGAAATTCACTGTACTGAATCTACACCTCATAGAACTCCTCACAATGGGATTGTGGCTCATTTGGGGTCATATGAATTTGTATATTTGTTTTGTTAGAAATTTATGCAGCCTTTCCTCATGGTTCAAAGCAGCTTACAAATTACAGTTTTAAACTGTACATGCAAAAAATCCTTCAAAATAACCCCCTACCTCTATAAAATAACTGCATTCTATGCCCCATTAAAAGCCCTAACAAATAAAAAGGTCATGTCATGCCACCTGGAGATTTCTAGCAACAGCCCTCCCCTTTCCTCCTCTGGCAGCCCATTCCACCAGGAAGGGGGGTGGCAATAGAAAAGAAATGGGCTCTTGTTAATACCAGGTGAGCTACTTTAAGTGGGGGAACAGCCAGTAAGTGGCAGCCTGAAAACCATGCTCAGGGACATATGAGATATGTGGGTCCTAGGCCAAAAAGAATTTTAAAGGTCATAACCAGCACCTTGAACCGAACTTAGAAACAAACTGGGGAGGGGCTGTGGCTCAGTGGTAGAGCCTCTGCTTGGCACACAGAGGGTCTCAGGTTCAATCCTAGGCATCTCCATTTAAAGGGACCAGGCAAGTATGTGATGTGAAAGACCTTTACCTGAGACCCTGGAGAGCTGCTGCCTGTCTGAGTAGACAATACTGAATTTGATGGGCCAAGGGTCTGATTCAGTATAAGGCAGCTTCATGTGTTTAAACTGGCAGCCAATGTAGTTGCTTTAGGATACGTGAAAAACATTCCTGTTGGATAGCCTCTGAAATCACTGGGCTGCCACATTCATTCATTCATTCATTCATTTTTTACCCTGCCTTTTCCTGACTGGACCAGCAGCAGTTTTGGGGCCATCTTAAAGGGCAACCCAATGTACACTGTGTTAGAGTAGTCCAACCACAAAGTTGCAAAAGGATGGCTCAGTGTGGCCAAATCGGCAGTGTCTAAGAAAGCGCAGAATTGCTGAAATCAGATGTAGCCGATAGAAGGTACTCTTGACCACTATACCAGCCTTTTCAAACAGCACGTCTGGGCATCCCCAAGATCTTAACCTGCTCTACCAACATCATCTCCACATCATCCACTACAAGTGGATACAACCCCTCTAAAACAAACCCTCTATTTGCAAGGTATTAAGGCTGACTTTTGTAAAGCAAATACAAGATTTATCCCCATATCTGCAATATTCAGGGTAACTGCTTATTGTCTTCTGACAAACAGATGAATTGCCTACTAATAGTAGAGAGATTAAGGAGGATTGCTAAATGCTTACTAACAGTTTTTCACATGACAGTGCATGAGGATGTTGATGATGTATACCAGGGTGTATCTATAGCGTGATGCCAATATACCTTGCAATCATCACAAGTCATTTATGTGCACTTGGTGTGCAGTTACTAACCTAGCAAGTCCTTCCAGTTTATAACTGGATAACTCTTTATTTCTTTGTTGCATATTATTATCACCTTGAATCAACCATCCAATGAAGTTCATCTCTTGATGCGTTATGGAGAGGCTGTGTAGCAGCTGAGCTGCTCAGTAAGATGGATTGTAATTATTTCATGACAGCCCTTAAAAAGAAAGTATCCATGTGCAGGATATGAATGTGGCCCTCAGCTGTGTTACAACCAGTTCTGCAGAGCATATAAAATT
The DNA here is from genome assembly GCF_029931775.1 of Euleptes europaea. Classification (NCBI taxonomy): domain Eukaryota; kingdom Metazoa; phylum Chordata; class Lepidosauria; order Squamata; family Sphaerodactylidae; genus Euleptes; species Euleptes europaea. The sequence goes on along the minus strand of NC_079320.1, from coordinate 43,395,899 downwards.
AAGGTGAAGTAAGGTCATCTGTGGATTAAAGCTTGATGGTTCATAACTCTAAGGGCTTTGTTGACACTATAATTTACAGTAAGGTGACATCCCTGCAACTTATTTTCAGCCTTGGATTTGATTACAGAAAGAGAAGGAAGATCCAAAGTTGGAAAGAAAATTAGGCAGAGTTATGTGAAGAGATTACACTTCAAAAAATGCCCAATTAAGGGAAAAGTGAACAAAGGGGTTACAAACATTTTTATTATATACTGTAGAGTTGCCAACAGAGCCTTAAAGTTTGGAAATGGACAGCTAAAGGTTTTTGTAGCACACAGGTAAATAACATCATCTTGTAAATTACATCTCATTAAGCTTCTGTTTAAGAGCCCCATAATGCAGAGTGGTAAACTGCAGTCAAAAGCTCTGCTCACAACCTGAGTTCGATCCTGTCAGGAGTCAGTTTCAGGTAGCCAGCTCAAGGTTGACTCAGCCTTCCATCCTTCTGAGGTCGGTAAAATGAGTACCCAGCTTGATGGGGGTAAACTGTAGATGACTGGGTTCTCTTTATTTCTGAATTCTGGGGACTGACAACATCCCCACAGAAAATGAGAATCTTTTGGTAATTCTTACAACAACAAAAAGAGTACGCCTTTCTATCAATAAGACTTTTCACTTGAGCAGTGCAAATCTATTGTGTTGTGTTTCTTTCCTGATAAATACTTGCAAGCTCACAAGTCCTTCTTTGTGTGTTATTTGGCTTCATCATCGTTCTTCAGTAAACGGGTGGCTGTGTGACAGAGCCCCTGCAGCCAAGACTTGTTGGTTCAGAGATTACAGAAGGACACACAAAAGCCAGGCATACGTAAGGTAGGCAAAACAGCATCTGAAAAAGTCTCTGAAAAGCATTTGTCTCCAAGTAAACTTCATTACAACTCATTCAGAAATAGTACGAGGACCCTAGAACATGTGATGTGCCTACACCAGCATGGTGTGGTGGTGAAGAGCAGTGGTTTGGAGCAGTGGACTCTGATCTGGAGAACCGGGTTTGATTCCCCACTCCTCCACATGAGCGGCGGAGGTTAATCTGGTGAACTGGATTTGTTTCCCCACTCCTACACATGAAGCCAGCTGGGTGACCTTGGGCTAGTCACAGTTCTCTTAGAGCTCTCTCAGCCTCACCTACCTGATAGGGTGTCTGTTGTGAGGAGGGGAAGGGAAGGTGATTGTAAGCCTGTTTGAGTCTCCCTTCTGTGGTAGAAAAAGTCGGCATATAAAAACCAACTCTTCTTCTTCTTCTTCTTCTTCACCTGAATAAATAAATTATATGTAATATTATCTCCTGTATGCTACTGTTTTCAACTGCCCAATATTCAGAAAAGCAATTAATCTATATTTGATGGCACTCATTCTTTATTCTAAATTATTAATAACAGAAAGCATTTCTTTCAACAAAATCTATGTACTTTAGTCATTCAGGATGAAAAAACCCCAAGATGGAACACATTAACAGTAATAGCACTTTTGTTTGATTAAAAACACAGCCAACTCACTACGCTTTCTTTGCTTTGCTTAGGATTTTTATACTAGTCATATTAAAAATGCATCCATACACTCACCAAATGCTTTAAAGATTTTTCAACTTCAGTAAGAAAAATTAAGGAAATTTTGCTTACTTGTTTGTGCTCCATCTTGAAGCTCTGCAACTGGGCAACGTGAAAGGTTAAGGGTCATCTTTAGAATCCAAAGTAAAAGCCAAATGTTGCAGAATAGTTTGCTGTGCGTGGACTGACTAGTCACATGTATCTTTCTGCATGCTGCTACTAACAACGTGTATGTGGACTTCTGAATTATATAATGCAGCAGAATGTAATTCTACATTTGACCATATTTTAATTACTGCAACATCTATATATTATATACTAGAATAAGGTCTGGGAGCCCCAGGTTCGAATCTCCATCTTACTGTGGAAACTCACTGGGTGATTTGGGGGCAGTCACATACTTTCAGCGTAAACTAACAGGGTTGCTGTGAGAATAAAAAGGAGGAGAAAAGAATAAGGTAAGTTGCTTTGGTCCCCACTGTGGAGAAAGCTGGGGTATAAATGAAGTAAATAAACAATAAATATCGTTGAAGATGGGAGACAGATGAAAGGTAGGTTGGTGAGTGGCTGAGAAGGAGAGAATGAGGCAGGGAAAGGGAGAGGATGTGGGGGCTGGCAAGAGGAGGGAAAGAGGAAATAGTGTGGGGAGGGGGATACAGAGGAAAGTGAGGTGCCCCCACAAGTCCTTGAGAGTTTTCCCCAATGTAAGTGGGCCTGGCCAACTGGCCAGCACCATACAACTTGGCCACAGTTTTCCTAGATAGAGGCTTATTACAGAAGGGCAGATAAAGGTAGGTTAGCTGTTGGGTGGGAAGGAGATAGGGTTACCAACACTATGTTAGGAAATTCCTAGAGATTTGGGGGGTGAAGGAGGGTGGGGTTTGAGGAAGGACCTCAGAAGGTATAATGTCATAGACTCCACCCTCCAAAGCAGCAATTTCCTCCAGGGGAACTAGGGTTGCCAACCTCCAGGTGAGAACAGGAGATCGCCTGGAATTACAACTGATCTCCAGATGACAGAGAGCAATTCCCCTGGAGAAAATGGCTGCTTTGGAGGGTGGACTCAATAGCATTATACTGGAGGTTGGCAAGCCTAGAAGGAGTGAAGGAAGCAGGAAAAGAGGAGAGGCAATGGGGGCTTTCAGGAGAGGGGGAGAGGAAAGGAGATGCCTCCTGCAAGTCCTTGTGGGTTCCCACTTGTTAAATCTAATGACCAGTCTGGACAAGTGGCATAAAATCCAAATTCTGTCCTCACAAGTATACAGATCAAATATATTTGCATATGTTGGGGTGGATCCTGCCACTTTGCTCAGCGAGTTTGAAGACTTTCTCCGGCCTAAAAAGCTGTACTTCAACTTAAGTGGCTGCTAGAGCCCCGTGGCGCAGAGTGGTAAGCTGCAGTATTGCAGTCCAAAGCTCTGCTCACAACCTGAGTTCGATCCCGACAGAAGTCGGTTTCAGGTAGCCGGCTCAAGGTTGACTCAGCCTTCCATCCCTCCGAGGTCGGTAAAATTAGTACCCAGCTTGCTGGGGGTAAAGGGAAGATGACTGGTGAAGGCCCTGGCAAACCACCCCATAAACAAAGTCTGCCTAGAAAATGTCGGGATGTGACATCACCCCTTGGGTCAAGAATGACCCGGTGCTTGCACAGGGGATCTTTACCTTTAGAGACTTCAAACTTTGCTGAGCAGAGTGGCTAAATCCGCCCCACTGACATGTTTCACTTGGCACTAAAATATTATGTTTAACAGATTTGTATTTTCAGATGGTTGTGGGTGGGGGTTCTGGTAGGGCTGAAGTTGCAGAAAGAATCAGGGAAGGCCAAAAACATGCAGAGTGTTTACACTTAGGCATTAATAATAAAAGCCATGATAAAAGGATGCTAACATAACATTCTGCTCTCTCACTCCTGGAAGTTTACCCTATGAAGCTACCTTATAATGAATCAAACCATTGGTCAGTCACAGTTGTATTATCTACTCATACTGGCAGTGACCCTCCAGGGTCTCAAGCAGCGTGTTTCACATCACATACTTCCAGTTCCTTAAAGTGGAGATGGTGGCGATTGAACCTGGGACCTTCTGCCTGCCAAGCAGATGCTGTACCACTGAGCCATGCCACTCCCTGAGATGGCCACTGATTCCATGGCCTTGACTAGCCCCTGACCTAGGGTTGCCAGCCTACAGGTAATAGCTGGAGATCTCCTGCTATTACAACTCATCTCCAGCCAATAGAGATCAGTTCACCTGGAGAAAACGCCCGCTTTGGCAATTGGACTCTATGGCATTGAAGTCCCTCCCCTCCCCAAACCCTACCCACATCAGGGTCCGCCCCAAAAACCTCCTGCCGATAGCGAAGAGGGACCTGGCAACCCTACCCTGACCTCACAAATCCAGGCTATTCATCACAAGTGTAGAAACATGGGTTTTAAAATCATTATTATGTAGAATGATTATTAAAATCTAACATCTTGTTATATTAACATTCACTATTATTAAAACATCTTGTTAAAATTAGTCTTGGCTTGAAGATACTCAGCAGCAACAATTTGAAAGGAATCCTTTGAAAGAATTGGGATTCTTTCCAATGGTAACAGTAGTATTGGAGTCAGGGTCTTGGAAAAGATTAACTTTTTCTTAGACTTCAGCTTTGCTAAAGAGCTCTTCTTTAATCCCTGAATTTGGGTCAGGAAAAGCCCTTGTGGCTCCCTTTGTATGTTTGCTATAAATGCTGTTCCCTATGCAAAGATTAATATCCATGAAGGATACTATCATGCATGAAGTACTCCTCAAACTATGATTTCTTCTGGAATGTCTGATTTCGCTCCCAAATTTTTTATCCACATTATTCCCATCATTGTCTAAATGCTGATACTGTGAAATAGCTTTATTTTCTGTGCTGCATCAGCACATGGATTTGGGGTAAAGGATGAAAACTGGTATCTTGCCACAATCAGTGAGAAAGAACAATAGCCGTTGTGAGAGTATTTATGCTTAAGTAGATCTATCACTGTGAAGATACGACGGTAGTAAATCTAATATTTTCTCTCTGGGTAGCAATAGCAAACATCTTGAAGTGATAACTGATATTCCCCCGAGAGATTTTTTATTTGTGCCCATGCTCTCAAGGGTACAATCAGATTTCTGAAAATGGCAAAACAAAACAAAAACTCCTTTCCTCTTTCCTGTTAGCCTTGTTTTGATTACTCAGGTCATTCATTTCTGTGATTCCAAAAGTTGTCTTATTGTTTCACTCTGCTTCTCCACATATATTTATTAAACTGTTTCCTCTTTTTCTAAACTTAAGTAGCTAGTAAAAACTGACCCTGTGCAAAGAATGCTGCTCTAAGATGGTGATCACCTTGTATACACAACTGAGCCCTTATATATGTCTAGGAGTTGTTCCACTTGTAAAGGCCCATACAGCAGCCTGCTATGTAGAGAAGGAAAGATCCCATTTACAGATGAGCTCTCCTTGATGCACAGATGCTGCTGTGAATGTGCATGTGACTTGGATGGAGAAGTGAGTCCACTGGGCCATAGAATCATGGAATCATAGAGTTGGAAGGGGCCATACAAGCCATCTAGTCCAACCTCCTGCTCAATGCAGGATCAGCCTAGAGCATCCCTGACAAGTGCTTGTCCAGCCTTTGCTTAAAGACTGCCAGTGAGGGGGAGCTCACCACCTCCCTAGGAAGCTGATTCCACCATTGAACAACTCTTAACTGTAAAAAAAAAAAATCCTGATATCCAGCCGGTACCTTTCCATCCGTAATTTAAACCCATTATTGTGAGTCCTATCCTCTGCTGCCAACAGGAACAGCTCCCTGCCCTCCTCTAAGTGACAGCCCTTCAAATACTTAAAGAGAGCAATCATTTCCCCCCTCAACCTCCTCTTCTCCAGACTAAACATGCCCAAGTCCTTCAGCCTTTCCTCATAGGGCTTGGTCTCCAGGCCCCTGCTCATCCTGATTGTTCTGCACCTGCTCTAATCTGTCCACATCCTTTTTGAACTGAGGCCCCCAGAACTGCACACAATACAATGTACAATGCCAAAAGGTTGCAGTGGTTATAACAGTGGGCCAGTTGTTGCTTGTTATCCTAAATACTCCATTTACTAATGCAATAGGATTGGGGCTTAAGAGATCTAACCAAGCACTAGTAGTAAAGACTAATTCCAATGCTTGGTTATAAATCCCCTGCATGCAAGTAGTTATAAACGATTGCACATTGTTTCCTACCACATCCTCTGGGGATTAATCTCCTTTGTGCAGGTGGGGCAGGATCCTCACCTCATACACTGAAAGGATTGAGGAGCTGCAAGAACCTGCCCCACCCTCAGTGCATAACTTTTTAAATTGAGCCTATGTATGTGCAAACTGTATGAACGATCAGCAATCCCCTGTTCTTGTAGGGTTCCATGACAACATGATCGTACAAATGTATAATGTATATGGGTGTAGGCTCAGTTCAAAAGGCACTAATGTTAGAACAGCAGCAGCAAAAGCACTGAGAGCACTCCAAAAGATCCATCCATGAAATGGAGTTAAGCTGCACTTTATCCCCTTTGTTCATGCTCAGACAACCATGGAGGGATAAGAGAATTGTGATGATTGGACAGACAGTTCAAGCTCTCCCTGATACCATAGCCTGGAAGAGCTGTTTCCCTCCGCCTTCACCCCCCCGTTGCCTGGGAGTCCTGTGAACTTGAAGAAAAACATGAAAGACAGCCCTGGGAGACTTAAAATGATGGCCCTGAATATTCTCAGATATACTCAAATACTTCTAGATTTTTTCAGGATCTGTTAAGCAATGTTCCTAAAACTCCTGAATACCTGTCTGATACCCAAACATACCCAGAAAATACCAGTAAGGTTTTATTGTTGTTGTTGTTGTTGTTGTTGTTATGTATTCAGACCAGATATATATGAACATACACCCTAGAAACAAGAAGTGTACTCACATACTAGGGTTGCCAACTCCAGCTTGGGAAATTCCTGGAGATTTGGGGGTGGGGAGGGCAGAGTTTAGGGAGAGGAAGGAGCCCAGCAGGTATGTGATGCCATAGACTCCCTTCTCCAAAGCTGGCATCTCTTCCAGGGGAACTGAGCTCTGTAGTATGGAGATCAGCTGTAATTTTGGGGAAACTCCAGGCCCCACCTGGAGGTTGGAAACCCTACCACGTGTGGCTCTTTTCACATAGTCAGGCTCTTGGCTTTTTCAGAATTTCCAAAGAGCCCTACATGCATACACTTATACCGAGATAGCATCTATATATATATTTCCAGTAGATGTATCTAGGTTAGTAGCAGAGCAGTGCTGACACAATACTGATCATCCCCCCCCACACACACACACACCACCATGTGAATTCATTGTATGTACTTAGAATGTCTGGAAAGGGTTTAGTATACTGTGTACAAAAGACTTATGCTAACCAAGTATATGTGGGCTTGTTTACAGAGTCCTCTGCATTAGAAAAGCAGCCAAGGTTGGAGAACTGTATCTAACACAACCAATGGATATAAGAAGAAGAACGTGCTGTCAAGTTGCAACCCACTCAGGGCAACTGCAGCCATGGGGTGTACAAGGCAAGGGATTAGCCGAGGTGGTTAACCATTCCCTTCCTCTGCATAGGAACCACAGTCTCTTTTGGAGGTCTCCCACCCAAATACTGATAGTGGCTAACCCTGCTTAGCTCTCCAACTCTGATGAGCTCAGGCTAACCTGAGCTGTTCGGGCTGCTAACCATCAAAACAAAATATTGAAGACCTCTCCAACAATGGGTTTCTAAAATCATTTGGTGAGACACTCAGGCCATTTATGCATGGCTGTTTTCTCATGATCACCCTGGCAACTACCTCGGGGTTTTGCTTTGGTTATGCTTGTATTTTCTGACCGTCAGAGGTCGCTTTGCTCTCCCTGAACATTTCTGCACGTTTTCCCCATGTTTTCTGGATTTGTGTTTAGCCAACATCCAGAAAATGCAGGGAAAGCGTGCAGAAGCATGTGGGGAGAGCGAGGCAACCTCTGACAGGCGGAAAATGCAAGGATAATCAAAGCAAAGCCCCAAAGTAGTCGGCGGGTTGACTGTGAGGAAACAGCCATGCATAAATGGCCTCAGAGATTTCTAGTAGTTTAGAGTGGCATTAACCAAGCTGGACCATCCTTCTTGTATTTACTTTGATATTTTATCAAATATTTTGGTCATTATTGTGTCAGGTTCCTTTTCAAAAAGCAAAGCTTTCAAATCACTGGCAAAAAGGATTATAGATTTGTTTAGGTTTGTTCTCACTCTTTTGATCAGATTTATATTTTATTTTTAACCACCTCTTTCATAATTTTGAGCGCTTCATCCACTGAATCTTTTGCCCAGTTTTACTGTGGCTAATTTCTCAGCGTTCAAGAAAGTTTTATATTTAGTATTTAAAGAGTTAGTACTTCTTCAAGGGGCATCATTGTATTTTACAGAGCAAGGAACCCATTTAATACCGAATGTCCCTTCATCCTTGTTCCTCTCCCAGTATGAGTTGACCTTCCCCAGGCTGATGATTTTAGCAGGCAGTTATGAGGTATGCTCACTCCACAATGTCTTGATCAGATGTCTCTATAAATAATTCTGCCTTTCTGCTTCTCCAGTTCAGTAACTCAGGCCTCCAGGTACCATAGAAACCTCTGTCAATGCAACCTTTGCTCTATGCTTGCACACTTTTGGGCAATAGGGCATGTAACACACTTTTTCGTCTGCCAAGATGTAGAGAATCAATTTTAATGTCCCTATATAAAATGCCTAGTGAAGCAGAATGGTATTATATACCATCAACCACAATGTTCGGCTAAAAGGTTTGAAGAATAAGTCAACGGCTGGGGGAAGGGCCTACATTTCATTTTTAATCAATTGTCATTCTGACAATAATTATAAGTTAGGCTGCTCTGTGAAAATAAAAATGGTGTCCTCGTTAGACTTTTAAACAAATAAGTATGAGTTGATATGAAAGACAGAAAGACAGCTGATGTGGATATGGCCTTTGATTTACCAGCAGCAGACAAAAAGACAGGCATAGGGAGATTATAATGTCAATTGCTGTTATCCAGTATACTCATAAGGAAGGCACTTGCAGCACAACAGGTCGCCATATTCTCTTTCACACAGAAGACCACTTCGCAACCCTGCATCCTCACCCTAGAGTTACCATAATCAAGGTGGGACCTGGCGCTCTCCCAGAAGTACAACTGATCTCCAAACTACAGATAGCACTTCCCCTGGAGCAAATGGCAGCTTTAAAGGGTGAACCATAGGATATACAATAACATCTAGGAGAAACAGAAGTCCTGGAGTAACATCACACCCCCACTGAGCTCCCTCTCCTCATCAAACTCCACCCTCACAAGACATCACCCTAGGGATGCCAGGTCCTCCTTGGCCACCAGCAGGGGATGGGGGGTTAGGGATGCCGGATACAGGTTGGGAAATTCCTGGAGATTTGGGGATGGAGCCTGGGGAGGGCAGGGGCCTCAGCAGGGTACAGTGCTATGGAGTCCACCCTCCGAAGCATCCATTTTCTCCAGGGGAACTTATCTCTGTAGTCAGGAGATGAGGTGTAATTCCAAGGGATCCCCAGGTCCCACCTGGAGGCTGGCATCCCTACATCACCCCCAAATCTCCAGGGATTTCTCAAGTTGGACTTGGCAACTCTCTTGCAGCCCCACATCACAATCTACCTCTTGAATCTGGGGGAAATTAAAATGGGTCTCGGAAGTACTTATTCTTAGGGAAGAGACAGTGAAAGTTCTACTGCATATGTATTTCCTATGCACATAATTCACGTTCTTCTAGTTCATAAGAACTAGTTTCAAAACTCTGAAATTAATAATACTGATCTCACCCTCAGATGACAGGTGCTACAGGGGAAGCAGTTTTTAATCAACTAGTAGTTTTAAAAAGCATCTCTGCTGTGGTAGTGTGTACCCTCAGCTTGGACATAGACACAAGCTGGTTTTTTATGACTCTGTCTTAGAATCCTCTCTCTGTGGCCTATGCAGGGAGGAAACCCTCCCTGTTTTCTGGAAACTGAAACAGTTTCTTTTCCACAGAGCAAAGAGCCTATCCTGGCTTTCTTCTGCCTTGTAGGTGTGTGTGTGTGTGTAAAGTGCCTTCAAGTCGCAGCCGACTTATGGCGACCCCTTTTGGGGTTTTCATGGCAAGAGACTAACAGAGGTGGTTTGCCAGTGCCTTCCTCTGCACAGCAACCCTGGTATTCCTTGGTGGTCTCCCATCCAAATACTAACCAGGGCTGACCCAGCTTAGCTTCTGAGATCTGACGAGATCAGGCTAGCCTGGGCCATCCAGGTCAGGGCCCTTGTAGGTGTAGGAGATACTTAAGAAGAACCATCATAGCTGCAACTATAGGGATCATCCATTTGGAAGCAACTGCACATGGCATGGACCCTCCCAACATTTTGTCATTGGCCCCAACCCTTTGGCAGCCATTTTGAAATTGGCCCCGCCCACTTGGAAGCCATTTTGTGGTGGTACCCACTACCCTCTTACAAAATTCCAAAAGTGCCCATGGATCAACAAGTTTGTGGACTTTTGCTCTAGGCCATTAACCTTGTTTGTTGTGACCTGTTTGATATATTGCCACCATCTGCCTCACGCCTCCTGAAGATGAATGAACTTCTATTGTTAGCTAGAGTGAGAACTATAACGCCTTCTTGACCTATGAACATAGTCAAATATAAAGCATAAGAGTTCAAAAATGAAATCTAGGCCATCTGAGCATAATGTAAGCCCAATGAAGATGGGGGCCTCATCTTATATAATTTTCTCTTAGGTGTTCAATAGAATTATACTATCACAGAGTTAGTGCTGGAAGAACTAAGTAAGTAAAGTGAGTCAAGAAGAGAAAAGGCTTTGCATAAACTGTTCTTACAACCTATTTGCATGTGTTTCAGAATCAAAGATCTTCAGCAGAAAAACCTAAAATAAACAAATGTTGGTGTGAATAACTGCTTCCATTACAATATATCTGTTCTCAAGGTTTAAACAGATTATTCTACCACCAAAGTAGTTTAAATTCAGTCCTTCTGAAGTATTTATGTAGTGAAAGGCTTGTATAGATATATCATTGGGGGAAAGTATTTCAGCATATAAGCAGGACATCAACTATCTTTAAAGTTACACAGAAAGTATATTACACAGTATAGTGCACAGTACCAGACATGTGTTTTATGGGATTATTAATTTGTTAAACTCTGTAAAATAGCTTTCCAGGAGTTAAAACAGACAACAATGTGAAAAACAGATGACTGTACACTGTCTATAGTACTTACAGTTTATTTCTCTGGGAACAAATGATTTCTCCCCTCCTAAGAGATATTTGGCACAGCATAAATACAATAAAAAGGGGGGAAGAGACCCAACCTTAAAAAAAAAACAATGCTAAAGCTGGGTACCCAAGGTTGGGTGGAAAAGGTAAAAAGATATAATAGAAAAATATTTTTATTCTAAGGCGATTATATCAGAGTTAAAAACATCAAAAAGGATAAAACAAGGCACAATGGCCAGAAGAATGGCACCCCTGGTTTGGATTTGGAAGATTTATAGAGAGGTGGCTAGTCACAGAAATATCTGCACTAACTACTAAAATATCAGCTAAAAGTTATTATATGGGAATATGTATACTTGAGTGCATCCAAAATAAATAAGTAATCACAAACTAGAAATCTATATTTGCAAGCATTATGTATGATATCACTCCTCAGTATGGCTCCATGGATTCCAGAAAGGTGGTGAAAAGAGTGGGATTTTCTTTATGATACACAGCAGAAATTATTATTTTTTCCAATCCAATGGCAACAAGTGTATTTTGAAGAAATCTGGTTCAAGAACATAGATCTGTATCTTAAGGGTAAATTTACAAATTTATCAACTAGATATGATCTGGGAGTTCCATGCAGGGAACTTAATTCCCAGGCACATGTGAGCCATGATATTTTCTCAACCTAAGATAGTGTCAGAGAGTCACTTCTTGCCACATTGAGCATATATTGCCCAACGGGGCAAACAGCAGCCCCCCAAAGCCCAGGGCTATTTCAGATTGAGAAAACAGAACCAGAGGGGAGGCTTAAGTACCCAGTCCATGTGTGCCATGATCCCAACCTGAATTTGGCTAGCCATGCTTGCAAATTAAATTCCTAGCACACAAGTCCCAGACCACATCTGTCAACAGCCCACATGTCTACCACATGACTTTGTAAGTCTCAAATGGGGCTCAGTTGTTTAATGTTGTGTGGTACTATATTCATTCACCACCTGGATTTTCCTGTCTGGACAGAAAAATCCAGGAGGTGACTTATTACAATAGCAGCATATACAACTATGTCTGGATCCTATTGTAGTCTGTTGGATTTGAATAGTAACAGGAGATGCAGGGTCACCTACCTAATGTTCAATGTTGAAAAGCAGGCTGCTTTTTCAGCACTTTCATTATAACTTGTCCAGCTTAAAGGAGACATACAGGCACATTTGAAATGGAGAGACAAGAGAATGAGAAACATTATTGTTACCAGCTTGCAAAGGCTTCACCTGTTTTGCACGTGAAAACTATGCCATCCATCAAATTGGTGTGGAAACCTGGGGGAAACGTGATTGAGGAACATATGACCCCAAGATCATATTTGATGATTGATGCATCTGTCTGCAGGAGTAACTGAAGAGCATTAAATGTCTTGAGCCAGTGATGAATGGAACAGCTGTAAATGCAGATATATCTACATCAGATACAGGGGAGAGTCTCTTAAGAGGCAACAAATGAAACCTGCAGCAGGGCAACGTGACAGTGAAGTGACAAAGAAGGTTTTGGACAATTGGGATACTGATGAGTAGTTATTTCAAACAAGTTTTTAATTACCAGGTTTGGATTACAAACTTTAGTGTCTCAGAATGCTCCCATCCAAGTCAAGAAGTACAGCCTAAAAGATATATCTCTGGGTAAGGCTGTAAATTCTTTACTCTTTCTAACCCATCCACTTACTTGACTACCATGGTGGCAGGAAGGAAGGACTCTCATTTCCCCTTTCTTTCCCTTTCATGATGCCTTATATGCTACTTAGAGAGTATACGTCAAGCCAAGTTTATTGTATAAGGCCATTGGACAGTTACAAGGCAAAAGCAGTTTTCTCAGGGCACCTTACAGTCCCAAGAATGCCATAAAGAGTGGTGTGTGTGTGTGTGTGTGTGTGTGTGTGTGTGTATAAAGTGACATCAAGTCACAGCTGACTTATGGCAACTCAGTTGGGTTTTCAAGGCAAGAGACTAACAGAGGTGGTTTGCCTGAGGATGAGGTTTTAAGAGGGGAAAGACCATAGAGTCCATCCTGTGATAGTCATTTTTTCCCCCAAGGGAGCTGATCTGTGTAGTCTGGAGATCAGTTGTAATTCCCAGAGAATTATAGTTGCTAAGGAATAAATAAAGGAAGCCACAGCCTTCAATTTTCAAGATCTGAGCAAGGCTGTCAAAGATAGGACATTTTGGAGGACTTTCATTCATAGGGTCGCCATGAGTCAGAAGCGACTTGATGGCACTTAACACACACACAAGAAATAAATTGGATAGTTCATAGTTCCTAAGAAATAAATTGGATCAATCAAAATATTTTCATTGACTCGATTAATCAGCTAAATGTTGAAGTGCTGTGCTACAGCCTTGGGAAAAGGGCTAGTCTCCATGCCTGAGGCAAAAGGAAAACAAAGTACTTAAACGTAGATGTCTTCTGTGAAGCATTCTCTTGGGCGGAATGCATCTTTCACATCTAAATTGCAATTTTATTCAGTCTGCACATATTATTCATTATTAAACAAGTGTTCCTTTGCTTAAATCTTTTATCTTTCTGTTTACCATTTGTGAAGGACAAGCTGAATTAAACCAGCAGATAACTGTCAGTGAGAGAAAATACAATAAGCAAATGGTGTGTAAATTTATCTTTCTTGTTTAACAAACAAATACACACTTAAAAAATTTATCATGGGTTCTGCTGTCCTCTTGATGTTCTCACTTTATAACATTTGACAGTTTTAAAAGAATCCTGTCCACCAAATGTTTTGCAACATGAAGTGTGTGTACATTAAAGGCACATGGCAGCCAAAAGTTTTCCTTGGCTTGCCTGAATGAAATTAACCAGAATTGTGCAAGCTGAGCAGCTGAGATCCTCAAGATGGTTCTGCAAGCCACAAGCTTTCCTTGCCATTCCTTGTATGCTAAACTGCCACTCCCTTATTATTTATTATAATGATATATTTCCTCAAAACTCAAGGCAATGTTCATAGAAGACTGCTAGACAGTCTTCTATCCTGGCACAGTTACGATCCTTGTCTACCTGGCTTCAGCACAGCTGGTTGCTGCATCAAGGGAAATCAGGTAGGGTTGCCAACCTCCAGGTACTAGCTGAAGATCTCCAGGCTCAATTCAACGTAAGGGCCACCTACTCCCATATGAACCTACTAGATCACTGCCATTATCTTCAGGTGCCCTGTTTTGGCTGCCCAGCAGGAGACCGGAGGGTTGGGACATGAGGGGGTGGCAGTCAGCAGCCAACAATATAACATCACTTCAGGTGAAACCCTGGAAGTTACGTTACACCTCTCTAGAAATCGCTGGAATATCTATGGTAAAACTATCGAGGTTTCCAGTAATTCCAAGAGAGGCGTGATGTCACTTCCAGGTTTTCCCAGAAGGCATATTGCACCATAAACTGAATGATCTTTTAAAAAAGATTTCTCTCACAGCTGCTCTGAGCGGTGAGGTAAACTGGGGATGAAGCATCCCCTGAGGCCACCAGAGAAATGGCATCCATATACCCCTGCCATCTGAGGCTAGATGGGTAGGCTTACCTATTGCCCGGTGGTGGCGGGCAAAAGCCTGCCAATCCACTGGACAGCCTACCGACCAACTGAGAGTCAGCAGGCAAAAGAGGGAGAGGCACGTGATGTGCGCATGCGCGACCTGCACACTGCACTGACATCACTTCCGGATTTACACAAAGCAACGCAGATGCTCTAGCAACCTCTGGAAACCATAGAGTTTCGTTGGAGATTGCTAGAGCATCCGCATCGCTTCCAGGTAAACCTGGAAGTGATGTCGGCACGTTGTGCAGGGCACACACACACATCATGCAGGGTGCATGCGCGTATTTCGTGTCCCCAGCCACGCTCCTGCAAGGCTCCCACCAGTGAAACAAAGGGACCTGGCAACCCTATAGATGGGTGGCAACCTGAAAAAAGGCCTTTTTAGTTGTGGCACAGAAATGATGTTAGCCCTCCCTGAGAGGGTTTATATTTTCCTGTCTATCATAGTCTTTCACCAGCAGGTGATGACTTTTTTGTTTGTCATTTTCTTACGGACCCTCCTGTTTGTGTGCATTTACTTTGTTTAATTGTTATTTTGTTTGTATGCATGTGTGTGTGTGTGTGTCCTGTTGCTGGGGGGGGGCAAGCTGGGGGAAAACAGCTCCCAACTCTTGATGGAGTACACTTGGTTCCATCTACCTCCATCAGGAGTTTGGATGTGATCCTGGATGCATCCCTTTCGTTGGAGACCTGTGCTACGTAGCGTAGGGTGCCACCTATGAATTTTATAATAACTGGGTTAGGAACTACAGTTTTAAACGTATGTATTGGATGCTGGAAGCTGCCCTGATCCTAGCTTTGCCGGGAAAGGTGCAGGGTAGAAAAAAATAAAATAAGATAAAATTGTAAAAGTTGGTTTCAATATTTTGATTGTTTGTTTTCTTGGGGACCCTAAACTTGGTGAAAAGATGGCATTAAAATGTTTTAAGTAAATAAATTGAGGATCTATTGCCTCTGACTATATACTATGTAGGAATGAACAGAGAACAACCTTTCCTTAAGAGTGGGTGAGATTCAACTGCAGAAAATAATCTAAAAGTTTTCCATCTTAATTATATCATTTCATTTTTGAAGAGGTTGGGGAATACCATCCTCATGTGTAGAAAAGCCTATAATGGGCAAAAGAAATTCAAATAATATAATCTCTGCAACGCTACACGCCTTACTTTCCTCAAACAATTTACCTCTAGGATTGTTTAAAAATAACTTTCCATGTCTCTTCAAGTCATACTTTTTGTGGGGGTGTGCCTGCATAGCCCAAATCAGCTTTTGGCCTAATGTGGATTTGAGCCAAAGAGAAGAAGTTAATCCACTTCACCATCAGCCCCTCTGGGGGTTCATAACTCAACCATGAATGTTTGTTTTGAACTGAAACTTGTTATGCAGGTTTTCAGCCTAGGAGCAATTTGAGAGTGGAATGAAAGAACATTTGGGCAAGAATCTTGCACGTTGACTAGAGGTTCTGGAAAACACTGGAAAAGTATTTTTTTTTTTTTTTGTAAGAGGATGAGAAGGGGGAAACGACTATCTCTAGAATCACCTGCAGTTATGTTGTTTTTGTATCATACAACTACTATAGCCCACCCATCCATTCTCCATTTATGTTGCGAGCTCTTCACAGAGGAGACAATTATTTCTTTTATCTTTCTATCTAGTACAACATAGAAACAATTTCTTGAGAGACAGGTCAGTAGTCTGTTTTCTATGGTCCATGTTTTATGCCAGCAGGAGCCCCGTGGCACAGAGTGGTAAGCTGCAGTACTGCAGTCCAAGCTCTTCTCACGATCTGAGTTCGATCCCGACGGAAGTCGGTTTCAGGTAGCCGGCTCAAGGTTGACTCAGCCTTCCATCTTTCCGAGGTCGGTAAAATGAGTTCCCAGCTTGCTGGGGGTAAAGGGAAGATGACTGGGGAAGGCAATGGCAAACCACCCCATAAACAAAGTCTGCCTAGAAAACGTTGGGATGTGACGTCACCCCATGGGTCAGGAATGACCTGGTGCTTGCACAGGGGATCTTTACCTTTTATGTTTTATGCCAGGTTGTTTTGTTTTTATTATTTTTATTTTGTAAGCCACCTTGGGCAAGTTCCTGGAGAGGTGGCATAAAAATGCTCTTAATAACTAATACATAATGTTGAGTATAGAAGCACATGGTAATGGATTCTAGGCAGAGGACCCTTTCAAAATGCTGCATCTCATACAGGCAGATCACTCTGCTTATGCCAGGTGGGGGTTTCAGCTTTAAGGCTAAGGATACTCTTGTTATAGCGTATTGTTGCTGCTGCTACTTATAATAATTAGATACTGCAAAGATAATTAGACTAACAGTTCCTGCAGCTAAAAACAATACCACTGGAAATTTCCATTCTTGCCTTCTAAATGGTTTGTTTATACTATGACACCATTCACAGGAAATATTGGGTTGAATCCAACCAGCTTTGCTGCTGATGGGAAAGGAAGGAAGGATCCTCTTTGACCGCTCAAAAGGGGGACCCACAGGTACAAAAGCCATGTGGGACAGAGATTGAAGTATGTAATTGGGTAAGACTGAGTGGAAAAGCTGACAGGATCCAACTAATCATATGTAGTGCCTGTTATTTCTCACTTACTTTTCTCATCATGGTTGTTTAGCTATACAGATATAAAAATTGGCCCAGCTAGACCGCAGTTCTACGCTTCTCTCTTTCCCCCCTCCAACTCTTGCATGCTTTGTCTTTTTGGTATATATGTCCTGTGAATCTCATCCTTGTCCCCATGATTTTCCTGTGTATAATCAAACTCAAAGACTGGGCTAGGCCGGCTGCAGGCAGCTTCCCTAGTCAGAGCAGGAACAAGACTGTGAATCATAAAGCACCACAGAGAAGGGTAGAGTCTGGCTTTCTTTTCCCAAAAGAATCACCTGATTGGTTTTGCACCAGCCGCAGCAGGAAAAGAGCATCCATCCATGCAAGAAAGTGTGATGATTAAAGCAACACCAATAGAACTCGGGAGGGAGAGTTAACACTTGCCTTTTGCAGGAGCAAGCCAGAAAGGAGGAGTCCCTTGTAAGTCAGGCCCATGACGGGCCAACATGGCTCAGGATCAATGGAAAATAAAGTTGTCATTTGCCTGCTTATAATGGGTAAACCTCCAGTGGCACTCCCCCTCCCCTGCTGGGGCTCAGTGGAGGGGTGGGGAGGCAGGGAAATGACCTCTTACAACATGACTTCTAAGTCTGTAGCTGGATAACATTTTGGCATCGTGTAATGCCCCTTTGAAGTCTCCTCCCTCCAAATGCTCCTGCCACAATTCAGAGCTGGGCTGCCAACTCTAAAGGAAAACTATAAGCCATTTAAGTTAGGCAGCCAGTTTAGTTAGGTTGCATGAGCTTCTTGTTATATACAACTACTCCTTTCTTCCATTTCCCAAATAGTTAATCTTTTTTTTTAATGTAAGAGAGCCCGTGTTGTTCCCAAATCGCTTGGATGCAAAAGTACTGTGCATGTCAATTCTCAGTTGAGCCAGGTTGCATGTTCAGTTGGATGAGGAGTGTTGTATGTATGGAAGAGCGAAAGGTAGAATTTAGCCTGTCAGATTCCACCTAAGACGTTAAAGGGATAGGATGGTGGCAGTTAGTTACCCATGGAGATACTGTTTCAGGGGCAACCAAAAATCAAACAGCTTCAGGGAATCTGGGGAAGCAGGGTCCTCCATCTCTGGTTTTCCTCTACCCTTTCCCCTGAATCACTATGACTGCAAATTTGTGGGCAGGGTATCTCACAACTAACACAAGGCCAGTAAAATGCAAGGGCTAAAAAAAAAAAAAAAAAAAAGGTTAAAGCCATCAAAGCACTTTAATGGTGTAAGCTGCTTTGAGAGTCAAATAGTCTGAATATGGGATATAAAGAAAATTAATAAATAATACAATTATATATTTGGAGAAAATAAACCAGTTCAAAGAACAATTGGTGTCATTATGACACACAGCAGACTAGGGAAGCTTGATCTTTAAAGTTCTAGAACTAAGCTTTCCCTCCTGGCTATTTCTCTGCTCTCGATCTCCCCTTTCAGCTGCTTCTCCCTCTCCATGGAGGACTCCTAATGAATATTTGCCCCTCACCACTTCAAATTATCCTTTCCCAAAATGTCTTTTCTTTAACAAATGTTGCGACGATGTAGTTAGACCTCAATGAATACAGAGCAGTGAACCAGAGATCATCATCTTTCATTTAAACATTTTGCCCTGATGTTTCTTCTTCTATTTTTCATCTCCCTCTTCCCTGCTCTTTCTTTCATGTTTATTTTTTCCAATGATTTTACATGATGTATACACGTTCTTAAAAGCAATTTGACCAAAAAAATATGCATTCAATTTATTTTGTATTTTATTGCATGTATAATTTCTTCAAAATACTATCCACAAAATCATATGGAAAAGGATAAATCATCTCTGAAGCATAATTATTGTACTCCCTGAGCTCTTATGTCTTGCAAATACAAACTTTCAACTGGGGGAAGGGGAGAGAAGTAAAAGAAAGTCCTTGACAGAGATCAGATGGCAAGATAAGCCCAAGATATATTTATAAAACTTTACAGTACTGCTGAAAAAGAAAGCGACAGTGAAGAAAGTCACAAGTCAGGAGCCTGTCAAAGAATACTTGGACAATATGAATGAATCCAGCAAGCATCATGAAAGGCTCCTGAAAGTCTTAAAGCTACAATCCTGTACACAATCACTTCCTACTTGCTGGAACAACGTGACTCAAGGGAACCCTGTACAAATATCACTTCTGCTGACAGTTCAAACAATGAGCCAAACTAACCTTTAGCTGGACTAACTAACTTTCCTGTGTGAAACAAAAAAAAAGTCATTGGAAGCTACATCAGGAGCAGAGAAAGAGCAAGTAGTAAAGGAGTGCTTAGCTCTTTCCCTGCCAACATTTTTCTTACTAAATTGTCACCACCCACCACCCACCCCAGCTTCTCCCCTCTGGTAGGAGCAAAGGCAGTTGGGAATTGGTTTTGAGAGGAAATGTTAAGCACCTCCCTGCCCCAGCTGCTCTTTCTGAACTCCTGGTTGCAGCCTCCAGTGGCTGCTTCCATTGTAAAAATGTCAAGAGAAAGTTTTGCAGAACTCTACGTATCATGTGTACATGCTGAAATAAATGTTAATTATTTATTATTATTTATTCAATTTCTAACCCTTTCCCGACCAAGGTTGGGCCCAGGGCGTCTCATAGTCATAAAATTACATAGTGATATATTAATAAATACCAGAAATAATTAGAATCATATATCCATAGAATAACAGAGTTGGAAGGGGCCATCTAGTCCACCCTTTGCTCAATGCAGAATCAGCCTAGGGCATCCCTGACAAGTGTTTGTCCAGCCACTGCTTGAAGACTGCCAGAGAGGGGAAGCTCACTACCTCCCTCTCCCTGTCCTCAACCACAGGCCTGGCGGAACAACTCTGTCTTACAGTTCCTGCAGAATTGAACCAAATCCCACAGGGCACGGGTCTCACTCAACAGAGAGTTCCACCAGGTATATAGGTAAGATCTTGGCTCAGTTCCATCTTCTGCTTGCAGGCTCTGATTGACTCCTAGTTAAAAGCCAAATGAAACAACGCTAAACATTTTGGGGTTGATCTAACCAGCTTTTCTATTAGTGAAATGGGTGGGGTGGTCCCCTTGACCACAAAAAGGGCTACAGGGCCAGAAAGAACAAAAGCCATGTAAAATGGCAGTTGTGGTAAGGAGGGGCATTGGCCAAGACTGAAAAAGTGGCTGGACCCAACCCTTTGGTGATCACCATGCCCTGGAATGTCTTTTCCACTGTTTTGTGTTTATGTCCTCCATGCCCAGTCTTCCCCTTTTTGGATTTTGACTTTAGTTACTGCCTGCCTGAAGCACAGAATTTTCATAATGTACAGTTGAGATTGGTAGGACTTACAATGGCCAATTTATAATTTCCTTTATAAGTGGAATACTGTATAGCTACATAAAATCTTGATAGATTGTACACAGCTATATGGTACTCCATTTGTAAAGGAAATTATAGATATAGCCTCAAGAGCAACACACTATGAAGTAAATGTACATGGCTTAACAAAATGATAATGAAAAGCAAAAACGATTCTCTATCAAGTGTGAATGTCTCAATGTGATAACTGTGGTAGGTACAGCCATATAAAATTTTCAATTATTATGTTGTGTGAAAATATCACCCCTACCCATTCAAGCTTTCTGTACCTGGGGCCTAATTTAAATAAGATGCTAGCAGGAGAGAAGAACTTACTTGTGCAATGATGCATGTGCTCATGTCTTATTTAAATGGGGTCAGCAACCTCTATAAGTGCCATTTGTGTACCCGTCCATACTCTGAGAACCCCTGAGGAGGCATAGGCTGTGGGAACCCACAAATGCAGAAGTATGTTTGGGACCCATATGAAAGCCTTTTCAGCAGCCACTCCTAATCTTTAAAATTCCCTCCCCCTGATATTATGTTTAGTCTCCTCCATGCAGACCTTCCTACATCAGCTAAAGATTTATTTTAGAAGGCCTTTTAAAATGTAATTCTTGCCCTGGTTTAAAACTCTACTAGATATTTTTACACCTTTAAATGTATTTTGAGTTTAATTAATATGCTTATAGTTTTATTTTCTTTGTGAGCTCTATGGGTGCTTTTCTGAAAGTGCTTAAATGAATGAATGAAAATTCAGCAGGCCAAAGATCCATACCCAGGGAGGCATTGTCCTTGCATGCTAACATTGTATGTATTACAGCATTGCCTGCTTAGTGTACCAGTTTAAATAAAACAGGAGGTTGTGCAACATCTTGGGGTGCACATTCTTTTGTACTACCAGTATCCTGTTTAATTCAGACCTGATTTGATGTCACATGTGATGTAGCAGTTGGAATTTACCTGCCTCCGGTTTTTTCCACTTTGTATTTTCATAGAATACGGATGTAAGTGCCATCACATTGCAAGCAACTTATGGCAACCCCAGCAAAGAGCTTTCAAGGCAAGTGAGAAGCAGAAATGGTTGGCCATTACTTTCATCTGCAGAGTCTTCCTTGGTGGTTTCTCATCCAAGTACCGACCCTACTTAATGTTCAAGGTGACAGCTACGATTTAACATAATGGTCTATGAAAGCTATGCAGCATCATGGGAGTTTCAAAAATGCTTGCAAATGGTCTACTATTTACTAGTTACTGTTAGGGCTTAGCACTTATCCCACCTTTACAAATGTTGTGGTGTAATCCCACATAGAGTTACTCCAATTTAAACCCATTGAAATCTGTGTAATTAATGAATAAACTGAGGCTCATGATATTTCTGCATAATTCTTAACTGATATATAATGACAGGTTACATGCCGCTTAATGCAGTAAAGCTCATGTGCAATCTAAGAATAGGACTAAAAAAAAAAAAACATTGAGGTTATTGGCCAGTCTTCTGGATGATATATGTGGTTTAAAAATGATGAAGGAGGTTTTGGCATCATCCAAAATATGTCTTGGGATCCAAATATGCGCAATGACTGGAAGAAATTAGCAGCACACATGTGAAAAAGTGTGTTCTTCATGACCACATGTGTTAGAAGATATTGTTCTGGTTGGATGGGAGAAAGCCGCTAGTTTCACATAAAAGAAGAGCCACAAAAACCACACTGTTGCAGATCAGATTAGAAAAAAGGATGTCATGCATTTGGAACCAGTATGCCAGGAACTGTATTCTGATGAAGTTCACCATCAGAATGATTGTTTTCAAAGCCCAATAATCCCAGTGTTTGAATGAAGAATTTTAAACACATTTGCAAAATACAAATTTCTGTACATTATATAGTCCCTGAAAGATA
Source organism: Euleptes europaea (assembly GCF_029931775.1). NCBI lineage: Eukaryota > Metazoa > Chordata > Lepidosauria > Squamata > Sphaerodactylidae > Euleptes > Euleptes europaea. Next base: position 43,373,571 of record NC_079320.1, on the reverse strand, counting down.
CATAAAGACAATTGGCAAGTTTAGTACAATTGTCTTCACGTTATTATGTGGAGCCACTGCTGACCAGGCCTGTCTAGTGGCTGCAACTGGAATGAAATGCCATCTTGTTTTATTGTAATATGAAATATTAGTTTTAAAGTATGTTTTAATTGATGTTTTAATTGATGTTTTTATGATTATGTTGTGACCCACAATGAGCCCAGCTTGCCAGGAATGAGGGCGGGATATAAATGCAAATAATAAATATTATCCCAGTAGAAGCATAGGGCAGCAGATAGCACATTCTGCTTTGGCAACATGTCAAGATAGGCACTTTGTGTATGGCAAATCAGACTTTCATCTGTAAGATCATGGTCCATTAAAATTGTACAACCAACGCATGTGCTTTTTATTCATTTCCTTCTCCTTTGTTATTGCCTGAGCTTTTACAATGACATCTGGTTGCCATACAATCAGAATTTGAAGGAAGGCATGGGTTTTAGAACTGTTATCGCCTCTTGGTTCTTTCACAGATCACAGTGCTTCTCTATGGTTGTTGGTTTTTGTCCTCCTACTGAAGATGATGGTGCTGATTTTGTTGCCATGATCACTTATCTTGGCATAAAAGAGAAGTGAATCAAGAGCTTCTGGTCTTGCCAGGTGCTGTTGGCCCTTTTTCAATTTACTCAATCTCTAATTCACCTGAGTGTTCCATAATAAATCTTCTAAGCTCAGAGGTCATATGCTTGTTAAGGAGAAGCAGAGGTGCAGTCATTTTTATATATAATATTGCAATTCTTTATATCCTTGTAGGATGGACTCAGGAAGAGGGGAGAATATGGATACAGCATCTGTTCTTCCTCCACTCATCCCATCAGCTACGTATTAGCCTTTCAAGCAATTCCATGATCCAATGATATAAAAGAAAATGAGAACCTCCACCTTTTCTGTTTTTACTTTAAAACTAAATGTTTTTAAGAGAAGAGGAAGAGTTGGTTTTTATATGCCGACTTTCTCTACCACTTAATGGAGACTCAAACTGGCTTACAATCACCTTCCTTTCCCCTCCCCACAACAGACACCCTGTGAGGTAGGTGAGGCTGAGAGAGTGTGACTAGCCCAAGGTCACCCAGCTGCCTTCATGTGTAGGAGTGGGGAAACAAATTCAGTTCACCAGATTAGCCTCTGCCGCTCATGTGGAGAAGTGGGGAATCAAACCCAGAGTATACTTATGTGTTCAGGAAGAGTAATCTATGAATGAAGGTATTTCTGCATATATTTTATCTGCCTTGGAAGACAGATAAAAACATTCCAAAGCAAACCAAAGTTCTGCATTATTGAAGACCAGCTTACCTTTAACACATACTCCAGTGCCATCCTTATTATGGAAAAGCTTAGTTGGAAGTAAATTGTTCTAGACTAAAAATGCAGGATGGCAGGGAATGTCTTCCTAGCCAGGAGGAAACTATGCCGCTCCTGGCTCCACTCTGCTGGAATGTACTGTAATTCTTTGCTAATTCCCTCCAAGCTCCCTCAGCACAGTTGCAAAAGCATAGTCTTGTTATCAGATTGATAATCCCAGTTCATTTCTGCCACCCTCCCTAATGGAAGACAGGGACTCCCATTAAACATCCAGTTTTCCCAGCTCCTGTCCCAACAGGACTGTGAGAGGTTTTCCTTTCCAGCTGTGATCACTCTTTTGAACCTCAAGTACAGCAGCAGATATGTGAAATACTCTGGTCTTCAAGAAGCTACCATGATCTGCTGAATTTAAACCCTAACACACACACCCATTTGCTGAATACATTCTACTCAATCTGATTTCTCCATATCAAGAGACATCCAAAGGTAATTCCTTTCTGAAGAGTCATCTTCCAAAACAGAGTGAGGAAAACAAGCCTGCCTTTAACACATTGCTAAATACCCTTTACGTGCAACATGTCCATTTCATCTTCAAAGATTAACCTACCATTTTTGAAACAGGAGGGGGGGGGAAACAGACTACAGAGCGCTTTGAATCACTCTCACATTAGTAGTTCCATTAATTAATGAGTTACATCATGAATATGATTGATATTCTTAGGGAAATTTTTACCAGTGATAAAAGTTCAAGGTTTGCTTCATTATTTACAAGAAACAATGTATTCTATAGAATACTGGAAATTCAGTGTAATACAAAATCACTGCACTTGACAAATGTAGCATTTATTTTAATTTACTTCATGACTTTCTCTCCAAGAGGGACCCAAAGAGGCTTCCATAACTCTTCTCACCTCCATATTATCTGCACAACAACTCTGTAAGTTAGGTTAGACTGAGAGTGTGTGACTGGCTCAAGGTCACAGATCAAGTTCCACGCCAGAGTATGAATTCAAACCTAGGTCTTCCAGCTCCTAGCACGGCACTCTAACCACTACATCACACTAACCCTCATGTACCTCCAGCTGTGCTTCTTTTCAGTAATAGTTCAGCTGTGAAATACTGAAGATCAGGTGCATTGTATTTTACCAAAAAAATACCCTTGGCTGTGATAGCCCAAATGTCTTCAGAATTCTACATAGGAGGTGTGTTTCCAATGGAGACTGCACCAGATCATCTCCATTGGATTCTCCTGTTGTACATGTTTTTATTCAAACCCATGGCAGCTCAACTAGCCATTGTCACTGTTACCAGCACTGATCAACAGCTTGAGCAGCCAATGGAAAATTTTATTCACCTCCCGCGAATTTCCCTTCTTGTGGTTCGAGGGTGCTGCAGTCTAGATTGCTCGGAGAAGCACCTCCTCCTGGGGGCAGGCAGGGTCATGTGTTTTTCAGTCCAACTCCAATAGGAGGGGCTTTTTCTCTGCTTCCCAGGAGGACCTGTATAAGCTCCTAACAAACTGAATTATATCAACAATCAAGGTAACTGACCCAAAATCAAACAAACCTCTGGGTAAGAAACTTTGAACACTAATACTCAGAATAATCCTGTCGATGAGAAAATGATATCCCTCTGACTAGACTTGCAGCAAGAGCTCATGCCCTCCTAAGGAAGCCACCCAGAGTCTCTCTCACTAACTTTCCAGTAACTCTAGTATCATCTACTGAAGAGGGGAGACTGCACCACTAGTGATGGGCTACTATCTGTTGGATGATCTTCCTCCCTAAAGCAGCATCTAAAGACACCAAGTTTTCTATACAATAGTGCCTAATAAATGAGTGGACCAATTTCCAAGTGGCTGCCAGGCAAAATTACCTCCGTAGAGGGAGTCAAGTGGTACACTGCAGAAGTACCTGCCCTTCTGAGAGAGTGAGCTGTCAGTCCCCCCTGGTGACTTTCTACCCTGAGTCCTGCAAGCCATAGAAAAGCATCCTTTAATCCACCAACTTAAAGTAGATGTGGATACTTTAGCACCCAAGGAGGATTTATGAACGGAACAAACCATGCTTTTGATTTATGGAACTCTTCAGTCCTAAATAAATAGAATTTTAGAGACCGTCTTACATATAAGCAATGCCACTCTTTTTTCTGTCTGTGGACTGAGCTGAGACAGGAGGAGGGTAACACTATCTCCTCTGACTTGTGAAAAATAGAGTTGTTTTTGGGGGATGAAAGTAGAGCCTATATGTACGGTAAAACCACCCTATCTTTGTGCAAGATACACAGCTCCCTGCTGATTGACAAAGCATTCAGCTCTGAGATTCTCCTCGCTGATGTATTAGCTACTAAGAAGATGGTTTTGAAAGTAAGTTCTTTGAGAACACAAGTGGTCAAGGCTGGAAGAACCACACTCAGTTTCCAAGAAGGAAATTAATGTACTGCAGGGAGACTGATAAAATCCCCCCCCCTTAAGAAATGCTTAACATGAGTGTGCTGTGAAAAAGAGCATACCTTTTGAGATCCAGCAACTGTGGAGATAGCCGCTACCATTTTTAAGAGTGTTAGAGCTCAGGCTTTTATCTAGTGCAATACAAATTACAACAATAGGCTCAATATTAAGCAAACAGTATTAATTGGTTCTTGTAGGTTATCCAGGCTGTGTAACCGTGGTCTTGGAATTTTCTTTCCTTTCTTTTTCAAAACAGTATTAAGTGTATTCAAAGTGCAAAGAAACAATACGCAAACAAGGACTGTACACATAATGGTGCTGAACAACAAAAGTGTACTATATACAGTATTTACAACAAATAGTCACCACCAGATTCATTCATCAAGCTATTCAGCTTACTGATACTAATAATGTCCGTAGACTCAAAGTAAAGCTCCCGGCTTCATCTGTTTCTTGAACTTCCCGTAAGAGAGTAATGCCAAATGTCCGGTAGGGACCACAACTGAATCCAAATTGTTCAGAACCGGATCAGAGAGAGGAACGCAGAATCTCTGAACGCAGGGACATTATTTCTATATGTTATTTCTATCTATCTATTTATTTATTTATTTCCTATCTCAGCTTTTGATCAAGAGCAGAGAGGTATGCACTGGGAACATTTCACAGCACAAAGAAGCCTGATAAAGATAAGCATCCAAAAGTCACGATAAACGTCTGAATAAAACTATGAGATCTTCTGAGGTTTACTTATCGCTTGTTATTGCACATATTAAGATAGAATACAGCCACATGCAAGCCCTGTGTAATCATGAGTAATGAAGAGGTTTATTCATAAGAAAGAAGTGTAGCAGTATGTCTCCTTCTTGATCTTCCCAGTAAATATTATAATTGGTATAGTAGCTGATTCCACAGACATAAAGACAAGACCTGGCAATGGTTTTGCTGATCTGCAACTTAACACATCAGTTAACATAAACAAATAAATAATAAAGTTATTACTTTAAATGTATATCCTGCCCTCCCCAGCCAAAGCCAGGCTGAGGGCAGGTAACAACATTAAAACCAGCCTACAGGCTAGGGTTGCCAGGTGCCCAGTGGTGGCGGGCAAACCCCCCCAATCCACCCCCCTGTCCGCCAACCAGCTGAGGGTCGGCGGGCAAATGTGCATGCACGCCTACACACTGCGGCACATCATTTCCGGTTTACACTCGGAAGTGCCGCATCGCGAGGGGCCTTATACCACTCAAACTCCCAGTAAAGGGCCCCTTGCGATGCGGCACTTCCGGGTATAAAAGCATCACAAGGGGCCTTTTACCACTCAAACTCCCCTCAGCTCTGTCCCAAGAGCCTCCCGCTGGAGGAGAGGGGGGACCCGGCAACCCTACTACAGGCACAATAAGCATTCATTAAAACTCCAAAACAATCACTAAAACAGTCATAAATAAACATTTAAAAAAAAAAAACCCAGATGATGCCAAAAGATGGTGGTCACTAAAACTATTGCAGCCAAATAATCCCCCTAGGTCATACACCTAACGAAAATAATATGGGGGGGGGGGTGAAAGGCCAGCATAGATGACATGCGGCTGTCCTCAATTGTAGGACTGGTGGAACAACTCCGTTTTACAAGCCCTGTGGAACTTTTTAAGGTCTCACAGGGCTCTGATGTTGCTCAGGAGGGAGTTCCACCAGATCAGAGTAAGGGCCAAAAAGGCCCTGGCTCTTGTTGAGGACAGCCGCAAACTCTTAGGGCGGGGACCACTAGTAAGTTATCAGATGAATGTAATGTCCTTTGGGGGGGGGGTACCAGAAGAGGCGGTACCTAAGATATGAGGGTCCCAGAACATGTAAGGCTTTAAAGGTCAAAACAAGCACCTTTACACATCTGGGAGCACTTATAAATAAATTGGACAGTAAAGATGAACTTCTCCATTGTTCATACATGTTACCTGGAAGGGCTAATTTCAGCCTTCCTGTTTTTCTTTACACTTTTGCGGGGGATTTGGAGCTATCTGTCCTGGCTTGGGCTTCACTGCCCTATCATTACAAATTCAGAACATGGAATAAGTTGGTGTGAGTTAGGAGGGCACTAAGTGCTGTGAAAGAAAACAACGACAGCAGCTGTAGAATATTTCATCCCAGTTTAGCTTTATCTAAGAACTCTCTAGCATCTTAGATTCCTTCCTGCAAGCATTCTGTAAAACGCCTTCAGAAAGGTCATTCTTTGCTGCAAGAGAAGACGGAAGAGGCTATTTTTATGTTCTGGTGCAAAAAGAGAATCTAAAAAGTGTTTAGCTTGCATACTGTTTTGTGATATTTTGGTTGATCCTAATAAAAAGGAATTACATGACTTTGGGGGTTGGAATTTTTCTATAGACCAATTCAGCTAGCTAGCTTCAACCCATGATTTAGAAAGATTTCCTAAGTCAAGAGGGAAACAACTTGATTTCCCCCCAAAATAGACATGAAGTTATATATTACTTTGATCGCATTTTTTAAACAACAACAACAACGAATTAACCTTTCCTTCACAAATACTATTTGTGCTAATAAACTGAGATACTATATCTACCTACAATTAAAACATAACAGGGTCTTTTTAACAGGTTTGTTCACCTTTTCAAATTTTCTGTTTTTCTGGTTTCTTCTGTTGTTTGTTGTTGTTGTTGTTTCTAGCCTTTTATCTTTTCTTAATCAGCTTATCAGTGTTTATGTCTGTTTGCTCCTTCCCTTGAACCCACTGTGTACCTCCTTAAAGGAAATCATCATTTCTCCTTTTGTGCACAAAAATGATCTGTTAAACATGCTAAATACTAGAATACAAATGAAAAAGTGAAGGCCCCCATTCTTGGGCTTCTGCCCAAGATAAATGATATCTCTAGGGTTGCCTTCCTCTAGGTACTAGCTGGAGAACTCCTGCTATTACAACTGATCTCCAACCGATAGAGATCAGTTCACCTGGAGAAAATGGCCGCTTTGGCAACTGGACGCCATGGCATTGAATTCCCTCCCCTCCCCAAACCCTGCCTTCCTCAGGCTCCACCCCAAAAACCTCCCACCTGTGACGAAAAGGGACCTGGCAACCCTAGGTGAAAGTTATGGAGCTACTCCGGAGTCAAATAATTTTGAGATAGAATCTTCTCCATCAATTTCTAGTCAGTAGCAGCATTTTTAAGAGGAAGGCAATGTGGTAAAGGGACTATATCATAATATGCCTACACAGCTTAATATGTACATATCTACAAAAGTACAGTATGTTGGTACACTGAAAATACATGTTTGTGTGTAATCCTGATGTAATTCTATGTCATGTATGTAATGGTCAATGTACTTAATGTATATGAAGTTTTACATTCAGAAATTGAATATCTTAATTCTTAATTCTTAATTAAGAAAAATATCTTAATAGTGTTAATAGTAACAAATAGCTGAAAATATGTATGCAGAATTATTTGCTATGTATATACAAACATCATAGCTTCTCATTGTGGTGTGGCCTGTTACAACAATCAGTGTTGTTTGCAACCCCTGTGCTAAAGGGTTTGCTATTTAATAACGGAATTCTAAGTTTTTCATCACCAGCTTTCTTGCTATTTACATATCATTAGCAAGCCAATGCTAGTGATTTGTAAAACATTAGTCAAGCATAAGTATATATACATACATAATCATTTAAAATATTTTATGGTACTCATGTTTTTAAAATCTTATTGTGTTCTAAAGAATTTGGGGTGGGGGCACAGCAATTTTGCAGAAAAGCAGCTTCAGCAATAACTGTGAAACATTAAAAAGACTTCTTTAGCTTTCTCCAGTGCTTTGCTTCCACTTCAGTTGTTCCTCTTGGAGTTAGCCCAGTTCTTCTGTGATGTCATCCCCATTCAAAATCAGTCCTGCTCACTGGGAGTAGCCAATCCTCATTATATTTCACTGCGAATGGTTCTCCAGAAATTGCAGCTTCCCTGACAACGAGTTCTTACACGACAGAAAACCGGGGGGGGGGGGGAGATGCCATGAAGTAACTAATGCTGTATCCAAAATTCCTCAGGGAATCTGTGGGGCACCCCACCAAAATAATACATCTGAAAGCCTTTGCAAGCTGTTAAGGTAAGCAGTCCCCCGGATTTCAGACTCACCGGTCGTTAAGGAAAGCGGGCCCCAAATTCTGAAAGAATCCGTTATGCATTGATCATTTTTCAAGAAGACATTGAAAAGACTTCACACTGGGGGCTGACTCAAAAGCAAGCTCACCTGATCCACAGAAAGGTCACTCTTCAATAGATTTCTAACAAGAAAGGAAAAATGCCTGCCCTACGTTGAAAACCTCTTGGCAGTTCATATGCATTATGCAGAATGCTTCTCAACACTTTACCAAACTTAATCCTCCAGTGTTTGAAGCAACCAGCCAGGTCTTTTCTAGCCAGGTCTCAGAACTTTAGAATCCTATGCTGGGAGAGAACTAATCCACAGTCAAAAGATATAGTGATCTAATGCCAAGAACCTGAAGCCTAAGTGGCAAATGACAACAACAGAAGTGGGAGCTGAGTGGAATCCTGGCTACAACACAGAAGGGAAAAGGCCAAGCAAAACATTGGCAAAAGGAGCCCAGGAAGCATCGCTCAGCTGCCAGGGTCATTGTTCAACTGGCTGGAAGCCATCCTGTAAACTCTTTCAGACACCTTATCAACCAACAGGGAAGTAGGAAATGCCAACAGGTGACTCATAGCATGATGGGTGTAATGAGCACATTTAGATGCACATGAGCTACCTTTGACTCAGTCAGCTCATAGATGTATCTGGCCCAGAATTGTCTTCTATGATTGGCTACAGCCTTACAAAGTCCCAAGCAGAAGACTTTCATAGCTTATGCTTGAATTCTTCTGTTTCAAAATGCAATGCCAAGAGTTTGACTTGGGTCTTTCTACATGAAAAGCATGTGCTCTCCCACTGAGCTAAAATTGGTATTGTTTTATAATGTTCTATTTTTAATTGCTAGCTGCCATAGTGGCCCTGATTGGGCAGACCAGTGGGATATAAACGGTGTAAGTAAATAAATAAAACCCGTTCTTCAGACATCAAGCTGCCATCAGGAGGTGGTTCACTTTCTCCAAATCTAGGCTCTTTTCACCAAGAAAGGAAATTATACAAGCTCTTCACTAAAGAGTTTCCCCCACTCTCTTATAAATACAAAAAGAGCAAAAGGGGAAAAAATGGTTTTGCTTTTTGTTTCATCTGGAAGAAGATTAACTTATTGAAGACTGGTAACCGGAATCTCCTTCTAGGAATAGCAACAGATGCAGTAGAATCCCAGAAAATGACTGGAAGAATGGAGAGAAGGAAATGGAAATGTCTTGAATCAACGTTTGTTTCAGGTTTTTTCAATTGTTCTCTTCTATAAATAACCATTTTTGTTATTATATTATTACGCCACTGTTTCTCCATGGAGATTGTGATTACCCCCCCCCCCCCAATATTATACTCACAAACCCTTATCGTGTAAGTTAGGCTGGGAAATGGTGATTGGCCTAAAACCACTCACCAAGCTTTCTAGCTGACTGGGTGACTTGATTCGGGGTTTCCCTTGGTCCCAGTCTGACGCTGTGAGACTGAATACATAGATTAAAATTCACACAAAGTTCCACCAAATGATGACCAGTCTGATTTGTAACAGAGTCTTTTGATGACCTAGGGGCTAAAAATGGGAATGGTATGAAATCTTCAGCATCCCATTTCATAAAATTAATTAACTGCATGTTATTATGGCCCAACCTGGCGTTAAAATCCCCAGCAAGTAAAAGGGCAGTTTCGGGTCTTGAATCTAAAAGTTTGTTCAGATAGGCATTTATTGTGTTCCAAACTGATGAGGATGAAGTATTGTCAATAAAAGGGGGAATATAAATATTAACTAATATAATTGACAGTTCCTTGATGGGTAAGAGAAATGCCTGAGCGAAAGGGGGACAAGTATCTAGTTGCCTAACTTTAAATTTACAGGAGTTATTAACCAAACAACACAGGCCTGCTTTATGGCGGCCCTTGATATTAGTTTTATGAGCTGGGAGGGCATATGAAGTAAAGCCATAATAAGAAATATTAGTAAGAGACCAGGTCTCCTGTAAAAAAATAATATCAAAACCCTTCAGAAAGTTTAGCAAGTCAGGATCCCTGCTTTTGCTTCCCCAGCCAGCAATGTTCCAAGATATAAAGTGACAAACTTGACCCTGAATTCTATACCTTTTTTTAGTATTAAAATTTAGTCAGTCTAGTACAGATATTGTATTTAGGGCCCTGTCGTGTTCTGAACAAACACAGCCATTATTGGGGCATTGCAGATTATTTATCTCAGCATCACTATTCGGTGATAGGGCTGGGTGCATCTCTATCGTTCCCACATTATGGCCTCTTGAGGACTGCACTGATCCCGCTCTTGAAAGGGAGTCCCACTTCGTGTCCATTGTTTCTTGTGGCCGTGAGGTAAATGACCGTTTTTGTGATCTTTGTTTTGCTCATTCCTCCTTCAGGCAGTCCAGTCTATCCATAATCCATTGTTGATCTTGATTGGATAGGTCAACAAAAGTCTCCTGAATACACTCTTCCATGTTATCAACTTCCGACAATAATTCAGGAGGGGTAGATACTAATTGAAGGTTTTGTGAGGTTGTGATGTCCTCGGCCTCCTTCTGAATTCCAGCATCGGGCATAGCCTTCAGTTTGGTAGTATTTTCAGCCATGTAATGCTGGTTATGCATGGTCAGCCCGCTTTCCAAAATTGGCTGCGTATCCCAAGATATTAAATCATTTTGGGGGTTGTCGGTTCCCATCCTTTGGGGGGTGTCAGCTCCTATCCATTCCTCCTCCATGGAATCAAGAATGGTATTGGTCGGTGCCGGAAGCTTAACAATCAGAGGGTTAGTAATTGTATTCGTAAAGACCCTCACAGGAAAAACTCCTCTGCTCCTAAATCTTTTTTTTTCCATCTATGAATCAGGGAAGGTATTCTAGTTGAAGCAAAGGTGAGAAGAACCCTTTGCACCTGATTAGGAGGATTGAGTTGTTGTATCTGGAGAAGGTCCACTTTAACATGGTCAAACCTGAGTAATGCAGACAGGTGTGATTTAACCCTATAGAGGCCGTGCCAATCAGGTGCCTGGCCAAAAGGACTGCAGATAGTTAGACATACTTTTTCAGGGTTGAGTATTAGCTGGTTACTACTTTCAGTCAGGCTCTTTTCAGGCATCTGAAAATTGCTGCGATGATTCCTATCAGTACATGCTTGTTTGGGCTGTAAATCAGTAGCCCGGAGTCCGGTGTTACTTAAAGTCTTTTTGCATAAATCATATAGTCCGGCTCCCTCCATCCTCAACTGCTTAATTTGTTTGGAAATATCATGGATATGACCAAATATACAGTCTACTGTTCTAGCAGTCAGAGCCAAATGACTCTCAGTGAGTGAAAGTGAGACTGGCTCTCAGTAACCATACTGCTGGTGTAATCAAGGGTGAATTTTCTTCCCAGAGGCATAAGAATTGCACCTTCCCCCATCCAACATATGAAATGGAGCACTGACATTACCGACCATTTTTAATATCATTTCAATATCATCATTTGGAAGGAGGGAGTGGATGAGGTTTCCCTCTTTATTTGAAAATGTGACACCTGTCAGTTCAAAAGTAGTTAAAGCAACTGTCCTTGTGACCTCTTTCTGCTGTTATTTGGCATGTTGTATCAACCTGACCTATGTCTCGCTTTTAGCTTTTTTTCCCCTCCTCAAAGCTAGCTTTGCAACACAGTGGTGAAGAATCTTTTTTTTACAGTAAAACAGAGATGAAGCCTTAAAATAATCCCTTTGTCTCTTGCTGCCTGATAGATAAGAACCCAGAAGACTAGCAGAGAGATACATACAATGCAGCAATCCAACATTTCAGTAGTTTTTCAAAGCCAACACATGAACTCCCATCTTTACTTGAAGAAGTCATGTTATGAAGAGGAAAGAAAAGAATGACAGTCTCTTCTGCAGGACCCATGCTGCTGTGTCAAAAGAAGATGGTCCATCACACCATGGAAATATCTCCTGTTGCGTGCAGATAAATTGGCTTAAGCATCCAGATGAACCATAGCTGCTGTGGATGGCTGCCTCCTGGTTGTCAGCTGGACTCTGGCCTTTTCCCTACTACAGCTGAGAAATGCTTACAATTCAAAGTATTTTTCTCCAAGGTTTATGCTAACTAAGAAAGCCTGGGTAACATTTTGATTAGAGTGCTGCG